>NC_141685.1:817571769-818171769 GCF_964263255.1 Lissotriton vulgaris | reverse complement strand
GAGAGTGGGCGGGGCTTCTTACCATACTCCAATACAGCATATTGTAGAGCTTTGCATGCGCTGCCCAGGCTCAACCTAAAAATGGAAGCATCAGAATGCTGACGCAATTGAAGCCTAGCCAAGGGTCACATTTGAGTTCCATTCAAAATGGATTTCATTTTCTTAATTGATCTTAATGCAAAATAGAGAGAAATGTGAATCATTGTACATAATTATATTAGGTTAATTCGGGGATTTCTTACGCACTACTTTCCACCTTATGGAGTTCACGTAGCACTTAAAATGTATGTATATATAAATGTAACTTTCTTGACCCTGCTCACACTTTAACCTGTACTTAATTTGTAAAAACATAAATAGGAGCCAGGGCTCTCATCAGGAGGTCATTTCCGCCTGAACTGCCCATTGCCACTGTCAACGCTGCGAGCTGCAGTAACACCACAACTACTAACCATCACACTCTTACAGTTGGGAAGGTACCTTAACAGAGTATATTACACTCTCCCTCCTACCAATGTATTTTATTTAATTCAAGAGATAAACACCTGCGAACACCGCCCACCTCATGACTTTGTTGATGACTCACTATCATTGATTAAAAGAATTCTTGCCAAAATGTTGATATCATCATTTCATATAAAAAACTACATTTTTCAAACAGAAGGTTTCGTGTCCATGAATTATGCTGAAATGGTGTCATAAGAAATTACTTTAAACATACAAGGTTCAGAGCTGTTCTTAAACACCAGGTCCATGAATCTCTAAGCGTACCTATGCTTGTTAAATAAATTCAAGTACTCTCCTGGAATTAATTACTCAGATGTCTTACTAATAGAAACATTTGTAAAACTCATTGGGATTTTTAGGTTTAAAGTATTTTTATTGCAGCATTGAAAGAGAAAGGACAACATCACAAACAAATAACCACAGGTGCCCCCGCGAAATAGTGTATACAGTTCAACATAGACATGAAATCCGTTCGTGCAGTGCGATGGGCACATCCTGTTCCAAAGTCGCATGGCTAGTGCACCTGTGGACGGGGACAAACCAAAAGGAGAAAGAAAAACAAACCCCCCCCCCAACCAACTGCCCCCCCAACCCCCCTACTCCCCCCCCCACCCCCTGTACTGTGCCATCAAACTTCCTTCTTTTCACTATGGCAGCGTAGTCATCCGTCCCCCCCTCTAGCTAACTACTCGGGCAACTCAGATGGGCGGGTCTGGCGGAGGCGTCAGCCGTAGCAATCTGAGATATCTAGGGCAAGTAATTTCTTTGAATTCTGACCTTAACAGTGTGTGAAAGGGTGACCACAGCTCCTCAAATGTGTCCACCTCCCCCGCTACCACCAGGGACATCTTTTCCATGCCTAAGAGATGCCACAATCTATGTAGCCAACCAACAACAGTAGGGGTTGTGGTAGTGCGCCAGTGAATGAGTATATTCTGTATTGCCGAACCCAGGGCGATCGCAATCTGCCTACCCCTCTTAGATCTTAGTGGGTACATCAAACCGTTTGGCAAGCCAAGTAGAACATAGGCAGGAAAGCGGGGTAATTCAATCTCAAAGCATTGGTCAACCTCGTTCAGCACCTCCTCCCAGTAAGGAGTCAGTAGGGGACATTCCCATAGTATATGAGTGAGTGTGCCAGTCTGTCCGCAGTCTCGCCAGCAGGTCTTGGGAATTGAGTGGTTCATTTCGTGAAGTTTCTCGGGGGTGCGATACCAGTAAGTAGAAATTTTTGTGAAAGTCTCGGTAAGCCCAGTGTGGTAAGCAGAGTGCCGTGCCCAGTAGGAGATGTGGTCCCAGTCTGTGTGGCTCAGCGATCGCCCCAGCTCCCGCTCCCAACGGTCTCTCCCGGGATTGTAGATGTGAAAGGGGGGAGGTTGCAACAATTTATAAAGGTCAGAGATAAGCTTGGCGTCCGAGGAGCGAGTCACCAACCACCGCTCATATGCCGTGAGTTTCCGGTCCGCCGAGGCTCGTACCTGCGGCTGGAGCGCGCGGCATGTATCTCATGCGCTCCGTCTCGGGCAGACCGAAGTCCCGCCGTAGATCCTGGAAGGAGACGGCACCCTCCGGGCCATACATGTGGAATAGGGCGGAGCAACGGGCTGCCCGCCAGAGCTCAAAGGCTCCCGGTTCCATACCAGGGCTAAAGTCCGGGTTTCAGATTATTGGTGTAAAAGGAGAAGGAAAGGTGGTAAGGTCGTGTTTGGTGGACACGGAGTCCCAAATTCGGAGCGGGACCCGCGTGATGAAGGACGCATAGAGGTTTGGAGGGCGGTGGGCCCTCCGCAGGAAGGGCACTTCCTGCAGCGTCCTGCCCGCCACCGCCTGGTCCTGAAACAACCAGTGTTTATCTGATTCTCACCGGCTCCACTCTACTAGATAGCGCAGTTGAGCAGCTTGGAAATACTTGTGCAAGTCCGGTATACCAAGGCCACCAGACTCAGGCGCTAGCGTGGCTATGGCTCTCTTGAGCCTAGGTTTTCGGCCCTGCCACACAAAGCGTGTTATATCAGACTGAGTCTGTCCGAGCCATCCCTTGGGGGGTTGCAATGGGAGGGCCCGAAAGAGATACAGGACTTGCGGTAGAAGGGTCATTTTCACTGCGGCAACCCTACCCAGCAACGACAACGTGCCCTTGACCCAACGGGCCAGTTCCTCCTTGATCTTCTTACTTAAGGCCGAATAGTTGGCCGCGATCATAGCAGGAAGAGAGGGTGCTAGTAGAATCCCCAAATAGGGTACTTGATCTTTAGACCAGCTCAGCGGAAAAAGCCTCTGTAAGTCAGCCCTGGTGGCGCCGGACAGCGAGATGTCGAGGGCCGCCGATTTCCCAAGGTTTACCTTGAAACCCGCTACTGTCGCGAAGGTTTCCAGCTCTTCAATACAAGCAGGCAACGACCTCCTAGGGTTGTCGAGCGTTAATATCACGTCGTCTGCGTAAAGACTAAGGGCGTGATGGAACTCCCCCATGCGGACGCTCGTGACATTGGGGTTCTGGCGAACTCTTTGTGCGAACGGCTCCATATAAAGAGCGAAAAGCAGTGGCGACAGTGGGCACCCCTGTCTGGTGCCCCTCTCTATCGCAAATTGCCGGGAGCTGCAACCGTTCACCCTCACCACCGCGGACGGGAATCGGTAGCAATTGAATACAAGGTGCCTAAACCTCTCTCCTATGCCAAATTTACTCAATACCTTCTCCAAGTAAGGCCAATGCACTCTATCGAACGCCTTCTCCGCGTCAATGGAAAGGAGCATGCGTTCCCCGGGTATCCGTGAGGCCTTCTCCAATATGTGGGTCACCCTTTTAGTATTATCGACAGTCTGCCGGCCCAGGACTAACCCGGCCTGATCCGGGTCAACCATACCCGGGAGGTGGAGTGACAGGCGTGCCGCTAGAATACTGGTGAAGATCTTCAGGTCTGAATTTAAAAGTGAAATCGGCCGGTAGGACCCGCATTCAGTCCGGTCCTTGCCCGGTTTAGGGATCACCGACACCGTCGCCTGAAGGAACTCCGGAGGGATAGCGCCCGGTTCAGGGAACAAATTAAACAGGCGCGTTAACAGTGGTGCAAGATCCTAGCAAAAGGTCTTGTAAAAGAGAGGGATAAAACCGTCGGGCCCCGGGGCTTTCCCGTGTTTGAGTCGGGAGATAGCCGTAACCACCTCTTCAATCCGGATCTCTCGCTCAAGATATTGGGCCTGGTCCGGCGTGAGGGACGGGAGCGACACCGACTCCAAATAGTCAGTCTCGGCTCGCGCTGAGGGGGGGACACCGGCATAGAGATCAGCGTAGTAACCACGGAAAACGTCCGCAATCTGGCCATCCTCCGTGACTGTCCCTCCAGTGGGGGCCGCCAGTTCTTTCACCCGATGCTGCTGGTGTTGTACACGGAGTTTATGCTCAAGAAGCCGGCCACACCTATCACCGCCAGTGTAGTATTTGTGCTTCAGGCGGAGTATAGCGTACTCTGCTCTGTCCATGTCGAGCACGGACAGGAGCTTTCTGGCAGCCTTAAGTTGCCTCCAGACTCGAGGGGCTCCCGTCCGTTGATGCACCTGTTCTAGCTCCCTCACCTGGCGTGTAAGTTCGTCCTTTTTAAGCTGACGGTCTTTATTCTCCGCCGAGGAGATGGCTATAAACTCGCCGCGAAGCACTGCCTTCAAGGCGGCCCATTGCGTCGCGCGGGTGGTGTCATCATTGTCATTATTACGCTTATATTCCTCTATGGACTCGCGGATATGTTTCACCACGGATTGTTTGTGCAGCAGAGTGTCCCTGAGACGCCAGACCCCTCGCGAGGGAGACACCGGGGGTAGCCGGAAAGTGCCCTCCACCGGGGCATGATCTGAGAGAGACAGGACCCCTATGTCAGCGGCCGAGGCCAGCTCGTACATCGGGCCCGTCACCAGGAGATGGTCCAATCTTGCATAGGATTTGTGGGCGTGTGAATAGTAGGAATAGGCGCGGGTCGCGGGGTGGAAGCGGCGCCACATGTCGTGCATATCAAGATCCTCCAAACGGGAACGAACCGAGCCCGAGAGCTCTCCCGATTGTAGGCGCCTTTGCACCGACCTGTCCAGGGACGCATCAAATACCATATTCAAGTCCCCCCCAATCACAATGTGCCTGTCAGGAGTGGATGTCATGTCTTCCAGCGCCCTGTGCAGAAACTGATCCTGATGGTCGTTGGGGCTATATATGGAGCCTACAGTTAACACTAGACCCCCCACCCTGACTCTATACGCCAGAAGCCTCCCCTTTTGTTCCGCTACCTTTTGCATTACCTCCCCTTTGAACCTCCTAGATATCATGAGTGCTACACCTGCTGTTTTGGAAGCGCAGGAAGAGAAAAGCTGCGTGGGGAACTTTGGGGTCCGTAGCCTGTGACAGTCTTTAGCTAGAAGATGAGTCTCCTGTAGAAGACAGATGTCTGCCTGTGAGTCTTCCAGGAGGGACAGTACTGCCTTCCGTTTAACCGGGTTATTCAGCCCCTTCACATTCAAGGAAACAATCTTAAGGGCCATCACTGAGGGGAATACCAACATCGCTCATCAAGGCGGGCACAGTCCGCCGGACTAAACTCAAAGGCATCAGCGCGCGGCCACAGCACACAGTGATAGCAAACCACCTCATAGCACAGTACAGTCCCCGAGCCCCCAAACCCCCAACTGTGAGGACCCCCTCCCTGGAACCCCACGCACCCTCCTCTCCCCCGCTGCCCAGTGAACGCCCCAAACCCCGAACTCACCCATTCAACTCCCCTGCCCCCCCCCCACTATCCAAACCATGCTTCATTGTCCCAGTCCGGTCCTCAACGGACAAGGCCGTGGAAAGTTGTTCAAGTGGACGTCCAGCCACCACCTCCGGCGCCCCCGCCACCCCCCACCCCCGGAACCCCCGCACCTGCGATGAAGATAGGCTATTGCAGGCTATTGCAGACTCCCCCCGGAGCATGTTCAGGCCGTCAAGGCCACATCGCCATTCGCCGTAGTCCTGGAAGCCTCCTGTATGGCGCTAGACATTTCTGCCCGGATTGTAGGCGAGTCGGGTCTCGCGGGCGGCGGGGATCGCCGTTCCCCGACTAGCTGCCAGCCATCTCGCGTGCTCCGCCTGCGACGAGGCGCCGGGGTGTCCGAGTCCGATGCGGTGATTCCCAGCACTCCGCAAACATCCTGGAGGGACCGGAGCTGGTGCAGAGTTCCATTCCAGCGGAAGATGAGGTGGAAGGGGTGCCCCCACGAGTACTGTGTGCCATGTTCCCTCAAGAAGTCTGTAGCAATTTTAAAGGCCTTCCGCTTCTGCAGTGTTATTGCGGACAGGTTCTGGTAGAGAGCCACCGGGTGATCTCTGAAGCGTAAAGGCTGTTGTCGTCGGGCCTCACGAAGAATCCGCTCCTTCAGGGGAAAATCCGGCAAGAAAGCTAAAATGTCCGGAGGAGGCGCTGAGGCCCTGCGAGGCCGACCAACTCTATGTGCTCTGTCGATCCGGATTGGGAAGTCTTCCGATTCTCCCAGAATTTCACGGAACAGGGCTCCTAAATAGGTGGCCGCGTCCTCACCCTCTTCGCTGGATGGAACGCCTCGGACCCTTATGTTGTTACGTCTGGACCTGTTTTCAAGGTCTTCGGCATGGGCCTGTAGGTCAATCTGCTGGTCCCTCAGCCTCAGGACCTCCTGTTGCAAGTGAGTGATTTCCTCATCCCTAGAGTGGCCAGCCGCCTCCACCGTGTTCACTCGTTCTCCCAGGGAGTCCACCTCTCTCCGGACTTCCCGGACCTCCCCGGCCACCTCTTGCTTCAGGGCTTGAAAGTCCTCCCTCAAAGAGCCGACCAGTGACTCCAGGAATGATCTAGTCACCGGAGGTTCCTCGCCTTCCGCGCCCCGAGAACTAGTTGGGGGGCTCGGAGCTGGTTGGGTCCTGTCTTGCCTCGGGGCGCCTCTTCCCAGCATGTCCGGCAAGGTCCGGTCACCCTTCTTCGACCCTCTGGCATTCGACATCGCGGAGGGGGGGGGATCACCAAAGCCCACGTGCTGTGGCGAGGAGGCAATACAGACCCGGGCAGCAGTGCAGCGGCAGGTGGCAATCCCACTGCTCGCGCCGATGTGGACCCAATCCCAATGAGGCGCCTCCAGTCGCCGTGAGCGAGGGCTGCTCCAAGAGGCCGATGCAATCGCTCCGTTCCCGTCCAAGATGGCCGTCCGCTACGACCTGAGGAACCAGCGCCGGCGTGGCGTAGTCTCGTCTCCCGGACTATGTATGTGCTGTTCCGCTCCGTCCAAGGTTGAAGTCAAGGTCTGCCGGTACAAGAGGGCACTACTGGACAGTCCTTCCCGTGATCGACCCAGAACACCACATCCGGCGATTCCGGCTAGGCCCGTTCTCGGGGATCGCAGCAGTCCTTCCCCACTGGTCCACTCGGTTATCACATGGCTGGAGGCCGGTCGTGCTAGACGTTCAGCAGTTGGGACCGGAGAGGGGTTAGGTCTCGAGGGCCGCGAAGGCGACCGTGTGTGCCGGAGGGGCTGGCAGCGCCCAACAGTGGCTAAGGGCGGGGCTCATGTCCGGGCCATGTGGCGCAGGCCTCGCGGCCTACCTGATCCCCGGGCTTGCGTAGCTGCTTCCTGTCGGCTCCGCCTCCTCACTCTCTGCTAACGCAGCTCCGCTCCGCCAAGGAAGGTCGTTTCAGGCCACAGCGGGGTCGTAGTGTCGGGACACCCACAAGCCGTTGGTCTGCTCCGTGCTACTGGCCTCCCTCGCTGGGTTACCGAGGCCCCGCGATCGAGGGGCCCCCGGTCCTTCCGGCGGTTCCTCTGGCGGCCCTCGCCGCGGGCCGGTTCCCAAGCGACTCCGCCGCCGCAGCAATGAGACTGAGGGTTGCGAGCTGCTCCACACCACCACGGGGAGCACTGGGTGCGTTTTCCGCTCGATCCGGGGGAGATCAGCGGTGTAAAAAGGTGCGGGTTCTCCAGGGGCTCAGGAGATCACGGCAAGAGCGTCCTCTCAGCCCGCCATCTTGGCCACGCCCCCATTGGGATGTTTAAAGCGTACTCCTACTCTGACAGCAGACCAGTATTATTGTCCATAATGTATCTATAACTTGCTTATCGTGGCAGCTGTTACTCCCATCTTTACATTACACGCACAGATATTACTTTCCTTTTACCAAACATGGTCATGTGCCTAGACACAGAATGAGCACTAGTGCACACAGTGTAACTAAGTGAATACAAGCAGCATGAATCGGTATTCAACTGTACAAACGTGCAGAATGGAAAGCAAGCAGCAGCATGGCCAAGCCAACCAGCAAAGCGTGGAGCTCGGAAAGCATTTGAACACCTCATTAGCTCCTGTGGTGTATTCAACTGGCCCTCGTCAATCACCTTGTTTCAGCGTCTCTTCCAAGCCAATGAATCGAGCCGCTTGGTTGCAGACCTTACACAAGCACACCAGCACCTGTTTTTCAATTCACAGCGCATAGCCACCAGACATACACACTGTGGCTTCTCCTCCACTAAGGCGGAGGGGCGTTGCCCCACTGCACAACAAGGAAAAATAAAATGACAATAACCTATGGTTATCATTTTATTTTTCCTATCCCATGCAGTGAGTGGCCTGTGTGCAGAGTGGGGCGGGGCTGGCCTGAACTGTTTGACTAGCCCTATCGGGCCGACCAACGGTTCATGCGCACTTTGCATGTTCCCCACCAGACTGCATTACACAGACTGGTAAGAAACATGAACAGTCTGAGTGCCGATCCCCAGGGTTTAGACCAATCACAAAGCTGCATTGCAGCGTTGTGATTGGCTCAGGGTAGCCTGTGGGCCGGGTGCTTCCTGCTGCTGTCTGTACTGCAGAAAGGAAGAGGAAGCAGCTGGCCGGCCAGCCATTCTAAGGTGGGGGTTTTTTGTAAATTAACCCCCACACCACCCCCATCCTGCAGCAGCCGCTACTGCATACACATGACTAACATGCTGTTGAAGTTTAAACTCTGTGAAACTTGTACCGTGGATACTTATGGCGCACAACCCCAACATACCACACTAGCCTACACCCTAGAAAGAGAATAGTGCCATTATCGGCAAACTTCCCCCACCCACAGTCTGAGCATGCAAGAATAAATAAATACACAAGACAACTTTTGTAAAAGCAGGTTTATTCCATACAAAAGTATGCAATATTGTGAGTTATCTTACGGGCGATCCAAGGGCGGGCGACGGCATGTCTGGCACAAAGAGGACGCCAGAGAGGTGGGGGGAGGTAAAAGTGCTCTCCCCGACCGCTGTTCGCCGGAAGTGACGTGTCTAGCGCGCCAAGGCGTAGGACTCCTTCCCGAGTCCAACCCTTAACCAGTGGGTGGCGTTTGTGCCCAAATGGCACTAAAGGGCCGCCCGTTGGAGTGGCCCCCTGCAGGGGCCGCGGACAGCCGCATTCACGTCTGTCAAGAACACCTCTCACACCACAAAGCACCTATTAACTAAAGCTGCACAAAGTAATTGGCTCCCACCGACAGTCAAAAGTGTAGCTGTTTTTACCAAGATGCGTGAGCTGCTGAAAAGGTTAAAAATAAATTATAGTAATGTCAATCGTAGGTCAGAGTTAAAAAACACAAATTTAGAAGCATGTTCAGTAGTATGTAATAGCAGTAGTGAAAGACAAGAACATACCGATACAGTTGCATGTGGAGGTTTTATGTAATTTAGACAGGGTGCTCTGCATAATAACACGCTTGACAGCTTTCAGTACCAGTCGTAGGTGTCTCGCGGAGAGATGCTATGTAGCTGAGCAGATTACATGCCTTGACAGCGCCACCAGCGTCATTAAGGCACCAGGCGAATTCGAGGTGGACAGGAATTAAAACACACCGAGACGCTCCGCAGGGCACGAGAGACAGAAGTGCATCTAAGAAGGCCTTGCCCTCGCCCCTTATAGGAGGACCCCTCCGGTGTCACAAGCCTGGCGTTAAATAGAAGAGAGAAACAAAACTCCAGCATCTGGAATTCCGTGAGCCCTCCTGGGTTCCTAGGCCTGAGCCACAACAGCAGATCAGAAGCCATATGCAAATGTAGGGCTAGCCGAGACTGAACCACGCCAGTTGTCACTGAGGGGACACTGATTAAAGAGGCAGGGCTCTTGTGCCTCGAAGCTGAAACTAGATGTCACAGATACTGTAGAAGTTTCCTCAACACCTCAACACGGTAATACAAGGCTGTGCCTAGGAAAGACCGCATGCTTTACTTTGTAATAATGTTTGAAGTAACGAAAGACCGAATAAGTTTCTACATAGCACTGGGTGTCACCATCGTTCTACTTTAGAGCACGAAGGGGCATATTAACAAGGACAAGCGATAACTATTGCTAAACGCACTTAGCTCGTTTTTCATTATCGCCCTCTATTGCTGGAATACATAGCTGTGTTAGCGGGGTATCAGCATTGCTTAGCTCACAGGCGATGTAAATCCTGCGATAGACAACGATAACCGGCAATAACGTTGGAAATGCAGCGCTAATTGTACATCGCTACTGAACAGCTTGCTAGTAGACAAGTGTGCACTTAACCATTCAAGCCACCTCCCATGCAAATGATGGTTAAGTCATGAATAAAGCAGGTGTTAAAATCCTGTGATAACCCCGCTTAGCGTGTCTTTTTTTATCGTGTTGCGGGTCCGGGTCCGCATTGTAAATAGTCAGTAGTTGTGTCTGCGACTGTTTCCATGTAGATTTAGGGAGAAATGCCCACTTTGCATGTCATTAGCGATATATATCGCTAACATGCAAAGTGGAGAAAAGACGGCTGCTAAATCAAGGAAACATGCGTTAGTGTGTCCTTGATAGGTAGGCAGTCAAAATATCGAATTGTTAATATCGAAGTACAATAATATCGAAGTAGTAAAATCGAAGGTAAGTAATATTGAATGTAAGTAATATCGAAGGTAAGTAACATCGATTTTGTTAATATCTATGTAAGTAATATCGATGTTACTAATATCTATGTTAGTAATATCGATGTTACTAATATTGATTTTTATATGATTTTTATGTATATTATGTATTTAATATGTATTATTTTTTTTTAATGTAATTTAAGTAGATTTTTTATTTTAGTACTGTAGCGGGTTGTGGAATAGGGTGGGAAGTAATTTAATGATACTAAATTAATTATTAATTTATTAGGAATTATAAATTAATTTGTAATTAATAGGTAATTCATTTGTATTATTTTCAATTATAGTAAATTAATTAGTAATTTATTAGGAAATATAAATTAATTATTAATTAATAGGTAATACATTTTTATTAATCAGTAATTTATTTTAATTAATTGATTAATTGATAATTATGTTCTGTGGCGGGTTATGGGTTTATAGGGGAAAAGGGTGGGAAGTAATTTAAATGTAATTAAGTAATACTTTTTTTATTAATTGTTTTTGGTAATTATATTATTGTTAATTAATAATTAATTGGTCATTAATGTTTATTAATTGGTAATTAATTTTTATTAATGTATTAATTGATAATCATGTTAAGTGTATTCTTTTATTGTGTGCTCATAGGGGAATAGTGTGTAAAGTAATTGACATGTAATGTAGTAGTTATTAAATTTATATTTGTGTATTGGTAATTAATTTATTGGATATTAATTATTAATTGGTAATTCTTTTTTAAATAATTATTTATTGGGATTTGTGAATAGTTTAGATTTATTTAATAAATAATATTTTTAATATTTTAAAATATACATTTATTTATAAGTATGTTATTTTTAATGTCTACGCTATCTAACACTTTCCCTACTGTTGCACTCTCTGGAGTTGGAATAGTAATTTTTACCCCTACGCTATCCAACACTTTCCCTCCTGTTGCACTCTCTGGAGTTGGAGTAGTAATTTTTACCCCTACGCTATCCAACACTTTCCCTACTGTTGCACTCTCTGGAGTTGGAATAGTAATTTTTACCCCTACGCTATCCAACACTTTCCCTACTGTTGCACTCTCTGGAGTTGGAATAGTAAGCTTTTACCTCTATGCTATCCAACGTTTTCCCTACTGTTGCACTCTCTGGAGTTGAAATAGTAATTTTTACCCCTACGCTATCCAAAGCTTTCCCTTCTGTTGCATTCTCTGGAGTTGGAATAGTAATTTTTACCCCTACGCTATCCAACGCTTCCCTACAGTTGCATTCTCTGGAGTTTGAATAGTAATTTTTACCCCTACGCTATCCAGCGCTTTCTCTACTGTTGCACTCTCTGGAGTTGGAATAGTAATTTTTACCTTCCCGCTATCCAACGCTTTCCCTACTGTTGCACTCTCTGGAGTGGGAATAGTAATTTTTACCCCTACGCTATCCAACACTTTCCCTACTGTTGCACTCTCTGGAGTTGGAATAGGAATTTTTACCCCTACGCTATCCAACACTTTCCCTACTGTTGCACTATCTGGAGTTGGAATAGTAATTTTTACCCCTACGCTATCCAACGTTTTTCCTACTGTTGCACTCTTTGGAGTGGGAATAGTAATTTTTACCCCTAAGCTATCCAATGTTTTCCCTACTGTTGCACTCTCTGGAGTGGGAATAGTAATTTTTACCCCTAAGCTATCCAACATTTTCCCTACTGCTGCACTCTCTGGAGTGGGAATAGTAATTGTTACCCCTACGCTATCCAACATTTTCTTTACTGTTTCTTTTTTTGGAGTTGGAATAGTATTTTATTTCCTCTGTTATTTAATATTTTTTGTTTTGTTTTACTTAATGTAGTATATAATTAATTTTAGAAATATTAAAAGTAAATTTTTTTTTTATTTGTTTTGTATAATTATTATATTTTTATTAATGTTATTATTTTATGTTTATAGTTGAATTTGTAAGTTATAATATTTTTTATTATTTATAAGTTATTACAATAGTTATTAAAACTGATTATTAAGTAAGTATATATATGATCTATTATATGTATTTGTTTAATATTTTTTATTAAATTATGTATATTACTTATTAATTTTAAATAATATAAAATATGTTTAACTATATTTATTATATTTTTAAGTATTTTTTCATTAATTTTACATATTGTTTTTAATTTTAAAAAATGATATTTTTTTTAAAACTATATATTTGACATCTATATATTTTTTTCGATATTTTTGTAATTACCTTGTTGTAGATAGGATGTCGATATTGTTGACATTGATATTTTTGTTGCAATATTTTTGTATCTCGATATTCTGACTTTCGATATTCTGTCATTGATCCATCCTTGATAATAGAGCGATAATTAAATCTCTGCTTTTCGGCCAAAAACGGCCGCTAAAGCAGCGAAATTGGGCTTGATAATATGCCCCGAAGTACGGTTCCTAACTCTGAGACGAAAAAAAGAGTAAATGGAGTTTGTAAGTCCAATCGCTGAAGGGAGGGCCAATGTCCGATAGTCTTTAATCAGTGCCCACGAGAAGCGCAGCTCTTAGTTGAAAGCACGTTGGAACAAGGGCCATTGATACATGGGGGCCTGGAGGGGCAATGCACCCCAACATCATAATACTGGATCACGTTTTAACTTTAAACACCCGAAGCTTAAGCATAGGTGCCGTAATTGCTTCAAAAGTAAAGAAATAGAAAATATGCATTTTTTTCTATTTTTTGACTTTCAAAGCAATGTCGGCACCTGCGCTTTAGCTTATGATTTTTTAAGCTAAAGCGCAATTCCTGCAATAAAAATGAAAGTAAACAAATATAAGAAAAAATGCCGGGCGCCCGCTTTCTTTCTATTTGTCTACTTTTGATAAAATGGCGGCACCATTGTAGTAAAATAAGTAAACACAAAAATAAAGGCATGCAGCCACTATGGCGATCGCAATTCACAACAAATAAAAGAAAGGCACGGCCAACATTGAGGTGTGCTGCGCTGGTTACATTTTTTTTGAAAAGTTGCGGGAGAGCCAGTCCTTGAAAGGCAAATAAAAGAAAGTTGCAGCCGGAACTCAGTCGTGCCACACTGGTTAAATAAAAAAAACGTGTTTTTAAAACATTGTGGCAGAGCCTGTCCTGTCTGCTACACTATATTCTATAAACAGTGGTTCTGACGGGTTAAAAATCTGATAATCTGATTGCTTCCAAATTCAAAACAATTCCTTCAATCTTTCCTTTAGTTCAAGGTTGAATCAATCAGAACAAAACAAAATAGCAAATCTAAGCTAAAATAAGATATATACAAATTATTTTATGAATTAATTGCATTCATACATACCCTGTCTTAATAAATAGCAATTCAAGTGTATTTACAGAATGGCGCATCAAACTGAAGTGAGCGTGATTCTACATCTGTTTATAGAATATAGTACTGCCCAGGTTCTGAGGGATACTGGGTTACCCCATAGTAATTTACTGTCCTGTCAGCAACAGCAGGCAGGAGAAACAGTGCTCACAGGCTATAATTCAAAGGTACCGAGTAGCACCACATGTAACAGGGGGTGTCCTCATGGGACTTTTATAAGAAGAGAAAAGGGGGTACTAAGGAGGGACTACTAAGACTATTGACAATTTGAAAAGCCACCATTTACAAAGGATAGTGACAGGAGCCAATTAAAAAGATGGGTAGGAAAGTGGGCGGAGCTTTGTGCCCACATCCAGAATACAGCATGTCCTGAAGAGACAGTGCAAGCACTGCTTAGGCAAGACCTAAAAACATGGATTAGAGATGACTGGTATGACACACATAAAGTAAAAATAGTGGATGTTTACTGTACATTGGCCTGAGCTCTTTGACGATAGGTAGATGGATGATCTCTCTTGATTTAGCTGCCCCTATTAAAGAGGGCGGCATCAAAGCATAGCTCAAAAGTAAATGTAAGCAGAAGTCTTGTGCAGGGTGCAGAACGTTTGCAAACGTGGTTTTCCGTTGT
This sequence comes from Lissotriton vulgaris, assembly GCF_964263255.1. Classification (NCBI taxonomy): domain Eukaryota; kingdom Metazoa; phylum Chordata; class Amphibia; order Caudata; family Salamandridae; genus Lissotriton; species Lissotriton vulgaris. The sequence goes on along the minus strand of NC_141685.1, from coordinate 818,157,365 downwards.
TTTAATAGCGTTTGTATAGTACATTTCTACCATTAGTGTGATCTTGGAGCCCTTGTGAAAGTTGGGTCCCCCTTTCCATACATGTTTGGGATTTCTCATTGACCCTAGTCTGATTCCAAAAGGAAGAACACATTCTTGATGCCTGCAATGGCATACTATGGAATGCAGTACCAATCACCCGCTACCATGCCAAAGACAAGACCTTTCGTTGAAACAGTTGTGCCAATGTGAAAGAGCACATGAATCACATGTTGGAGATTTGGAGCGTTGATTGATGATCCTCTAAACAGGCAGTTTTAAAATCATATCAAGCTGTGCTAGCCATCCAGGATAATTTTGTACTGGATCTAAAACCTCACATGAAACCAGTGCATGTCATAAAAAATGGGCGTTGCCTGCTTGAAGGTGGGCGATGTACCTCCACAAATGAGCTGCTGAAACTTGCACTAACTAGCAGGACTGGCTGCTCTGCATGGTGGATGGGACCTCAAAAAGGTCAGCACATATGTTTGACTGGCTTAGTGAGTTCAGCTCGGGACCAACCAGAAATTGACAGAATCGCCATGCAAGGCCATTCACAGAAAACATAACATTTCCCAGCCTTGATATCTCATGCCCCAGACCTGCTGATTTATCTTGCTTATGGATGTATGGGCCCTGTTTCCTTGTTAACAGTGGGTCGTAAAATGGACGCCGTGTGGCTTCATTTGTTGACTATACTAGCAGTTTTCCATCAACAAAAGGAGGTGGGGCAAGAGGAGTGGGCCATCTGTGATTGCTTCCTCCCAGTCTTGTACCATATAATCAATTAGGCAACCAGGACATAAAAGTTATTGCCAAAGAACCAACCTAAATTCAGTGGTACCCTAATGTTTAATCTGTGGATTTCATAAAAAAAATAAGTCAAATCCTCACCCACATACCAGGTGGCATGCTAAATCATTGGGTTTGCCTCATTCATCCAACACTCTTATAGGGAATGATGGGCTCCCTGTTTTCACAGAGGTAGAAGTAAGTGCCTCCTGTTGCTTATAGTGGGGATCCAGCAAGTGTGGTTAAAAATCCCTATAGATAATCCAAGAGAACTTTTAAGGATGGATTCTGTATGGGCCTCTGGTGTGGGGTACATAGAATGCCCCATATATTCACACACTACTGTAAAAAGTAAATACAATAAATAAAAAAATTGATAAGTGATGGGAGGATGGGTCATCATCAGTCACAGTCTAACTCACTTTATTAAAGGAGCTTCCTGTCGAGACAACTACCTACTAGCAGAGCAGATGTGGAAGTGTATGGTTGAACATGGGTTGAGAGAATACACCGATCTCTACCATAACATTATGAACCCACCTGCCCTCATTCCAGTCTGGTTCATGTGTGAGTGTCTGTAAGCCCAGGTTCATACATTGGGCTAACTCTAATAGCCACAATATCTGCAGTATCCCTTATGAAGAAGTGTCCATGTGTTTCTCAAAAAAGACATTTACAAACCATCTTCAAGTCCAAGAAAGTGGTGCTTCAAGTGTCACAGCTAAGCATGGGCGGAAAATCCGTTACGCTCGCGGATTTTCGGTAAATTCGCAATCCGCGAGATCCGCAAATTTCCCGCAAAATCCGCAAATTCGCACGCAGCGGATTTTTTTTTCTTGGTGATACAATTTTGCTGCGTGCGGTGTAAGTTCGCAATTGCGAACTGGTACAAAACCCTCGCGAACTGGCAGAAATCTTTGCGAACTGGCAGAAATGCTTGCGAACACAAAAAAAGCATTCAGCAGGTTCAAAAGTTCAAACTCATCATTAGTAACCATTCCCTGTAGTGCTTCCTGACAAGGGCCCCTCCAGAGTTCAGTTGCTAGTTGCAACAATTATATCACCCTCTCTGACCCTCACAGCAGGCTCATAGAATAGCTACAAGTAGGCCACAAAGGTCCTGGAAAAAAAAATTGCACTGCAACAGAAAGCAAATTACAGATAAGGAAGCAGGTGCCAGACTGGAATTTTAAAACAGTGACACATTAATAAATCAACCCCAAATTAATTCATGTCAGTTGAAGCAGGCAGGTGTGCTTGCTTTCCCCCCCCCCCCCATAATCTACAGTGATGATGAACCAGAGGGTGGCATTGATGCACCAGAGGATGGCATGGGTGAAACAGAGGGTGGCAGGGGTGAAACAGAGGGTTCTGGGAACCTGTGATGATGAACCAGACGTAGAAACAACATAATCGTGACCGTTGCGAGCCGACATGTAAGTTCGCAATTGCGAACTGGTACAAAACCCTCGCGAACTGGCAGAAATCCTTGCGAACACAAAAAAAGCATTCAGCAGGTTCAAAAGTTCAAACTCATCATTAGTAACCATTCCCTGTAGTGCTTCCTGACAAGGGCCCCTCCAGAGTTCAGTTGCAAGTTGCAACAATTATATGACCCTGCTCTGACCCTCACAGCAGGCTCATAGAATAGCTACAAGTAGGCCACAAAGGTCCTGGAAAAAAAAATTGCACTGCAACAGAAAGCAAATTACAGATAAGGAAGCAGGTGCCAGACTGGAATTTTAAAACAGTGACACATTAATAAATCAACCCCAAATTAATTCATGTCAGTTGAAGCAGGCAGGTGTGCTTGCTTTTCCCCCCCATAATCTATAGTGATGATGAACCAGAGGGTGGCATTGATGCACCAGAGGATGGCATGGGTGAAACAGAGGGTGGCAGGGGTGAAACAGAGGGTTCTGGGAACCTGTGATGATGAACCAGACGTAGAAACAACATAATCGTGACAGTTGCGAGCCGACATGTAAGTTCGCAATTGCGAACTGGTACAAAACCCTCGCGAACTGGCAGAAATCCTTGCGAACTGGCAGAAATCCTTGCGAACACAAATAAAAAAAATCCGCAAGAATTCGCGGATTTTGCGGATTGCGAGTTCGCAAATTCGCAAAATTCGCGAACGACAGATTCGCAAAATTCGCCCATGCTTAGTCACATCATAACCTTAGTTCATCATCTCTAAGTGTAAGGGACATGAACTGGATCTGCATGTTTTGAGCCCACCTTCAGGTACAAAATACTGAACACCTCTTATTCCTTCATTAGAAAAAATACTTAAACACAATAGCTCAAAGAACCAAAAGCATTTTTTACAATAGGAATAGGGGGCATATTTCAAAGCCCCGCTTGCCACAGAAACGTAACTTTTAACGACACTCCTGTAGCAATAGGGTTTCACCTTATTTACAGGAGGAGTTCAGCCAGTTAGCGTGGCTTAACGCCACCTTGTAAATAAGGCACCCTTTCACGTTATATAAGTGAGAAAAGGTGTTGGCAATAGAGTTGAGGTGAGTGTTTTGCCGCAACACCCATTGTTTTTTACACTGCCCCCTATTTACAAGGGTGGTGTAAATAGACAGCAGTGCCAAAATTAAGACCAGGGAAAACCTGGTCTTAACATGGCGAAATGAGGAGAAATGCTTTACTTCTCCTCGCTTCTGCTGTTTCTTTGTGTGCTGCATCGTGCAGCACACAAAGAAACAACAAAACGCCATGAATGATTATGTGCAGGAAGGTGTCCTTTCCTGCACATAAACAATCATTTAATAAAAATGGTGATTTGCAACTTCTATGTGTGCTGCACAATGCAGCACCCATAGAAGTTTCAAATTGCCATTTGTGATTGTTTTGTGTAGGAAGGGACACCTTTCTGCACATAAACAATCATTCCTTCAACCAGGCATCCTTGCAGTATGGTGCAAGGGGGCTTGCGTTGGCGCTAAGCAGCTTACTTTAGCACCAGCGCTAGAGAAAGCACAGGAATGTGCTGTATCTTTGTAAATATGGCTCATCCCTGCGTTTTCAGAATGGCGGAGCGTGGCGTTAGGATTTTGTGCTTAACGCCATGCTCCCCCATTTCATTGTAAATATACCCCTTTGAGATTTTTGAAAATGACCAAACCATAACATGGATCAACGCAATTTACTTTATAACCTGAAGTCAGCTCATCTTTCAACATGTGTTATCACTGAAGATGAGATGACTGAAGTGAGAAACAGTGAACTTAACAAAACAAGCATTTGCAATGCAATAGGTCTCGCATTAGGAAACTTTGAGCTATTGGTATTGTAAATGACAAATTTTTTATTTATGTTTTGTTTTTGAAAATAGCGAAATTAACCTCATAGCTGCTATTATACATTCCTCCCCAGTGCTGCGCTGTCCATTAGAACTAGTGCTGAATGGACGTTCAATGGTCGTGCGCAGCACTGGGGAGGTAGTACTGCCGTCGGCCAATGCACCGAGGCAGCACTTAAGGGGTTAATAGCTTTGTCATTTACAATGCCAATAGTTATAACTTTCGCAAATGTGACACCTATAGCATTTGTAATGCAATATGTGTTGTATTTACGTGACTTACATGTATTGATATTACAAATAACAATGGCTTTTAATTTTTTTTCAATAATTAATACTTAAATAAAAGTTATTGTAATTTATAATGGCAATAGCTTAAAGTTTTGTAAATAACTTTTGTGGAGATTATGTTCAGTGTATTTTATTGTGACGAAAATCCAAGAACACAAGTGAAATATTAATATCTTTTTGTTACATTTGTAATAAAGCTTGAAACATTGAGAGAACATATTTGAACCAGGTGTTGTTGAATGGTTGCACAGATTGATGCTGTAGTGGCGCTGAGTGATGTTGTGATGGTGAACGAGTGATGCTGTGGCGTTCAGTGATGCTGTGGTAGCACATAGTGATGTTGCGGTGCCCCTGAGTGATGCTGTGGTGGTGCGGAACGATGCTGTATGCTATGCTATGTTTTGTTTTGCTATCCTATGTTTTGTTTTGCTATCCTATGTTTTGTTTTGTTATGCTATGCTATGTTTTGCTATCCTATGCTTTGATTTGTTATGTTATGCTATGCTGTGTTTTGTTATGCTATGCTATGTTTTGTTATGCTATGCTATGTTTTGCTATGCTATGCTTTGTTATGCTATGCTATGTTTTGTTGTGTTTTATTATGCTATGCCTTGTTTTGCTATGCTATGTTTTGTTATGCTATGCTATGTTTTATTGTGTGAGGGTGAGAGGGTGAGTGAGGGTGTGTGAGGGTGTGTGAGGGTGAGGGTGAGGATGAGAGGGTGTGAGGGTGATGGGGTGTGAGAGTGAGGGGGTGTGAGTGTGAGGAGGTGTGTGAGGGTGAGGGGGTGAGGGTTAGGGGTGTGAGGGTGAGGGGGTGAGGGTGTGTGGGGGTTTGAGGGGGTGAGGGTGAGTGAGGGTGAGAGGGTTGTGAGGGTGAGGGGGTGAGGGTGAGGGCGTTAGGGTGAGTGAGGGTGGGTGAGGGTGTGAGCGTGTGTGAGGGTGTGTGAGAGTGAGAGGGTGTGAGGGTGTGTGATGGTGAGGAGGTGTGAGGGTGAGGGTCCGAAGGAAATGGTGGCAGGGCAGACATCATAAGACAGAGAAAAGAGATTGCGTTGTGACTGCGTTGGTCAGTTTCAGAATCAGGAGGGGCAGAGTCAGCACAGTCTGCGAGGGATCAACGTGTCTAGAGGCAAAGCATAGCGGATGTAGCATTGCAGCTAGCAAGTTGAGTGTTTTCAAGCTGAGTGTCCCTAGAGAGATTGCAACACAGCAAAAGCATTTGAGGAGCAAGGCTACTGTAAAGAAGCACGGTAGGCTTTCACTTTCGACCAGAAAAAAAACGAGAAAGGTGCAGAGAACGCCGAACAAAACACTGCTTCCCCGCGAAATGGATGCAAAAAAACCAAGCTCTCAGCATTGCTGTGGCGGGGGTGTGGGGCGGGGGAGCGGGAGCGCATTCCTATGAAGTCTGATGCCAAGGCTCAGATAAATGGTGGTGTGCGATGTGCCCGCGGGGGCGGGGGAGCGGGAGCCTTTGAAGTCTGATGCCGAGGCACAGACAAATGGTGGTGTGTGATGTGGCTGGCTCTGTGCACGGGCATAGCTCACATGAACTCTACGCGATCCGCAGGCTAGGTAGACTTTTCTTGTCCGCTTACTATAATCTCGCTTATTTATCCCTGCTGGATCTAATAGGCGAGACCTAAAAAATTATAAGGAGAGAAAATAATGTCCAGGTCACTTTTGGTAATCTCCATTGTGCTGAGACTTAGTGTCATCATTGATGGGCTGTTTTAAATATTTATGTCATGATTGGTGGAGTAATTACCTTCGCCATGGTGGAGTACTTTACTCCTGCCATGGCAAAGGATCTCCAACCATCGTATTTATAGAAGCCTACAGGCATTTCTTGCATTTCCAGGAACCGCTGTCACAGTGCCAGCATGGAAGAGACATACGTCGAGCAACTCCTTTTTTTTTTTTTTGCAAGAATAAAAATATCATTGACCCCCTCCCCATGTGAGCATTCTCCCATTGCGTGGGGGTCATTGAAAAATGTTCACTGCCCCCTATTGCGATGTCTTTTATGGGGGTGATGGGCACTGAAAACTGGCTGTGTGTCCATCCATTCTAAATAGGGTGGGTGGACACTTGGCCATAACCTCTGATGGTCCTTACTCTGTCAGGCCATCAGAGGTCTGTATAGGCGGTGGAGACGGAGTAGTCTCCGCCATCTACACACTGAAGGTCCGCCCGACCCTGCATGAGGCAGGCAGGCCTTCTGGTTGGCAGAAAGGCTACTCCTTCGCTGTTGTCCACACTGCATGGATTTACTGCCAGCGGGGACAGAACCTGCTTCTCTGCCCAGTGAAAGAATGGATCTTCCACCTGCATCAACAGCTTGACATTGGTACCACGCTTATATAGCCTTTGTCTACAATTATTTCTGTCTGCATCAACACTGGTTTGCCATCTAGATAAAGAGCAAATGCCAGCACACGCCTCCTGGTTGTCTGCAGCTCCGTCCAGCTGGATGATCTCATGCCCTCAACATGACACAAGTCTGGATTTACTAACACCACTAGGTTAGGTTATAACACTCTGACCCAGGTCACCAAAAATCCAGGAGATGTTTCAAAAGGAGGCATAATCTTGAACTCTGGAGGAAACACCTTGCTTATTGTAGTTCTGTAGGAGGTCCCAAAATACTCCAGTTACTGAGAGATATTTGATGGGATTTGGGCATATTGTTCAGAAATTCATGTTGGATCATGACCCGACAAACGCACTGTGTGATGTGTACAGCAAGTTGGGAGAAGGTGGCGTGGATCTACCAGTTGTCCGTATAAGTGAGTGCCATCATCCCATAATGCTTTACACATGGAGAAGATCTACCAGAGAAGCAGCAGCTTGGCGAATACCTGGGGTGCATGCTTGTTGCCGAAGTGTAAAACGGTGAACTGGAAATTAAGCTTGCACATGGTGAACCGGCAAAACCTCCGGTGAGGTCTACAAATCGGTACATGGTGGTAAGCGGCCTATCCACTGATGTGTATATCCACTCGTGCAAGGAGCTCCTGATGCCTTATTATTTGGGTAACTTCGTGCAATGTCTACATCTTGAAAAAGACACCCTTAGCCCAAAAATTCACTCTCTTCAGGTCCAACACCAACCTACATCCGCCGTCCACAAATATTATCGAGTACAACCATAATCCCCTTTTATCAGATGTAATAGGACACAGGGAATTGTTGTGTATTATTACTCTATACTTTTCTGGCAAACAGGGCCGCAGTGAGATTCAACTGGGATTCCAAAAAAGGAGAGCTGAAATCCACGTGGTAGCGTCAGTAGCCAGCTGATACTAACCAAAGTCAATGGGAGCCCATGAAGATTTGAGCAGGTGAACATCCCTCCTCCTGGAACCTCCAGTGAGGAGAGGCTAAGGTGGGTGAAAGCGCATATAGCGTGGGCTGCTCCTCTTTTCTAGAATAAGATGCATGAATACAGGTGTTGTCAGAAGCCCTTCCTGAAAAATTGTGAGAGCATCCATAGGACTTTGTAGAAGATCCAACTCTTTGTGACCAGAGAATTGAGATTTAGCTTAATATTTCTGCTTCTCATGGACTAGGAAAGCATACTTCAGATTCTCGAAAGTATTGTGGACGCTATTCTCAAGATATGAGTCAAAAAACGTCTGCCCCAAAAAAGGTGTATGGAGAAACATCAACATTTGGTTAACAAAAGTATGCCATAGTAGGACCCAAATGTCCCTATGAGCTACCACTATGGACACCACAGTGATGGTCAGGGTCGAAGGGGAGGTGAAATCTGTTAATTAATCCATCTCATACTCCATGAACAGTAACACTTCAAACAATCCTGCACTTCCGCATGCCCTCATAAAGAAGCTGAAAATCCTGCTTCAAAGACGTAGCCCTCAAAGACAGATTCCTTACATGCATAGGAGCTTATTTATGAGCCCTTTGTGCCAGTTTTGACCCGCTGTTGGTTCACTTTTGGTGACGCACCAGTGCGGTAAAAATATGTGCCATATTTACAAAGTGACGCATCGAGGTAGATGCGTCACTTCCTCAATCCCTGCGCTACATTATACCTGCGCCAGGTATAATGTATGCAGGGTGGGCGTACCCCCGCAAGAAAGGGTCGTAGGAGTGGCGCAGCAAAATCTATGAGACTTCGCTGCCCCACTTCTAGGACGCCAATGCGTCAAAACCTTACCCTGCCTCATGGCAGGCGTAAGGGTGACGCAGGCCCTTTCACATGGGGCTTACTCCATGTGAAAGGAACATTGCTGGAGTTGCGTCAGGCTTCTGAGACAACCAGCAATGCGCCACTTTTTGCGCTGACCGATACGTCAGTTATCCTGATGTATCTGTCCTTCCTTGCGACATGATGCATCATATTATAAATATGACGCATCATTGGTGTTGCACGGAGGGCGCATTGAGAAGTGGCTCATCGCTGCTTTCACGCAGCAATGCGCCACTTCTCGTAAATGAGGCCCATAGCATTTTGCTATTACCAAATACCGATCGGTAAAGATCGCTATTTGGTAAGGTCATGTGACATCACTTCCTGAGAAGTTTTGCAGTGAAAGGTTACATTACATCACCTCCTGTGGTGCCATTGAGGTTAACATTTGTGATGTCACTTCCACTACCTCTGACATTTTGGCGAATCAACGCTCATGGCCTCTCTTTGTAAGGAATGGAATTAAGACGTAACAATGCCTGTGATTATAATAAATGGTATAACAGTTGGCAGAGGTAGAGAAAGTTCTCAAAGGGCTAATGGGCGAGATAACTGTGAAGCTATTACAGATTGCCACTCGAGTGTAGTATGTATGAGTAAGTAGCCTGCAATTGAGTTGATGTGTAGAGATATAAAGCAGGATACATAGATGTGGGTTTTGCATGGAGAAAGGGTCTGCAGCAGGCCTCACCCGGGTGATATATAACCTCAGGGTATCTATGCAGAGGGATGTAAGCGAAAAGTGAGTTGTTGGCTGCAATGTGAATAAATGTTGTTTACAGCTTTTTTTTTTTAAGTGTTGCAAACGATGCTTGTCTGATTTGGGTTGACAAGGATTTCCAAATCCTGGAGACCTTGTTAGAAGCACATCACTTGTTAGTGGATAGTTTCTTAAAGTGTGGTGTTTCAGGTGGATTTGTCTTCTCAACGATCTAACAGCACTAAAGCTGTAAGCTTCCATGGTAGATAAAGGGACGGTTCATAACAATGACTTTATATGTGACGCAAGTTGTCTTGGATGTATGACGGTACAACGCGTGGTGTTACCACGCGTACCGTTACAACGCAGGTTTTACAAAGCAAGTCATTACAACAACTTGCGTTGGGGGGCGCTGGATAGTGAATAGTTTAATTTACTATTCCAACTCCAGTCCCCTTGGATAGTAGGGAAGGAGTTGGATAGTAAATTAAACTATTCTCTATCCTAAAGCGCCCTCCAGTGAAAGTCGTTAGTAACGACTTTAGTTGTAAAACCTGCGTTGTAATGGTACCGCTTGTTAGAGTTTCGTTGTAAAGGATGTTCCCCGTTGTCTTGAAGGTGCTTGTGAAGCCATTTAAGGGATGTCAATGCTGTGTAGGACTGTTACTGTTATATACCGAGTGGGTATTGAACGCAGTTTAAGAAAGGCACCTCTGTGACTGGAGCAGATGGTGGTTAATCTACATACAGCACATTACCTTGAAATAGGGAACTTATTTTTAAAAAATGTATATATATATGAAATTCATAAGTAGTTTTTGGAGATCGGAATGCACTTCCCTGTGAATTTTGGCTTGATGCAGTTGTGTAACAATAATTTACAGTAAGTTCCATTGCATATATTGGAATGCTAATTCTAAAACTGAGATTTAAATTCAAGAGGTGAAATGGTTCTTATGTATTGTGCAGAAAATGGCTTTTCGTTTGTTGTACGTTGGAGAAACTACGAGACAGGCTCATGGGTTATGAATGTGCATAAATGTGATTTCAGGCGTTAAGCAAAACATTGTCTATTGGCCTAACATTTTTAAAGGAAACATTCAATGTCTCAATTTGAATTCTAAAAGTTGCAAGTAGCTGACCATTGCTAAAGAGGATGCAGCAGAAAGAGGAAACTTGAATAGCCTGAGAAATACTGGATAATAGAACATTTGGCGACTGTTCGACCCAGAGCCCTAAATAAGCAGCTGGACAACAAGTGTTACCTTGAATCAATTTTCATTTGTTTGATAAGAGGCTGGATTAGACATGCATCTTTCAATATATTTATTTGAATTCACAAATTAAATGTTATTGCTATATAGCGGAGGGGGGTGAGGGAATGCATTTTGTTGATTAAACAACCTCTTAGGATTGTGCACACCTATATCGAAAGAGAGTTGTGATCTATTAATTGTTTTTGACTACCTTTTCTCCCTTAGAAATAAAGGTGGGATGATTTTTAATAGCACAGCTGGAACATAACGTTGGGCACCAGCCCTGATTCTTCCAGTTAAGCACTGTATATCTTGTCCAAGGCAGGAGCAGTGGAGCTAACGCTATGTGGTTTTAAATGTTAGACATTTAAGAGAGATCAGTTTAAAGGCGCTTTCCAGATGAAGACGTATTGTGACCAAAACGTGTCTTGCGCCCTTCCATGATATTCTATTACCAGCAACACGCAAGGAGAAGATAGACAGGGGTTATGTCGTGATATTTCAAACACCATTATGGGACTAAAGAGTATCAGGGATGTTGTTTCTAAAAGCCACATGGATGCACCTTCTTGAGCAGCTGTGTACCGGAAGGAGGACAGTGCTGGGGTTAGGTGAGTGTATCCAATGCACCAAATGTGTGAAGAAGAAAAGTTGAGCTGGCCCTGCGAGGATCTGAACTTGTGACCTGCAGATTACAACTGATGTCAGCAGTGAGTGACTACTTCTCTCACTGAGCCACCGTGCCAGTGTTACTCTAGTGTGTACATTAATGGTATCTTGTTATATGAAATGCTTACTGCAGCTGCTAGTCTAAGTAAAAGTTGATATTATTCTATTTTTCTACCATGGACAAAATGAAGCACGACGTCCGTTTTGATGGTCCTCTCTCCTCCGGGCAGACAGGATTTAAACTACCACGCCAATCCTGGCGCTGCTCTCACCAACATGAGAGCAGCGCCAGGATTGGTTGAAGCGGTCTCTATCTGCGCTCAGAAGTGCACTGGAGGCTTTGCTTTCGCTAGCCCACCTCTCTCAAGACAGCTGGTAGAGAGGTTTAAAGGGGAGCATGTGTGGCTGGCGGTCGCAAGACAGCCGGCCAAAAACAAAATTGCCACTTTAAACTGACGAAAAATAAAATGGTAATGAATTAACTTCATTACCCTTCTATTTTTCGTCTCTGGGGCCATTTAAGTGGGGCGATGCTCCTCCGCTCATACGGAGGAGCCACCTATGGTGACTAGAGCTCACCTAACTGGTGCTGTACCGCTTTATGAGCCTTTGGGTTCTTGCGATGGGCTTGGGGCATGGTTTCCTTCTGCTACGTTTCTGCTCAGGTTGCCAACCTCGATTGCTCTTCGAATTTCTTCCTTGCTCATGAGGTGCACATGTATGGCAGTAGGCAGCATCCCTGCCTTTAAATAAAGGTGCCTGGCTACAGCTCATGACACTTACTTCCATTGTTGCTCATTTAACATTGTTATATATTTGGCAGCATCTCTACCTTCTGCAGGGTTTACTCAGCCTTCTTTGTTTATCTCCTTTTTTGGTCTACATGCTCACACCACCCTACCTCTCCTCTGGCTGGGTTGGAGCTCTGCAGTTGCCTACATATTTGTGTTCCCCTAGCTCCCACCTGACTATCTGTAACACAGATAATCCAGATAAATCCCTGACTCTTTTTGCTGCCTCTTCTAACATTATAGAACCTTGAAACATAGCATGAGAACCGCAGAGTTAATTATAACCACCAGCGAATTGTAATGCTATTGTAATGATATTTTGCTCACCCATCACTTACACTTCTTCCTCCACCACACTGTTAGGCATTTCTTCCAAGTCAGGAGAAGCTAAAGTATACAAAACAAAATAGAAAAAAGTATACAAAAAGTGACGGATGCAATCCCTGAATTAATCTCAGCCACTGTTAATTCATTTTCTCTGGCTGCATCCCAGTTCATTGTTATTTTGCACACCATGCCAACTCAGTTTGAACCCAGCCACATGCAAATTATTCTTTACCCTGCTCCAATAGGAAGGAACAGTCCAAACCAAACTGACTGTTCTAGTCCTCCCTGAACCAAAGCACAAGTGATCGACGACCTGTTTTGCTCTAATTAGGGCTCAACAGCAAGGTATCGCTTGATTCCAGTGACACAGTGTGCCCGGGACACAGGTCTGAACATGCCTCTCCCAGTTAGGGTGACACACTAAAGTATACACAAAAAGTGATGGATAAAATGCCTGAATTAATCTCAGCCACTGGTAATTACTCAGGCCCGCATCTCAGTCCATCATTATTCTGCACACCATGGCACCTCAGTTTGGACTCCGCCATTTGCAATTCAATCTTGACACTGCTTCAATAGTGACAGTCTATACCAGTGTTTCCCAAACTGTGGGCGGCAACCCATTGATGATTCGCAAGCTGTTTTTGGTGGGTTGCGAAAGACAGAGCAATAAATAAAGATATAGGGCCCGATGTAGGTACCAAATACCGGTCGGAAACGGCCGATTTCGGCTGTTTCCGACCGGTATTTGGCCTACTGAGATGTAGGGGACCTTTTTATGTCCCAATCGGTATTTTACCGATTCGGTAAAATTACCGAATTGCAAAAATACCGATTCGGTAATTTTACCGATTTTTTAAATTTGGGATGTAGGTGGGACTACTTTCAGTCCCACAGGCCCTTCAGATTCAGTATTTTAACACCCAATCCAATTGGGTGTTAAAATACCGAATCCAGGTGTGCATGCACACCTATGCCATGTGACAGACAGACATGCCCTTAGGGCATGTCTGTGTGCCACATGGCTCACATGCCTGTTTTGGGGTGCTAGAGGGTGTCAAAGTGACACCTCCTGCACCCTTGCACAAATCGGTAATTACCGATTCGGTAATGCCCATTGATTCCTATGGGCTTCAAGGCCCATAGGAAGCAATGGGGGATACCGAATCGGTATTTACAGAATCGGTAAATACCGAATCTTACAGATTCGGTATTTACCGAATCTGAAATACCTACATCTCCCCCTCTCTAATTTACCACTTCATAAATACCGATTCAGTATGATTCGGTATTTATGAAGTGGTAAATGTAGATTTACCTACATCGGGCCCTCAGTGTTTAACTTGTCACATTAGACAGTGATTCAAACAGTGATTCAAAGACAGAGGTCAAATGTCAGGCTGCTTTATACTTTTAGCATGGGGTTAGTGTTTACTTTTCTTTCTCTGACAGTAAATCAGAGGAGTTTTGAAAGTGAATTTTGTGACAATGTAGGACATTATTTTTTTGCAATGCACAACAAAATTAAAATACCTGTAAGCTTCCAGGACTTTTTGAAGAAAAAATGAAGAATTGTTTTCCGTGATTCTGAAGTGTGCTGGAAACAGAGTTTGTCATAGGATCAACACTAATCAATTCACTTGGGGATGCACAGATGATAACTATTCAAAGGAATCGGATTTTCACACACTGTGATGTGTGTGTTATATAATTATATCAGTATGTCTGTGCAAATGTAGTGGCCATTTCAATGGAAATTGTGCTGTCTGTAAATGACTTTGCATTAACACAAGAGGAACTACAAGGATCATATGCAGCTGAGTGGTCTGGGAGAAACCACCGAACAAGGGGTTGGACTGCAAGCTAATTATGTAAGGAGAGTGCCCAGGCATGGTGGGACCTACAGGATACCACAACGGGTCCAGTCAGTGTCTAATGGGTGCAACACTGAATGGCCCCCCCACAGGCTAATGTGAGCAACACCACAAATGATTTGACCCCAGGAGGGTATATAACCTGTGACAACAATTTGAAATGCTGTTGGACATAGAGAGACACTTTTTGGTGGCTGGCAACCAAATACGGATCCAGGATGGTGAGACACCACCTCTGACACTTCAATGCAAAGGTGGCAGCGAGAAATAAATGGGACCAATCCATTAAAGACCTTCTCCGTAGAGATACACCTTCCAAAGTGACCACAAGCAACCCTGGCAAGCATGTACACTGCATTAACTGCAGAATGCATTTCATCTGAACTGTACCCAGCATTAACTGAAGAGCAACCTCTTACCAGATTTGTGTAGCAACAATGCCATCTGTTCTGCATATTGAAATAACTGCAGAGGGCACCTTGTATGAGAGTTATATAACTTTATAACAATTTAGCTCGGTTTGAATACTAAGCCACAATTGTGGTAACGCTTCTTCGCTGTGCATAGCAACAACTGCAGGCACGCCAAATCTCCTCTGTATCGTGCAGTAACAGGAGGCACATCACATCTCAGCTATGTAGAACAACTGCAGATGTGTCACTCCTCTGCTGTCTACAGCAGCAACAGCATGCACACCACCTCTCCACTGTCTACAGCAACATCCGCATGAATATAGGTTCTCAGTTGCATGTAGCAGCAGCTGCAGGCATCACACTTCGTAAATGTGTATAGTAACAACAGCATGCACACCACCTCTCCACTGTCTACAGCAACAACCACAAGCAAATCAGTTCTCAGCTGTGTGAAGCAGCAACTGCAGGTATCACACTTCACAAATGTGCATAGTAACAACAGCATGCATCCCACCTCTCCACAGTCTACAGCAACAACCACAAGCAAATCAGTTCTCAGCTGCGTGAAGCAGCAACTGCAGGTATCACACTTCACAAATGTGCATAGTAACAACAGCATGCACACCACCTCTCCACTGTCTACAGCAACAACCACAAGCAAATCAGTTCTCAGCTGCGTGGAGCAGCAACTGCAGGTATCACACTTCACAAATGTGCATAGTAACAACAGCATGCATCCCACCTCTCCACTGTCTACAGCAACAACCGCATGCAGATCAGTTCTCAGCTGTGTGAAGCAGCAACTGCAGGTATCTCACTTCACAAATGTGTATAGTAACAACAGCATGCACACCACCTCTCCACTGTCTACAGCAACAAGCGCAAGCAGATCAGTTCTCAGCTGCTTGAAGCAACAACTGCAGGTATACCACTTCACAAATGTGCATAATAACAACAGCATGCATCCCACCTCGCCACTGTCTACAGCAACAACCGCATGCAGATCAGTTCTCAGCTGCGTGAAGTAGCAACTGCAGGTATCCCACTTCACAAATGTGCATAGTAACAACAGCATGCAACCCACCTCTCCACTGTCTACAGCAACAACCGCATGCAGACCAGTTCTCAGCTGCGTGAAGTAGCAACTGCAGGTATCCCACTTCACAAATGTGCATAGTAACAACAGCATGCATCCCACCTCTCCACTGTCTACAGCAACAACCGCATGCAGATCAGTTCTCAGCTGCGTGAAGTAGCAACTGCAGGTATCCCACTTCACAAATGTGCATAGTAACAACAGCATGCAACCCACCTCTCCACTGTCTACAGCAACAACCGCATGCAGATCAGTTCTCAGCTGCGTGAAGTAGCAACTGCAGGTATCCCACTTCACAAATGTGCATAGTAACAACAGCATGCATCCCACCTCTCCACTGTCTACAGCAACAACCGCATGCAGATCAGTTCTCAGCTGCATGAAGCAGCAGCTGCAGGTATCGCGCTTTGTAATTGTGCATAGTAACAACAGCATGCCCATCACCTCTCCACTGTCTACAGTAACATTCACATGCAGATCAGTTCTCAGCTGTGTGAAGCAGCAACTGCAGGTATCCCACTTCACAAATGTGCATAGTAACAACAGCATGCACACCACATCTCCACTGTCTACAGCAACAACCACATGCAGATCAGTTCTCAGCTGCGTGAAGCAACAACTGCAGGTATCCCACTTCACAAATGTGCATAGTAACAACAGCATGCACACCACATCTCCACTGTCGACAGCAACAACCACATGCAGATCAGTTCTCAGCTGCATGAAGCAGCAGCTGCAGGTGTCGCACTTTGTAATTGTGCATAGTAACAACAGCATGCCCACCACCTCTCCACTGTCTACAGCAACATTCACATGCAGATCAGTTCTCAGCTGTGTGAAGCAGCAACTGCAGGTATCCCACTTCATAAATGTGTATAGTACCAACAGCATGCATCCCACCTCTCCACTGTCTACAGCAACAACCGCATGCAGATCAGTTCTCAGCTGCATGAAGTAGCAACTGCAGGTATCCCACTTCACAAATGTGCATAGTAACAACAGCATGCATCCCACCTCTCCACTGTCTACAGGAACAACCGCATGCAGATCAGTTCTCAGCTGCGTGAAGTAGCAACTGCAGGTATCCCACTTCACAAATGTGCATAATAACAACAGCATGCATCCCACCTCTCCACTGTCTACAGCAACAACTGCATGCAGATCAGTTCTCAGCTGCGTGAAGTAGCAACTGCAGGTATCCCACTTCACAAATGTGCAGAGTAACAACAGCATGCATCCCACCTCTCCACTGTCTACAGCAACAACCACAAGCAAATCAGTTCTCAGCTGCGTGAAGCAGCAACTGCAGGTATCACACTTCACAAATGTGCATAGTAACAACAGCATGCACACCACCTCTCCACTGTCTACAGCAACAACCGCAAGCAAATCAGTTCTCAGCTGCGTGAAGCAGCAACTGCAGGTATCACACTTCACAAATGTGCATAGTAACAACAGCATGCATCCCACCTCTCCACTGTCTACAGCAACAAACGCATGCAGATCAGTTCTCAGCTGCGTGAAGCAGCAACTGCAGGTGTCGCACTTCACAAATGTGCAGAGTAACAACAGCATGCATCCCACCTCTCCACTGTCTACAGCAACAACTGCATGCAGATCAGTTCTCAGCTGCGTGAAGTAGCAACTGCAGGTATCCCACTTCACAAATGTGCAGAGTAACAACAGCATGCATCCCACCTCTCCACTGTCTACAGCAACAACCGCATGCAGATCAGTTCTCAGCTGCGTGAAGCAGCAACTGCAGGTGTCGCACTTCACAAATGTGCATAGTAACAACAGCATGCATCCCACCTCTCCACTGTCTACAGCAACAACTGCATGCAGATCAGTTCTCAGCTGCGTGAAGTAGCAACTGCAGGTATCCCACTTCACAAATGTGCAGAGTAACAACAGCATGCATCCCACCTCTCCACTGTCTACAGCAACAACCACAAGCAAATCAGTTCTCAGCTGCGTGAAGCAGCAACTGCAGGTATCACACTTCACAAATGTGCATAGTAACAACAGCATGCACACCACCTCTCCACTGTCTACAGCAACAACCGCAAGCAAATCAGTTCTCAGCTGCGTGAAGCAGCAACTGCAGGTATCACACTTCACAAATGTGCATAGTAACAACAGCATGCATCCCACCTCTCCACTGTCTACAGCAACAACCGCATGCAGATCAGTTCTCAGCTGCGTGAAGCAGCAACTGCAGGTATCTCACTTCACAAATGTGTATAGTAACAACAGCATGCACAGCACCTCTCCACTGTCTACAGCAACAACCGCAAGCAGATCAGTTCTCAGCTGCTTGAAGCAACAACTGCAGGTATCACACTTCACAAATGTGCATAGTAACAACAGCATGCATCCCACCTCTCCACTGTCTACAGCAACAACCGCATGCAGATCAGTTCTCAGATGCGTGAAGTAGCAACTGCAGGTATCCCACTTCACAAATGTGCATAATAACAACAGCATGCATCCCACCTCGCCACTGTCTACAGCAACAACTGCATGCAGATCAGCTCTCAGCTGCGTGAAGTAGCAACTGCAGGTATCCCACTTCACAAATGTGCATAGTAACAACAGCATGCATCCCACCTCTCCACTGTCTACAGCAACAACCGCATGCAGATCAGTTCTCAGCTGCGTGAAGTAGCAACTGCAGGTATCTCACTTCACAAATGTGCATAGTAACAACAGCATGCAACCCACCTCTCCACTGTCTACAGCAACAACCGCATGCAGATCAGTTCTCAGCTGCGTGAAGTAGCAACTGCAGGTATCCCACTTCACAAATGTACATAGTAACAACAGCATGCATCCCACCTCTCCACTGTCTACAGCAACAACCGCATGCAGATCAGTTCTCAGCTGCATGAAGCAGCAGCTGCAGGTATCGCGCTTTGTAATTGTGCATAGTAACAACAGCATGCCCATCACCTCTCCACTGTCTACAGTAACATTCACATGCAGATCAGTTCTCAGCTGTGTGAAGCAGCAACTGCAGGTATCCCACTTCACAAATGTGCATAGTAACAACAGCATGCACACCACATCTCCACTGTCTACAGCAACAACCACATGCAGATCAGTTCTCAGCTGCGTGAAGCAGCAACTACAGGTATCCCACTTCACAAATGTGCATAGTAACAACAGCATGCACACCACATCTCCACTGTCTACAGCAACAACCACATGCAGATCAGTCCTCAGCTGCGTGAAGCAACAACTGCAGGTATCCCACTTCACAAATGAGCATAGTAACAACAGCATGCACACCACATCTCCACTGTCTACAGCAACAACCACATGCAGATCAGTTCTCAGCTGCATGAAGCAGCAGCTGCAGGTATCGCACTTTGTAATTGTGCATAGTAACAACAGCATGCCCACCACCTCTCCACTGTCTACAGCAACATTCACATGCAGATCAGTTCTCAGCTGTGTGAAGCAGCAACTGCAGGTATCCCACTTCATAAATGTGTATAGTATCAACAGCATGCACCCCACCTTTCCACTGTCTACAGCAACAACCGCATGCAGATCAGTTCTCAGCTGCGTGAAGTAGCAACTGCAGGTATCCCACATCACAAATGTGCATAGTAACAACAGCATGCATCCCACCTCTCCACTGTCTACAGGAACAACCGCATGCAGATCAGTTCTCAGCTGCGTGAAGTAGCAACTGCAGGTATCCCACTTCACAAATGTGCAGAGTAACAACAGCATGCATCCCACCTCTCCACTGTCTACAGCAACAACCGCATGCAGATCAGTTCTCAGCTGCGTGAAGCAGCAACTGCAGGTATCTCACTTCACAAATGTGTATAGTAACAACAGCATGCACACCACCTCTCCACTGTCTACAGCAACAACCGCAAGCAGATCAGTTCTCAGCTGCTTGAAGCAACAACTGCAGGTACACCACTTCACAAATGTGCATAGTAACAACAGCATGCATCCCACCTCTCCACTGTCTACAGCAACAACCGCATGCAGATCAGTTCTCAGCTGCGTGAAGTAGCAACTGCAGGTATCCCACTTCACAAATGTGCATAATAACAACAGCATGCATCCCACCTCGCCACTGTCTACAGCAACAACTGCATGCAGATCAGCTCTCAGCTGCGTGAAGTAGCAACTGCAGGTATCCCACTTCACAAATGTGCATAGTAACAACAGCATGCATCCCACCTCTCCACTGTCTACAGCAACAACCGCATGCAGATCAGTTCTCAGCTGCGTGAAGTAGCAACTGCAGGTATCTCACTTCACAAATGTGCATAGTAACAACAGCATGCAACCCACCTCTCCACTGTCTACAGCAACAACCGCATGCAGATCAGTTCTCAGCTGCGTGAAGTAGCAACTGCAGGTATCCCACTTCACAAATGTGCATAGTAACAACAGCATGCATCCCACCTCTCCACTGTCTACAGCAACAACCGCATGCAGATCAGTTCTCAGCTGCATGAAGCAGCAGCTGCAGGTATCGCGCTTTGTAATTGTGCATAGTAACAACAGCATGCCCATCACCTCTCCACTGTCTACAGTAACATTCACATGCAGATCAGTTCTCAGCTGTGTGAAGCAGCAACTGCAGGTATCCCACTTCACAAATGTGCATAGTAACAACAGCATGCACACCACATCTCCACTGTCTACAGCAACAACCACATGCAGATCAGTTCTCAGCTGCGTGAAGCAGCAACTGCAGGTATCCCACTTCACAAATGTGCATAGTAACAACAGCATGCACACCACATCTCCACTGTCTACAGCAACAACCACATGCAGATCAGTCCTCAGCTGCGTGAAGCAACAACTGCAGGTATCCCACTTCACAAATGAGCATAGTAACAACAGCATGCACACCACATCTCCACTGTCTACAGCAACAACCACATGCAGATCAGTTCTCAGCTGCATGAAGCAGCAGCTGCAGGTATCGCACTTTGTAATTGTGCATAGTAACAACAGCATGCCCACCACCTCTCCACTGTCTACAGCAACATTCACATGCAGATCAGTTCTCAGCTGTGTGAAGCAGCAACTGCAGGTATCCCACTTCATAAATGTGTATAGTATCAACAGCATGCATCCCACCTCTCCACTGTCTACAGCAACAACCGCATGCAGATCAGTTCTCAGCTGCGTGAAGTAGCAACTGCAGGTATCCCACTTCACAAATGTGTATAGTATCAACAGCATGCACCCCACCTCTCCACTGTCTACAGCAACAACCGCATGCAGATCAGTTCTCAGCTGCGTGAAGCAGCAACTGCAGGTATCCCACTTCATAAATGTGTATAGTATCAACAGCATGCACCCCACCTCTCCACTGTCTACAGCAACAACCGCATGCAGATCAGTTCTCAGCTGCGTGAAGTAGCAACTGCAGGTATCCCACATCACAAATGTGCATAGTAACAACAGCATGCATCCCACCTCTCCACTGTCTACAGGAACAACCGCATGCAGATCAGTTCTCAGCTGCGTGAAGTAGCAACTGCAGGTATCCCACTTCACAAATGTGCAGAGTAACAACAGCATGCATCCCACCTCTCCACTGTCTACAGCAACAACCGCATGCAGATCAGTTCTCAGCTGCGTGAAGCAGCAACTGCAGGTGTCGCACTTCACAAATGTGCATAGTAACAACAGCATGCATCCCACCTCTCCATTGTCTACAGCAACAACCGTATGCAGATCAGTTCTCAGCTGCGTGAAGTAGCAACTGCAGGTATCCCACTTCACAAATGTGCAGAGTAACAACAGCATGCATCCCACCTCTCCACTGTCTACAGCAACAACCACAAGCAAATCAGTTCTCAGCTGCGTGAAGCAGCAACTGCAGGTATCACACTTCACAAATGTGCATAGTAACAACAGCATGCACACCACCTCTCCACTGTCTACAGCAACAACCGCAAGCAAATCAGTTCTCAGCTGCGTGAAGCAGCAACTGCAGGTATCCCACTTCACAAATGTGCAGAGTAACAACAGCATGCATCCCACCTCTCCACTGTCTACAGCAACAACCGCATGCATATCAGTTCTCAGCTGCGTGAAGCAGCAACTGCAGGTATCCCACTTCACAAATGTGCAGAGTAACAACAGCATGCATCCCACCTCTCCACTGTCTACAGCAACAACCGCATGCAGATCAGTTCTCAGCTGCATGAAGTAGCAACTGCAGATATCCCACTTCACAAATGTGCATAGTAACAACAGCATGCATCCCACCTCTCCATTGTCTACAGCAACAACCGTATGCAGATCAGTTCTCAGCTGCGTGAAGCAGCAACTGCAGGTATTGCACTTCACAAATGTGCATAGTAACAATAGCATGCACCCCACCTCTCCACTGTCTACAGCAACAACCGCATGCAGATCAGTTCTCAGCTGCGTGAAGCAGCAACTGCAGGTGTCGCACTTCACAAATGTGCATTGTAACAGCATGCACCCCACCACTCCACTGTCTGCAGCAACAACCACATGCAGATCAGTTCTCAGCTGTGTGAAGCAGCAACTGCAAGTATCATACTTTACAAATGTGTATAGTAGCAACAGTAGGGCCTCTCAGCTGAATAGAGCAGCAAGTGCAGTTACCCCACCACTTCTTGGTTGTGTATAGAAATACCTACGTGCACAGCACATCTCAGATGTTCATAGCCACAATAGGTACACAGCTTACTGGCTGTACCTAGCAATAACTACTGTCCACCACTTCTCAGCTGGATATAGCAGCAGCTATAGACACACTATTTCTCTTCTGTAGAAAGTCACAACTGTAGCCACACCACCTCCAGGTTGTGTACAGCAACAATCATACCACTTCTGAGACATACATAGCTACAGCTGTGGGTTCCATGCCTCTGAAATGTGTGTAACAACAAATACAGGCACACCTTAAGCAGTGGAGACTAGAGGAAAACTGCAGGCACCCCACCACTTCTTAGCTCTGTATAAAAACACCAGCATGCACTGGAAACGTCCTTTTATTAAGAAGCCGGAATTAAGTTTTGCCTTTACAATGCCAGCTATAAAAGAAGGCATCGTTACCAGACATTCGTTTAGCTCGCAAGTTGTTACAACGACTTGCTTTAGGGGGTGCATTGGTGGAGGGGTATTCGATTTTCCCTTCTGTTGCGCAGACTGGAGTTAGAATAGTACATCATACTATCGCAGAGGCTTTCCCCAAAGGGGGATCGCGAGCCGGCGCCATAACCCAGCGACGTGCCCCGGACAGGAGGGGGTGGGGGACCAAAGGTTTGCGTGCGAAAACCATCCAACCCCCCCCCCCCAAGGGAAGACTAAGGTTCGCGCCAAAGATTCGAATCCCGCACCGGCCAATGGGGGCCGGGGCGGGATTCGAACCACCCAATGGGGGTGAACGGCGCAAGAAGGATGGCACGGGGGGCATATACGCGCTGCTCCCTCAGACAGGCTCCTATCGACAAGGAGCGGGGGAGCAGCACGGCAGGAGCTTACAATCTTGTCAAGCTAATTTTTGTGGATGACGGAGCAGTGGAAGCGGGGAATGCCCAGCAGCGCCACCTAGAACGCCGTGCCGAGGACAACGAGCAGGGCCGGGGTGCAACGAGTGACCGGACATACACAAAATTATGGTAGCGAGGGAGGTCAGGTCATGGGGTGGGCGGAGCGAGCTTTCCTTTCGAGGGTCCTTTCAGAAAGGGAGGGGGAGGCCCTCCCAGAGATACAAACACGGCAGCACATGGAGGGGTGCAAACTCCAGCGGCCCCCCAGCAATATGTTGGACATTCGAAACAAATGAATGCACATACGGGGCAGCGTGTAAATTCCAACACATATGTTCAGCAGGAGGGGGGCGGACACCCAGTGGCAGGATGCAGGCGCAAGGGCGACGCAAAGCGGGATCACAAGGAGAAAAAGAAGCAGTAACCCAGGCAGAGGGGGCAGCAGGGGGACAGGGCGAGAGAGTGCCACATTAGCATGGTCCCCCATCAACATGAAAAGACTACGCATGCTAGCCAACGGGTACCACAACAAGACAGACGCAGGGATATTAGTACACGGTTTTGAAAACGGCTTTACAATCCCGTTCATGGGCCCCCTCCCCTCCCGGATGCGAGAGAAACCTAAAATCTGCCATGCAGCACCCGGGGGTAGTGACCAGAAAGATCGAGAAGGAGAGGCGCTTAGGCAGGATCGAAGGCCCCCCCAGCTGCAAAGAGCAAGGACTTGGTTGTCTCACCATTAGGGGTAGTCCCAAAAAAGGAGCAGGGCCAATTCAGGTTAATCCGCCACTTGTCATTCCCAGACAGTAGGTCAGTCAACAATGGAATCAATTTGGAGTTTTGCTCAGTGAGCTACTCCACAATCGACGACGCAACAGACTTAGTGAGGGCAATGGGCCGGGGGACCCTCATGGCTAAAGCAGATATCGAATCAGCATTCCGATTACTCCCGGTTCACCCCAACAGTTTTCACCGACTAGGCTTCCAGTGGGAAGCGAAATACTATTATGACAAAGCAATGCCAATGGGGTGTTCAATATCCTGAGCATACTTCGAGATATTCAGCACATTCGTGGAATGGGCCCTGCACCACAGGCACCCAGTGGGGGGAAAAATCCATTACCTCAACGATTTCCTGTTCACAGGCCCAGCAGCATCCCCCAAGTGCGGCGATACCCTGGGAGTATTCATAGACCTCGCAGGAGAGCAGGGATCCCCCTTTCGAAAGAAAAGACAGAGGGGCCAACCACGAGAATAACATGCCTAGGGATTGAGCTGGACTCGGTCGTCGGGACGTCCAGACTACCACCTGAGAAAGTGGAGGACTTCCGGCAGGACATAAGGAGCCTCCGGGGGCGCGAAATGGCTACTCTAAGGTACCTCCAGCAACTCATATGGAAGTTGAACTTGGCAGGCAGGGTAATCCCAGCAGGCAAGGTCTTTGCTAGGCGGCTGACACAATTAACACGCGGCCTGACCCAGAAACACCACCACATCAGGCTCGGGCTGAGATAAAAGGGGACCTGGCCATGTGGGACACATTCCTGACAGACTTCAATGGACTGCTGATCTGGAGGGAGGGCTGGGTGTCCAGACAGCAAATCAAACTATTCACTGACGCATCAGGGAGCACAGGGTTCGGCGCGATCTTGAAAGGGAAGTGGTGCGCAGGACAGTGGCCCAGCGGCTGGCGCAGACAGGGCATTACGAGCAGCATTACCTTCCTAGAATTACTCACGATCATAGTGGCATTGACGGTCTGGAAGAACGAGCTGCGAAACATGAAGCTGACACTATGGTCAGACAACAAGGGCGTAGTGCAGGCCATTAACAGGGGTTCAGCAAGGTGCCCAGACACACTGCGATAAATGCGCCATCTGGTTACTTTACAGTTGGAGGGCAACATAGACCTACGAGCAAGGCAGGTCGCAGGGGTGGCAAACGAAATAGCGGACGCCCTATCCAGAAACAAGATAAGCAAATTCAGGGAACTGGCGCCCTGGGCAGAGCAAAGCATGACCCCCTCCCCGAAGCAGCTGTGGGAGCTGGCAGGGTAGACTTATCAGAGCTGGTCCATCATGCCCTCTCCCCGGCAGCAGCAAGGAGATATGGGAAATACGTAGCCACAGTCATGGAAGTGGGGGGCATCCAATCGCTAAGCAACGAGAGGGACACACGCGAGGCAGCGGAGCGATTCAACAGGTGGGCATACGAGGGCAAGAAATCCAGTTCATGGGCACAGGCCCACCTGGCCGCCGTGGCCCATCATGCGAAGTTAGTGACATGACAGAACCCAATCGCATCCCACTACATCAGGACAGCAATGAAGAGGTGGAGGCGGATGAAAGGCAAGCAGGCCGACACCAGGCACCCAATAGATTTTACAAAGTTGGGGGCACTATTGGAAGCATTGGGGAACACCACAACAAACAGGTAC
The DNA here is from genome assembly GCF_964263255.1 of Lissotriton vulgaris. Classification (NCBI taxonomy): domain Eukaryota; kingdom Metazoa; phylum Chordata; class Amphibia; order Caudata; family Salamandridae; genus Lissotriton; species Lissotriton vulgaris. The sequence goes on along the minus strand of NC_141685.1, from coordinate 818,131,649 downwards.
GAGCTGCTGCTATTTAGGGCAGCATTCTCCACGGCCTTCTTTGGGGCATTTCGCCTCAGCGAGTTAGTGGCCCCGGCTAGGGAGGGCCAGTTGGAGCAGTGCATACAAGCAAGCGACTTAACACCCAGGACAGGGGGAGTAGAGATTGTGTTAAGACAATCAAAAACAGATCAAACGGATCGTGTTGAAGCTACAGTGCATCACCAACCAAGGATGCTGCAGTTTGCTGCCTGCTGGCCTTTATGGCAGTGCGCCCGGCGGGCGAGTGACCCCTCTTCACACACAGAGACGGCACCTACCTGAGCAAGTTTCAATTTACATCAGTTATGCGACTTGCGCTAGGGAGGGCAGACTTGCCGCCAAAGGGATTTGGGTCCCATTGATTCCGGATAGGGGCAGACACGACTGCGGCGCAACATGGAATGAGCGAGGCAGGGATACAGGTGGTAGGGAGATGGCGGTCACGAGCATACAGGACTTATGTGAGGCCCCAACTGCTATGACCAGAGCGGCGCAGCAGAGGCGTAGGGGCCGCCCCACCCCCCTCACGGCAACAAAGGAATGATTTGCAGTTTCCCATTGTATTGACAGGAAGAAGACCACGCCTGGTGTGGGTGGTGGGGCACTCATTTGTCAGGCGAATGGAGGCGTGGTGGAAGACCAGGGGCCGCACACTAAAAGACCGGACGGCAAACACGTGCATCCGATGGTTTGGCCAATCGGGTATGAGATGGGACCAACTGGCGGCCACCCTAAACAACACGGGTGGACTCAGGGTGGCACCCGGATGTGCTAATCGTTCACCTTAGGAGGGACGATTTGGCCAGCGTCGGGCGGAGAGCGCTCCTCCACGGAATGCAGAACGACCTCACGGAGGCGGCCAAAACATTCGGGCACACACGATTATCTGGTCGGAATTGATCAGCAGGAGGGAATGGTGCGGGGCTGAGTCTCACAAAAGTGTGGAGAACTCGCGGAAAAAATTAAACCTCACTGTGATCAAGTTCTGCAGGGCGAACCACATGGGAGCTGTCAGGCATGAGCTCATCCACCCGGGCCGCCCGGAATACTATGCGAGAGATGGTGTGCACCTCTCGGACGAGGGCATGGGCATGTTCTGGGCCAACCTGTGGGGCCCCATGGCATTGGCGGGCTGCCAATAAGGAACACAGGGCGTAGCTAGGGGGAAGCCGCGGAGAGACGATAGCCTCCCCGACGGTGTGGCGAAGAACTACGCCGATATCGGTTGGTACGGAGGCACACCGGAGTGCGGTGCGCCAGAACAGGTCCACCCACCTTCAGATGCCGCACGGCGGGGTGAGTTGACCTAAGGACAGCGACTCCTGGATGCCTCACGGCTGGGTAGCTTGGCCTATCTAAGGGGGGGGGTAGCAAACGGAGACCGCCCTCGCAGCCCAGCCCCTGCCTGATGACAGGACACAACAAAGACGGACAAGGTAGCGAGTCGGCCTAACCCCGGGAGAAAAGCTACATCCTCCCCGCGCAAAAGGGGCGCAAAAAAATCCAACCTACGCAAAGAAACGGCCCTGAAGGGCCCAAAAGACAATACCAAAGAACTGCGTGATGACGTAACATGCAAAATGCAAAATACATACATGTTTTCTGGTATTCCTAATAAACTGCGGCCAACAAATGACCACAAAAAAGAGACGAGTTTGTAGTTGGCCTTTCTTGCGGGAGATGGGATAAAGCATGTATAAAGCAACAAGAACCACAGGAATACCAGTTCTCAGGTGTGTACAGCAACACTGCAGGTACCACTCTTCTCGCACGTATGCAACTGCAGATACCACACTTCACAGCTGTGCATAGCAACAACTAACCACGCTCAGGTGAGCATACTTACCAAAAACTCATGCACCATCCTCAGCTGTATACAGAAATAACCAGTCACACAACTTCAGGCACGCCCCCAACTGTGTTTAGGGCCACTGCAGGCACATTACTCAACTGTAACCAGCAACAACTGCAAGCACGCCCTGCAGGGACACACTTCAGCTGTGTAGAGCAACAATTCTAGGAAAGGGCCCTTCTCGGCTGTTTGTCAGTGACAACTTCTGGGTATTTTGCATCTGAGCTGTACAAAGTAATACATGCAGAGACACTCGGGTGGGGTAAGCTGTAGCAACAACTGCTCTTAAGAAGTTGCTTCAGAAATCCACTCTGTAACCTAAGCTCGAAGGAAGGGGCTCGTGTAACTTTAATGAGCTGCTCGTCGGTGCGCACACTCGGAACCGGTAGCTCCTGGAGGAAGTAGGTGCGCACCTGCCCGGGACAGGCAGCCTGGGGACCCTTCACCCCTCAAAGGCGAGGAGGCGGTTGTCTGGCAAGCGATACCCCACGCACACGACGGCGAGGCCCGGCTGGCTCGCTAAAACGGCGAATCTGAGGCAGCGCAGTCCAAACTGCAGGGGAGCGACAAACGGCGGACTAAAAAGGTCACACCCGGAAGAAAGCGCTAGAATGTACGCAGCAAAATGACAGACCGAAAGATAATCCACTAAGCCATAAATCACAATCAACATGTTCCAAATATCGTTATGAAAGAATCTCCTGAAACGACACACCAAAAACAGCATGCTACAGGCTTCTGCAACAAACATCATGCTACGAAAAAACCCCTCAGAAAACGCACTAAAAAGTACGCACTCCGAACGTCGTGACAAATGAGAGAGACAAGCAACCCCAACGATATGCGACAAATGAAGCACCTGAAGCAAATTGGTACAACTGACGTACCGTACACAATGCAATGCAAACAGTGATCCTAAAGTTCACTTTTGACTAGAGCACAGTTCGACTGCAGAAAAGCGCTTAAAGTAAGGATGAGTGGTTTGTTGAAAGGCGGTGGATCCGCTCGGAATTCAGTAGGCCGCAGTGGGCCAAGCACTGGAGCAGAATGACATCAAGAAACAACCGAGTGTTTCCCTTCGTGCCAACTGATGCCCTCAACAATGCCGGGCAGAGAGGGAAAGCGCTGCCCTACAACAACCAAGGTGAGGGAACTAGAGGAGCGCTGCCCCAAAGTGGGCGGTCGCAGTGCACTGCTCAGGACTCTGGAGGACCCATGGTAACCACCAGATGCCACTGGCCTCCTGGCAAGCCCTCCAGAGTCGCCCCGCTGCACAGCTCTTACCCCGCTACCATGAATGGTCACCCCCCAACATCACGATTGCCCCCCACGCAGTATTGCCCGCTCCCCGACAGGCCCGAGGCAATGTACAAGATTTCCACTTCATCGCAATACCACCAGGAAGGGGTCAGGCCGGGCCCTGGAAAGCCACGCTTACTGCCTCAGCCTTCAGGCTCCTCATACTTGCTTCCATATCCCGATCATGTGGTACCACCCACTGGGACCACCCAAAGCCAGCCCCAAAGCCTCACTGTGCAAGAAGGTAAGCCCAAATCTGATGTGTGTCCTTAAGTATCAGGGAGTGATTTAAATATAGTGGTTCATTTGTGCAGGTGATTGCCAGTGGTGGGCACTACCACTCATTTGTGGGAGCCTGGACTTATTTTTCAGCAACAGACTTTGACCCTCTGAGAGAGACAAACAGGCAGAAAAGAGGGAAAGAAGTAGGAAGGGAAGGAAAAACTGACACACCGAACAAACATTGGCCACACAATTAGGTTTGATGTTTGTATAGCATGGGGATTGGACATGTGCATCTTCTACAAATGTCAAGTACAATGGTTTTGACAGTGCTTGTTTGTATACTGGGGTGCAAGCATAGATAAAAATATATGAAAATCGATGGTCCAGAAAAAAAGGATTGATTTATTTTCCGTGCCATCGATTTGTCTGATGCCTTTTCAGTGCTCACCAGTGCTGCCAGTCCACTCACAGACTGCTTTCCGAAGTAAGATAGTCCCTCATGCATTCCAACAGAGGTGGAAGGCACACTGAAACAGCCAACAAAAAGACAGTGAGAGTAAAATAGTCCTTGTGGGCTGATCCAGATGTGATTGACAACGTCTCAAGCCAATTGTGAAGGACATTGAGAAAAAGAAGTCAGAGTTTGAAGGGAATACCACAAAGCCTGCAAAGTAAGTATAGAATATAATATGTTCGCCATGAACGGTACAAGGGTCCTACATATCATATCTAACAAGCATTGGCAATGCCAATAAGTCTGGCATATAACTGAAATTGTCTCTTATGTCACTGATCAATTTAGGCACTTAATAAGCCACCATAAATGCACTCTGTCACTCGTGTTAGTGCTCACACGTCCATTCATCAACCCACTGACTCACCATTACATAAAACAGACACAATATAAATTAAAAGAGTTAAAGTAGAAAAACAAAAAAATGCTGTCACTAAAGATTGGCAGGTGAATGCTTGAAATATAAAAATACAATTATTTGTAGCAGAAGGTGGCTAACTTTTAATGGCATTGAACATAGTGTATCGTTGTTTTGAAATTCCACCAGATCAGCCATATATAGAATCAACAGGTTGGAAACCTTGGAGAGGAAAACAATGATAACCCATACAAAACACCACTCCACAGTTAGTCAGTAAAGATCGTACTGGACAGCCATCTTCAAATGCTAATGTGGATAGTGTTTCACTGCTTTACTGATTCAAGGTGGCAACATAATAATTCTAAGTGTGGTGGATATATTCGAATGATAAAACAGTGATACAGCTTGGAAAATACAATTTCAAGATTGCCACCCAGTCTAAAAATAGTTTGCATAGAATACAGCGCACTGAAGATCAAATGAGAGGAAAGCCAGTGGCCCACCAGGACTTTCTGGTGAGCTGCAGTATGCTCTAAAATAAGGAGAAGAATGAAAAAAATTAAAAGGAACCTTGAAAAGGAAAAAGTGGAAAGCTAAAGGATTGATCACTGTGAGCTTTTTTACTAGTAAATGGGCAGGCAAATGCTGTCACTCACTGGGCAATAAAACAAAGGACCTCCAACCACCTCTCAGCAATCTGACTGTGTGGGGCTTACTGGAGGTAACAGAAGGTCTGGTTGACCCTTAAGGACCATCATCAGCCGAGGGGACTTCATCCTCCAACCTGCAGTGTGCCAGGAGGTGCGTTTGCAGAGTGGTGGGGAAAGGGGCCGGGCCTCTGGCAAGTTGCCGGGTTTTTTTTTTCTTCTATTTTTATTTTTTTGGAAGGAGAACCGCATTGGCCCCGTTTCCTGGAGCATTTTGAGCCCCGGGGTCAGCCCCTTTTGTTTATTTAAAAAAAAGGGAGGTGGCCATGTGGCCCCCTTCCTGGGCCGAATTTGGCCCCAGGGACCCCACTCCCCAGCCTTCTATTTATTTTTTTTATATTTAAAATAAAAGGGGGCAGAGCGGCCCTCCTACTGGGCCATTATCAGCTCCTGGAGAGCCCCATCCCCCGGGGCCTGGCACCTTTTTTTTCCATTTAATTACAGCCTCGGAGCACTATTTTCTTAAAGGGCTTACACGCTGCGTGGCACGTGGCCGTGCTTTTCTTTCATTTGTTACTTGCAATCAAATGTTTTTAAAACCTGCAAGCAGTTCCTAAACACGCACTCATTGCTTACTAGAAGCAAGGTTGGCAGTGGTTAGACTTTGCCCCTCTCACTACTACTTTTGACACAGTTTAGGTCACATCTCACGTCTATATGAGACCTTCCATACATTTCCCTTCAGCAGCGCGGCACAGAGTACAACCTAATCCGGAGATAATATGATAATTATTTTATCACATTTCAATGAGATCCTATTTCATCAGTGACACACACAGGTCAGCTGAATACGGAAAGCTACTAATTGTATATAGAGACATAGCTATTTAAATGTACTTGTGGTACTGTCTTGCATGCAATGCATATGCAATGCATTATGGGTAGGGTGGATTTACCATATCTTCTTTACGATGGCCTCATTCGACATTTCCTTTGGGCTAAAGACTGCAGTTCTCTTGACCACCTGCAGAGGGCTGCCCTCAGCATTACGTTCTCAACCCTGTCCTCAGGATGGCTTCAAAATGCGTCCTGTTAAACAGCTGTGACGTCTCCACGTCCACTCTCAGGGAGACATGTTGCAGAGTGCAGTACCATATGTGACAAAAAGAGGTTCCTTGGTACCGCTTTTGTCCACATATGGATGGCACTGCACCGTGCAACATGGGACCATGAGACCTATACATAGATACACACACTAAGCATCTGAGATAGTTTTCTTTTTTCAATAGTTAACATAGGCTTCTGATTCCAGCTCTGGATGAGGTGTCTGGCTTTATGTGCGCACAGTATGGCAGGTGGAAGAGTTTGTGTCATATGTGCATACGTACATCGTTTTCGGCAGTGTAGGATCGGATTGGATTGAATTCTGTGCTGTAAATAACAGCTCAGTGTGAACATTGTGAAACAGGCTCTCCTAGCATCTGAGAAAGAAGACCTTTCAACAACACACATGAGCCACTGCTGGGTGAGTCCGCAGCAGCTCATGGCTGGGCCACACTGGCGCTTGGATGTCTGAGTACTGTATATTAGTGCTCCACTCTGACAGCCTTGACATCAGCGATGCCTGCCAACACTGCTGAGTCTGGTTGTGTATCCCTTTAACCCCTTGAATACGGCCGCGATTCTGCGCCTGTGCGGCAAAATCGCGAGTGGGCGGGTTTATGACGGCCCCCAGCCGTCATCAGCACACAAGCGCTGGAGTGCATGACGGCTGGGGGCAGTCATCAGCATGCAAGGGGTTAAGAGTTGGTCATTGGGCAAGAAAACGTTCCAGTCCTTGTGGGGACAAATTAAGAAGTGCTAGTCCCTAGTCCCAAGCCAGTGACCGTTCTTCTAGTTTAGAACTCTGTGAGTCTTTAGCTAAATTCTTTCATAACAAAGTGCAGGCCATCTTCACCTCTCTTGAGCCGCAGGTCGCCTTGAGTCTACGAGAGGACTCCCACAGGTCTCCCGTAAGTATTCTTCAAGAAGAGAAATTTCTGGCGTTTGCACCAGTACTTACTACAGACATCCTTAGATTATTGCAAGCTACTAACTCGGGCTCCCCCTTGGACCCCTGTCCTGTGGCAGTAGCAAAGCTGGCAGCCCGCCCAATTGCAGACACTCTAACTGGGCTGTTTAATCAGATGTTTGAGGTGGGTGATTTTCCTACATGCTGGAAACGGGCCTCCATCCTTCCTTTGCTCAAGAAGCCCACACTGGATATTACTGATCCAAACAGCTACAGGCCCATTGCCAGACTGCCGCTCCCTGCCAAACTAATCGAGAAGGCCATGAACCTCCAACTATCTGCCTTCCTGCGCTCAACACAGGGCCTGGACCTAGCCCAACATGGGTTCAGGGAAGGTCATAGTACTGAGACCGCCCTGATTAAATCCACGGAAGAGGTTAGGAAGGCTCTTGATGCAGGAGGACAAGCTGTTCTGGTCCTTCTCGACTTATCCGCGGCCTTCGACACGGTCCACCACAAGGTGTTGGTGGACCGTTTAGAAGACTGCGGAATTCAGGGGAAGGCACTGAGCATTTTGAAAGACTTTCTGAGGAACAGGGTTCAGGTGGTGGCAATAGGAGATTTCGAGTCGAAACCTTTTAAACTTCCAGGGGGGGTCCCTCAGGGATCATCCGTAAGCCCCACCTTATTCAACCTTTATGTTTCCTCTCTTGCCCCGGTGATCCGATCCTACGGGTTCGAGTTAACCTCGTATGCCGATGATACCCAGATTTGGTATCATTGCTCCCGGGAAAAAACCTAGGCGTTGCTGCCGGGTTTTAAGGCTGTATGAAAGCAGTCAGCATATGGATGGAAAAAAGCTGCTTAAAACTGAATTCCTCTAAAACAGAGGTGCTACTTTTTGGGCAGAAAGCCAATCTTTGGAGCCCGGAATGGTGGCCGGAAGATATGGGTACCCCCCCCCCCTCCCCCGCGATAAAGGTGAAGAATTTAGGAGTAATTATTGATGACCAACTCTCCTACAAACCCCAAGTGACTGCGCTTTCATCATCCATTCATTGGACCTTGAAAATTATCAGGAAAATCCTTCCCTTCTTACCAGTAGGGAGTAGAAAGATGGTGGTGTCAGCCCTGGTGCTTTCCCGCCTCGATTACTGTAACAGTCTACTACTTGAGGCTCACCAGGGTCTGCTTAATAAGCTGCAGATACTGCAAAATGCGGCGGCCCATCTTATTCTTGGCCTGCCAAAATTCGCCTCCGTTTCCAGGGATTTGGTTAAGCTGCATTGGCTCCCGGTGCGGAAGCGGATCAGGTTTAAGGCCCTATGCATTGTTTACAAAGCGCTCCATGGAATAGGTCCAAAATTCCACCAACAGCTCTTCCAATGGTATACGCCGGAAAGACAATTAAGATCGGCTAACTTGGGGCTGATCAAGATCGCCAGCATTAGGAAGGTGCGTTGGGGGGGGCCGAAGCTCTGTGAGAGGGGCAGCGCTGGCCTGGAATGCTCTTCCTTTAGCCTTAAATCAAAGCGCCAACCTTTTGGCATTCCGAAAAAGTCTGAAAACTTGGCTATTCTCGAGTTAGATCTGAGATTATAAACCCAGGGAGCTACCACTTTAGCGCCAGGACACCGGTTGGTATTAGTGCGCTCTATAAATGGTATAAACAAATAAATAAATAAATAACATCAACCCATTTAAAACACAAAGCAAAACATATAATTTTTTGACCCAGTCCAACATTATGTTTTAGTGGCCATGCAATATCCAGAATGAGAGAAAACTAAGGAGCATCAGTAACATAACAAGCATTTGCAATGTAATAGTTCTTGCATTTGCTAAAGTTAGAGCTGTTGGTGTTTAAAATTACAAAGTTTTTCACTTTTGTTTTTTATTTGCAGTGGAGTAATTTTATTTGCATAGCGCTATTGCCATTGCTATAAAGATGCAAAAGTACAAAACATTGTCATTTTCAAAGCCAACAGCTCTAACTCTAACAAATGTGAGACACATTGCATTGGAAATGCAACAGGTCTTGCATTTGTTGTAGTTTAAGTTATTGGCATTATACATGCCATTGTTTTTTGCCTAGCCATGTGCCAGGGTGCTGTACCATATGTGGCTAAAAGAGGTCCCATGGGACCTCTTTTTGAAAACAGATTTTATTAGTTGCATGGTAGAAACACATCAAGTAATTCTCTGACCTCCAGAGACAATCACTAGGACAAATAATCAATGACTGCGACATGCAAACATTTTCGTAGGCGATTAAGCAGTAGAATAATCAAACAAAGAAATGTCTTGTTGTACAAAAAACCCCTCCTGCCCTTCCCCACCCACCCCAACTCCCCCCTCCCTCCCATGTGTGCCGCTGCCTACTTCGTCCGTGTTGCACTATGCGTGTTGCAATGTTCGTCATAACATAGGTCATCTGACTGTCAGATTAACTGTACGACCTCCTCCTCCGGAGGTGGGTCTAGGTCCAGGCCTCTATGGTCTGCCCACCGCTTCCAAATTTTATAATGCTTGAGGGGACACCCCCGTGCGACATATATAGGCTGTTCCAGGCCCATACAAAAGTCCATTCCATTCTGCCAAGCTATGAATGAAGGGGCGCGGGGCGCCTTCCAAGATCTCGCAATGTCCCTTTTGGCCAAAGGCAGCCCCAACAGTAGTAAATGACGCTTGTATCGGTTGCCCCCCACTCCAGCCACCACATGAAGAAGAGCCAGTTTAGGGTCCCTCTGCAGCTCCCAGGCCAGTACCTCATTCAAACACCGAAAAACTCTGTCCCAAAACCGCTGGAGAGCCCCACAGTCCCACACTGTATGTAGCAGCGTCCCCACCTCTGTGTTGCACCGAAGACAATTCGGAGATGCAATCAAGCCCGCTCTCCATAAGCGCTGTCTAACGTAGTATGTACGGTGAAGGTACCTGAATTGTATCAGTCGCAAGCGCGTGGAAATGGCGGCTCCCCTGGGCCCTTCTAGGGCCTCCACTCAATCCTCCTTGTCTAGCTCCCCAACATCCCGCTCCCACTGGGTCCTGAGATGGGCAAGGTCTGAGGCGCTATGGCGCACAAGGGTTTGGTATATACGGGAAATCTTTTTGTCAGGCAGTTCTCCCATGAAGACCTTGGCCTCAATTGGACTAAATTCCGGCATATCTTCCACTCCCTGGAGGTACGGGGTCAGAGCATGTCGGAATTGGAGGTACTTGTAAAATTGGGCGTGTGGCATTTCAAACTCCTCCCGCAACATGGCAAAGGACTTGAGCACCCCCCCAGACATGACATCACCCAGGGTAGAGATGCCTATCGCGTTCCAATGTTGAAAGCCCTCTAGGGCCGCTAGTTGAGGCAATCTTCCATTCTGCCACAGGGCCTGCCGCCAGATCTGAAAGGCTACCCCGTGACGGACGGCAGAGATCTCCGAAGCGACGCCGAGTACAGAAGCGTGTGTAGGGAGACCGAGCCCATAAGGGATCGCTCCACCGCATAGGTAGGATCACCTCTGTCCGCGTACCACCAGTCGTTCAGTACCAGTAAGTTGGATGCCTGATAGTAGGACAGTACGTCGGATGTGGCAAGGCCCCCTGTATATGTGGAGCGGAAGCAAGTCCGCAGTGCAACTCGTACAGCGCCCCCTCCCACAAAAAGCCACTCAGTGCCGCGTTCAGTCGTCGGAACCATGCATGTGGAACCAGCGCCGGATGGTTCTGTAATTGATATAGTAGGTGTCGGAGCGCGACCATCTTAAAAATGGCAGATCTGCCTTGAATGGAAAGCAATTCAGAAAAGGGGGTGGTGATGAACAGAGTGTCTGAATTAAGCAGACCACTCTTACCCAGTCCAAAGATCAGGGCTTGATCCATCACCGTTATTTATCTCACTGCACCATCCCAGCTCAGAACCTGGCTATATGCAAATCAGTCTGTCCCTGGCCCAGTGCATCATGGGAACAGGGCAGACTAAACTACAAAGCCAATTCTTCACCAGAAAGGAGACAAGCTACCGGGGACCGGTTTCTGGCATTTCAGCCTTCTTCGGCCCGGCTTGCTTGAATCCTGATGGTGCAGTGAGAAAGGGACTCATGTCTGAGTATACCCTGCCACACCTATAGTGGCCAAAAACGATTCAGAAAAGGGGGTGGTGATGAACAGAGTGTCTGAATTAAGCAGACCACTCTTACCCAGTCCAAAGATCAGGGCTTGGTCCATCACCGTTATTTATCTCACTGCACCATCCCAGCTCAGAACCTGGCTATATGCAAATCAGTCTGTCCCTGGCCCAGTGCATCATGGGAACAGGGCAGACTAAACTACCAAGCCAATTCTTCACCAGAAAGGAGACAAGCTACCGGGGACCGGTTTCTGGCATTTCAGCCTTCTTCGGCCCGGCTTGCTTGAATCCTGATGGTGCAGTGAGAAAGGGACTCATGTCTGAGTATACCCTGCCACACCTATAGTGGCCAAAAACGATTCAGAAAAGGGGGGTGGTGATGAACAGAGTGTCTGAATTAAGCAGACCACTCTTACCCAGTCCAAAGATCAGGGCTTGATCCATCACCGTTATTTATCTCACTGCACCATCCCAGCTCAGAACCTGGCTATATGCAAATCAGTCTGTCCCTGGCCCAGTGCATCATGGGAACAGGGCAGACTAAACTACAAAGCCAATTCTTCACCAGAAAGGAGACAAGCTACCGGGGACCGGTTTCTGGCATTTCAGCCTTCTTCGGCCCGGCTTGCTTGAATCCTGATGGTGCAGTGAGAAAGGGACTCATGCCTGAGTATACCCTGCCACACCTATAGTGGCCAAAAACGATTCAGAAAAGGGGGTGGTGATGAACAGAGTGTCTGAATTAAGCAGACCACTCTTACCCAGTCCAAAGATCAGGGCTTGGTCCATCACCGTTATTTATCTCACTGCACCATCCCAGCTCAGAACCTGGCTATATGCAAATCAGTCTGTCCCTGGCCCAGTGCATCATGGAAACAGGGCAGACTAAACTACCAAGCCAATTCTTCACCAGAAAGGAGACAAGCTACCGGGGACCGGTTTCTGGCATTTCAGCCTTCTTCGGCCCGGCTTGCTTGAATCCTGATGGTGCAGTGAGAAAGGGACTCATGTCGGAGTATACCCTGCCACACCTATAGTGGCCAAAAACGATTCAGAAAAGGGGGTGGTGATGAACAGAGTGTCTGAATTAAGCAGACCACTCTTACCCAGTCCAAAGATCAGGGCTTGATCCATCACCGTTATTTATCTCACTGCACCATCCCAGCTCAGAACCTGGCTATATGCAAATCAGTCTGTCCCTGGCCCAGTGCATCATGGGAACAAGGCAGACTAAACTACCAAGCCAATTCTTCACCAGAAAGGAGACAAGCTACCGGGGACCGGTTTCTGGCATTTCAGCCTTCTTCGGCCCGGCTTGCTTGAATCCTGATGGTGCAGTGAGAAAGGGACTCATGTCTGAGTATACCCTGCCACACCTATAGTGGCCAAAAACGATTCAGAAAAGGGGGTGGTGATGAACAGAGTGTCTGAATTAAGCAGACCACTCTTACCCAGTCCAAAGATCAGGGCTTGATCCATCACCGTTATTTATCTCACTGCACCATCCCAGCTCAGAACCTGGCTATATGCAAATCAGTCTGTCCCTGGCCCAGTGCATCATGGGAACAGGGCAGACTAAACTACCAAGCCAATTCTTCACCAGAAAGGAGAAAAGCCACCGGGGACCGGTTTCTGGCATTTCAGCCTTCTTCGGCTCGGCTTGCTTGAATCCTGATGGTGCAGTGAGAAAGGGACTCATGTCTGAGTATACCCTGCCACACCTATAGTGGCCAAAAACGATTCAGAAAAGGGGGGTGGTGATGAACAGAGTGTCTGAATTGAGCAGACCACTCTTACCCAGTCCAAAGATCAGGGCTTGATCCATCACCATTATTTATCTCACTGCACCATCCCAGCTCAGAACCTGGCTATATGCAAATCAGTCTGTCCCTGGCCCAGTGCATCATGGAAACAGGGCAGACTAAACTACCAAGCCAATTCTTCACCAGAAAGGAGACAAGCTACCGGGGACCGGTTTCTGGCATTTCAGCCTTCTTCGGCCCGGCTTGCTTGAATCCTGATGGTGCAGTGAGAAAGGGACTCATGTCGGAGTATACCCTGCCACACCTATAGTGGCCAAAAACGATTCAGAAAAGGGGGTGGTGATGAACAGAGTGTCTGAATTAAGCAGACCACTCTTACCCAGTCCAAAGATCAGGGCTTGATCCATCACCGTTATTTATCTCACTGCACCATCCCAGCTCAGAACCTGGCTATATGCAAATCAGTCTGTCCCTGGCCCAGTGCATCATGGGAACAAGGCAGACTAAACTACCAAGCCAATTCTTCACCAGAAAGGAGACAAGCTACCGGGGACCGGTTTCTGGCATTTCAGCCTTCTTCGGCCCGGCTTGCTTGAATCCTGATGGTGCAGTGAGAAAGGGACTCATGTCTGAGTATACCCTGCCACACCTATAGTGGCCAAAAACGATTCAGAAAAGGGGGTGGTGATGAACAGAGTGTCTGAATTAAGCAGACCACTCTTACCCAGTCCAAAGATCAGGGCTTGATCCATCACCGTTATTTATCTCACTGCACCATCCCAGCTCAGAACCTGGCTATATGCAAATCAGTCTGTCCCTGGCCCAGTGCATCATGGGAACAGGGCAGACTAAACTACCAAGCCAATTCTTCACCAGAAAGGAGACAAGCTACCGGGGACCGGTTTCTGGCATTTCAGCCTTCTTCGGCTCGGCTTGCTTGAATCCTGATGGTGCAGTGAGAAAGGGACTCATGTCTGAGTATACCCTGCCACACCTATAGTGGCCAAAAACGATTCGGAAAAGGGGGTGGTGATGAACAGAGTGTCTGAATCAAGCAGACCACTCTTACCCAGTCCAAAGATCAGGGCCTGTTCCCATCATGCACTGGGACAGGAACAGACTAATTTGCATATAGCCAGGTTCTGAGCTGGGATGGTGCAGTGAGCTAAAAAACGGTGTTGGATCCAGCCCTGATCTCTTGACTGGGTGAGGGTATTCTGCTTAATTCAATAACTCTGTCCATCACCACCCCTTGTTGTTAAATATTTTGTCCACCCTAAGCGTGGAAGGGTATACTCAGATGTGAGTCCCTTACTCATTGCACCATCAGGATTCAAGCAAGCCGGGCCGACAACGGCTGAAATGCCAGAAACCGGTCCCCGGAAGCTTGTTTCCTTCCCAGTGTAAGAATTGGCTTTGTAGTTTGGTTTGCCCTGTTCCCATCATGCACTGGTACAGGAACAGACTAATTTGCATATAGCCAGGTTCTGAGCTGGGATGGTGAAGTGAGCTAAAAAACGGTGTTGGATCCAGCCCTGATCTCTTGACTGGGTGAAGGTATTCTGCTTAATTCAAAAACTCTGTCCATCACCACCCCTTGTTGTTAAATATTTTGTCCACCCTAAGCGTGGAAGGGTATACTCAGATGTGAGTCCCTTGCTCATTGCACCATCAGGATTCAAGCAAGCCGGGCCGACAACGGCTGAAATGCCAGAAACTGGTCCCCGGAAGCTTGTTTCCTTCCCAGTGTAAGAATTGGCTTGGTAGTTTGGTTTGCCCTGTTCCCATCATGCACTGGGACAGGAACAGACTAATTTGCATATAGCCAGGTTCTGAGCTGGGATGGTGCAGTGAGCTAAAAAACGGTGTTGGATCCAGCCCTGATCTCTTGACTGGGTGAGGGTATTCTGCTTAATTCAGAAACTCTGTCCATCACCACCCCTTGTTGTTAAATATTTTGTCCACCCTAAGCGTGGAAGGGTATACTCAGATGTGAGTCCCTTACTCATTGCACCATCAGGATTCAAGCAAGCCAGGCCGAGGACGGCTGAAATGCCAGAAACCGGTCCCCGGAAGCTTGTTTCCTTCCCAGTGTAAGAATTGGCTTGGTAGTTTGGTTTGCCCTGTTCCCATCATGCACTGGGACAGGAACAGACTAATTTGCATATAGCCAGGTTCTGAGCTGGGATGGTGCAGTGAGCTAAAAAACGGTGTTGGATCCAGCCCTGATCTCTTGACTGGGTGAGGGTATTCTGCTTAATTCAGAAACTCTGTCCATCACCACCCCTTGTTGTTAAATATTTTGTCCACCCTAAGCGTGGAAGGGTATACTCAGATGTGAGTCCCTTGCTCATTGCACCATCAGGATTCAAGCAAGCCGGGCCGACGACGGCTGAAATGCCAGAAACCGGTCCCCGGAAGCTTGTTTCCTTCCCAGTGTAAGATTTGGCTTGGTAGTTTGGTTTGCCCTGTTCCCATCATGCACTGGGACAGGAACAGACTAATTTGCATATAGCCAGGTTCTGAGCTGGGATGGTGCAGTGAGCTAAAAAACGGTGTTGGATCCAGCTCTGATCTCTTGACTGGGTGAGGGTATTCTGCTTAATTCAGAAACTCTGTCCATCACCACCCCTTGTTGTTAAATATTTTGTCCACCCTAAGTGTGGAAGGGTATACTCAGATGTGAGTCCCTTGCTCATTGCACCATCAGGATTCAAGCAAGCCGGGCCGACGACGGCTGAAATGCCAGAAACCGGTCCCCGGAAGCTTGTTTCCTTCCCAGTGTAAGAATTGACTTGGTAGTTTGGTTTGCCCTGTTCCCATCATGCACTGGGACAGGAACAGACTAATTTGCATATAGCCAGGTTCTGAGCTGGGATGGTGCAGTGAGCTAAAAAACGGTGTTGGATCCAGCCCTGATTTCTTGACTGGGTGAGGGTATTCTGCTTAATTCAGAAACTCTGTCCATCACCACCCCTTGTTGTTAAATATTTTGTCCACCCTAAGCGTGGAAGGGTATACTCAGATGTGAGTCCCTTGCTCATTGCACCATCAGGATTCAAGCAAGCCGGGCCGACGACGGCTGAAATGCCAGACCCCGGTCCCCGGAAGCTTGTTTCCTTCCCAGTGTAAGAATTGGCTTGGTAGTTTGGTTTGCCCTGTTCCCATCATGCACTGGGACAGGAACAGACTAATTTGCATATAGCCAGGTTCTGAGCTGGGATGGTGCAGTGAGCTAAAAAACGGTGTTGGATCCAGCCCTGATTTCTTGACTGGGTGAGGGTATTCTGCTTAATTCAGAAACTCTGTCCATCACCACCCCTTGTTGTTAAATATTTTGTCCACCCTAAGTGTGGAAGGGTATACTCAGATGTGAGTCCCTTGCTCATTGCACCATCAGGATTCAAGCAAGCCGGGCCGACGACGGCTGAAATGCCAGAAACCGGTCCCCGGAAGCTTGTTTCCTTCCCAGTGTAAGAATTGACTTGGTAGTTTGGTTTGCCCTGTTCCCATCATGCACTGGGACAGGAACAGACTAATTTGCATATAGCCAGGTTCTGAGCTGGGATGGTGCAGTGAGCTAAAAAACGGTGTTGGATCCAGCCCTGATCTCTTGACTGGGTGAGGGTATTCTGCTTAATTCAGAAACTCTGTCCATCACCACCCCTTGTTGTTGAATGGAAAGCGGCATCCTGGCCCATGCCTTAAGATCTTCTCGTGTACGTTCCCAGACCGGGGTAATGTTACGCTCCAGGGCCACAGACGCATCTTCCGTGAGATATACCCCAAGATATTTCACACCGTCGACAGTCACCTGAAGCTGGTCGGCCCACTCACCCAATGGCTGCGGACCCCCTAGAGTCCAGATTGTGGACTTCCCAGGGTTCAAATAAAGCCCGACGTTTCTCCCAAAATTTGCACGATCCGCAGAATGCGAGGCCCCGAACGATCAAGGTTGGTTAGAAAAAATAACACGTCATCGGAGTATAGGGCTATTCTATCTGCCACCCCCGATGACCACTGAAAGCCCCTCAACTGGGCATCAATCCGCACCCACACCGCAAGGGGTTCTATGGTGAGTGCAAAGAGGTACAGGGAGAGGGGGCACCCCTGCCTTGTCCCCCGCTGGACATTGAAAGAACGGGAGACTCCACCGCCGACACGCACCGCTGCCGTCAGGTCAGTGTAGAGGAGTCGTACATATGCCATGAATCGGGGACCCAGATTCAGGCGGCCCAAGAGAGCAAACAAATACGTCCAGCTCAACGAGTCGAACGCCCTATCCATATCCGCCAGCAGCAGCGCCGCCCGCTCCCCCAGACCCCGCCAGGCCGAAAGCTCAACTTGAGCTCGCCTAATGTTATGTCGAGTGGCCTGCTGGGGCATAAAGCAGGCCTGGTCCGGATGGACCAAGTCCGTGATGTGGGGCTTGAGTCTGTTAGCGAGGGCCTTCGCCAAAACCTTGGCCTCGGTATTAAGCAGTGAAATAGGTCTGTAGGACTCGTGTCTCTCCAGGGGGCGCCCTGGCTTCAAGAAAACTACTACCTCCGCATGTCTCCAGTCCGGAGGCAGCGTACCCTTCTCACGTGCCTCCTCGAAGACTGGCCGGAAGTGGGGCGTCAACTGCGTCGCATAGGTTCTAAAAAATTAGCACGGAAACCCATTCGGGCCCGGAGCCTTGCCCGGGTTCAGTTTGCCCAGGGCCGTGGCCAGCTCGTCATCCGTCAGTGGCCGGTCTAGTGTATCCCGAACCTCGTCCGAAACGGCTCTCGGCGGGAGATCATCTATGAATCGCTGCACCATGGCGGCCTCTAGGCAATCCTGGGGCGCATACAAGGTCTCATAGTAGGAGGCAAAGCTGCCTGCTATCGCACCAGGCTCCAACAGCGGCTCCCCATCGGGGGCCACTATCTGGGGCAGTGGCTGCGCGTGCATAATGCCCTGACACAGGCGATGAAGCATTTTGCATGACTTGTCGCCCCATTGGTATATGCGGCTCCGTGTAGCTAGCCAAGCCTGGAGGGCCTCATCTAGCAAAATCGACGTATATTGCTGTTGCGCCAACGCTAGATGACGCCTGTTCCGCTCGCCATCTTCCCCCCGACCCCTGCGCTCAAGGTCTTCCAATTCCGCCTCCCGCCGCACCAGGTCCCGACGCCTCTCCATCCGCGCTGCCGAGCACCACGAAATATCAATGCCCCTCATGGTGGGTTTCATGGCCCCCCATAATACTGCCGGGGACGTCACTGAGCCCACGTTGGCGGACAGGAAGTGCGCAAGTTCACTAGTAATGTGAGCACGATAGGAGTGCTGCATTAACTGCCAGGGCGACAGGCGCCACCTGAATGGCTGCCTGGTGCGCCCAGTGTCGACCAACACGGATATCGGAGAGCGATCAGATAGTGCCCGTAGCAAGAGTTCCACTGACAGGAGCCTACTGGCCATTGCTCGCGGGAGGAGGAAGATATAGTCCAGGCGCAAGAACGATTCTTGTGCGGAGGAGAAGTATGTGAAGTCCCTACGCGCCCCTTGTTTGTACCTCCAGGAGTCAATCCAATCCAATCCCATAGCCATTGCCTTTAGTCGAGACACCTGCCTCTCCCTCCCGGCCACTTCGCCTGCAGCACCCCGCCATCTATCCCATGATACGTCCATGACGTCATTCCAGTCCCCCCACACAATCGATAAGGCCGTAGGCATATCTACCCATAGGGACATCAGCTTCTCCACTAGTGCCCATTGCAGTGGGGGCGGCGCATACACACTACCAAGAATAATCACCTTTCCTCCAATCTCGCCCTGCACGAACACATACCTGCCCTGCGCATCTAGCCACGTGCGTCTATGAGTAAAGGGGACTCCACGATGGATCAAGATGGCCACTCCCCGCGACCCCCTCGTAAAGCCTGCATGGAAGGCCTGTGTAAAACCATTACGCGGGAGGCAGAGCGCCGTAGTACCCAATAGGTGGGTTTCCTGAAGTAGCAGTATGTCCGTTCCCCTTCTCTTGGCCCAGGAAAAAACAGCCCCTCTCTTCACCTTATCCAACATTCCACGCACGTTCCAGCTCAATATGCGTGTTCCACAAGGACCTAGCCGAGAGCCCCCAGCATCAGACAGCATTCATGTAAAGGCATAAAACTCACACATTTCGTACCACATGCAACAACAGCAGCACCCACCACGGATCCGAAGCAGCACACCAAGCACAAACCCTTCCCCTGAAGCAGAACAGCCCCAGTCCCCAACAATCCCCCCCCCCCACTCCCACCCCGCACCTCCCAAACATGGAAGCACCTGTCGTGGTCGGGGAACGGTCCCGGCCCCAACTGGGAGCCAGGGAACACCCCCTCTAATGGATCCCCTCCACACAGCCCATATCGAACTAGGCCGTGGCCCTCTACCAACCCTGAGTAAGCGTGGCCTCCAGCCAAGCTAAGGCGCCCTGGTCAAAGTTAAGTGTCATTTGGATGAGCAATTGTTCTTCCTTCCCCACAGTCAGGGCACATCTTCATTGGCCTCCTGGGACTCCTTGTCTTTGCGTGTTTTGGATCGCGATTTTGAGCTGAGATTCGAACGAGATCTGCCTCGGCGTCGGCGCTGATTTTCAGGCCCCCTACCCGAGGGGCCCCCGATCGAGGAGTCAGACTCACCGCCCTTTGCCGTGTTGACTCGCACCCTGACAGTCTCATCCGTCCATTGAAAGACGGCCTCCGGGGTGTCAAAGAAAAAGGTACAGGATTGAAAGACAACCCGCAAACAAGCCGGGTACAGTAAAGCATATGGTAGCTTCAGGCCCCGGAGGCGGGCCTTGGCCGCGGCAAAGGACTGTCTCTGCTGTTGCACCAGTTTCGTGTAGTCCGGGAAGATAAGAATATGAGAATTCTCAAATAGAAGCTGGCCCTTCAATCTCGCCTGTTTCAGGATAGCGTCTCTGTCGGCATAGTTCAACAGTTTGGCGATCATGGGACGAGGGCGTTCTCCCACAGGAGGTTTCTGAGTCAAGGCCTGATGGGCCCTCTCCACAACGAAGCAACGCGAGAGGGTATCAGCCGGCATCCATCCCTCCAGCCATTGTGTTAGGAAGCGCTCAGCATTGCCCTTTTCGCAATCCTCTGGAAACCCCAGGAAGCGAAGATTACTGCGTCTGGCGCGCCCCTCTGCCTCCTCCGCTCTCGCCACCAGTCCTTTCTGTGTCCGTTCAAGGGCTACAACCCTCTTCTTTAGGGTAGTCATGTCAACCTCTACGGCTGAAATGCGCGTCTCCGCGCCCGTTATGCGTTCCACGGCGTTTCGCAAGTCCTGCGGAAGGAACAAAACGTCGGAGCCCACTGCCCCAATCTTGGCGTCTAGGACATCCCTGGACTGCGTGATAGTGGCCAATAGTGCAGCGTTGTCCGGCACTGGAGGTTGCATCCCCTTTGCGCCCGCGGCCTCGGTGAACTTATCGATGGGGCCCTGTTTGCCCTGGCTGCCACTGCCACCCCGTGTCATGATGTTGTGGAGGAGTGAGTCCCCTCACCAGCCGTTCACAGTCAAGGCCGTTCAACCGGCAGCCCCGGCGACCAGACGCACAGCAACAAGACGGCAGGTCCAGGAAGGATGCACTCACCGCAGCCTGTCAATAGCAGCCCCCCCCAGCCAGCGCCCCAATATCTCCAGGCATCAATATGGGGTCACTAGGTTCTTGCCGGGAGGGGGGGGCCCAACAAGCAGTGCAGTCTGCAAGCGTCTAGCCCCGGGGCCCGATCGGACCCCCGAGATGTGGCAGGGCCCAGCCGGCCCCAGGATCCCCCACTGTCCGGCACCCAAGATCTTCTGCAGCAACTAGTGGGCTCCGGTTCTGCCGTCCCCCCAGCCTGGCCCGGGTCGCCCGAGCAGGGTGGTAAATCGCTGGTCAGGAATGGGCGCCAAGGTGAGCCGGGGGCCCGACTTGACCCCGGATAAGGCAGTGCAGCACAGCAGCCTCCCCTCCTGTCCTCCCACTGGGCCCCACTCTGACCTTGGAGCGCCGCCGTCCCCCGCCAGGCTCAGGATAGATGTTCTTCAGTGCAGCGCCGCTCTCCCAACGGCCCTTTTCGCGGGTAAGATGGCAGACGCACTCCTCAGCTCTCCCCTCTGCCGGGACCCGCCGCGCCTGTTCCGCAGCCGCCACCCGCGGCGTCGCCCTGCGGGGATCGCCCCTCCAGGGGCCCGGGGCCGTCGCTCCACTGCAACGCCGGAGCTCCGGCAGCACCCGGTGCAGGTTCCACAGTAACTCTCGGCGCAGCCCCTCAGCTTGGCGGGACGCGCCGAAACTCGAGGCCCAAGCTCCAAAGGCCGCACCGATCTGCCCGGCTCGTGGTTCCCCTCCGGGGCGTCCCACCGCCTCAGGGCGCAGTGCAGGCGGCTCCGGCCGCAGATCTCAAGCGTCCCGGTGTAGAGGATTGGACCATACTGCAGGGAACTCCAAAGTTTGACCAGGGGCAGGATATTTGCAGAAGGATAGTGATCGGCTGGTCGGAGCTCCGGCTCTACACGACCGCCATGTTCGCTGGCCAAGCCACGCCCCCCCCATGGGACCTCTATTGGCCACATATAGTACTGCACCCTGCAAAAATAGAATTATTGACATTATAAATGCCAATGTTTTTTACCTAGCCATGTTGCAGGGTGCAGTACCGTATGGGGCCAAAAGAGGTCCCATGGAAGCATGGAGCGGAAGCAGTTCTAACTAAATCAGTGACTGATGTTGAAAGGGTTAATAAAAAATCCTTTCCTGTCCTTCTATACGAAGACGCCGTGCTGCTGCTGTTAATAGTTTAAAGGTACTGATTTCTTCCTTTGTGCTTTTTATGAAGGATTTTGAGATGGAAACCATTTTAAGTAAAACTTTAATTATGGTTTATGGCCCAAAAACACTAAAATCAGCATTGGGGGAAGAGAGAGTGACCCAGTTTTCCGTTCCTTGATATAATGTATGACAGTGCGTGTACTTGCACCCTGTGTGTCAATGATAGAAAGAATCGCTTTTTGCATCCTATTGGTAGCATTTTTTCTATTGCGTCCTCCATTCGCAATAAGCCCATTCTTTCTTTGCTTGAAATATATAAGAGGAAATGTCTGCCCATATTGACTTATGGTGAAGGAAACTGGGGTTATAGAGATGTAAGTAGTGCTCATCCTGAAAACAATCGGGTGTGCCACCAACATTGTACTTTGCTATTCATCAGGAATGGAGTCTGAAGTATATTGAGGACCAGATAAATCTTGCTCTCCTGTTTTTGTGGTGCTCAATTCGGTACAAGGAGGAAGCTAGCCTAAATAGGGAAATTATTCTAGACTGCCTCTCATGTGACCGTGCGAATAGGAAACCCTGGCTTAAAAACATTAGGCAGACAAGACAGGCCCTATGTTGCCCATCAATCTATGAGACACTGTTAGACCTGTCAGCCTTACGGTGGTGTTCCCTCAATCCTTTTGCTTTTTACCTCCAAGTTTTGATGAATATTTCTGTTGGCCTTAGGACTCTGAGCACTTTACCACTGTTAATCAGTGCTAAAGTGCATGTGCTTCTTCCCTAAATAGGTGTGTAATTAGTGTATACCTGATTGACCTATTTAATGCACTTGTAAACCCCTTGTAAGGTGGTATACCATGTGCCCAGGGCCTGTAAGTCAAATACTACTAGTGGGCTGCAGCACTTATTGTGCCACCCACAAAAGTAGCCTTTCAAACCTGTCTCAGGCCTGCCATTGCAGTGCTTGTGTGTGCAGTTTACTGCCACTTCGACTTGACATTTAAAACTACTTGCCAAGCCTTAAACTCCCCTTTTACTACATATAAGTTACCCCTAAGGTAGGCCCTAGGAAGCCCCAAGGGCAGGGTGCTAAGTAAGTAAAAGCTAAGACATGTACTTTTATGTTTTGTATGTCCTGGTAGTGACAAACAGTCTATTTCGTTTTCACTACTGTGAGGCCTACTTCTCACACAGGTTAGCATTGGAAGTCCTTAATACACTTTTAATCTGTAATTCCTGATCAGAGAGGTGTAGCTTTTTCATGTTTCATATGTTTGGAATGGTATTGATAAATCCTACTTACTGGTGAAGATGGATTTAACATTACTATTTTAGAAGTGCCACTTTTAGAAAGGGGCTACAAATGCAAAAAGAACATTTGATGAACAGAATGCTGAACAATGTCAGAGATTCACCCCAGTACAGAGATCTGGTCCTAAATCTACAGTTTTTGTGCTCCCCATGCCATTCCAGTTCAAACCCAGCCATATGCTTATCAGTCTTGACCCTGTTCCCCATGGGAACAGTCCATCCCGAACTGCCAGGCCAGGTCCTTCCTGGACCAGAAAAAAGCATCCTGGGACCGGTTTAGGGGTAACACGCCTCATCAGCCAGGCTAGCTTGACTCTAGTGGCATGGAGAGCACAGGACCCACGTCTGGTCATACCCGTCCCACTCGGGGTGACAAATGCAAAACGAACAATTGATAGAAAGAATGCTGAACTATGTCAGACATTCCACCCCAATACAGTGATCTGGGCCAAAATCCATTGTTTTTCTTTGCTCCCCATTCCACTCCAGTTCAAACCCAGCCATGTGCAAATCAGTCTTGACCCTGTTCCCCATGGGAACAGTCCAGACCGAACTGCCAGGCCAGGTCCTCCCTGGACCGGGAAAAAGCATCCTGGGACCGGTTTCGAGTAACACCCCTCATCAGCCAGGCTAGCTTGACTCCAGTGGCATGGAGTACGGGAACCACGCCTGGGCATACCTGTACCACTTGGGTTGACAAATGCAAAAAGAACAATTAATGGACAGAATGCTGAATAATGTCAGACATTCACCCCAGTACATAGATCTGGGATCCTGTGCTCTTCATGCCACTGGAGTCAAGCTAGCCTGGATGATGAAGGGTTGTCTTGATGTCTGTATAGCAGTAGGCTCTTTTTTAAAAAATGCACTTTCCTTGCCTAATACACTGATATTTTAATGCTTGTTTATAGCCTTTGTAGTTACTCTTTTAGCAAATGTTTTTAATGATTTTGTGTGGGTTTCTTTTTTGTGTGGGATTTTTACCTATTTATGGATTTCTATGTGTATTTTGTGTCTTTGATGATCAGCTTTGCAAGTGACCGTAGATAGATAGATAGATAGATAGATAGATAGATAGATAGATAGATAGATAGATAGATAGATAGATAGATAGATAGATAGATAGATAGATAGATAGATAGATAGATAGATAGATATGCATGTTTGGCAAAACAATATGTTGTTTATTTTGGTGGTTCCTTCCAAAATTCTCACACGCTGACAATGGGGGAGACTACAAAGAAGCGTAAGCAGATTAGATGGATGAATAAAGCTTGAACTTCTGTTTCCAGCAAGAGCATGCTGATGTCAATCTTGAACTGAAGGAAAGATTACCTGTGCAGCATTGGATTCTGGTCTGGAGCATGGTCTTCGATAACCCAAACTCCTCTCCAGGGATCGTGCTGCCCAAAGAAATGTGGTTACCATTCTGCTTTTTCCATCTCATCTAAAACTTTTTTTTTCTTTAAGGTTGCCATCGATGCCATGGCTGTCCAAAACACCGAAGTCTTGATCATCATCAGAAGGTACAAAACATAACAACATCTCTCTTATGACAGCCCCTCATACTTTCCTCACCACAAATCTCAGACACACCACTCACTCTGTTGTATTTACGAGGGGGAAAGTGCGTCAAGAACTTCCCCACACCCAGGCATGGAAAACCCAGTTCACTGATTAAAGGATCTTAGAGAAATTGTGGCACCATTTAACATGTCCCCAGGTCCCAAATCACTGTGCTGTGTGTCAATGTATCGAAGTTATTTTTTTATGTTTAGCCACATTGCAAGCTCACAAGGTCAGATTGGAAGAGATATCAGAATTTCTCACACAATCGTAGATGAACGCATTTTCAGGTCATTTGAAAATTATGGATTTGCAATATCTTTGGGAGCCTAGAGCATATTGCGCCACATATTAGAGTTATGATTCAGAAAAGGGGGTGGTGATGAACAGAGTGTCTGAATTAAGCAGACCACTCTTACCCAGTCCAAAGATCAGGCATATTAGAGTTAAGCAAAAACTAAATCTTGGTATGCACATGCGCAATTGTGGAAAAATGAAAGCCGTTATGAGGATTTTAGTGACATATCTATTTTTGCCATCATGAATAAAATTTATATTTATGGTATGATTCATTTGGTCTGACAATAAACCCTTAGTAATCAAAAGGTTCAAACTCAGTTCGAAAAGGTTCACATTTACATTTTTTCAAAGATATATATATATTTTGTTAGGTCTCGCCTACGCAGCGCTCATGCGATGCATATCGCCTATGCAGCGAGCATGCGCTGCATAGGATGGCCTTTTGCCGTCGCTCTGCTTATTTTCAAGCACATACCCGTGCTTGTGGTGGCATCCACCTTGCGGAAGCCAGTAGGGATGCGCCACAAGCACGAGTGCAGTGCTTGAAGATGAGCAGACTGCGCGCACACGCTGCTTGTTGCTTTAATTTTGTGGCTGCGGGCCGCGCTTGTCTGGGATAGTTGCAGTACAACAATATTTCACAGACATCCCTGCTCCGGTGAAATCACTGGTTAACTTTCCAACATTGTGATCAGTAGGAGTGGGAATTGTACCAAAAGCGTAGAGTTCAAATTTTTTTTGTCACGGCATAACTCTCTTCCATTCTCACCCTTTGTTTGCCTTTTGTTTGCGTTCTAAGCGCTTTGAAGCAATCTTCGAGAAGTAGCAGGGCTTTGCTAGGAATCCACATCTAAAGTTGTCCCTCCTCCGCTATGCTCTTATTTCGTCCTTCCTACACTCCCCAGAGCTCTTCGAGTCGTCTTTTAATGGAATAAGCACAATGCCAGGATCTAATTCACTTGAGTTTTTTGTAAGTGTGAACTCGTCATCATTCAGGCTGCACTAGGTGCACGATATTCGGCCCACAAGCCCTAGCATAACCCTTGAGCAGGAGATACTGCCCTTGTTTCTCGAGCTTCCACAGCCCACTTTTCCCAGGATTAGTGAAGCCAAATATGCACACGGGGAGTTGCCATTTAATTTACCGTGTAAATACAAGAGGTATTTGCTCAAACACAACCCCGGTAAATAGCACACACCTGTATAGCAGATAAAACATCACATGGAGCACCATGCTTTGAGTTACAGACCCCCTGATGAGGCTTTATCTGCACTTTTCCATAATTGGCGGAGGTTCATGTAAAGTACGTGTTACTTCTCTATCTATTAAACCCCCCCCCCCCTCCCGAGGTATAACTTTTACAGTTGTACTGTTAAGTCTGAATTGAAAATGTGCTTGGAGGTTTAACTAGTTAAGGATGCCCTTGCAGATAACCCATGAAGCAGCCCCATACAGAACAGCGTGCAGTTGGGCTTGAGTGGAGTTTCAAATGTCACACTAATCAATGAGCTGTTGACCGGAAGTTAACGGGAGGCATTAGGAGTTCCAACTTTTGCTATGGAGAGAACTGGCTAGCCTCGAGTTTACTTTTGTTCAGCTGTCATTGACATATTGCTTTCACCCACCACAGCATATTGAATGGAGCAGGCGGTCAGGGCTCTTCATGTGTTGGTTGTTTGGCACTGTGACTGAGAGCATTTTGTCTGATAATACACACATGACCCAAAAAAGAAGTGTGATTCAGTGTGAGGACTAGTGGGACATTAATTTACTTTGTGTTTTTTTAAATTTTTTAAAAATCTTTTTTATTATTTTCGTGTTTTCCCTCATTCTTATGTGTGTTCATGTTTCAGTAATTTAAAAACAGTAGTTCATTTTTTTTGCCTGAAAGGATCATATTTTCCTGTGATGTGCATTAAAACTTGAAAAGTTTTGTATGCCTCATCTAAGTACTCCTACATGCTATGAAGCACCCATACAGTTCTATTAATTATACACTATAGTTAATTATTGTTTAAATGTAGCTTTTTCATTGCAAGCATATGGCTGACACATCTGGGTGCTAATATGCTTGCAATAAAAATAAATTAAAATGTGTAACCATCATGTCTGTTTGCCCAGTCCAGACCAATTGGCTTTGCCATAGCTTGTTATCCTGTGATATTAGTTATGTGGGGTTGTAGCACGAGTCAAGGCTCAGGCATAAAACACATGGATTTTATGCAGAGTATTTAGCATACTTTTCTGTACACTTTTAGCATGCAACATACACCGCAGCGCAGGTGTTCTTCTGTGCCGAGGAATATTTTGGCCTTAGGACAAAAAACAGTGACAAGTAACTGCATGAACAACCAAGTCTTGACAGACTTACAGATCGTCATAAAGTGTTAATTTTCTAGCTTGTCATGAGAGAGCGCTCCAGAGGCTTGACGTCAAAGGCCCAGACCCCAGGGCAAGGTTTGTTTGACCACATACAGTCTCTGCAGAAGTTTGAAAGGGCTGTATCAGAGTCTCACAAATGAAGTTATGAGTAGCTTTGCTTTAGCAAAGGAGATCTCTGCTTATGTTAGTCACTATAAACATTGCAGTAAAACGTTTGCGTTACTTGATGAGCAACAGGCAGTCAATGGAGAGCAGGGGCGGTTTGAATGATGTGGTTGAATTTGTTAATTCTCAGTAGAAGATGGGCATCAAGGCTCTTGATTCTTTTTCTGGACTCTTGAACTCTTCAGAGTCTGCACAGAAGCAGCATAGGCAGGCAAAGATGTAAGGTGTTTAAAGTTTGATGTAAGTATAAGCACTAATTGTGATAGCATTCAGGACCGCACAGAACATAGCACAGGTGTGTGCTTTTGGTGAGGCCTATAGCATTGTGGTAGATGGAGTTTTGTGGTCAGTTCTATGCTTTTGATGTCTGAGTTTTACTACAATCTCTGTTGATATCTTTGAACATTGTGGCTGTCTGGACACTTGGTCTGCTCCTGGGGCTGCTCCATTGCTGGCACAGGTACATTACGATTGGAAATGTTCTACAGCGTTCCAACTTGGTAGCTCTAGAGAAGGTTTGGATCCTCTGACAAGCATTAAAAATGAAATAAAATGACAGAAAATTGCATCTTTGTGAATTAAACCACACAATTTAAGTGGAAATGAATAGTGAATAAGGAGTTGATAAAATGAAGGATGGCATTTTCTTCAATGCTGTGGGACCATTGTGAAGACAGACACCTGCACCAAGCATTGGCATAGCCAATAGGTCTCGCCTTTGGGACCTTATAAGTATTCATTATGCAGCACAATATCCTTGGTGCAACAATATCAACTGTTGCATCATGGCTAAACACTTATAAAGTCCCAAAGGCAAGACCTATTGGCTATGCCAATGCTTGTTTTAGAAAGGCAGTATTTTCCGGCAACACAAACTTGACCCAGTATCGGAGTGCTTTACATAGCACCAGTTGCATTACATGAGGACACATTCATTTTTGTTAGGCACGGGGAGATTAAGTGACTTGCCCTGAATCACAGGATGTTCAGCGTCATTGCCGAGACTCAAACCCTGTTCCCCAGATTCGAGGTAGACCGCTCTAGCCGTTAGGCCAACTCCTCTCCCTAACCCTGCCAGGACGGGTTCCCTAAGCAAGCGCTTAGATACCGACCTCGGTCAGTGATTTGCGCTATATAAATACATGTACATTTACATTTACATTTTGTTCCTTTCCTTTCGCACGTGGCCCCTAGATAAAAATCCAGAGTGGAGAGGTAAAACTGATCCCTCAGGAGGGCTGGCCATCTCATTTTTTTTATGTTTCTCACCAATCCTACGTAGCCTTTTAGAAGAAATAAAGGCAGATTTAATTTGATTTTTACAGAGAAGGCAGAATCCGTTCCAATCTATCATGGCACTCTTTTTGTCTCTAGATTCTTCGCACGGGGAGTTTACAATCTCTCTTGCAATAGTGTGAGCGTTACAGGATACGGCCGTTGCTCCTTTGAGCATGAAACCAGCATCTTCTATGCCAGCTGATTTCACATCTGCTTAGAGATATTTAAAACAGCCCACTTTTTGCTTGGTGTTATGAAAGTAGGACAATTAGGCCCAGAGATTTAGGCTGAATGTGAAAATAAATTAAGGGTGGCTTTCCATTTGGTAATGTGACTTGGGTGGGCGGAGGGACTCCTTTGAGGGGCTGGCAGACTTCCCCACTCTATAACTGGACCTGGTTTCATCCTTCTTTTATCAATAGAGTATACATTTGTAACTAAAAATCACTTTAAAGAAAACAGTTATTAATGGTCACTTCACTTTGGACCTTTGTCACTTTTGTCACTTGAAAGGGTGTATTACAAGCAGTTTGAAGGTATTACAAGCATTTGCAATGCAATAGGTCTCGCATTAGGAAAGTCTGAGTTATTTGTCCTGTACATGACAAATTTGTTATTTATGTGTTATTTTTGAAAATTGTGAAATTAATAGTTTTGTCATTTAGAATGGTAATACTTTTATTTTTTGACAATGTGACACTTATAGCCTTTTTAATGCAACATGTTTTGTATTTACTTGACTTAGAAGTATTGATTTTACAAATAACAATGTTTAAAAAAAAAATATATTAATACTTAAATAAAAGTTATTGTAATTTATAATGGCAATTGCTTAAACTTTTATAAATAACTTTGGTGAAGATTATGTTCAGTGTATTTTATCGTGACTAAAATATAAGAACAGAAGTGAAATATCAACATTTTCTGTGCCATTTGTAATAAAGCTTGAAACATTGAGAGAACATATTTGAACCAGTTGTTGTTGAATGTTTGCACAGATTGATACTGTGGTGGCGCTGAGTGATGTGGTGGCGACAAGTGATGCTGTGGCGTTCAGTGATGCTGTGGTAGCTCATAGTGATGTTGTGGTGCCCCTGAGTGATGCTGTTGTTGTCAGAGCCGGTCCTAGGCCTTCTGAGGCCTTCTGAGGCCCCGGGCGAAAGGGAAGATGTGAGGCCCCTCTAAGTGCCTTACTGCCCGCGCGAGTGCGCTTTTCCCTACTCTGCGGGGCCGGCAGGGGGCCCCCTGAGCGCGAGGCCCTGGGCAGCTGCCCATACCGCCCATGCCTAGGACCGGCCCTGGTTGTTGTGCGATAGATAGATAGAGTGAGGGCGATAGATAGATGGAGTGAGGGCGATAGATAGATGGAGTGAGGGCGATAGATAGATGGAGTGAGGGTGATAGATAGATGGAGTGAGGGCGATAGATAGATGGAGTGAGGGCGATAGATAGATGGAGTGAGGGCGATAGATAGATGAGTGAGGGCGATAGATAGATAGAGTGAGGGCTATAGATAGAGTGAGGGCGATAGATAGATAGAGTGAGGGCGATAGATAGATAGAGTGAGGGCAATAGATAGATAGAGTGAGGGCGATAGATAGAGTGAGGGCGATAGAGTGAGGGCGATAGAGTGAGGGCGATAGAGTGAGGGTGATAGAGTGAGGGCGATAGAGTGAGGGCGATAGAGTGAGGGCGATAGATAGATAGAGTGAGGGTGATAGATAGAGTGAGGGGGATAGATAGAGTGAGGGCGATAGATGGAGTGAGGGCGATAGATGGAGTGAGGGCGATAGATGGAGTGAGGGCGATAGATAGGTGTGTGTGGTTGTGTGTGTGTGGTTGTATGTGTGTGGTTGTATGTGTGTTGTTGTATGTGTGTTGTTGTATGTGTGTGCGTGCATGGTTGTATGTATGTGAGTGTGCGGTTACAGAAGGATGTATGTGGAAGAGAGCAGCAGATCAGCATATTATAAGAGAACAGAGAGTTAAAGAAGGATGCGTGTTGAAGAGATCAGCAGATCAGCACAGGAGAAGAGAACAGGGAGTTAGGGAAGTAGGCGGTTGAAGGGAACAGCAGATCAGCACGGGAGAAGAGAACAGGGAGTTAGCGAAGTAGGCGGTGGAAGGGAACAGCAGATCAGCACGGGAGAAGAGAACAGGGTTTTGGAGAAGGGGGCGGGGTGGAAAAGAGCAGCAGATCAGGATGGGAGAACAGAACAGGGTGTTAAAGAAGGAGGCGTGTGAAAGAGAACAGCAGATTAGCACAGGAGAAAATAACAGAGTTAAAGAAGGAGGCGGGTGTTTGAGAGCAGCAGATCAGCTCAGGTGAAGAGAACATGGAGTTAAATAAGGAAGCGGGTGGAAGAGAGCAGCAGATCGCACAGGAGAAGAGAACATGGAGTTAAAGAAGGAGGTGTGTTTTAGAGAACAGCAGATCAGCACAGGAGAAGAGAACATGGAGTTAAAGAAGGAGGCGGTGTGGAACAGAGCAGCAGATCAGCACAGGAGAAGAGAACATGGAGTTAAAGAACAGGGAGTTAAAGAAGAAGGTGGGTGGAAGAGAGCAGCAGATTAGCACAGGAGAAGATAACAGTGAGTTAAAGAAGGAGGCGGGTGGAAGAGAGCAGCAGGTCAGCAGAGGGCTAAAAGACGTGAACAGGGAGTTAGAAAATGAGGCGGTGTAACAGAGCAGTAGATTAGTACGGGAGAATAGAAGAGAACAGGGAATTGGAGAAGGAGGTGAGTGGAAGAGAGCATCAGATCAGCACAGCAAAAGAGAACAGGGAGTTAAAGAAGGAGGTGGGGTGGAAGAGAGCAGATCAGCACAGCAGAAGAGAACAGGGAGTTACAAAAGGAGGTGGGTGGAAGAGAGCATCAGATCAGCACAGCATAAGAGAACAGGGAGTTACAGAAGGAGATGGGTGGAAGAGAGCAGCAGATTAGCACAGGCGAAGAGAACATGGAGTTAAAGAAGGAGGTGGTGTTGAAGAGAGCAGCAGAACAGGACGGGAGAAGAGAACAGGGAGGTAGGGAAGGAGGCGGGTTGAAGAGAGCTGCAGATCAGCTCTGGAGAAGAGAAGTGAACAGGGAGTTAGAGAAGTAGGTGAGTAGAAGACAGCAGCAGATCAGCACAGGAGAATAGAACAGGGAGTTTTGAGACAGAGGCGAGTGGAAGAGAACAGCAGATTAGCATAGGAGAAGAAAACAGGGAGTTAAAGAAGGCGGCGGGTTGGAAGAGAGCAGCAGATCAGCACATGAGAAGAGAAGAGAACATGGAGTTAGAGAAGGAGGCAGGGTGGAAGAGATCAGCAGTTCTGCATGGAGAAGAGAAGAGAACAGGGAGTTAGAGAAAGAGTTTGTTGAAAGAGAGGAACAGATCAGCACAGCAGAAGAGAACAGGGAGTTAAAGAAGGAGGTGGGGTGGAAGAGAGCAGCAGATCAGCACAGCAGAAGAGTACAGGGAGTTAGAGAAGGAGGTGTGGTGAAAGTGAGCATCAGATCAGCAGAAGTTAACAGGGAGTTAAAATGCAATGCAATATGTTTCCTCATTCGGAAAGTTTGAGCTATTGCTATGGTAAATGACCAATTTTATTTTAATGTTTTGTTGTGAAAAATAGTGAAAATAATTGCTTTGTCATTTACAACGCTAATAGTTAGAACTTTTGCAAATGTGACACTTATAGCATTTGTAATGCAACATGTGTTGTATTTATGTGACTTACATGTATTGATATTGCAAACACTTGTTTGGATTTGGGGGGTGGAGTTGGAGGGTGGATTTGGAGGGTGGATTTGGAGGGTGGAGTTGGCTTTTGATTTGGAGGGTGGAGTTGGAGGGTTGTTTTTGCAGGTGGACTTGGAGGGTGGAGTTGGAGGGTTGTTTTTCCAGGTGGACTTGGAGGGTGGAGTTGGAGTTGGAGGGTGGAGTTGGCTTTTGATTTGGAGGGTGGAGTTGGAGTTGGAGGGTGGAGTTGGAGTTGGAGGGTGGAGTTGGAGGGTTTTTTTTGCTGGTGGAGTTGGAGGGTGGAGTTGAATTTGGAGGGTGGATTTGGAGGGGGAGTTGGAGGGT
This sequence comes from Lissotriton vulgaris, assembly GCF_964263255.1. NCBI lineage: Eukaryota > Metazoa > Chordata > Amphibia > Caudata > Salamandridae > Lissotriton > Lissotriton vulgaris. Next base: position 818,098,982 of record NC_141685.1, on the reverse strand, counting down.
GGAATTGGAGGGTGGATTTGCATTTGGAGTTGGAGGGTGGAGTTGGATTTGGAAGGGGGATTTTGTGGGTGGATTTTGCGGGTGGATTTTGAGGGTGGAGTTGGAGGGTGGATTTGGATTTGTAGGGTGGAGTTGGAGGGAGGATTTGGAGGCTGGAGTTGTAGTTGGAGGGTGGATTTGGAGGCTGGAGTTGTAGTTGGAGGGTGGATTTGTAGGGTGGAGTTGGAGGGTGGAGTTGGAGGGTGGAGTTGGATGGTGGATTTGGAGTGTTGAGTTGGAGTGTTGAGTTGGAGGGTGGAGTTAGAGGGTGTAGTAGTACTTGGATTGTGGTTTTGGATGGTGGATTTGGAGGGTGGAGTTGGATTGTGGTTTTGGATGGTGGATTTGGAGGGTGGAGTTGGAGGGTCGTTTTGGAAGGTGGATTTTGAGGGTGGAGTTGGAGGGTGGATTAGGAGGGTGGGTTTGTAGGGTGGAAATGTAGGGTGGAGTTGGAGGGTGGAGTTGGAGGGTGGAGTTGGAGGGTGGATTTGGAGTGTTGAGTTGGAGTGTTGAGTTGGAGTGTTGAGTTGGAGGGTGGAGTTGGAGGGTGAAGTTAGAGGGTGTAGTAGTACTTGGATTGTGGTTTTGGATGGTGGATTTGGAGGGTGGAGTTGGATTGTGGTTTTGGATGGTGGATTTGGAGGGTGGAGTTGGAGGGTCGTTTTGGAAGGTGGATTTTGAGGGTGGAGTTGGAGGGTGGATTAGGAGGGTGGGTTTGGAGGGTGGAGTTGTAGGGTGGTGTTGGAGGGTGGTTTTGGAGTTGGTGGGTGGAGCTTGATCGAGCGGTGGGCGGATCGAGCGGTGGGCGGATCGAATGGTGGCGGATCGAGTGGTGGCGGATCGAGTGGTGGCGCTAGAGTGGTGGCACTAGAGTGGTGGCGCTAAAGTGGTGGTGCTAGAGTGTGTGCGCTAGAGTGGTGGTGCATAGAGTGGTGGATAGGGTGGTGGCGGATAGAGTGGTAGAGTGTTGGTGTTGAAAAGCTGTACTGTGTGTGTGTGAGAGAGAGTGTGTGTGAGAGAGTGTGTGTGTGTTTGTGAGAGAGTGTGTGTGAGAGAGAGAGTGTGTGTGAGTGTGTGTGAGAGAGTGTGTGTGTGTGTGAGAGAGTGTGTGTGTGTGAGAGAGTGTGTGTGAGAGAGTGTGTGTGTGTGTGAGAGAGTGTGTGTGTGTGAGAGAGTGTGTGTGTGTGTGAGAGAGAGAGAGTGTGTGTGTGTGAGAGAGAGTGTGTGTGTGTGAGAGAGAGTGTGTGTGTGTGAGAGAGTGTGTGTGTGTGAGAGAGTGTGTGTGTGTGTGTGTGAGAGAGTGTGTGTGAGAGAGTGTGTGTGAGTAAGTGTGTGAGTGTGCGTGAGTGAGTGTGTGTGAGTGAGTGGGTGTGTGAGTGATTTTTTATGGATTCATTGTATGCCACGTACAACTGGAGGTGGCTTACCCTGGCTGCCTGCGACTGGGTGCACAGAATCAGAAAACTGAAACAATGCCCAATATCAGATTGTTAGTATCATGTTAAATATCTGTGGAAAGCTGTTCAGAGCTGCCTCCTTGCCTTGTGTAAACACTTGGAGAATGCCTTTATTACAAGGAAGGGTCGCCTGGAGAATTTCATTCTTCTGCATCTCAAAGAAGAGGTAGTGCTAACTCTGTTGCATTAAAAGGCAGTTTTAGTAGACAGGAAATGCATCGCAAGGATGGGAGATTGCCAGTAAATGGCGCTCAATGAGATAAAAGCACATAGTGCTACCAGCTGCTTTTGCAAAACCTACAACTCAAAACAAAAGCTGCGCAGGCAGAGGTTTCAGGAAGAACCTAGGCACATACAAAAGGTGGACGCTCCATTAAGCAATAACCCAGCAAAGCAAAAAAAGCACTCTTCACGTCCAGGCCAGCTAATTGTACCAAATTAATTTTTTACATCAAACTAGACGGGATGTAGGATTAATTTGGGGTTTATTAGGCATACACATTCTCAGACTGTTAATAATGGGGATAACACACATTATGAGCCTGCAAGTAACTCTCCAGCATCTTTGATCTCGCGCCCCAAGCGTATGCTGCTGCCTCCCAAAACCCGGCCTTTGTGACTGGCTCGGAACCAGACATCTGGCGACTTTGTTGTTTTAGGCTAATCAGGTCCTGGAAGGGGGCAAAAAATGACACCACGCAGGTCCTTGCAACTTGAGAGCACTCATGGCGGCATAAAGTATGATACAAAAAATAAGAATGTAATTCGCATTTCTACGCTCTAAGAGGACGAAGAGTTCAAGCACGTTTTTCGGGTGGAGTCAGGGAGGGATACGATGTAGCTTTCTCTGCTGCATTCACATTGTTAACATTTGTTATCAAAACAACCGGGATAGTATAGATGCATTTTGATTGAGGTTGGGGATGCAGATTTAACGTTACTAACAAGGGGGTTTTGCTAGCGAACAGATTAAATTCACCGTCCTTCAGAAAATGAATATTTACATGAATTAAACGAATGAATGATATTTACATGATATACTATGGGCCGATTTCCAGGCTGCGCTTCCCGTGTATTTCCGGGCTGAATGGAAGATACCCAGCAGCAGGGGTGCGAGTGAACAGACAAAAAAGCAGACCCTCACAACACAACTGCTCGTAACTATGAAAAAAAAAAGCTCTCTGCATTGCTGTGGCGGGGAAGGGGGGAGCTTCAGCCTTTGAAGATTGATGCCTAGGGCTAGGCACAGACAAATGGCGGTGCGCGATATGCACGCGGGGGGAGCGGTAGTCTTTGAAGCGCGTGGATGCGAGGCGGCTCGGGGAGCAAATGGCAAGCGCGTGCACGGGCACATGCACTGTGTGTAATCCGCCTGCCAAAGCCCCTTGATCAGCTTTCCTGATACACCTCTATATGTCTCGAGCTGCAATGCGCTTGCGCATTGGCAGGTCGAGACCTAAAAAAGCTGGTATTAGCATATTCCTAGCTGAATATTATTTGTTTTCACAATATCAGTACTGGTAACCCAGTGTCCAACACAAACTGTCTACATATGTACCTTTATAAAGTGCTGTGTATGGAAGTACCTGTCTTTTGCGCTTGCAGAATTGAAACTTCTTGGGACTCGCGTTGGCTGCCCCATTTTCATGAAAGGGCAAAAGAATGGACAAACATTTCAGTCCCGGAAAAATATTTGGCTTTTTCCACTACATCCCATAACACTAATGTTGAAAAAGTTGTTTTCTTTCATAAACGTTTTGATAAAGTGGGTTTTTGTTTGGGGGGAGGGTGTTGGGGGGGGGGGGTGAAACCCTAACCAAGCCACAACCATACTTCTGGTCAGGGAGAAGCACAAGCAAATCCCAAATTAACCTGTGCTTAACCTTCTAGTAGCTTGGCACAAAAGCAGTCTGGTTGAACATACAGGCAATGTGTAAAGTATTTATGCAAGACTTAAACAGTAATAAAGTGAAAACACAACTCAAGAAAAATCCCACACCAATTTAGAAAAATAGAATACATTTTTATTAGTTATGTGACACCAAAACAACAAAACTCTAATCAATTTTTATCCAATCAGTAGAACCAGAGATGCACAATTTTAAAGGTTTTGAAGAAATCAAGCTCTAAGAAGCAAAAAGTGCCAATCATGGTTATCTGGCCGCAGTGGACCAGGTCCAAGTCACAAGTTCAGGAGGAGTGCAGGCCAGATACAGGACTGAGTTTAGTCATCTGAGAAAGTACATTGTGTCCTGGGTGTTGAGATGTGGAATCCTTTGCATCAAGTTGTGCAGGCTGGCGTCAAAGTCATCAATGGAGACCCGCAATGCAAGGTCGGGCATCAAGATGCATCGATCAGCGCCGGAATCAATGAAGCTTTCGACAGGAGCTTGTGATGTGAGGCCTTGAGCCATTGCCAAGGAAACCGTCGATGGGAGCTTGCGAGGACTTGAGCTGCGATGCATTAGTGCAGAGGAAGAGATGCGTCGCACAGGGCTGGTGCTAAGCTGGGTCACGCCGTCTCGAGATACGTGAAGTTGCACCAACATCAAAGAAGCCTGTTATGTGCCTGTGGCTTTGAACAGAGGGATAGCTGACTGGCCCTTGGAAATTTCCTGGAGTCCTTGGTCCTACCAGGCAGGCTGGGCTCAGCAGGGCAGATTACAGCAGTAGAAGAGTCCTGGTGCAGCAACAGTAGACCTTGGACAGTAAAGCAATCTTTGGTCAGCAAAACAGTGCTTGGACAGCAGGGAAGGCTTAACAGCTAGGCATTTCTTCTTCCTGGCAGAGTCTACAGTTCCAGAAGTGATCTGAAGAACAGTGGCGGCTGGTGACTTTTGAAAGTAGTGAAGCGTAAAAGTTGGGGTGAGTGTTGTGCAAAGGGTGAGCCTGACTGTCATAAGGGAAGTTTGGAGGGGTTCTCATACAACAAGAAAACATTGGTTGTACATACCACCGTCGCTAAGCAAACCACAGACTGGAAAGATCGAACATTGCATAGACCAACAACTGTTAGCCGCAATGTCCATGCAGCAGAGCCTTTAGAAGTTGGATCAGTTTGCACACTTTGTATAGCTTCCAAAAATCACTGGTGGGCTGCAAGAATGTAAACACGTAGGTGTCACACAGTTTGAGTCAGTTCTAGAGTACACGATTTAGAGAAACAAACGTATAGCGGGATAAAAGAAATACACATTCATTTAATATTTTTCCTAAAAGCGATGAAAGAAATATACTTTCATTGAAGATTTTTCCTAAAAGCGTCATACTGTGAGGACTGCTGTGTATTGACTCAAGAAACCTGCCCAAACTTATAATGTATGTATATATTTGAATGTTGTGCCAAAGTAACAGAGTCACTCAATATAGACTTTTCTCCTGCTCTCCTGCCACTCACTGCCGCCAAAAACATTTTATTATGAGATGCAGTAGGCAATCCATTTTTTCACTTACTATAATTTACAATAGGATTTATTTATTTTCATTTGATTCTAATGTATGTTTACTCATCATCTGGGATTACGAAGTAGCATTATTATTCAGGAACCATAAGGCCTTGTCATTAAAAAAAAGATATTGCATCCGGTTGTAAAATCTCCAGAAAGTTGAAACAAGCATGATGCAGTCATCAAAAACAATTTGAATTAGTACATCTTAACCCACCAAACCCGGATTAATGAGGTGTGACTACTTTGCAAGGCAGAAGTAAGATTATTCAGGATAGCTTGACCTGGTCACTCTACTACCGCACGGCCCCCGTGTGCCTGGATTCTGCTGCCGCTGCCTGCTTGGCCCTCTTGCTGCCGCCTCTCCTTAGGGCCCCTGCTCTCCAGGCTTGCCCTCGCTCCCCAGGCTTGCCCTCGCTCTCCAGGCTTGCCCTCGCTCTCCAGGCTTGCTTTCGCTCTCCCCCGCTCCGCTTTCCCGCTCTTTCCAACCCCCCCCCCCCCTCTGCTCCCTGCCGCTGCTCTCCTGCGGCCCTGCCCCCTTCTCCTGTCTCCCGCTCCCCATTCGCCGCCCCGCTCCCGCCTCTCAGCTGCTCCTCCCTCCCACTTCGCCATAAACGGCGGGGACCGCGCGTACGTGCAGCAGCCACGCGCAGCGGGTGCGCCGATTGCGCGCCAAAGGCAAGCTCGTCTACGCCCGTCCGCGCCTGGACCGCGCCCAGTGCCAGAACCCCTGGACCCCGCCAGAGCCAGCCAACCCGACTGAGCTACGACGCCGCCATTCTCCACGTACTCAACACCGGCCGACATCCAGCCTGCTACCAAGCCACCCCGAAACGCACCCATGGAGCCTTCACCTGCCACGCCTGCTACTTCACCTGCACTCGGTCCTGCACCGCGCCAGCCAAAACAGCCGCCAACAACAACCACCTCAAGTGCATCCTGCTCAACACCCGCTCCATCCACAGGGACGCCGTCAAACTATGGGACCTCCTGGACAAAAAGGCACCAGACGTCGCCTTCTTCACGGAAACCTGGATGAACGCCTCCTCAGCCCCCGACATCGCTATTGCCATCCCGGACGGCTACAAGATCATCCGGAGGGACCGCTTCAACCAGACCGGAGGAGGCATAGCCATCGCCCACAGAAACACTATCCGCATCACGACCAACACCGACGACACCCTCGCCACCGACAGAAGTCCTTATCCTCGGCCCATCCATCTCCGCCTGGGACGACTCCTGGTGGCCCCCTGCTCTGGGCCCCCCATCCAAGCCCACGGACCACGCACGCAACCTGGGCTTCATCCTTGACTCCTCCCTCACGATGGCCAAGCAAGTTAACGCCGTTACCTCCTCCTGCTTCAACACTCTCCGCATGCTCCGTAAGATCTTCCGCTGGATCCCCACTGGAACTAGGAAAACGGTCACCCAGGCCCTCGTCACCAGCCGTCTGGACTACGGGAACGCCCTCTACTCTGGGACCTCCGCCAAACTACAGAAAAGACTCCAGCGCATCCAGAACGCCTCAGCTTGACTAGTCTTGGACATCCCCCGACACAGCCACATCTCCGCCCACCTGAGGACCTGCACTGGCTCCCCGTCAGCAAAAGGATCACGTTCAGACTCCTCACCCACGCACACAAGGCTCTCCACGACTTGGGCCCCGAATACCTCAACAACCGCCTCACGTTCTACACGCCAACCCGCCAGCTCCGCTCCGCCAGCCTCGCCCTCGCCACAGTCCCATGGATCCGCAGAACCACCACCGGAGGAAGATCCTTCACCTACCTGGCGGCCAAGACCTGGAACACCCTCCCCACTCACCTACGACTCACCCAGGACCATTTCTCCTTCAGGAAGCAACTCAAGACCTGGCTATTCGAGCAGTAGCAGCCCCCCCCCCAGCGCCTTGAGACCCTAGCGGGTGAGTAGCGCGCTTTACAAATACTCTTGATTGATTGATTGATTATCTTGCATGCGCCATGCTTAAATGCTTTAAACAGCTTCTGAATTCCTAACATTTTACACAGGTGACAACATAATCATTTGTTTAGTTCCACTGTAACAATATTTTGTTCTTCCAAAAGAAGGCTGCAAAAGACGAGTAATTTACCGCATATGATAAATACCAATACAGTGGGGTGCCATATTTACTGGGTGCGGAAAATACCTTCTGGAGGATTTTATTAAACCAGTGCGTCACATTGAAATCAATTGGGTGAATGTTCCATATTTGGCGACACGGGTGCTACTGTGAACAAAGTGACACACCACATGATTAGACACATTAAACTAAAGCTACTAAATGTACAATTCATTGCCTTTGGTTCTAATACACCCCTTTTGCTGCAAGTGCTATTTTCAACCAGCTGGCTCCCAGGCAGAGCATTATGGCGATTCTGACTGCTTTGAACATAAGGTTCCTCGGTTTACTGTAATCGTCAGACCGTGATGTCGTGCAGGTATATTTTCTTTTCAAAGGTCCCAGTAAAAGTAAAGGAAGACAAATAACACTACACACAGTTGCGGCCGGCATTACCAGGGGACGGGGGGGGGGATAGAGGGGGGAAATTGGGTTGTTGCGCCGCAGGGGGGGGGGGGGGATGGGGGGGGGGGAAGGCGGGAGGGGTTTAAGGGGAAAAATATATATATATAATAAATGTAATTGTACAACTTACCGTCCCGCTTTCCGTGAAGTCCCGAGACTCCCGACTCCCGCCGTCCTGCATTTTGAATTCCTTCAGACAGTGTGCTCATCATCAGTAAGGCTGCAGGCAGCCTCCCTCCCCTCCACCGCAGCGTTTTTTATTGGTCAGGCCGCGCCCCACCCGGGCCCACTGTTGTTAATACTGACTGTTTGGGCGGCCTCAGGCTGCCCAAACAGTCAGTATTAACAACAGTGGGCAAGCCACTCCCCCCTGCCCTCGAGCAGGACCCCCAACCCCCAACCAGGAACTTTTGCTTTCTCGCAGTGCGAGAAGGCTGAAACAAATTGTAGTTATTACCATTTATGTTTCTGCCTTCTCGCACTGCGAGAAAGCAGGGGGGCGGCGCCCAAACACCCCTATAGAGGAGCCGCCACTGCTGAAGAGTTAGAACAGAAGGTCCACTATATATACCTGGTACCCACTTTGAAGTGGGTGAAGCTTCTACAGTCCTCCCCTTACAGAGACATCTGGAATTTCCTTCCTTCCTACCTTGGTCCCAGCTTGTCTGGCGTCACAAAGAACTAGAGTGAAACACTTTGCGAGTGTGCTAAGGCAGAGTTTTTGTGATGTGCAAGTGTTGGCAGTTGACAGCTCCTCTGCCCATCATGACATAGATGGTCATTCCTGACAATGCCTATTCCCGCTTTGTCTCACTGTCTGTGAGAAATATGCAAAGACCAAAAGCCCGCTACACTTAGTCATGTGACCCAGGATACATGCTTCTGGCACCAAATCGTTAGGACAAGGAAATGCCAACTTTCTAAAAGTACATTTTCAGAATTGTGACTTAAAATCCAACTTTGCCATTAAAGAGGGTTTTAAATTACAATTCTTTAGAGACCAAGCTCAACGTTCCTACTGCTCCCAGTTGAAAGTTATCACTTAATAAATGTAATAAGGTAATTCCATGTTATTATTCTACGGGAGAGGCAGACCTTGTAGTAGTGGAGAATCAATGTAAGAGTTTTTCACTACCAGGTCATGTAAAAGTTAAAAGTGCATGTCCCACTTTTACATACGCTGCCCCCACCCCTATGGGCTGTTTAGGGCCTACCCTAGAGGAGACTTAAATCTATTTAAAAAAAGGAAGGTTTAGGCCTGGGAAAGGGTTATTTTTCCAGCTCGAAATGGCAGTTTAAAACTACACACACAGACTGCAATGGCAGGACTGAGACATGTTTATCTGTCTACTTAAGAGGTGCTGCAGGCCCACTAGTAGCATTTAATTTACACTTCCTGTCTATAGGTAGCACCACTTTACTAGGGGCTTACAGGTATATTAAATTAAATCCTGAAGCCATTTGTGCTAGAGACAAAAGCTTCCATCAGAGACTCTATGGACTTCATTGGGAAATATGAGAATAAATCATTTGACCCCACAAAAGATATCTTGGTATCATTGGGCATTGAGCCCTTATGTACAAATAATGCTGAAGCCATTTGTGGTAGAGAAAAAAGCTTTCATCAAAAATCTTTAGACTTTAGTGGGAAATATGAGAATAAATCATTTGAGCCCACAAAAGAAATCTTTGTATCATTGGACATTGAGTCCGTATATACAAACATCTCACAGGAGGAGGCGCTGGCGGTGATTAGACATTCCGAAAAAAGAGAACTCAACTGCATCTCAAACCCACTGACTTTTTACTAGACTTGGCCACCCATTGTTTGAAAAAGAATTATTTTTGTTTAAGAATGAGCTCTTCCAACAAACAAAGGATGTAGCCATGGGTTGTGCTTTTGCTTCGGAAACATCTAACATCTTTATGTCTTATTTAAAGACATATGGATCTATGGCAATGCCAATAGATACAAGGAATTCATTGTATGATGTCATTGCTATATCAATTATATATTCTTCATCTGGCGCGGCTCCCTAAACAGGGTCGGATTGGTAACGCAGGCCCTCGAGATATGGCCGAGGGCTGGTAGCCGAGTTCTAGCTGTGGGCAGCTTGGGGGCTGTCTGTGCTGTTAGGATGCCACCAGTGGCCCAGTGGGTGCCTAAGTGGCCTTTCTAGAGCCAGATGGGCGGAGGTATCATTCGCTTTCTCTCGCTGGGCCGGACAATTAATGTATGCTGATTGAGTGGGGGCATAGGGCCTGAGCAGAAGTGGTCTCACTTGCATTCATGTGTGGCTCTCTTTATCTGGCCCAGTGGGTGCCTAAGTGGCCTTTCTAGAGCCAGATGGGCGGAGGTATCATTTGCTTTCTCTCGCTGGGCCAGACAATTAATGTATGCTGATTGAGTGGGGGCATGGGGCCTGAGCAGAAGTGGTCTCACTTGCATTCATGTGTGGCTCTCTTTATCTAAGTGAAGTTAATAAAACATGCCCCACCCCCTTTCTTTTTTATAAAACTTTGCATTAGCAGTGTTTTGCGGAAAGTCAATATGCAAATGTGGGCCACTTTTATTGGTGTGCCCGGGTTGATTTTTTATCCCAATCCAACCCTGCTCCTAAATATCTTGACAGAATTTCACGAATGGCTAAATGAAAGATCCATTAATCATCGCTTTACAATGACTTATAAGAAGGAGAAATTGGATTTCTTGGATGTATGGGTTATGACAGAAGACAACAAACTTATAGTCAACCTATATACCAAACCCACGGATAGGAATATTCTGCCATTCCAGACCACTCAAAGAAAATTAACCATATGGGCAATTTCTAAGAATCCGTAGAAGCTACTCATGGAAGGTTGACTGCTTCCCCAATGGCGAAACATCATATAAAATGCTGATACAGAGGATATAAAAAAAAACAGGTTAGAAATGCCCTGAAATATGTGTGCTTCACTCCCAGATAGAGCCTGTTGTCACCCAAAGACAGATATAAAAACATGCTCTTGGCGTGCGTGTTGACCTCTCCAACAGCCAATAAAATTTAAAAAATCTTGATTTCAACTTGAAAGTACTTCACAACTTTAACATCCCAAAAACTTTATTTTGTTTAAAAAGGACAAGAACTTACGCCAAGATTTGGTACATGCTGCTAGAACAATAAGGGGAAAATTCTTACCACAAATGCTTGATTAACACCTACAACGGGACACTACAAGTGCAGCAAATATACAGCTTATAATTTTACCAAGAACAGTAAAAATGTCACGATCAATGGACACATATGGCATTAAAACGTGTTGACTAAATTGTAATTAAAAATGGAGTGTACTATATCATGTGCCATTGTAATAAAGTGTGTACTGGGCGAACAAATCAACCCATAAAAACAGGATCTTGCAACATAGGTCGAGAGTAAGATGCAACTCTTTGGGAGCTCCCCATGTCCAGCATTATGAGACAGCCAGACACACACAAATTAAATGGAATGGTCAGTCCTGTACCTTATACCCAAAAAGACTAGAATAGAATTGGTGGAAAGTATTCTAGTATAAGGAACAGACGGGCGCCTGATTGAAAAAGTTTGTACGGCAACACAAGGACTAAATGAACATGATGAGATGTGGACACTACTCAATGTATAGCACTTCTAGAAGACAGCTCCCTCTGAAAAATGGCATATAGCCAGATAGAATACTGGCTGACGAGCTTCTTAATGTAGAGCACAGATAGAGGACATGTCCTGTCAAAGTGGGTATATGCTTCTGAAACACATAGCTACATTAATGGGTGTTGGACATGACAGGTATTTGTAGTTAAGTCGTTTGCTGCATGTGACTGTGTTCCTATACATATATTTATGCTTGACTATTACTTTTTGCACAATTTGTACAATTTTGTTTTACATGCCATATGGCTAACGATAGATACTGTGCGCTCCCAGCTGTTTACTTTCCCTGTGCCACGCCTTGCATTTCCTACAAAAGAGGTTATTCAACAGTTACACCCACACATTAAGCCCCACCACCATACTGATGCACACCCTGATAGCCCACAGGCTTATATTTGCAGCCAACAGAAGGGATTCCCTCGCCCACTGCAGTTGAGTGTTCGCACTCGAGAAGGATTTATTCCCTTAGACAACCATGGACAGTGACGCTGTCACCAAGTCAACAGAGCCTAGACACAGGACTAGTGGAATTCCAGCCCCCGTTGGAGTCCGAGTACTAGCAGGGTCGGCACCCTGGCTTTGTAATTTAGTTTTTCTGGGACGCATGCTGGAAGGACAGCGAGCGTAATTTCTGGGTTGCCGGATCTCTATAACCTTGGGATGCACCTGCCAATGGTAAACCTGATGGAGACCCCGCTAATTTCCACATGAGGACAGCCGCCTTAACTGAGGCTGCGGATGATCAGTCCATGAGTGAGTACCAGCCGCACCAGGTGTTCATGACTACTGTCAACATCCATATGAATATTAATGAGGCTTTCCTGATTGCTACCCCTGGCCGCTACTACCTGTAACAAAGTGTTTCCCCACAGGGATGACGAAGGGCTTCAACTTCGTACAGTGACGCCCTATCCCCAAAGCAACGTGGGAACATGTAATATAGTCGCCGACCCCTTCTCTCCCAGTTGGAGCTGTTTGAGGTATGATGTATGTGCATTGTATTGTATTGTAATTGCATTTATAAGCACTTACTACCCCTGACGAGGCGTCGAAATGCTTCTTCAGTGAATAGCACGATACTTCGCAACCCATGAAGGATTAGTGGTAAAATTAGGATAGTGAAATATGAAATTCATCTGAGCGGTGCATTTGTTAGTCTGTTATTTGGATTGAGAAGGATAGTGAAGAGATAAAGGAGGGAAAAGGTTTGCATTTATATAGCGCTTGCCACCCCGATAATGCGTCAACGTGCTTCTAGACGAGCAGCACCCTACTCCGGAACCAAAAAAGGATTAGTGGTGAATTACTCTAGGGGAATATGAAATTAATCTGAGTGGTGGACATGTTAGTCTGTTATTTGGATTGAAAGGAATAGTGGAGGGATGGAAGAGGGAAGGGTTTGTATTTATATAATACTTGCTACCCCTGATGAGGTGTTGAAGATCTTTTTGGTGGGCAGCACGCTACAATACAATACAATGTAATACAATATAGTCACCCACCCCTCCTCTCCCAGTGGGAGACATTTGCGGTATGATGTATGTACATGCATTTACTCGAGCAGAGATCCTTTTGGGCCATGGGGTACTACATTGGATTCACACCGGGCACAACCAGTAACCATTCGGCACGCCCCGTATTCTTAGCATATAACTTGCACCCATGTTTCGCAGTGGTATATCACTGGGCAAATGCTCACAAAGTGGATATTACTCTTGTTAGGAATGTACCACATTTAGGTGAATCTTTAAGCGCTTTCCGCCCCTGAAGTAGGGTATTAGTGATTGGCCTTTTCTGTTCAAAATTGTATGTGCACAAAGGATGTTTCTTTCCTCTGGTTTCAGTGATTGGGTTCTATGTACCGCACAGGCACTGAATATTTACACACATTCTCACTATGCAAATGTATATGTGCAATTATAATTGAAAACCCCAACTGACATAGGGCGATTTTATGTATTTATTCTACTCTAAAGAATTCATACTCCTTACATGATCCAGAGGAGGCGGAAAGTTACCTGGCCGAAACGTGTCTACTTTCTTCAAAAAAGGAGCCCACCACAATTGGAAAAATATATTTGATACAAGGATCACTAGCTGAAGCACATTATGTGTGGAACACATGGACATTAGGCAATTGGTTCACAGAATTATGAAGCGGACTCCCTTGGAGATAGATCCAATGTAAAAAGTGTATAGCTGGGCAGCTTGAACTTGTTAAGTGTATATATAAGGATAGTGTATAAGTTGCATGAAATTCGTACTAAGTATGGAATTTATTCCAAAAGAATGATTAGAAGCATTAAAAATAATTGATTTACAGCTAATTCCTGAGTGTGTTTGAAATTATTAATACGATGAAAGATATTCGATCATAGCATCAATTGAGAGCCACATTTATATTGAGGCATTATTGTTGACAAAAAAGCGTTAGATCTATCTCTCATAAGTCATATCCTTTTTGTGATTTAAGTGATATGAGAAGTGGCTTGCCATAGGCCCATTACAACAACCAATTGCTTTTAGAGTTTTTTTTTATCTTGTTCATAAATGCTCCTTTAGAAGTACTTTTTCAAATGTTTGGATCTGATAGAGAACCATGTATGTGAGAACTAATCATAGGCACTCACTCAATGCTGCAACATGTCTGTAGTCCATGGCAGCAGCAGAAGCAGCCGGATGTATCCCTAGGCAGCGGCTGGCAGGTCCTGTACTACCCTACTGTTCCACTTTAGTCTTTTTTCCATTTCGCTTGTGTGCACACATTCGCAGACAGAAGAAGAACTGCATTGGCACGAGTACTAAGGAAGGGATAGATTACATTTACCCACTACTTCTAGCCGAAGGGAAAGGAAGGGTCAAGAATAACATTTGTCAACCTCCCTCCCCCCTAATTTGGTTAAACTGATCGAATACCAACTGGAGCACAGCTTTCTGGGATCAATTTTACAAGTATAGTATGCAATAGTAAGTCAGTTTCACGTAATCACAAGCCAGCTTTTTTTTGTAAAAGTTATCTTTTTTTAAGGGACCTGTGTTGATATAATGATGCAAACATATAAAAAAAAGAGAGATACCTAATCCGTATTTTCTTTGTTTTTTACCCTGCGGCTTCCATTAGCAGAATCCGATGCTCCATCGAGAAGCCCACTCGTATCCGACACACCAGCTCCTAGCAGCTCCTGTACCTCAAGACACATTTGGGAAAGTTGGAGCGGACAAAACAGGTGCTGTGGAACATGCTACCTACCTGCAAAACAAAGAAAGAGACCAATCGGCCAACAAGACCCAACAGGAGTTCCCAAAACGCAGACCTCACTGCCTCCGCGCCCTTCTGGACGGTTGCACAAGCGGTGGCAGGTTCACATGCATTTCCAGGCCAGGAGATGCAACCTGCCGACACTGCTATGTGATGTCCTCAGTCTGTTGGCTGGCTGTTATAATTACCATCCTCATCTTCATTGTGACCAAGGTAACCACTGGCTAAAGAATGGGAAGGATCAAGTGAGAATGTGGGACAACCCAGATCAGAGGGTAGATCCAATTTGAGGTCAATAGGACGAGACAAACATTTGAGAACAGAGGCTCTATCGCTGACATGTATCCAAGGAGAGGACAACGTTGTGAGAGAATGTGGAGCGCACACAATATAGTTTCCAAGAACAGCTTTGCAAATGCCTTTATTAAAATCATATTTTTTTTGCTTGCGGGGGGCTCACTAATAAAGATCAGAATTGGCCTTAAAATAAAGACATGTATTAAGAGTGATAAAGGTGTCGGACAGCTGTGGAGGGTCTGTCGCATGTTCATGGTCTACATAATAAAGCAAGATTCTTCATCAAGACACACCAGAACAACATGGGCAATGTTACAATTCTTCAAATTTGTGCTCGAAATCGAGGGAAAATAAGTACAACTAGCAACTGTGGGTGATCTCTGGACAAACTAAAAAGGTCTGCTTATTCAGAGACAATTCTTTACCTCTACATGTGTAAGTATGCATTGTAGTAATAGAGTAGAGGTCTAACTGGAGGATAGTGAAGCACTGTACAACTTGCTGCAGAGGATACAAGATAGTGTTTATAAAGCTTCATAGAAGAGGAAGTGTGAATCCATTTGAATGGAGCTTGGGTGCATCTTGGGATGGGGATGTGAGGGTGCCAGGAGCTCTTTCTGAATAGGATGTTCTTTAGACAGATGTGTGTTGTGTTCTTTTCTGGATTGTGAGAGCAAAGGTGCAAGTCTGGTGTGAGCAAAGCAAATAGTTGGAAAAGGACTGCCTTCATTTATATCTTCTGTGCACATCTTCACTTCCAGTAAAGCTAAGCCTTAGCTCCTTTTGTTGTTTTGGGCCCCGAAGATCAGTGACTTCTTAAGGATTTGTGGAGGCCCAGACAAGACGTATGATGGGGCTCCATGTTTAGAACAACTTTAAATTCATTACACATATTTAGCTAGTTCAAGTCCTTATGAAGCCAAACAATAATGAATTATACATTAATTTTTTAAAGAAATGAGACACACAAAAACAGCCTAAAGCACAAACTGTCTCACCAAGGAGAACCAAAAAAAAGCTTGAACATGTATGGGCAATGCCATTTCTCGGTGTGCCTCGATCCAGATTTTTTTTGCTTTGAAACAACAATATTTTACATTGAATTCAGTGTCTAACCATCCTAACCACCCTATTAATCCCAATGTTGGAAAGCCATGTTAAGGGTGACTTGAAGGATGCTCTGTGGCTCGTGCATACATTAGATAAAACACATGCTCCCACCTCTTGGAATTGTAACTTTAAATTCCAGATAGTTGTGATCACAAATCTATCCCCTTCCCAACTGGAATCCTCGTTGCAGCATGAGAAGTCAAATCACACTTCAAGGAATTTCACCATTCTATCAGATAATCTTCTCCTTTGTTCTCTTTCCCTGCCTTGTCCCTCTTCTTATCTTTGTGAGTGTGAACATCTCTGGCTAGACATTTACCTTTGGGTCTTCTGATTAAGAGGAAGGGGGAGGGTAAAGAGAGAGGTAGAAGGGAGATAGAGTTGAGGTAGGAAGTTGAAGCAGGGAGAGATGCAAGTTAAAGAGATAAAGATGAGATAGCCAGAACTGTGGATACATGGAGGTAGAAAGATAAAGAGGTAAGTAGAGAAAGCGAGACCGGGGGATAATTAAGGTTTTAGAGGGACATACAGCTAGAAATAGGTAAAAGGAAACAGAGAGAAGGAGATCAGTGGGCTACAGCGAGGGCAAGGTATAGAGAGAGAAAAGTGAGAAAGATGAATTGTGAGAGGTAGGGAGGGGTTGAGGTATGTAGACAAGTGAGTCAATGAGTATTAGGTCAGGTAAAGAGAGTAGTGAGGCAGAGAAAAACAGACTGGTGAGTTTGGAATTGAAAGGGTTCAGGTACGGAAGGAGAGATTAGGCAGGAGAATGGAGAGGTACGGAGAAAGGCAGAGATAGAGAGGTGAGCTAGATAGATGTATTGAATAAAAGAGATTGGGGCGAGTTGAAACTGTGAAAGAGATACAGCGAGATGAGAGAGCGAAGGTAATGATGGAGAATAAAAGGCAGCGGTATGGAAAGTGAGAGCAAGAAAAGAGTAATTAGAACAGTGAATTAAAGAGAACGCTGGTAGAAAGAGAGGAGAGATGGAGAAGTGAGGTAGCGAATGAACGGTGAGGTAAACAGAGATTGGATAGTGAAATAGGTATGTGGTAGAGAGAAATGAGGTAGCGAGTTGTGAGGCGGGAAATTTTCTAGAGCCCAATCTATATGCTATAATAAATCTCACCGAAACAGTATGCGTGTTTTTGTGAATTAAAAAAAAAACGTTTTTGCATTATAGTGGAAATAAATAACTTGGCTCAGCTGAGCTGAGTTTTTGTGACAGAAAATAGATTAGGCTCTAGAAACTTCTTCAGTCTTTTTTTAAAAAACAATATCGATTTGTTGACAGATTCGTTCTGGTCCCTCCATTTATTTTTGGGTTCATTTTATTATATCCACACAGACATTCTTTTTCCTGTAAGAATTTAAAGAACTGTTTTTTGAATGAGTTCCATGTGAACAATTGTTATAAGTTTAGCTTAATACCCAGTTAGCATAGACATATGGGTTGGTCTTGTTTTGCAGTGAGCATGGGGCCAACATCTGGGTTGACCCTTCACACTTAGAGCTTCGCACTGGGAAATACAAGAAAATGATGGGTGGAATGCCTAAATTAATCTTGGCTACCAGTAATTAACTCAGGACAGCATCCCAGTCCATCATTTTTTTCTTCCTATCATTTTTAAAGATGTTCTAGGATCAGACATCTGACTTGGGTAAAACTAATCATTGTTTATGAACATTTAAGAAGATGAATAATGGGCTCCGCAGACATGGCACTGGACTGTCTGTGCCACTCAGGTCCAAAGTTGAGGTACTTGGATGCTGAAGGGTTACACATAATGGGTTTCATTCAGGAAATGTGACTAAGAGAAAGAAGGCCATTCCAAAAAGCTTGGAACTCTTTTAGACTATCATGGTGTGAAAAAGACACACATAAGGATTGCTTGCAACCGACACAAAAATGACTGCTTCCAATGTTGAGGGACAAAGGAAATAAATGTACCAAAACTCTGTCGTAAAGGCCAGATTCAACAGAAGATTTATTAAGACTAGACTTTCACTTCTGAATGAAAGAAAATAACACCGAGGACATGTTAATGTTATGTTATGTTATGTTATGTTAAAATGGGACTTTTATAGCGCAACGGCTACTCCAAAGGAGTGTCCCGGCGCTTTGTGCTCCAGACCAAAGAAAGAGCTGGAAAACATAACAGTAGAAGAGCAGGGGCCTAAAAGAGGGGACAGGTTATCCAGCGAACAGCCAGGTTTTTAAGTCTTTTCTGAAGACAAGCAGGTTTGCGGTGTTTCGCAAGGACACCGGTAAGGAATTCCATAGCTGAGGAGCAAGGAATCCAAAGGACCGGCCGCCTAGCCGAGCCCTTTTGATGCGTGGCACCCGAGCCAAAGCTTCTGACCTGAGGGATCGTGCAGGTCGATAGAAATCCAGCCTCCTCTGAAGATATTTGGCACCATTGCCATGCAAGGCCTTATGGGCAAGAGTCATGGCCTTGAACAGTATCCTCTTCCGCACCGGAAGCCAGTGAAGGGATACAAGGAGATTGGAGGCACTGGTGCGGCGGTGCAGGCCAAAAATTGCACGAGCAGCAGCGTTCTGGGTAACCTGCAAACGCTGGAGGAGGTATTCAGGCAGACCCAGATATAGGATATTTGCATAGTCCAATCTGGACCCTATGAGTGCCTGAACAGTGATCCTCCGATGTTCCTCCGAGAGAAGGGGAAAGAACTTGCGTAACATTCTGAGGATCCCAAAGCATGTTCCCGTAAGAGTAGAAACCTGGGATTTGAGCGAGAGCTCGTTGTCAATTTTAACTCCCAGGTTCTTAGCCCACTTAGAGGACTGAGTGGGAGGGAACATGTCAGCAGGCCACCATCCCTGCCAATCTGGTTCCGATGGGCATCCGAAGAATAGTATTTCGGATTTGTCCGAGTTGCACTTGAGGCTGTTGTCTGAGAACCAGCTAAAGACAGCCCCAAGGCACTCGCGGATCCTTTCTCCATCGAACTCTTCGCTCTTACGACAGGTGAATAGGAGCTGGGTGTCGTCAGCATAAGAGACGATCCGGGCCCCGTAGGACTCCGCCAATGTCGCCAGAGGGGTCATAAGGATGTTAAATAGAGTGGGGCTCAATACAGAGCCCTGAGGCACTCCGACTCCCAATGGCGGCATCTCGGCGGACCCGGGTGGGACCCAGACCGTCTGCCGGCGGTTGGCCAGAAAGGAACGAAACCAGTTGAACACCGTCCCCCCTAGTCCGATGTCATGAAGTCTAGTGAGGAGATCCTCATGGGGGACGGTGTCAAACGCCGCCGACAGATCTAACATGACTAACATCACCCTGCCTCCCGTGTCCAGCACCTCCTTAACGATCTCCGGGACTTCCAGGAGCGCAGTCTCGGTGCTTAAGTTGGAACGAAAGCCCGATTGGGATTCATGAAGTAACTCATTAGACTCCAGGAAGTTAGAAAGCACGCTGTGCACGTGTTTCTCCAGGATCTTGGTCAGTGCTGGAAGGAGCGAGATTGGCCTATAATTGGAAGGCGCCTCTGGGTCAAGATTGGGCTTCTTGATCAGGGGGATGACCATGGCTTGCTTCCAGGCCTGGGGCAGAAAACCCTGACTCAGGGATAGATTGAGGATAGGATTAGCTATGGGGTTGATGACGTCTGCCATTTTCGCTAAGAATTTTGCTGGGCACGGATCTAACGGTGAGCCCGATTTAAGGTTCCTCATCAAGGCTAAGGATGCGGCAACCGGAAGGGGAGGGAAAACTAGCAAAGCTGGGCCAGGAGGAGACAGAGAGGCTGTCTCAGTCGGCATCGTAGATAAGTCATCTAAAGATCTCGACGGGAAAGAATCCTGAATTAGCCTGATTTTGGTGGTGAAGAAATTGGCAATAGTGTTAGCCCAGGTCTCCACCGGAGCACCCTGAGAAGAAATTGACCGGGGGCTGGTAAATTCACGCACAATAGAAAAAATCTCCTTACAGGAGTTAGCTGCGTCTTCAATCCTTTTGGCGAAGTAACATTTCTTGCCCTGAAGAATTAGATCATGGTATGACTTCATCATGATTTTATAACGTTGTTTAGCCTCAGGCTCATACTGGACTCTCCACGCCCGCTCAGCAACTTTACATTGCCTGCGGGCGTGGGCTAATTCCTCCGTGAACCAGGGGGCAGGGACCCGTAGGGCAGCAGACCTGGGTGGCTGTAAGGGAGCGAGCTCATTTAGTCTGGCATGTCTGAAATACTCTGTGCAATCTAATGTGTTATTCAAAAAAAGAACTGTGTGCTGTAAGTGGATTTTATGAACTGAAGTCAGATACCATAAACATCAAACATATGTAAGTAATCTCTATGCATTTATGATCAAGGACAATGCAATGTACTAAAAGAACAATTATGTCAAGCCTATGTCTGCTCTATGTACTAACGCAGGGTTCTCCAAAGTCCGCCCTGGAACGCCTGATCCATGCGTGATTTTTAACATAACCCCATTAAGAAAAATGTAGTTATCCTAAAAATCTGGTATCGATCTGGCCCTCCAGGACAGACTTTAAAGAACCCTGTACTACTGTCATATAACTTCTAAAGAAACTTACATCTAAGGTGAAAGGGGATTCTAATGCCTGCAATCCAGTATTCAGAAAAAAAGAACTACATGATCTATCTGTGTTTGTTGTACTAAAGTCACATCCCATAAAATAGACAAACACGTATGGTTGTTGTGCATTCTGCGAACTTCTACTCAAAAATTGGAAAATCTGCATGACTTCAGTACACTATCAGTGCTAGAATATCCTCCAACACACGAGGGTTCCAGGTTTTTGCATGCAATTTACTTTTCCACCTCCCTTTGTAACCAAAATTATATTTATTTGACATGGATACAGAATGAGCAGCAGAGACCGTGTTGGTCATATGGTGGTCCTTTTCTTAGATTTGAGAGGCTGTGGACCTAATTTTCATAGTCCAGAATTGTTATAAAAAATGATGCAAAGCTTCCTTGATCAACTTCCATCCTACATGGCTCATAGGCCTTCTTAACTGGCAGTTCTGGAGGCTCAAGTTGACAGACATTGTAGTACAAGAAGAAAGTCTACACAAAATACAAAAATATTGGTAAAGTTAAAACTGTTTTGTGATTATTTTGGAGAAGTGTATGCACCACTGGATGCAACATTATGTTGCTGAGCAGATGGTCCAGGATTAACACATTGTAGGAAGTACAGTTTTTTCTGTCTGTTCACAGGGATCAGCTGAAGTGCACATTACGCCTGCAACTATAAGGCCTTCCAAAGTGTACTCTCCCTTGAAGGTGTGTGAGGTAGACACTGATCCCACACTCTGGTCACTATTAGTTCTCCTTCTGTGCTGCTTAGCGCACTCGCTCTCTGACCTGCTTTTCCAGGACAACCAACTTCTCGTAGAACCGGTTACTGGTGTCATAGTCAAGGTCCATCTAGCATGAGAGAAACAGGCAAGTATGAGGACAACGGTTTGAGATGTCAAATAAATAAGCACATTGTTGCCAGTTGGCGCACTGCCACATCAGACCATAAAAACATGGAAACAGGCCACTGATCGCAATGAACGTACTTTAAAGAAGCACATTTGGAATAAATTAATTTCTTTTAAGAGTGTGAAACATGCCAGCTGCAGTTCATGGCCAGCCATAAATTACCTAAGGCTGTAAACATTGGAGCATCAGGGAAAGCAGGAGGAGAGAACAATGAGACCAATAAAAAGGTGACCACGGTCAGCAGACAGTTCATTTCTGGAATAGAGGCATATTTCGTGGTGCAGACATTTGAAAACTGTTTTGTGACACAGTCCAATTCCTTTGTTAGAGTTCGGGGTCTTTAGTTGGAAGAGGTATGCCCCTTGTCCAAGTAGGGACCCTTCCTTCCAGTCAGGGTAAAGGGTACTACACTTCCAAAATAACCCCTGTTCACACCCTTAGTAGCTTGACACTAGCATTCAGGCTTATCTCAGTGCCATTGTGTAAAGCATTTGCACATAACACACAGTAATACAGTGAAAACACTACAAAAGGACCACACACAAGTTTTAGAAAAGTAGCCAATTTTTACCTGTGTAATAGAAGAACAAAATTATAAAAATCTAACATACAGTAATCAACATACGAATATTACAAACATAGACTCACAATACACTTCCTTGAAGTCGATAGCTTCGTCTGGGGCTATCATGAACAAACAAATCCAACACTTCAGGGTGACCGCGGTGTCGCGAGCCAGCTATGGTGTCTGATGACCAGGAAACAGTATCTTTGAAATGCAGGGCGTTGTGGACCTTGCGATGAGCTCTAAAGAGGCGGTGGTCCCAGAGGTCGGTACAGGCATCATCGGGCCCATGAAGTCACACGCATTGCAGATCAAACTCTGTGAGGTTGAAGTCAAGAGCGCTGGCAGGTGTCGGGGCTTTGGTGTGGCAGGTGGTGCCCTCTGTTCGCTGTGCAGGCAGCAGCTCGGTGCCGGTGTCAAGCGGCGTAGGTGAGACCAGGGCTGCGGTGTGAAGTGGAGCGGTGCTGGCAGGTCACGGTGCAAGCAGCGACATCGTCATTGCTGAAATACTGGAATCAATGGCTCTGGCAGGCCAAGGCTGCAGTGTGAGACGGAGCCGTGCGTCGAGTTACTTACAAGCAGTGTCCCCAGGACAGGGTGTAGGCAGTTGCGTCAATGTCGGCAGGGAGTGGCATCATGGGTGATACCATGGTGGCGATGTGAAGCAAGGTGGTGTGAAGTGCGTTGCTCTCCGGTCACAGTGCAAGCAGTGGCTCAGTGGTGGCGGCAAGACCAGGGTTGCAGTGCGGTGCCAACAGGCCAGAGTTGCCAATTAAGTTTAGAGTCTAGTAAGATACCCAAGTATGTAAAGGTATCCACCTTCCATGGGCCAAACAATGTGGCACTTTTTGTGTTCTTTGGTCCCAGGATCAGAACATGTGATTGAATTGGTGCGCAGATCCAAACTATTCATAAAATCAACTAAAAGGGTTCAAAGCTGCTACTGCTATAAAGATCTTGCTGTATGTGTAATTAAAACACATATAAAAGAGCCAGAATCAATCTGTCCCCGGCTCTTGGGACACTACACCCTTAACTGTGAGGCCTTCTCACGCCGATTCACATATATAATAAAAAGAAAGAGAGCTAGTATGCAACCCTGCCTAACCCCTTTACTAAGTACAAACTTCTTTGTACATTCACCATTATTGCCAAAATGTCTTGAGGCCATTAATCCATGGTGAAAATCCCTAAGTAAACTGACCAAACACTCCTCCACTGCCCATGGACCTTAGCTCAGCCCAAAGTTTTTCCCAATTGACCAAATAAAATGCAGAGCTGAGATACATTAAGGCAAGATGGAGAGAGCATGTATTTGCTCGAACATATTTATTAATTATAAGGTGGAGGGTAAGATTCTGATCGGCAGTGCCCCCCGCACGAAACTCATACTGAATATCAGACAAGATATTCTGGGTAAGTCTATTCATTTTAACTTCAATATCTATTAAACCAATGGGTCTATAAAAGGAAGGGTCACTCCTGTCTCCTTCTTGTTAACTGGAACATTAACAGTGTCACCGGGACTCAGGGAGTGTTTGACCGACAGCTGCATTAAAATACAGTGTAATGAGAGGAGCTCATAGATCTACACAAGCGTTAAACAAATCACCCAGGATACCATTTGCCCCAGGAGCCTTGCCCCTTGGTAGAGATTCTATAGCGCCTCTAAACTCTACCCAGTGCAAAGATAATTTAGCTGGCTGGTCCCTTTGGGAAGAGCCCTCGATCAGACACACTCCCTGATATAGTACTGAAAAGTAATCTTCCCATGTCTTAGATGGTACCAGGCTCGCTAAGTCTGTCTCACTCTCCTCTTTAAATAAGGGATGATTAACCACTTTCCAGAAGAATGTGCTGTCCTTTCTGGTACTTGCTCTGAGAGTAAATCCTCCCACATCACTGCCTGTAATTCCTTCTTCCTATGAATGATTGCTGCATTATATACGGCCCTACAGTGTTTAATTTTGCTCTTGTCCCTTGGCAATAATTTTAACTGTGCTAAGAGTGCCCTGCGTGCCCTTGCACAGGTCTTAGCAAACCAACGATGAGGCAATGAGGAGCCCGGCTTGCTTTTTATTGAGAGGGCATAATTAATATAAATGCCTATCTTTGTATATATGCAGATAGAATGCTAACGTCAGAAGCCTCTACATCCAAGCAAGCCTCGATTTCAGAGGAACAGGAAATCACTAGATTCTTTAAAAACAAATCCGGGGTAATTTTTCCCAATTTCAGTCTACGTCCCTGGTCAGTGGCCTTTACTTTATTCCCCAAAGTGGTGATAAGATGCACATATTTGATGTCACTGGTTGAGACATCCACACATCATAGATACGCCACATAGTGGAGCCTGATTGTAACAAAATAATTCTAGTAGCAGTACCATAAAGCACCGGCATGCATTACAAATAATTATCAAATACCACCAAGGTGAGCTCACAGCATGCATCGCCATCATAGGCTGTAAGGATGTAATGTGCACAACATACCATTGCGAGCATGCTGAGCAGTGTTGAATCTAGAAAGGGCTATTTGTACTCCAATTACAAAACTCAGAGCATACAAAATAATCACAAGGCCACAAAACATAGTGTTGTATGGCCGTCAGGGACATTTTTGATATTGCTAAGTTAGCAGGAGCTCTGCAGCCATGATGTTGCTTTTGCGCACGTTATTACATGGCTTTATTGTGCAAGACTCTGTTTGTACCTTTCACATGAGAACTGTCTGCTTTCTGCATTCTCTGGCTGTTCCTGGAGCTTAGTCTGAACACGATGTGCAAGGTCGTTAAACAATGCCCCTTGTTATTCTGTTCTGTTCAGTCCCTAGCACTTAGACAAAACATGCTACACAGCTGCAGCTTCTGGAAACCCGTGCTTTGATATTATGGGATTGCATGTTGGTTTTAACACACACTTGGGGAGGGACCTTTCCAGGGAGAAGAGCTATGCTTTTCCTATGATGTAAGAACTACCATCTAGGATCTAAGGTATGGGGTCTGCTGACAAAGCCCAGAAATCTTCTTTTATATAATAAAACGTCTTCTAGCCAAGGGGAGGGTGGGTAGGTCTTATAGACCTTTACCCACTGACTGTATACGATGCTATCCCCTTTCATAGTCTATGTGAACTTGCTACAATGCTAACTATTTTAGGTTTATGCATTTTGCTGCTGGTAGTGGCACTTATACTGCATTATAGAGCACAATAGTTAAAAATAAATATTTTGAACTATAACAGTGACTCTGTCTATTCCTATTGTGGACATGTACGAGTAAGTGAGCGAAAAGGTACGTCTTGCTACCGCGATTCCTGATAGAGTCTGTGGTGTTGTGTTCTGGGTCATCTAATCATTTGTAACTTCGTGATTATGTAAGAGAACAAATGAGACACTATAGCTAGTCGGTTTTGGGATTTTGGTTACTGATGCGGTTGGAAGGCTTAGCCCCTACACACAAGGTCCTGGTTTCCTGCACATAGTTCTGTGTATGTGCAGCATCCCCGCAAAAATAGAGAGCACGAAGAAGGCACTGGACAATGGTATGGTACCTGAATATCGTCTGACAAACTATTGTGTCCTAAATATCATTTTTGAAAAATGCTGTCACATTCGAAACAATAATTGAAAATCTACACCCAGACAATATTTTAATAAAAAATATATAGGCCATAATATTTGTGTCAGATGACATTTTTATCCACGATATTCGGACGTATAATCCTAGACAACAAATGTTTGAATGAAGCTTGTGTTCTGATATTTATATGCCAAATATTACGAAAATCGACCGCTGACACTTAATGATCTCTAGGCTGATTATGACAAACGCATAGAAATGTAATATAATTTTGTTGTACGTAAGAGAGTCGACTCTAGAAATCTAAGCATCAATGTGTCCACGGAGGTCTATGATCATCATGAAATAGCTGAGTTATTAACTTCCAATGACAATCATGGGATACACCGTTACAGTCAGAGTGATAACATGCATTTTAAACATGTAGCTGTGGATGACCACCATTAAAATCCGAAAGCCAGATTGATCTACATAAACAGATGTCGATACTCACCCTGATAGGCTTCACATAGCTGTTTCCCAATCCTGACGTCAGGCTGTGGTATTTCGCCAGCGGATTTAGGGACTCCGGTCTTTGTCTGAAGAGCCACACCTGAAAAAAGAAAGAGAAGATGTTGAACACATGTGGGCATTTCATTTCAGTAAGTGTTGGCTGAAGTATAAACCGGTCCACATCCCTACAGATAAAGCTTCCTCCTTTAGAAGTGGTTCACACAGATAAAAAAAAACACAAGCCAGACATGAATTCAAAGCACAATATATAATTTAACAAAGTGTAAGAATTTGCAACCGTTTCAGAAAGAGGCCCCTATCACTTAAATTATAAGAAATCAGTGCAGTTCTCTCAAAAGCGTTAAAGACATCCTCAAGAAATGCAGAGACAGCAAGGTTAATTTTGTCTGATATTTTTCTAGCTCCATATGTGGTCCATCTGTTTGGGATTAGGAATATTCACATGACTCTTTCATCTGTGGGCTATCCCTAATTGATGTGGGGGGTGACGTAGATGCCCCAGAATGATATTGGACTATGTAGCCAACCCAAAATGAGTCCTCCTGTACATAAACTGCTTCAATTTCACACAACTGGATTCCAACTAACAAACACCCCCTGAAATTGTTTGAAACTTTGAAATATATAAAACATCATTGTAAAAACCTAGAAAACCCATGAAATATTTTAGTCAATAAATTAATACAAATTGCACCACAGCTTAATTACTGGAAAAATACCTTGATTATCTCCAACAATAAGTATCATACTTAAAAGTATTCAGGAAAGTGACATGAAGTTTAAAAGGGGTAAACTTACTAGAATTGGTATGTGAATTAGGTAATAATTACAAGACACTTAATTTACTGTACATTTGTACTTTGTTTACTAACTGAAGATCAGACCATTGAACTGGTGCATACGTATGTATGCCATTACACCTACTAATACATCTACACACTGAAAAGCAGCTGCATTGCATTAACATTTATTTTACAGCGTCCTCCACACCATTACATTGTTATTACCTTTATATTGCAGTTTTATTACGACCCAAGGTAAACTAGTCCATTGACAAAGAGTATACGGAGCCAGGTGTTGAACCCATAAATCCTAAATCCTAAACCAATCCCAAATTCCAAACTCCAGCCCCAAATGCCAAACTAAAACCCTCATCATACCCCAAACCCCTAAACAAAGTGAAAGGTAAATTATGTTACTGTAAATTTCCATCTAGAAGGAGGTTGCAAATTTAATGTGACAATGTAATTAAGACAATCAAATGGGAGGTACACTGTCCATTGAAAGATAAGCAGGAATTTAGTTTTGCAACCTTTACATTCTGGATCCCATTATGTATCACAACATCTTTGCATGTGACTGTGGGAGTACATACCGTATTACTTTTCTACCTAATTTTGTAAAGCCTGTGTCCAGCTAATTGGTGTAAGTGTTTACAAAACGCATGTGCCGCTAATGCATCATAGGTGTGCCGAGATACGTTATAAATCCTTGTATTGAAGAGTAACTCTGTGTGCAGGTAACAGTTAACGATTTGTGTTCAGCAACTTACACACACGTTTTTTGGTTATGCAGAAAAAGGTTCCAACAGGGAAAAGAGTCTATGTAAAACATATTTAGTATTGTAAGCAGCCTTGAGTTGTTAGACAGAATTGTCTCAGCATGATGACACTATAGCATAGAAGACTGTGCACCAGGTACTAACCTGCACATGTGCTTGTTTTGTTTCAAAATATGGGATGACTATAATTTGCGCCCTCGCCAAGCACTGCTAATTACCCCACAAATTACCTTAATCGTGACATCTTCTTTGACATCACTTATAATATTAGTGCAACATTTGCAGTGAAATTATTGATGAGAAGACTGTCCACGGCCGGTGCGGAGTTATAGTTACATTAGGGCACGAGTTATAGTGACTTGAGAGAGAGAAAGAGAGACAAAGAGAGGAGAGAGAGAGAAGAGGAGAGGAGAGGAGAGAGAGAGAAGAGAGAGAGAGAGCGAGACAGAGAGAGAGTGTGTGTGTGTTTCTGTCCTTGTGGGGACTTGGGTGTGATAACACACTAACGCTGTGGGGAATTGATTGCACTGTGGGGACCTGAACCCAGGTCCCCACAAGGTAATGTCTTCTAAATGATAAACAAAGGCTTCAGGAACATCAGGAACATTTGTGGGACCTTAAACACTTCTACCACAAACCACCTCTTTTGGGACTTTAATAAACGAGGGCGTAATTTAAATTTGCATATTTTTTTGAATTTTGCATTACACTTACTTTCTGAGATTCCCAAAATTCCTACATTATGAAACAACGTGTAATTATGCACTATACAAATCAAAACTTTACGCGAGAAATCAGACGTAACACTAACGGAAAGACACAAGCTGCTGTTGCTCGCACCACTTGTGTTTTTGTCCTATTTATTTTAACCACGAAATCCATCATTGCATCAAAAATGTATATGCGGACGCATGTCATGCTAAAACTAAATGACAGATTTGCATTTTGGGTAATTGTAATTTTGCATAATTTCCCCCCAAAATGCACGTAATTATGCAAAGGAAAATTATATGAATTTTGCACACCCCTAGACTTGAACACTAGCACACACCATCTCTGTGGGGACTTGAACAACACTATCACCCACAATTTCTGTGGGGACTTGATCATTACAATAGCACACCAACAACATGGAAGACTACAGGTGACTATCATACACAATCTCAAAAAAACCTGAACATAACTGTTACCCATCATATCTAGGCCTTGAAAGAAAAACAAATTATATCCCAGGTCTTATATATATATATATAAGACCTGGGACGTTGCTGATTGGAGCGGCTTACCGGCCTATCAGGAGGCTTGTAATTGAATAAAGTGGTGTGGCATGAAACGCTGTGTTCTGTGGTTACCAGCCTGTGAAGAAGGAATCTATCCGAAACGCGTCTGCGACATCCCGCTGTGGGTGAAGGTCTGAGGGGATTTGCTGCAGCCTGCGTGCGCTCTTGTTTGTGGACAAACTTGGAGCTTTTGTATTTACACGGCAGTCCAGCCGTGGAGAGCGCACCACCGCCTCTAAGGGCAGCGGGCCTTTGAACTCGACATCCAGTCGAACTCTGCATATGGGGCAGCAGGACCATGAATATAGACCTTTCCCACTCCGGGGCCCATCTGTGGGCTTGATTGGGGACCCACAGAACACTGCACCCAACTGGGTAGAATCACTGCACTACATGTCCCATAAGACCTGGGACGTTGGTGATTGGAGCGGCTTACCGGCCTATCAGGAGGCTTGTAATTGAATAAAGTGGTGTGGCATGAAACGCTGTGTTCTGTGGTTACCAGCCTGTGAAGAAGGAATCTATCCGAAACGCGTCGGCGACATCCCGCTGTGGGTGAAGGTCTGAGGGGATTTGCTGCAGCCTGCGTGCGCTCTTGTTTGTGGACAAACTTGGAGCTTTTGTATTTACACGGCAGTCCAGCCGTGGAGAGCGCACCACCGCCTCTAAGGGCAGCGGGCCTTTGAACTCGACATCCAGTCGAACTCTGCATATGGGGCAGCAGCACCGTGAATATAGACCTTTCCCACTCCGGGGCCCATCTGTGGGCTTGATTGGGGACCCACAGAACACTGCACCCAACTGGGTAGAATCACTGCACTACATGTCCCATAAGACCTGGGACGTTGCTGATTGGAGCGGCTTACCGGCCTATCAGGAGGCTTGTAATTGAATAAAGTGGTGTGGCATGAAACGCTGTGTTCTGTGGTTACCAGCCTGTGAAGAAGGAATCTATCCGAAACGCGTCGGCGACATCCCGCTGTGGGTGAAGGTCTGAGGGGATTTGCTGCAGCCTGCGTGCGCTCTTGTTTGTGGACAAACTTGGAGCTTTTGTATTTACACGGCAGTCCAGCCGTGGAGAGCGCACCACCGCCTCTAAGGGCAGCGGGCCTTTGAACTCGACATCCAGTCGAACTCTGCATATGGGGCAGCAGCACCGTGAATATAGACCTTTCCCACTCCGGGGCCCATCTGTGGGCTTGATTGGGGACCCACAGAACACTGCACCCAACTGGGTAGAATCACTGCACTACATGTCCCATAAGACCTGGGACGTTGCTGATTGGAGCGGCTTACCGGCCTATCAGGAGGCTTGTAATTGAATAAAGTGGTGTGGCATGAAACGCTGTGTTCTGTGGTTACCAGCCTGTGAAGAAGGAATCTATCCGAAACGCGTCGGCGACATCCCGCTGTGGGTGAAGGTCTGAGGGGATTTGCTGCAGCCTGCGTGCGCTCTTGTTTGTGGACAAACTTGGAGCTTTTGTATTTACACGGCAGTCCAGCCGTGGAGAGCGCACCACCGCCTCTAAGGGCAGCGGGCCTTTGAACTCGACATCCAGTCGAACTCTGCATATGGGGCAGCAGCACCGTGAATATAGACCTTTCCCACTCCGGGGCCCATCTGTGGGCTTGATTGGGGACCCACAGAACACTGCACCCAACTGGGTAGAATCACTGCACTACATGTCCCATAAGACCTGGGACGTTGCTGATTGGAGCGGCTTACCGGCCTATCAGGAGGCTTGTAATTGAATAAAGTGGTGTGGCATGAAACGCTGTGTTCTGTGGTTACCAGCCTGTGAAGAAGGAATCTATCCGAAACGCGTCGGCGACATCCCGCTGTGGGTGAAGGTCTGAGGGGATTTGCTGCAGCCTGCGTGCGCTCTTGTTTGTGGACAAACTTGGAGTATATATATATATATATATATATATATATATATATATATATATATATATATATATATATATATATATATATATATATATATATATATATATATATATAAATAAAAGAGTTTAATCAACTCATGGACAAAATTAGAAAAAATCCTGGGGTCATCCTCAAAAAATCAGACAAAGGCGGGAATATTGTTCTGTGGCCTAAATCAGATTATGAAAAGGAAGTGATGCGCCAACTTATGAATGCAGAATGCTATGAAAAGACATCCATGAAGGCATACATCAAGTCAAAAAGGAACTCCTCAAGTGGAAAAGTGAGGGTTTGATTACCTCAGAGGAATTCAACTTCATGCACAATGCACATCCTGAGATACCCTTTATATATTTACTACCCAAAATCCATAAAGGGAAAATGCCTATTCCAGGACGTCCGATCATATCAGCCATAAACAGCATGACAGAACACGTTGGCCAATACATTGATTTCTACCTGCAAGATCTGGTAAGAGCTCTGCCATCGTATATAAAAGATACTGGGGATTTTCTCAGGCACATCAATGATTTTACCTGGTATAACAACCTAACCTTAGTGACTCTGGACATAGAGTCGTTATACACAAGCATCCAACACGAATGCAGCCTACAGGGGGTTGCACACTTCTTGGACACTAGATCTGCTGATTACTTAATGCATAACAGAATGTTAGTGTCACTTACTGCCTGGTGTCTTAATAACAATTTTTTCTCCTATGGCATGGACATGTACAGACAAAAGCAGGGTGTGGCAATGGGGGCTTGCTTCTCCCCGAGCTATGCGTGCTTGCACGTCGGGCTCTGGGAGAAGCAAGTCCTCATGGGCAAATATAAGAATATTTTTGAACAAAAGATAATAGTTTGGCTGCGTTTCATTGATGACGTTTTTTTGATTTGGAAAGGTGATAGCAACAGTGCTGAAGAATTTGTAAATCAGATCAATGTCAATGAATGTAACCTACACTTCACATCTCACTGTAGTTCAACCAGTGTGGACTTCCTGGATGTGCGAGTACAGGTAGCTGAGGGAAGATTGAACACTAGTGCATTTAGGAAGCCCACCGCAGGTAATGCATTACGGCACGCAACTAGTGCTCATCCCAAACATCTGATCGCCAGCATTCCCTTTGGGGAGTTGCTGCGATTAAAAAGGATATGCAGCACACAGGAAGAATATGAAAAAAGTAAAAATGAAACTTTAAATTGTTTCAGAAGAAGAGGTTACACGGAAAACGTACTATGTAAGGCAGTAGACAAAGCCAATGCAAGACCCAGAGAATCCCTGCTTCCCAATGATCATGAAAATACGTTAGATGAGGACAATGAGATGGGGACCCCGAGATTAGTGACCACCTACAATATGCAGGAACGTAAGATCAAGGCAATTTTAACTAAAAATTGGCCCATAGTGCTAACAGATAATGTCTTAAAATATAGATTACCTGACAAACCTACTGTAACATTTCGAAGATGTAAAACTATGGAAGCACATTTATCCAAATCCACAGGAGAAGGGGCCTCGGTAAAAACCTGGTTACCTGAAAAACAAGGATTTTTTAAATGTGCAACCTGCAGAGCATGCAATTTTGGGGTCAACACTTCGAAATACAATACCCCATTCAGGGAACAAGAACTTAAAATTAGAAGAAACTTCAATTGTCGCACGGATTATGCTGTGTATGTTCTCACGTGCACTTGTGGGCTCAGGTATGTGGGCAGTACGATAAAACAAGTGCACGTGAGAATCCTGCAACATATAAGAGCTATTATCAATTGTGATCCGGCTTATCCGGTAGCACGGCATTTAAAGTCCGTGCATAATAAGGACATTAACTGTTTAAAATACTTTGTAATTGACCACGTCCCGATGCCCAGGAAGGGAGGTGACAGGGAAACTCACTTGCGAAAACTAGAGACCAAATATATTCTGAATCTGAATTCTAAGTTTCCCCAGGGCCTCAATAATACAGAGGACTTACAGTCATTTCTGTAAAACAAATTGTTTTTTGAGTCCGGTACTTTTGATTTTCCTGTTTCTGAATCTATAACCATGTGCATACTACCCTCTCTTCATACATTTTTTTCCCTTTTTTTCCTAGAAATTTTGGGAAATTCATAGTAAAGGAATATTAAGAGAGAAGAGAGGACAAGACAGTAAATAACATCAAGTCCCAATATATCAATATAAACTACACGAGTTGTAGGATTGCAGAACTTTGATTTATCTGGAAAAAACTGAGGAAATAAGCCACACTTCTCCTTGATCACTTTTATAAAGAATGTGTTCTTCATCATATGTTTATAATAATGAATTATAGTTAAGGCATAAAAAATCGCACAATTAGTTACATTTTATACATGTATAAATTTTTTTAATACTGTATATTTTAGCATCAACTCACCTTTATTTGTATAGCACCTAGCACTTTATTTTTTGACATAGGAATTGGAGTGAGCTGTTTACAAACAACTGGGACCAGTTGTTAGGCACACTAAGATTATTGAATCTGGTGTTATTTTGCACATGGATATATATATTTGGATATTTTTGCACTTTTTGCTTATTTGCACATATGTAATTGCATTTACGCAGAAGATTTGCACAAATGGTAGTACTGGGCTAAGCGCTATAGAACATCAAATAGTGAAGCTTACAAGATGGCATAATTTTGCACATATTTATAATAGCATTTATGCTGTTAGAATTCACATTTACTGAAAATTGCATATTTTCTTAAAATTGTGTGTAAATAGATGGACACATTTATTTTGGAAATAGTATAAATTTTGTATTTAGATATACATATTTTTATACAGTTTTCAATATGTACATAATTAATGGTTTTAGAACCCCATTTTAGAAATGTAACAACATGTGCCATATCAATTGATTCTTGTAAACTGTTACACATATTGAGTCCAGATTCACCACTAATGCATTTATGCTGCTAGTATGTGTTTAAGCTTGAAACAACAAAAAGTGTTTTAAAAATAAGAAAGAGATTACATAAATGTGCTTTGAAATGTATGAAAGAGCCACTTCCCCTATATATATTGTTTAGAAGTGTGTTTTCACTTTCCATTAATCACGTGGTGTGCTCAGCAAAAAAATGTAAAAAAATGAATATTTAAAGGTGCTCTAAACCAAAGTACCGTTATGTGATCAAGGGTAGTTTCTACCCGAAACGCGTCATGCCAGAGAGAATGAGAGGAGATAGTAAACTGACCCTTTAAACTGGAAAAGCTGCGTGGTGGTCCTTGTGTCCTGCATGCCGAGCTGGGAGAAGCAGGAATAAGTGATATATATTTCAAGCCCGAAACGCGTAGTGCCCTCTTGCCTACCGGCTTTCCTGCAATAAAGATCCTGTGAAGCGCATCTGGTGGTCCGTCTCCTATGTTTCCTCGCCGGTCTGACTCCCGTCTGACTCGGAAGTGGTGTTTGGAGTTTCCGTATATATATATATATATATATATATATATATATATATATATATATATATATATATATATATATATATATATATATATATATATATATATATATATATATATATATATATATATATATATATATATATATATATATATATATATATATATATATATAGATATATATATCTCTCTCTCTCTCTCTCTCTCTCTCTCTCTCTCACTCTCTCACTCTCTCACTCTCTCTCTCTTTGCCTTGAAATATATTTTAAGTGTAATTTCCCATGGGAGAAGCTAGAGATTTGGAGTTTGGAGTCTCTGAACTCACAATTTAAAAATACATATTTTGGTAAAGTTGGTTTTTGAATTGCGGGTTTGAAAATGCCACATTTAGAAAGAGGGCATTTTCTTGCTTAACCATTCTGTGCTTCTGCCTGTCTGGAGAATCCACATCTGGGTTAGAGTGACAGTTGGACTCTTGTGCATTCACTCTAGACAGTGACACAAAGAGAGCTGAGGTGTACCTTGCATATTCTGATGGGCCTTCCTAAGCTAGAGTGGTGGGAGGAGTTGTCATTGACACCTGAATAGGGATGTGCCTGTCCTCACACAAAGCTGTCTCCACCCCCCTCCCTGTAGTGTGTCTGGAGTCAGGTCAGGAAAAAGCAGGGTCTTGTGCGCTACAAACACTGCTGGATTGAGGACATTCTGCAAGGAAAAAGAGCTGTGTTGCTGTCAGGAGGAAATACCACTTTGATGTTTGCTTTGCTGTGTTGGCCTGCTGCCTGCTGATCCTGACTGGGGCAGTGAAAGGACGGGACTTTGCTTTCTACATCCTGGTTTACAAATTTCTCTAAGAGCTTGAGCTGAGCTTGCCTCCTG
The DNA here is from genome assembly GCF_964263255.1 of Lissotriton vulgaris. NCBI lineage: Eukaryota > Metazoa > Chordata > Amphibia > Caudata > Salamandridae > Lissotriton > Lissotriton vulgaris. The sequence goes on along the minus strand of NC_141685.1, from coordinate 818,063,921 downwards.
TTGGAAGTCTCAGGGATATCAAAGATTTCATACGCATATTGCTACCAGCACTGGGACTCTCCCGCAGTGAGTCCTGCATTGCCAAGTGGTGCGAAAACCAGTCCTGGGCCCTTGGAACTGAGTGGTTGTGCTGTAACCTCCAGAAAAGCAGACACAATACGGTCCCTGCGGCTGCTGCCTGCACCAAAGCCATGGTCACCGCTCATGAGGCGTACGACGCATCAACCATGACGACATCGCAGCCCGGGCCTCACCAACGACATCGATTCAAGCCATCATTGATGCCGCTGCCTGCACCGAAGCGGAGAGTACAGCTTGTGAAGAGCATGACACGTCGCCTTGATGACATCGCAGACTCTGGTGAACCAATATCGACTCTAACCTCGTCTCCGACGCCGCTGCCTGCCCCATGGCTAAGGGCACTGCTCGTGAAGAGTTTAATGCATTGCCCCGTCTCACTTCGCAGACACTGGGCTGCTGATGCCAGCGCTCAGCAATGACCCCACACCACTGCCTGCACCAAAGCCATGGTCACCACTCGCGAAGAGCACAACACATCGACTGCCATTACATCGCAGCCCCCGGCACCGTAGACACCAGCGCTCCTGACCTCAAAATCGTGGAGCTCAATCCCCAGGGTGTTTGACTCCAAGGCCTCACTGACTTCTGCCCGACTTTCAGAACCGCGTGCCAAAGCCTCATCTTCGGATTTCATCACAAGGTACCGGAGGCCTCTTCAATTCCAAAAGAAGTTTTGTGAGGGTCTGTCTGATGCCGTTATCACTGAAATGTTGGATTTCTGTATTTTTAAGGCTACTCTTACAAAATTCATACCTTCACCTCTGTATGTTGGATATGTAGCGTTTTGGTCTTGGTTTACCCAGAAAAATATTTGCTTTTTTTGTAAGCTGGTGTGGAGTCCTTTTGTAGTGTTTTCACTGTGTTACTGTGTGTGTGTGTATACAAATACTTCACACGTTGCCTCCGAGATAAGCCTAACTGCTTGTGCCAAAAGCTGCCAAGGGGGTGATCAATCAATCAAGGAGTTTTGAAGTATGCTACTCACCCATAAGGGTCTCAAGGTGCGGGGGAGGGGGGATTACAGCTCCGGTCAGTCCAAGAGCCTGGTCTTGAGGGTCTTTCTGAAGATGTGCAGAGTGGGGGTGTGTCTGATGTTGATGGGGAGCTCGTTACAGGTCTTTGCCTAGATATAGGAGAAGGCTCTTCCACCCATTCTGGCTCTGTGGATACGCTGGGTTTCGGCCAGGTCGGCGGATCGGAGTATCTCTTGGGTGCATGGAAGGAGAGTCTTTCGTTGAGATATTGGGGTCCGGTGTTGTGAAGGCATTTGTAAGCGTGGGTGAGTATATTGAAGGTTATTCTCTTCTCGACGGGGAGCCAGTGGAAGTGTTGCAGGTGTTGGGTGATGTTTTCGTGTCGAGGAAAGCCGAGGATGAGTCTGGCTGAGGTGTTCTGTATGGTCAGGAGCTTGCGGAGCAGAGATTTGTTGATCCCAGCATAGAGGGCGTTTCCGTAGTCCAGTGTGCTGGTTCTGAGGTCGTGGGTGCCGTTTTTTCTGGATTCGGGGTGGGGTGGGGGGACCATTTGAAGGTCTTGCGAAGGATGCAGAAGGTTTTGAAGCTGGTGGAGGCTACAGCACTGATCTGTCCGGTTATGGTGAGGGAGGAGTCGAGTATGATGCTTAGGTTCAGGTCGTGGTCCATGGGAGTGGGGGGCTGCCGAGGACGGTGGGACACCAGGTGCTGTCCCATGCAGAGGGGGAGGGGCCAAGGGCGAGTACATCTGTCTTCTCAGAGTTAAGCTTCAGGCAGCTGCTGCTCATCCAGGATGCAACATCCTTCATTCCTTCCTGGAAGCTGAGTTTGGTGGTGATGGGGTCCTTAGTGAAGGAGAGGATGAGCTGGGTGTCATTGGCATAGGATACTATGCTGACTCCATGCTGTCTGCCGATGGCGGCGAGGCGGGCCATGCACATGTTGAAGAGCGCGGGGCTGAGCGGTGATCCTTGGGGTACTCTGCAGTTGATCTCTGTGGGTTCGGAGACGAAGGGCGGAATTTTAATTCTTTGGGTGAAAGGGGTTATTTTAGCTGAGTAGCCAACTTACCCTTACTAGAGTGAGGGTCCTTACTTGGACAGTATGTATACCGAATGCCAACTGGAGACCTCAGTCATAACATTATTTATATATATATATATATACATACACTTATAAATACATGCAACTTTAAATGTTTTGTAAAGGCTTCAGATTGGTCAGACATTATTTCATAGGCACATGCACTTCACAGCAGGACTATGAGCATATTTTAGAAAGACCTTCACGAACTATGGCACAATTCATTCTTTTTTACTTTTTCCAAACTACTGTGAGTAGCAATTTGCCGCCATACAAAGTGTGGCAGATACATTGGAAGTCTGATCTCCTGGGGTCTGCATGATGCAGATGTTTCATAAAGTGTCATAATTTAAGGAAAAAAGAAAGTTAAAGGGTGTGGAAGGATCAGAATGGGGTCTGCCTCACCCATTGTTCCTGTTTTTTTGATAGACTATTTCAATTATGGAGTTATGACTATTTGAATATTTGGTGCAGGATGCCAATGTTTTTTGTTTTTACTTTCGGTGTTTTCTTATTACTCGAGCAATTAAATGTATAAAGAAGGAGGTTGTGCACTCTGAATATTGACAACACAATTTCGATGTGATAGAATATTGAAGACAAAATATTGAAAATAATTGACAGATAAGTAAAAAAAATGTAACACCTAACTCTACATATATGTACCATATATGTATGTAGTTATAGTTAGGCCCAAAGTTTCCATAGGAAAAGTATTTTTTGTTTTTCCAATAACTGTGGCTCCACTTGGCGAAATTTTCAAAAACGTCCCCTCTTTGGGTCAGCTGCTGTGTTGACAGTTTTTGGGTAATCCGTCAAGAGGGGGCCGAGATAAAAGGAGGGTCCCAAACCTGTTTCCCCATGTTATGTCTATGAGGATTTTCTTTTTTTTTTAAACAAGATTACAGACCAAAATGCTGAACTGAATTACACCACACTTGGTTAAAAGCTAGATGTTCGTTTAGAAAGTGTGCTTTTTGTGATTTGGTGTAAACCTGTTCAGTAGTTTCGAAGATATTTAAGTTTGAAAAGGTTTATGTTACTTACATTGTAAGCATCTGTTCTTGGCATGTAGTGCGCTATAGATTCACATTCTTTGCATAGGTCTGCCATCTAGTGTTAGGCTCGGATGATTACAAGTTGTTTTGGTTCCAAGGCCTTTTCTTCAAGTCACAAGGCTGTGTGACTCCTCCTCCTGGTAATACTGTGCATGGTAATCGAATATCTTCAGATTGTTTTGCCATGAGTAGTTGAGAATGTATGTATGATATATATTAACAATGTGATGTCCATGCAGTAGTATGATAGAAGTATATAAGGTGTATGAACTGCAAACTACACAGTGTTTTTGAGGAGTAGGGTTGACACATGAATCTACAACACTAAATGCCAATAACAAATGCTTCAGGGTGAGTAATATAATCAGTTCGAGGCATGTGTGCTGTAGGTACAAATGCTTTGAATAGACTGTAAAGCAGTCCCTCAACCTAGGCAGTGGTTTACCTGTGGGGGTTGCAGTTATTTGAAAAACAGGTCTTAGGACTGCTTGACCAACATTGGCTTGTATGCATGCAAAGACATCCACACAATAATGTTTTGTTCAAGGGTTGGGAGTGGACCATGTTGCTGCTTTGCAAATATCAGCAGTGGGATTATTCCCTAAAAAATCCATGGAAGCTCCTATTTTCCTAGTAGAGTGAGTTTTTGGAGGAACAGGTAAAAGCCTTTTGGCTTTTGCATAACACGTTTGGAAGCATTTAACTATCCATCTTGAAATACCCGATTTAGAAATTGTCTTTCGCATACAAGAAGGTGCGAAGGCAATAAACTATTGCTTTTGTTTTACTGAAAGATTTAGTTCTGTCAATATAAAACATTAGGGCCCTTTTGACATCTAGAATGTGTAATGCCCTTTCAGCAACAGAATCTGGCTTCAGGAAAAAAAAACGGTAAGTCAATGGAATCATTAATATGAAAATTAGAAACTACCTTTGGTAGGAACTTAGGATTTGTTCGAAGTACTACTTTTTCTTTATGTAGTTGGAAGAAGGGTTCCTCAAGGGTTAATGCCTTAATTTCACTGACTCTTCCAAGTGATGTAATAGCATTTAAAAAGGCAAGTTTCCAAGATAAGTATTGGAATTGACAAGAGTGGAGTTATTCGAAAGGAGGACCCATGAGTCTTAACACAATGTTCAATTTCCATGCTGGTGCAGGTGGAAGCCTAGGAGGAATGATTCTTTTAAGTTCCTGCATAAAGGATTTTATATAATGATAAGTGCTTTCTATTTTGCAAATAGGCTGCAATGGTCGCAAGGTGTAATCTATACTAACCCTGCCGTTTGTAAATGCAATAAATAAGTAATTATTGTTTGTACTTTTGCATGAAGAGGAATGATGTTTTGTTTGTGACAGAACATAACAAATCTTTTACATTTAGCCGCATAACATTGCCTTGCGGTAGGTTTGCGAGCCTCTTTAAAAATGTAGGCAATTTAAGTATCCAAATTCTAAAATTTCAGGAGCCTAATTGCAAGATTAATTTCTTTGTGATTGGGATGTCTTAGTGTTCCTTGGTTTTGTATGAGGAGGTCCAGGTTGAGGTGAAGCTTCTCATGTGAAACTAGAGATAGCTCCAACAGTGTTGAAAACCATGGTTGGCGAGCCCAAGTTGGAAATATTAGTATCATGGTAAGAGATGTTGGTCTGAGTTTCCTGACCACTAATGGAAGTAGTGGGAGACAAGGAAAAGCAGATGCAAATATTCTTGACAAGTTCATCCAGAGAATTGCCCTTGGACTGTTGGTGTGGATATCTGCTTGTGAAGTGTGGGCATTCTGCAATTTCTTTTGTTGCAAAGATATCTATTTGTGGGAACCCCCATTTTTGAAAGTACCATGGGGTGGAGTTCTCATTCGTGGATTTTTTGCTGCATCCTGCTAAGAAAGTCTGCAATGTGACTGCTCATCTCCAGGACATGTTGTGCTAGTAGGTGAATGAATGTTGTTATGTAATGCTAATGTCCCTATTTTCTGTGCTAACAGACGTCCCCCCTGTTTTTGTATATAATTCATAGTTGTCATATTGTCTGTTCGAATTAGGACAACTCTGTGTAGGTATGGTAGGAAGGCTTTTACTGCTAGGTAAACAGCTTGCAGTTCTAGGTGTTTATTATGGAGATCCTTGTGTTTGGAATCCCAAACCCCCTGAATTGTGAGGGTTTGAAGATGTGCACCCCGACCTATTAGGGAAGCATCTGCTGTAAGAATTATTTGTGGAACTGTGTCTTCAAATGACCGGCACCTTGGATAGATTTTGTAGATTCCACCATTGCAGAGAGCGATGTGTGCAGCCGTCTACCAACATTAGATTGTGAAGTTGACCCAGTGACTGTGTCCATTGATGAGAGACATTCTTTTAGAGGTCTCATGTGTAGTCTGACATGTGGAACTATCGAAATACAAGATGCCATCATGCCTAGAAGTCGCAGAAAGGTTTTGACTGGGATTTGACTCCCTGTTTGAATTTGTTGAATCAATGTTACTGTGCTGTGTATTCTGTCTGCATTTGGGGATGCCAATGCTGAATGTGTGTTGATCATGGCGTGAGGTACGACTGTATGGCAGCTGGTTGTAGATGGAATTTTTGTAGGTTGATGGTAAACCCTAGTTGATGTAGTAGGGTTAGGGTTTGTTAAGTATTTTGTTTGCAAATGCTGATGCTGTTTGCTATTATTAGCCAGTCGTCTAAGTATGGAAAGACATGCTTATTTTGTCTGCACATATGTGCTGCTACAACTGCTAGACATTTTGTAAATACTCTTGCTGCAGTGGTAACCCTAAAGAGAAGAACTTTGAATTGATAATGGTTTCCTTGGAATTGAAACCAGAGATATTTTCTGTGTGAGGGATGAAAAGGTATATAGAATTAGGCGCCCTTTAGATCTGAGGCAGCCATGATGTCTCCTTTTTGTACCAAAGGAATGATTTCTTGAAGCGCGGCCATTTGGAAGTGTTCTGATATGATGTAATGATTTAGTGGTCTGAGATCAAGAATAGCTCATAGCGACCCATCCTTTTTTGGAATAAGGAAGTATCGTGAATAAACTCCTCTTCCCTGAAACTGTTTTTTGAACTGCTCCTTTTTTTATGCATTTTCAACATACAGTTAACCAAATTAGAGTATTGGTACAGCATGGAGATATTATATCATTCATTTTGCAGAACATTGTATCACAGCATTCCATATTGCAAGAGCTAACAGACTTGGCAGTACATTAAAAAAATTTTATGTGGCAGTGTAAAGCAAGGCATTGTTACAAAAAAACAGAAAGGGCTTTAAATGGCAGTTATCGATAAAAGATAGGACGTGAGTGGACCCCAGATATCTAGTGGTTTGGACTTTGTACATGTGAGCTGATCCCGACTGTAAGCCAGATCCTGTAACCATAATGTAGTGGTTGGCACATGCCTGCCCCCCCCCCCCAACATATGGAAACCCTGCGCTTAACCAGCAATAGTGCTATGGCCACAAGTTTCTTATTAGACACCTTAATTTTAGAGATGATACCCAACAGACATACTTGCGGGTTACATTCTACAGGCTCTTCAACCGTCAGATGTAGAATTTGTGTGACTGAACTCCAGTATTCATGCTCCTTGGGGCATTCCCAGGCCAGATGATAAAAATTTGCCCCAGGCGTGCCACAGCGATTGCAATTGTCAGCATCCCGTAACCCATATTCATGGAGCTGAGCCGGAGTGCAGTACATCTGGTGTAGGTATTTAAAGTGCACTAATCGCAAATTGCTGTTCGCCGTCAACTGACCCGTTAAGTGGCAGCTGTCAAAGCACTCATCTTCTGACAGCGAAGCAGGTAGTACGGCATTCCATTTCAATAATGCAGATGCGTGCATAGCAGATACATCCCTCTGTGATGTCTGATAAAGTCTGGCTACTAGCTTGGCTCTAGATGTGCTAGTATATATAAGTTGTAGTGCCTCGAGTACCGGTGGTTCTTCAGGAAATTGTGGATAGAGCGCACGCATAACGGAGTGCAGCCTAGTGTACACAAATAGTTGCATAGCAGAGGCCGTTCCTCGGGCATTTATATTCCCTGAGTCTACGAATTTAGCCCCTGGAAATACATTTCCCTTGGTCGATATATCCATGTCTTTGAGGGTCTTCAATGTGCCAATTTCCCTAGTGACAGAGAGTTCTGAGTGATGCACTAGTGGCATGTTGGGTGCATATAATGGCAATTTTTGTGCTCGCTTTCCCAATTCATGCCAGGCCCTAGATGTGGTTTGTACAGTGTCAAACTCCCCTTTTTCAAATAGCGTGTGTCTATTGACGATCATGGCTTTGAGCGCTATCGGGCCTCCACCGCCACATGAGGAATATATGCTGGGTCGTGTTGCCAATAATAGGCGTAATACGCCTGCGTACAGAGACAGTAAAGATGGAAGTCTGGCGCTGCGAATCCACCCTGGTCATAAGGAAGAGTAAGCACCTCCCACATAAGTCACATTTTTTACCTCCCCAGGCTAGTGTGATCAAAAGAGAGCAGAGCCTGTCAAAGAAGAAACGTGTTAAGTGTACAGGAATATTTAAAAAGAGATACAGAAAGTGTGAAAGGATTACCATGTTCATTAGCGCTATACGATCCGCAAATGACAGAGACAGCTTAATCCATCGACTCACTTGTCCCTCAAGTCGCATGATCGCCGTGCCATAGTTAGATTGTATGACAGCCTGCGGGTCCCTGTGGAGCCAGATTCCTAAGTATTTTACAGTGTCTGTGCACCATGCTAGGGTGTATTCCATTTCAAATTGATGTGTACAGTTTGTAAGGGCAATATAATTGATTTAGACCAGTTGATGCCCAGTCCTGAGAATCATTTAATCGAACATATTCCGGTATAAACTGTGCTAGGTATCTTGTAGGGTCGCGAAAATATAGCACCATGTCGTCAGCATACATGTAGACTGCAAGAGGACATTGTAAGAATCGTAACGCAGTTCGAGCATGACGCTGCCTTAGGATACAGGCTAATGTTTCAAGTATGGGAGCAAATAACAAGGGTGACAGCGGACACCCTTGTTGTGTGCCACGCTGGATATGAATCTTCTCCGATAGTTGCCCATTTACTCCAACCAGCGCTATAGGATTAGCATACAACAATTTTATCCAATTGGTAAAAGCAAAAGGGACTCCCATGCGATGTAGAATTGCTAGCATATATGACCAGGATATCGAGTCAAACGATTTTGCAGCGTCAAGAAGCACCGCCTCAGCCGTCAGGGTGGGCTCCAGCACATGCGTCGCAGCGAAAAGCATGCGTAAATTTTGGGACGTAGATAGGGTTGGAACAAACCCCGATTGATCAGGAAGCACCATAACAGGAAGAAGTACTTTCAGCCTTAGTAGGTATCGCCATCCCAAAGCCCCCCTACAACCCCTTCCTATTATAGGGGAAAGTTTCAGTAGAATAGGTATGGACATAATAGGACCCTTGTTACCATCCCGTAGTGGGTGTAGATACGTTCTTGTTATGGTGGATTACGCCACGCGTTTTCCTGAAGCCATACCCTTAGGCCAGACGCCTCTAATATTGCGAAGGCCATGATAAATGTTTTTTCACGAGTGGGTTTCCCAAAAGAGATTCTAAGTGATCAAGATACCCCTTTCATGTCTCGACTAATGAAACAAGTGTGTAACCAGTTAGGAGTCAAACAAATCCGGACATCGGCTTATCATCCTCAGACGGATGAATTGGTCGAACGGTACAATGCCACCATAAAGACCACACTAAAGAAACTCCTTGGTTTGGAATCCAGGAAATGGGAAGACATGCTACCCCTAGCTCTGTTTGCCATCAGGTGCAACGAACAAAAGAGTACAGGTTACCCCCCCTTCGAATTGTTGTATGGTCATAAACCCCGCACATTGCTAGAGATGGCTCATGAGAGATGGGAAACCGAACCACATAGTTCCAAACCTATCGCGGAGTATGTGTCCAATTTGAGAACCCATTTGGGGCAGATATGGACTATTGTAAGACAGAACCTTGAGGCAGCTCAGGAGGCACAAAGGAAACAATACGATAAAGGAGCTAAAGTAAGAAACTTTCAGGTAGGAGACTTAGTATTGCTTAAGATGGCATCCTCTGACCAGAAATTGTTAGGGCAATGGCAGGGTCCCTATACTATACTTGATCAGGTTACCCCGGTTACCTATCGCATTGAACTAGACCCAGAGAAGCACATTTCCCAGGTTTACCATGTCAACCTGCTTAAAAAATGGGAAGGTCCTGTACCAACTACCGTGAACCTGACAGGGGTGGCACAGACCCCCTTTGACCAATGCATAGATCCTGATTTATCTGATTCCCTAAGAGAAAACCTGGCAAGGGTGTTACAGCCTTTACAGGATACGTTCTCTTCATCTCCAGGTAGAACGTCCTTTATTGAACATGCGATAAAGACGGCCCCGGGGAAACGTGTACGTCAAAGACCCTATCGCATACCTGAAGCACGCAGACAAACTATACGGGACGAAATACAGAAAATGTTACAGATGGACATCATTGAACCCTCTGTAAGCGAGTGGAATTACCCAATAGTTCTTGTTCCAAAGGCCGATGGGTTGATCCGCTTCTGCATCGACTTCAGAGAGGTTAATAAAATATCAGAATTCGATACATATCCCCTTCCCAGGGTAGATGAAATGGTGGAAAGAATAGGACGAGCCAAATACATAAGTACCCTGGATTTATGTAAGGGATATTGGCAAATACCCCTCAAAAAGGAGGATAGAGAAAAAAACGCATTCTCTACACCCGATGGTCTGTACCAGTTTAAGGTCTTACCCTTTGGGTTGCATGGGGCACCAGCAACCTTCCAGAGGGCAATGAATGTAATCTTACGACCCCAAGAGAAATACGCTGGTGCATACATAGATGACATTATCATCTACAGTGAGACCTGGGAACAACACCTAGGTCATCTCTACAATGTGGTACAGGCCCTAGGAGGGTACAGTTTGAAAATCAATCCCGCTAAAAGTCATCTAGCAGCTCAAACCGTACGGTATTTGAGCTACTTGTTGGGAGAAGGCGTCATTAGACCACAAGCCTCCAAGCTATCTGCAATATCTCAGATTCCCCTGCATAAATCAAAAAAAGACCTACGAGCCTTCCTGGGGTTATTGGGGTATTACTGCAGATTCATTCCCCAGTTTTCACAGATGGCTGCCCCCTTAACTGACATACTCCAGAAAAATTGCAAAACAGAGGACATCCTCAAACGTCCTCCCGTAGAGGTGGTACATGCTTTTGATTCCCTCAAAAGAGTGTTAACGTCCGATTCAGTGTAGTATGGCTACAAGTATGGCTATTCAAGTAGTGTGGCTCACTGGTTAGAGGCGGCAGACCCGAGAGCAGAGGACGGCCCGGGACCAGGGTTCGATTCCCGGCGCGGCAGGTTTCTGGACCAGGGTCAGCGGACTCGATAATTCTCTCGCCTCGGTGCCCACTCTGATCAGCGATCACACTCGGCAACTCTGGGCATTAGCTTGCCTCATCTTCACTAACGGCCCCACCAGACCGCCGGGGATGCCTGGTCTCACCCTGGAGATACCCATTAAGGGACCATCTCTCAGGGAAGCCAGGAAGGGTTTCGCAGCGGTCGAAGCGCCTTGGGACCCTCCGGGTAAGTAGTGCGCTATATAAATGCCTATACAGTGTTAACCAGCCCAGACTATTCCCTCCCTTTTATCCTACAAACAGATGCTTCGGATCAAGGGTTAGGAGCTGTACTGTCCCAGGAAACCCCTCAGGGAGAAAAGCCCATACTATATATCAGTCGTAAGCTATTTCCTAGAGAGAAAAATTACGCCACCATTGAGAAGGAAGCCTTAGCCATCAAATGGGCCATAGATTCCTTGAAATACTACCTAGAAGGCAGAGACTTCACGTTATACACTGATCATGCCTCACTAGAGTGGTTATCTAGGAACAAGGGACACAACGAGAGAGTACTCAGGTGGTTTCTTTCCTTACAACCGTATCGGTTCCGCACCAAACACAGGAAGGGAAGCAACCAAGGAAATGTGGACTTTCTATCTAGATTTCCTCAGGAATTTACCCCAAGTAGAAGGACAGCAAGGGAAAGGGGATGTGAGGAGGGACTCACCGGTATATCCCCATGGGCGGAAGTTTCCTGTAATCAGCCTGCTATCCGTAGGAGTCGGAGTAATGAAAGGAAACCCGATCCACGCGACAAACGTCCATGTCGTATTTCCGTGTCTCTGCAGAGAGCCGGCAGCCGGAACCCGGAAGGGGTGGGGATAAACCCCGGAGGTAGTCTTGAGGAGCCAATGAAAGAACTGAAATGTGAGACGGGAGGCGTTCACTTGGAGTGTGCCGGACACGAGGAAAGGACGCCAGAAGGAGAAGCAGCGAAGGAGTATTCCGGAGAAAGGACCAGCACAAAGGAATCCAGGGGAGAAGACGTCGCGGAAGAAGAACCGGAAGAGCCTTGGTGTGAGGACTGGTGGAGTCCCCCGGAGGATGCTGGAGAGCGGCCGTGACTCAGGAGAGTTACGGCAGGGCCGGTGAGTGGGGTGTGCCACAGGACTTGGAGGGAGGTTGTGGGTGAGAAAGGGGCACGGGAAGTAGACAGCCTGCGCACTTAGAAGTTGGGTGAATCGCATGACATGTTGTGTAAATGTTTTTCCTTGTACTTTGTTCTGCCTTACGATACCTTGCCTTTGTTTGAGAGTAACCGACGTTGTACCGGATCAGCTATGGCCATTAGATCCTAGTCTTACTTTTTTCCCCTTCACGTTATTTCTCGACCATACTCACGATAACTCCCACATCCTAGCCCCCCCCCCGATCAACAGTCTAAACCTCTGCACGGTGTGGTGGTGGGTTAGCCTCACTTCTTTCCCAGGGAACCCTTTGAACTGACGGCTCTTCTTTTCCTCTTTTATGAGCCTCCGGGGAAAACCCTTGGACTCCGACGATGAGACTCGGAGAAGAGGAAGAAACCAAAGAAGAAGAATCGTGTGACCCTCGGACATTTGTTTCTCCTGCCTTTACCACTGCTTTAAATAAACCAGCACCTGTTTGCACCTATATACAGCCTCCTCGCTTGTATATCAAACCTGCGCTCCCACAATGCATTTGAAATTAACTTTCCCTCCTGTATCAGCATTTCTGCTCCCTCCTTATAAGCATCAGGCAGGTGTTGTAGTAGCTGCTCTAATGTGTCGTAATGAGCCCTATCATATCTGGCTAATAGGGCCTGTGTATTTGAGATCCTCCAAATATTAGCCGCTTGAGCCGCTACTCGTTTGCCAGAAGCTTCTAAGATTTTAGATTCTTTGTCCGGAGGAGGAGCATCACCACTTGTCTGAGAGTTCGCTCTCTTACGAGCATTAGCCACCACTAGGGAGTCCAAAGGGAGCTGTCCCTTGATGTACGTAGGGTCCACAGGCGCAGGCCGGTACTTCCTTTCAATCTGGGGTTTACAACCCTTGCCCTTGTGGTCTCCTTGAAAATGTCAGTAGCATGTTTGAGGACACCCTTTAGCATAGGCAATGTCTTCACTGATCTTTCTGAAGTTGAGAAAGTATCAAACAAAAAGTCTTCCTCCACTGCGTCAGCGTGCATTTCCACGTCATGGTTATTGGCTGCCCTTTCAATTAGTGCGTTAAACGCAGCAGTATCTTCAGTAGGCGGGGTCTTGACGGTATAGGACTGAGTGTCAGGCGTGGTGTGTGGCTCACCAGGCTCAACAGGGTCAGTCCAGGGTTGAGGTTCCTCTTGATCCGTGTCAGCAGGATAAGCAAATTCATCCTCATTGTATCCCTCCCCCACATCCTCATTGGTGCGTGTGGGAGAATAGGCATATTCTTGTCCATAGGACTACACAGGTTCAAAAAGAACAGGTGAGGTGGCAGAATCCCTTTTCCTTTTGAGAGGGATTTTGTATGACTCCAGCGGAGTTTCTGGGACGATTTTCTGTTTGTTAAATAGTGATCCTGCCAGAATCTGAGTCTATGAACAGTTTCGACTGATTGTCATATGAGGGTACTTGGAACACCACATCCTCCTCAATGGGCTGAGTCCTGGAAACTACAACACCTTTTTGGCCGTGTCGGTGCTTTTTTGTGGCTCGAACGTTTTGGGTCGAGCGGTCGGGGGCAGTCCGTACTTAATTGGTGGCGTAAGCATTGGAGACGAACCGACCTTCTTCGAGGGTGGCGCTGTCTTCGATCCGACCGACTTCGTCTGATCGCTAGTTTGCTTGTGGCCTTGAGTCGACTCACGGACGTCGTAGGTGTTGGAGCTGTCACCGTGATACCTAACTTCGCAGCTCCCCTCAGGAGAACTTCCTGGAATGTGGCAATGTCGTTCACTGGAGAGATCCTGGTCACAGGAGAGTCTGATAAGGTCGGCGAGTAGGAATGGGTCCTGTAAGAGTCCGAGCGGGACCTAGACTCCCGCCTCCTATGGCGACGCCTTGATCTGGTGGAGGATCTATGACGGCTCCTTGATCTTCCTCTCCGTCCGGAGCGTGAACGGGACCTCCACGGCCGAGGACGATCAACCGGGTCCACCGGAACGGGTGACTTGGGCTTGGACGGAGCCTTCGGTCTAGGTGTACCCTTGGGAGGCGTCGGAAGCTTAGGTAACGAAGTCGACCTCGGAGGAACCGGAGGTGGCTTCTCAGGCAACCATGACCCAGGTTGCGGTGGAGGCAACGAAGGCGGAGTAGGTGTCCTCGGAGGGGGACCCCTCGGTAACGGAGGAGGGGGAGTCACCTTCCCCGACGGGGTATACACCTCGGAATACACCGAGTGCGGCAAACCCCCTTCTCTTCCAGCCTGGGACGTAGGCGAACCTCCCACGGCGTCAGGTCTCCTTCCACCTCTTTTCGGCGTCGAAGAACGGCGAGCATACGGCGAGCATCGGCCCCTGGACGTCGAGCGTCTCTTCCTCGGCGACGAACGCCTTCTGCGCCTTGACGGCGACCTTCTGTGCCTCGACGGCGACCTTTTGCGCCTCGACGGCGAACCTCGGCGCCTCAACGGTGACCTCATGTGCCTCGACGGCGACCTCATGCGCCTCGACGGCGACCTCCTGTGCCTCGACGGTGACCTGTGCCTCGACGTCGACCTTGACGGCGAGGACCTCATCGACGACGTCCGCCTCCTCTTCGCCAACGGCGAACGGCGGTATCGCCTCGACGGCGAGCGCCGAAGCCTGGCTCTTCGACGTCGATCGCTCGACGTCGACGCCAACGAGGACGACGATGAAACAGTCACCGGGGACTTCGAAGGTCTTGTGATATCCCTCGACGTCGAGCGTCGACGTTGTTTTGTCTCCGACAATGGGGAACAGACCGCAGTCATTCCTCTCGACGCCGTAGTTGGCGCAATGGACCCAGGCGGAGAATGGTGACGTTTGCTGGTCTTCCTGCGCCTGGGGAGCTCCCCAGAGGCCTCAGCATGGGCAGAAGAAGCCCCTTCAGACCCACCTTGTGCCTTCAGTCTTCTTTCTTCGAGACCCTGAAGTCTGATCTTCTTCCTTTCCATCAGGGTCCTTCCAGAGAAGCCTTGGCAGATAACACACTCCTCTGGAACATGGGAAGCTGGAAGGCAGAGGATACACACCTCATGGTGGTCCGACCTGTCCTTTTTCCTGGAGCACTCCGGGCATTTGTCGAATAACACAGGCATATTCGACAGAAAACAGAGTGAGAAAACCAAGGAGTAAGGCCCCACAGTACAATAAAGTACTAATTCTGTGAAAAACAGTGAAAAAACACCAAAAAGTCCCAAAAAGGGAGAGCTCAATGCTCCAGGGTCCTGCTAGCAGGAGCCGGAAAAAAGAACTGAAAGTTAAGAGGGACCTGCAGGGCATTCTGGGATACTGTGAAGTTCTGGAAAGTTATCTTAAAGGCACAGTATCTTGTTCTGAGCCACATAATGGCAGCCTATGGGGCTTGTCTGTCCATGTCTTCCTCTCTATCATTCCAGAGGGGTTTTTGCTGAAGGCAAGGGAAATCTGGACAGGCTTTGCTGTTTTGTGGATTTTTGGTGGAATTTCTAGTTGAAGTACTGGACAGTGTAGCCTGTTTATAGGCTGCATTATATGTCTTTAAATTCTCTCTTAAGTGTCTGTGCAGTTCTGCATTTTTTTTCCGACACTTTAAGAGATTATTTTTGATTGCTCCGGGGTCCACGCACATGGGCGGGACTATTCACTAGATTATGACTATACACAGATCCCCTACTACAGAACCGACCTTCTTCGAGGGTGGCGCTGTCTTCGATCCGCCCGACTTCGTCTGATCGCTAGTTTGCTTGCGTCCTTGAGTCGACTCGAGCTCTCGTGCGCAGCAGGCACGCTCTTTTGCTTCAACGCGACATGCTCTTTCGGGTCGAGTTTGCTCTTCGACTCGGCAGCCTTGCCCACTGTCGGCTTGGAGGCTGAAAGCTTCGGTTCGAGAGTCTTTTGTGCCTTGTGTCCTTTGCCCGAGTTGCCATCTTTGGACGTCGACGGTGTCAATGCGACGTGCTTGACTGTAGAGACAGGCGTCGGTGCCCCGGTCTTCGGGCCAACGCCCCTATGTGACCCCGAAGGGTCGATGACACTCTTAGATTTGATTGGAGCCGACGAGTCCGAGGCCGTCGATCCGAGGACTGTCTTTAGCAGTTTCGGTTTCGATTTAGCATCCGTCGGTTTCGATTTCACCGCTGATTGCGGTTGATCGACCGATGGCTCCTTAGAAGTATACTTAGCCGGGCCTTGACGCGGGGCTACAGAATGTGGATTGAGATCTCGGCTAAGGCCTTCCAGCGATGCCTCGACCTGAGCCTTAGAGAGTACAGTGTCAGTATTGGGCCCCGCGACTGCGGGTGGGCCTTGCTCATCGCTTGAGTCGCCATCGACGGCTCCGATGGCCTCTGCGTCCTACCTCGACGACGTCTTCCTCATGGACGTAGTCTTCTTCTTCGTCCACATCATAGTTAGAGTCGTGCTCCGACGCAGGGTCCGACTGCTGGTCAGGATCCTCTTCATCGACGCCCTTGTCGTCATTAGCCTTGAAGATGTTCTCCGGGCCTGCTTCCGCGCCGACTGTCTTGCAGCGTGTCGAAGCCGAAGTGTCTTCTTTGACCGGAACTTGGAACAGGCCATGCAGCTGGCCTCGTCGTGGTCCGGGGATAGGCATTTATTGCACACAGGGTGCACGTCAATGTGAGGGTATTTGGAGTTGCAGACGGGGCATTGCTTGAACGGGCTCCGTTCCATCATCGATTGTTGTCGGGGCCTTCGGTGTCGAAAAGCCAAACGGACTTCGATGTCCTGTTCGAAGAACTGGATTAAGTACGAGGCACCGAATGAACACAATACCAACGCCCCGAAGGCCTATTGGCCTTGCGAAAACTGTTTTATATGGATTCGGAACTGGAGTCAAGAAAGTACATCCGAACCCAATGGCGGAAAAAAACAATCTGAAGATGGAGAGGATGCCCATGCACACTGTAGTCCAGGGGAGGAGCCACCTATCTCATGATACTTCGAAGACTCTTCCAGGACAACAATGTGCAATCATCCGGACCCAACACTAGGCGGCAATCTATGCACAGATATGAATTCAGCAGCCCACCTGCCTCGAACAGAAGTACTCACGGTACGATGCTTCTGTGCCGGCTGAAGAGTGGTCCAGTCCTCATTGAAATGGGACTCTGACTTGGAATCATGGATCGATGGCAATTCTTCTTGTGCTGCTGAACTTTCTTCATCTTCCTCCTGTTGTCGACCGAAGATGTCCGGTACATTGTCTGCTTGTTTAGGCTGCATTTCTTGGCATCAAGCATGTCGATCTCGAAGAGTCCTTTTGGATCTAAAAGATTTGCAGACCTCCCAGATCGATGATTGTGCGAGAGGCACAGGCTGTAAAAGAAGTGTTGGTGGGTATGAGGATACTTGGCTTGACAATTCGGACAGAAACGGAACAGAATGTGTTCCATTAGCAGGTCATTCTCCGAAGAATGTTAGAAGTATAGAAAGGATACCAAACCGGGCGTGGCCGTGGGAGCGCACCAAAATCCCACTATGCAGGTAATTGCTTGGACACAATGAAATTACATATTCGAGACAATACAGTTGAGTGGAGATGTACTAAAGAACCGAAGGGAGCCCAAAGGAGTCTCGAATTGGAGTGCAAGATATTACATTCGAACCCTATGGCGGACAAAAACAATCTGAAGATGGCGTTGAGGACACAGCCTCATTATATGAAGAAAACACTTAAGAACCCACCTACCCCACTTTTTTTTTGTAAACATTTTTTCTGCAACTTGTTTCAAGCCGAGTCTCTAGATAGCTCCCAACACATCCTGGTTTGAAGTTTTGCAGGCCAATCAGATCTCAACACGAGTTCAGAAGGGGTCGCAGATTCTCAGCGTCCCTATAAATACAACCGGAGATTTCTTTAAATTACTCTGCAACTACTGAACAGATTTACACCAAATTCAAGAAAGGCACTTTCCTGGACCAACATGTACCTTCCTGCCAAATCTAGTGTGATTCCGTTCAGCAGTTCAGGCTGTAGCTAAGTTTAAAGTTCCTATAGAAATTAACATGGGGAAATGCGTTTTGTGACCCCCCTTCTTTTCTCGGCCCCCACTTGGCAGATCACCACGAAACTTTCAAGACAGCTGCTGAAGTGAGTGAACTAGTTTTGAAAATTTTGCGAGGATTCATCAAAACGAAGCCCAAGTTATTGGCAAAACAAAAAACTTTCCTCCAATAGAAACTACTTCCTAACTATAACTACCTACTGGCAACCATATAATACCTACTGCTAGTTGCCAGAAAATAGATATAGTTAGGGCCATGTTACCATACGAAAAGCATTTTTAAACTTGCTTATATCTTTAGCGCCAGTCAACACATCTTCACAAAATTTTCCAAAAAAGTATAAAGGTCATTTTAGTTGTGCATGGAAAGTTACAGTGTGATCCGTCAAGAGGAGGCCGAGAAAAAGGGAGACGGGCCAAAAAGGTATGTTTTGGTGTAATCCGTTCAGTAGTTTTTGAGAAATTAACCGAAAACCAAATTTGTATATCTAGGGATGTGGATCCTCAGAGGATACGACAAGCCTGTGCTGAAATCTGATTGGCTGCTATCACTTCAACCAGGAAGTGTTGGCAGACATCTTGGGACTCTGCTTCTGCCGAGTCCCAAAAAAACATTTTAAAAAAAGAAAAGGGTGTGGGAAAGGAATACCCTGACCCCCTAGCTCTGGTCCTAAGGATCGCAAAGACCCTGCCAGGACAATTTTTTTTATAGCGAAATTGCAACAAAGTCATGAATCTGCGGCAAAAAAAGAAAAGTGCTGTCTTCCGTGCTTCTTTGAAGATTTGCCCCTGGGTGGGCCAGGTCCTGGGGTTTATTTATATCTGAATAAAGGGAGGGGGGTGCACAAGGACCCCCACCCCATGGCCAAAATGGCCCGGGTACCGCCAACACCTCAAAATGGAGGAGGCTACGAGACCCTCCTCCTGTGGCTCTTAGAGCCCCAGGGACCATCACCTCCTGGGGCTTTATGAGAAAAAAGGACGTGGGCCGATGTGCTATGATGGGCGGCCACCATCATACCACATTGGATGTCCTGAGTGGGTTCCGGGGTACCCACTGAGACATGGCTGGGTCCCGGCCGATGGGGTCCCCAGGGCCAAAATCATCCAGGGAGATGAGCAGCGTAGCCCCCTTTGAATTTTAGCCTGCCCCAGAATGTAGGGTCCCGGACTGAAATCAGCCCAGTGAGGGTGTTGCGTGGGCTCCCTTTCCAATTACAGAAGAGGGCAAAGCAGAGGACAGAAAAACAAGCAGAAAAGGCATAAGAGAGCAGAAAAGGCAAGACAAGCAGAGGGTACTCAGACACACGCACCCACTCACAGACCCACTGAGAAACTCACACACACACACTTACAGACCCATTCAGACTTATGCACCCACTCACAGACTCATGCACTCATTCACAGACCCACTCAGATACTCATGCAGCAGCTCAGACACCCGCTCCCTCACGCACCCACTTAGACACCCACTCATGTGCTAATTAACATACTCAATCTCAAAAGTTACAGTTAGGAAATCAAATTTTAAAAACTTAGACATTCACTTAAGAAAAGAAAGGTTACTAGGACTTTATAGTTAGGAAATAGAATTTAAAAAACCTTAGAAAGTCACAGAAAAAAACTAACAACCATTTGCAATGCAATAGGTCTCACAGTTAGACAAGTTTAGGCGTCTGCCTGTTGCTCTGGTGTTGTTTTTGTGCTCAGACTGCTGCCCGCCTCTTCTCACCTCTCTGAGAGCCTGTGCCCCCTTTGACCTCTATCTGCCGCCCACCCCGCCCCCGCCTCCGCCTCTTCTCTCAGTTCACACCTTGGTGCTTTCACACTTAACGTCACCTCCAGCTCGCATTTTCAGAGAGGGCCTCGGGCTCCCTATTACAGCCCCGGGATGAGGAGGAGGAAGAAGAGAGAGAGGAGACACAGGAAGACTTGGTGGGGCGCGGGAAGACAGATACGGTGGGAATTGAGAGTGAGGAAAGAGGGGGAGAGAGAGAGAAGTAAGAGAGAGAGAACCAGTGGGGAAAGAGACCGAGAAGTAGGTAAAGATGAAGGAAGAAGAGAGAGCATGTGGGAGATAGGGGATGGGGACAGAGAGGAATAAAGAGAGGGGGGAATAGCACCGAGGCAATAGGACTCCAAAGGGAACAAAGACACTGGGATCAAGGGGACAGGGCAGGGAGGATGGATGTAGAGGAGATGGGAGAGATGGACAGAGTGCAAGGTGCGGAGTGTAGCCAAAGAGCAATGGAAAGAGTGCCAGGAATAGAGCGAGAGAGAGATGTGGGTTAGTGGCGAGCTGCGGAACTATGGACCCCACGGGCTGTGCCCAGTGTTGACATGTGGAAAACAAGCATTTTTATGGAAACACAAAAACGGCCATCGCTTGAATTAAAATGGCAACTGTCTGACGCACTGACTCATAAGAGGCAAACTAAAGATCACTGGGACGGATTTGACAGTTTTTCATCAAATATGGCACCCCTCCCAACTGCCCCCATTTGGAGACGACCGTGGGTTAGTGCACCTGCTGGAGCAATAAGTGTATAACCTAAAGGTTATGGTTTTTTTTGGTAGTTTTATATTGCAGACTCGACCCGGCGGTATGAGAGCGCTCCACCAGGTGTATTACAGAGGGACACATTGATTTCTAGACATGGGGGCCTAAGTGAATTGCACAAAAACACAGGATGGTTGAACCTCCCGGACTCGAACCTGGTTCCCCAGCTTCAAAGCCGGTCGCCCTAGCCATTAAGCCACACCCTGTTAACATGCTGGTGCCATAGGTTAGTGAGTTAAAGAGCATATTGGAAATATAAGAATATAACCTGCAGGTTAAATGTTAAAATACGTGAGGTATCGCTTAGCGAGTCAATACATATACTGCTGACATATTTGGGTGACCTACAGACTAAACGTTCACATATTTGTGGCCCAGTAGCATAGTGAGTTAGTGCACTCTCAGTAACCTTCAGTAATTAAGTTGAACTTCGAAAGGGCTCGAGTCCGCTTTTCATTTTTCCAAGGTGGGGCTGACTTGTGTAATACCACTTATGTACCAGGCCCCGATGTCGTCAGGCTGCAGTGTTGGACGCCACTAAAAACAAGAGGTATGAGAGGGACGCGTGACAGTGAGCCGTCCTGACACCTCCGCGGGGTTTAATGGCCTGCCCACACAGGGAAACACCTCATCAATATCAGTGCTTAATTTGTAAAATATGAAGTGCAGGTGCTCAAATGTTTGTCGGGCCACACAACTTTTTTCCAGCTCCACCCACTTCCTCCACTGGCTCCACCCACTTCCTCTATTAGCTCCACCCACATCTTCAACTGGCACTGCTAAAAATCAGATATAATTACCGATCTGAATTTCAGCAAGAGAGCCTTCCTCATAGTAAGGTTTTGATCACACTAGAGGAATATTTATTCTACGGAGCAAAATAGAGTACATTTTCACCATAACCTTGGCCTACAAATTAGAATCATCGCTCAAAGGTGTTGAACAATCACAGTCCTGTATCGCCCTGTCTGGGAGCATAATGTAGCGGATTCTATAATAAAGGGTGAGGATTCAGCTCAAACCTTATGATTTAGACAATCTCGATGCACAAATGGGTGCAATGTGAGATTTATACGTTTCTAACCTCTCGTCTTTTGCTTGATTTTACTAACTAGAAAGTGTCATTCATAGTTGTTGAAATGTCACTCATAATTACACTAAATTGATTAAAATTATGAAAATGGCACTCATAGTAATCTGAAATCTTGGCAGCTATGTGGCTGGTGTCAGTGTCACTAGATGAAGGGTGCACTGCACAACAACGAGAGCAGAAGGACTTCACTACCTGGCAAATGAAACTCTCCACTGTGAGCCCTGCTGCCAAGAGAAGCACACTTTCTTCCAGGCGTGGCTGTTCCCCATTTACTCATCCAGCCTCAGCCTGTGAGGGTACCAAGCTGCTTCCTGCACCATAGATTTTTTCCTGCTACCAATGTCTATGCTTGCTGTTAAAGGCCCCCAACCCGAGTTAAAGGTCCAACTCAAAGGCCTATAAGGGATAGAGGGCGACCCTTTAATAAGTGGTATTGACTTACACAGAAGGTTAATAAAGCTGTTAGTATTTTGCCCAATGGTAATATGATATTCTAAACTGGAGGTAAAAATCTTCCAAGACAATGCAAGCAGGCAACTCAACCAGTCCATCCATGGTGTGGGCCCCAGGCATGCATAGGTAAATGCAGAGAACTAATTATTCAGCTGTGGCCGGCCAGTGGCTGTCGGTTGATGCTAATCTACACTCACCTGCTAAAGCCGCCAGGAGCATGCTATTCTACAGAAATCTAAAGAAATGCCTCCAGGTGGCTCCATACAAATGAGGAAAACCTTTTTTCTCAGCGCATCTTCTCTACGCGAACGCATGGAGACATCAGCGCAGGGCAAAGGAGCAGGCAAGGGGCCACACTGTGTGCCTCATATGAGTTGGTGCACTGATTGTGGCCACCCATTGCAAGGGGAGAAAAGGAGGTACTGTGAATGCCCCAGACATACCCTCTCTAGGCAGGTGCAGTTACAACAGGCCATGTTGCCATTGCATTGTGAAAAGTGGAACAGCTACTTTAGTCAGCTGGTCCATTTGTTCACTAATGTGCTGCCTCCCTAGCAGTTTCAGTCAAGTGAGGTAGGGTATCAATCTACTGAGGTGGAGGGTCTCTCAGTCTAGTGAGGGGAACATTTCAGCCCATTCATTTGAGGGTCTCTCAGGCTAACAGAAAGACTAAGAGACCAGTTAAACAAGAGTGCAGCTGAGTGAAGAGGTCTTCGACCATTATTAAGGCAGGCATTTAACCGCATTGCTGCGGCTGCTTTTCCCACTGTGAGCTGCATTTTTAAAATTACAGCATTACATGACGAGCTCAGCTCGTCATCAGCACACGGCAGGTAAGCCTCATGACGAGCTGAGCTCGTCATCAGCATCGAAGTGGTTAAGGTTAGTGGCATGCTTGTATCAGTCAAGTGAATGAGGTGGATGTCTCATAGATGACAGGTGTATCAGTCTATT
Organism: Lissotriton vulgaris; assembly: GCF_964263255.1. NCBI lineage: Eukaryota > Metazoa > Chordata > Amphibia > Caudata > Salamandridae > Lissotriton > Lissotriton vulgaris. The sequence goes on along the minus strand of NC_141685.1, from coordinate 818,041,063 downwards.
TAGGAGGGTTACTCATTGTGACGATGAAAGAGTGTCTGACCAATGTGAGTAGGTATTTTGTACTAAAATTGTGTTTTAAACCAAAGGCCTGGTGTCTTTGTTCACATAGTTACTTGGAGGGCTCACAACAAGTGATACATGCGGAAAGGACTCAGAGGCTATGTTTGTAATCTTGGAGTTGCGGATTATATGAAGTTAGGTGGAGGTCTCACAATATTGAGTTTGGAGTCCTGTCCGGTCGGCAAGAATGGAGAAAGCGCACCCCTTCAGGGTACGCGGCATCAGCCGTGGCATTAGGCCCCAGGTCTCCTTTGGAGCCGGGCCCATATCCTCCCCTGCTTGCTCTCATGATTCTTTGGCCGGGGAGCTGCTAGTGGAAGGATACGTGAGGCACTTTATTTGTCTGTGATACTGATAGGTGACTGACTTCCAGTCCATTGAAATACTTCTAGACTCCTCAAACATTCGCCCCTGCTGTAAGACCAAAGGCAGTGGAGCAGCTTTAAAACAAGCACGTAGGCAGGAAAATGTCATTCTGGTGCTCAGTATATCTAATATGGCCACCCCAACTCCTATATGCAAATGAATATGTATATGAAGCCAGTTATATTCATTAACAGAGGAATCCATTAGGAAGTGGGTAGAAGGTGTCCCTACTGTGGTTGGGAACACACTAGTTGTTTTTGGGTACCCCTCACACACCAACAGGTCATTGGTGTCATGCTTCATCATTGGGGTCCTCGCACCCCTCTACGGGATGCGGCGTGCTGCGACCGACGGTTGCGTGGGAGCACTTATTTGACCATGTGTGGTGTTAGTGAGGGAATTTATAAGTGAGTGCTGTGGTGGGGTTTAAATAGTGAGTGGGGTTTAAAAAGTGCCTGGCTCGTGGGGTAGCAAAAAAACTTTAATTGGCCCCCGGGCTGGTACTAGTAAAAGGGTGAAGGAGGAGGTATTGGCGTAACCTATGTGCGCCACCTCCTATGTGTGTCAACATGTTTCGATGTAAAAACATCTTCTTCAGGACTGGGGTACACAAATCCCCACCTTACTCACGTTTTTCTATCTTTAGCTTTTTATATTTCTAAAACAGTGGGATTTACAAGTGCAGGTATATCAATGTACCTACTGAACAACCGCTATTTAGCTGACCTGTAAGGAGAAGGACAACATTTTTTTCAGGTGGTCCATTCCGTGAAAAATCATAGGTATGTTTACCCGTGGATACAGTCACAAAAAAGGAGTGCGGTTCGAATTTGTCAAGACACGTTAGTTTCATTCTACACATGAGGAACGTGCCTATGGTGAAAACTATTACCCAAAAACAACTAGTGTGTTCCCAACCACAGTAGGGACACCTTCTATCCACTTCCTAATGGATTACTCTTGTTAATGAATATAACTCAGGGAGAACAAATCCATTTCAAGGTAATATTCTCTCTCTCCCCTTTTGTTGAAGTTGGTATGAAGCCAGTTACACACATCTTTGTGGACTGAAGGCATAACAAATTGATCAGTGTTTGTATCTGGTACTCGGTAGCATGTCATCGGTATGGTAGCATTGGTAACCAAATTAATATTAATTGGAGGCTGACGGAGATCATATGAGGCAATATATGCTTGTGCTTGAAAGCAGCTTCACAGAAGACACAATTAACTTAAATTTAGCGGTCATACTACTTTTTAACTATGGCATGGTTTCACTACTGGAAGTTAACCCCTTGCCCGCAGCCGGAATTCCGCTCCTGTGCAGCACATTCCGATCGCGGCGTGGTCATGACGGCCCCCAGCCGTCATCAGCACACGAGCACTGTGTGCCATGAGAGCTGGGGGCCGTCATCATCATGGAAGGGGTTAATCTATACTCACATGGATGGTCACGTCATACAATAACTGAGAGAACTGATGGTGAACCACACATAGAGGGACACCTATACGGTCAGTTAAAACACATTCTGAGTACACCCTGATGCCCCTTGAATCGTAGTGAGTGGAGTAAAGTACATAATACATTTTGCCGTTTTGTGTGCTAGGGCCTAAGGCAATTGATAACACATTCAGTGGGGTGGACAGTGGACTGCGTTTGTCTATTTATTTTGGAGCAGCACTGAAGGACCAGAATACGACTGCATTTCAGTGATTGCTCTTTATTTACTGATGATCATCCAATCTGATTGCAGTACATGAACTAGCGCCAGCAAATCATGTTTGTGTAACGGGGCAAGAAAATTGTAATTTAAACAGTGTCATGAAGCTCGACAACTGCCCCGTACACAGACGCTGGCTCAGTGCCACACCAAAAGGCTCATTTTGCAGTCCAAGCTATGCCACAGGCTGGGGGCGGAGTGGCGGACAGTAACAACGAAGCGTTTATGGCTACTACTGCTTACTATAAAATTAATACTGCTATTTAGTAATACTTACGGTTACGTGTTGGACTGGGCTGGGCTGCCCTCTACGCCATTGTGCTGCAATCGCTGCCTTTAATAATGATGACTGCGATTGTGCCGGGGATTGGCAATCTAAATAAAATTTGCATACGTTGCCGCACAGCCCCTACCCCTGAACAACCAAATCCAGCCCAATGCCCCGATCTCAATGTCCCGCCCACGTGCAAAAGCAACAGTTAATTAAGGGCCGAGGCTACCGAGGTCACCATATTTGAATCTTCTGTTCTTGGCCGAATCAATGTCTCAGGCTCTCTCAGCTGCCGCAACACTCATCCTCACCGTGACTAGGGAGTAGAGTAGGACTTGGGAGCAATCAAAAACAATACTCTGCGCCGAGTCAGTCAGTTATATAATATAATATATATATATATATATGCAAGTTATATATAATATATATGTGAATAATGCTGCGTGAAGCAGACGCGTAGGCCCGGCCCCGATAAATAAGTGCCGGGGCTAAGCACCGGAAAGCACCGGCACAAATTAAGCACTGATGCACGGGCTCTGCTTTCGTTGTTAAGGAAAAAACATTTGCACGCGCTTTGCTTTCATTGTTAAGGACAAAACATATGCACGCGCTCTTTCGGTAGCTTGTTTATATTTTCACTGTCACTTTTAATGACGGAGTGCCTGTTTGCAGGTCCACCGCTGCCCTAAATAAAAGCCTCGCAATTAAAAGCCTGTGCGCCCTGTCCACGGTCCCCAGAGTGCGATGGCAGCCTTCAGATTAGCAACGCTCCCCTTGACGCAGGCGAGGCATAACATCCTCCAGAGTAATACACATTAGTCCTTTTCAGGGAGCGGTCAAAATGCACGCGTCCCCCCCCCCAAAAGCCCTTTGCTCAGCTGACCAAAGGGCCTAGACAACGTGCTTAAAATCCATGCTTGTTCCTCGTGTTCAGCTTGACTCCTCAGGACGTCCATATTGATCAGTGCTTAATTTGTGCCGGTGCTTTCCACTGCCTTTGGTCTTACAGCAGGGGCCAATGTTTGAGGAGTCTAGAAGTATTTCAATGGACTGGAAGTCAGTCACCTATCAGTATCACAGACAAATAAAGTGCCTCACGTATCCTTCCACTAGCAGCTCCCTGGCCAAAGAATCATGAGAGCAAGCACGGGAAAATATGGGCCCGGCCCTAAAGGAGACCTGGGTCCTAATGACACGGCTGATGCCGCGTATCCTGAAGGGGTGCGCTTTCTCCATTCTTGCCGACCGGACAGGACTCCAAACTCAATATTGTGAGACCTCCACCTAACTTCATATAATCCGCAACTCCAAGATTACAAACATAGCCTCTGAGTCCTTTCCGCATGTATCACTTGTTGTGAGCCCTCCAAGTAACTATGTGAACAAAGATACCAGGCCTTTGGTTTAAAACACAATTTTAGTACAAAATACCTACTCACATTGGTCAGACACTCTTTCATCGTCACAATGAGTAACCCTCCTAAATAGACTGATACACCTGTCATCTATGAGACATCCACCTCATTCTCTTGACTGATCCTAGCATGCCACTAACCTTAACCACTTCGATGCTGATGACGAGCTCAGCTCGTCATGAGGCTTACCTGCCGTGTGCTGATGACGAGCTGAGCTCGTCATGTAATGCGGTAATTTTAAAAATGCAGCACACCGCGGGAAAAGCAGCTGCAGCGATGCGGTTAAATGCCTGCCTTAATAATGGGCGAAGACCTCTTCACTCAGCTGCACTCTTGTTTAACTGGTCTCTTAGACTCCTTTCTGTTAGCCTGAGAGACCCTCAAATGAATGGGCTGAAATGTTCCCCTCACTAGACTGAGAGACCCTCCACCTCAGTAGATTGATACCCTACCTCACTTGACTGAAACTGCTAGGGAGGCAGCACATTAGTGAACAAATGGACCAGCTGACTAAAGTAGCTGTTCCACTTTTCACAATGCAATGGCAACATGGCCTGTTGTAACTGCACCTGCCTAGAGAGGGTATGTCTGGGGCATTCACAGTACCTCCTTTTCTCCCCTTGCAATGGGTGGCCACAATCAGTGCACCAACTCATATGAGGCACACAGTGTGGCCCCTTGCCTGCTCCTTTGCCCTGCGCTGATGTCTCCATGCGTTCGCGTAGAGAAGATGCGCTGAGAAAAAAGGTTTTCCTCATTTGTATGGAGCCACCTGGAGGCATTTCTTTAGATTTCTGTAGAATAGCATGCTCCTGGCGGCTTTAGCAGGTGAGTGTAGATTAGCATCAACCGACAGCCACTGGCCGGCCACAGCTGAATAATTAGTTCTCTGCATTTACCTATGCATGCCTGGGGCCCACACCATGGATGGACTGGTTGAGTTGCCTGCTTGCATTGTCTTGGAAGATTTTTACCTCCAGTTTAGAATATCATATTACCATTGGGCAAAATACTAAAAGCTTTATTAACCTTCTGTGTATGTCAACCCTTATCGGATTTTTTGATTACAATGTCAGAATCATTTCTTAAGTTATCCATGGCTATTCTTTCAGCTTTGACATTGTAATCAATAAATCCGATAAGGGTGGTAATGTTGTGGTTTTATCACGTGAAATGTACATTGAAGAAGGAATGAAACAATTAAATGATGTTGTCAAGTATGAAAAAAGTACTAGAAAAATAGTTGAATGTGAGAATAACAAATATCAAGAACAACGTATTGAGTGGAAAAACATGAGACTTATAGAGTCGGATGAATTTAATTTTTTAAAATGTAAATTCCCCAAACTGCCGGCACTATATCTGCTGCCTAAACTTCATAAACACCCAACTAATCCCCCTGGCAGGCCCATTGTTTCGTCTAGAAACAGCTGCCTGGAGAATACATCCAGGTATGTAGACTTCTTTCTACAGCCACTAGTCCAAGCACTCCCGGCTTATCTTAAAGACTCCGGGGATTTTCTGCAGAAAATTGCTAACATTGAAATTAATGACAGATGTTTACTCATGACCTTAGACGTGAACAGCCTGTACACTAATATTCCACATGAACAGGGAATAATGGCGTGTATACATTTTCTTAACAACAGATCTGTATCCTACCTTTTCCACACAGAAATGCTTCTTGATATGATCCACACGTGCCTCACCCAGAACTACTTTCTGTTTAATGGCAATATATATCACCAACTTCTTGGTACTTCAATGGGTACTTGTTTTGCCCCCAGCTTTGCTGGACTGTATTTAGGCTGGTGGGAAGAACAAGTAGTCAGACACCTACCCCAATACCAGACCGGAGTACGTACCTGGCTCCGGTATATAGATGACATTTTTATTATCTGGGAGGGAAGCGAGAGTGAGGCTGAGAAATTTGTTGAAACTCTCAATGTCAATGACTGTAACTTAACCTTCACTAGCCACGTTGACAAAACCACAATTGACTTTTTAGATTTGAAAGTCAAAGTAGATGGCAACCACCTCACGACAGCTCTGTTTAGAAAGGAGACAGCGGGCAATAGCCTACTGCATGCCCAAAGCTGCCACCCTCGTAATTTCATCAACTCCATCCCCTTAGGAGAACTACTGAGGGCAAAGAGAAACTGCACTAAACAGGAAGATTTTGAAAAAGAGAAGACAGTAATGTGTGAAAGATTTAAGGCTAGAGGATACAGTAAAAAGTGTATCTCTGCAGCTATCAAGAAAGTATACAGTAAAGATCTCCCACAGACAGGCACAGAAAAGAAGGCTGAAAACCAGGAAACAGTCAGGTTCATCACCAACTATAACTCCCAACACAAAGGAGTAAGGGGTGCAATTAACAAATTCTGGCACACCCTGCAAACTGATAAAGACATCAAAACCTGTGTCCTTGAGTTCCCACAAATAACATATAGAAGACCTATGTCACTTAAGGATAAAATATGCCAAACCTTGGTGACGAATAAAAAGAGAAACAATCCTGTTCAGGGATTTTATGTCTGTGGCAGTTGCAAGGCCTGTAAATACAGCCACAACACTAAAGAATTGAAACTGTCTGAGAACTGTGCACCGTACAAAATTCTAAAACATGTCTCTTGCCATACTGAGTTTGCGGTATACGCACTGAGATGCCCGTGCAATAAATTTTATGTAGGCAGCACGATTAAACCTGCGAAAGAAAGGGTGTTGCAACACCTTAGAGCGATTAAGAACCTGGACAAACAGTACCCAGTTGCCAGGCATTACGCAACCCATCACAAAAGCAATAACAGCCTGTTATCCTTTACCGTTCTAGATCAGGTCCCTGTAAGAGAAAGGGGAGGTAACAGATTGCAAGAGTTAAGACGCCTTGAATCAAGGGTCATCATTAAGTACCAAACTATGCAACCCCAGGGGCACAATTGCGATGAGGCATTGGGGGTTCACCTGGGATAACAGAACATTTTGTCAAGTGAAACATTGAAATGTTATGAGTTGCCTTGATTATAGCAGCCAAATATCTACATTTTAAATGTATGTATGCACAAAAACACGGTTGAATGCTGGAATTCACATTTCCCCGTTTATTTTATTACAGGCACTGGTCGATCTAATTTGGGAGAATGAGAGACACGACAATTGAAATGCAGAGAGGCTGAGAGATTGTCATCAACCTAAACATTGTTACAGTACGAATGAGTGATTCAAGGGTTTTGTTTTACTTAACAAACCAAGGACGTTGCACCCAGTATTTGGTATGAGTTTCAATACCTGAACATTCTAGTGAAAAGAATGATTAATTTGTAAGGTATGCACATTGGGGCTCGAAAACCTTTCAGGGACGCATGCACGCACCAGCCTGGTAACCTCAATGGCACTCACAGTTAAGATGAGTTAAGAAGGCAATTGGCGAATGCTCCGCACGCATGCAAGCTCCAAGGTCTGAGGTTCGATTCTCACCCTAGGCTATAATAAGAGAGAGGTGTGGCAAGCCCACTTGGGCTTGAAAACTATGTATGACAAATGCTCGCACCTATATAGAACGATCATGAGCTGTGAACGTCTGGGCTGGACAATAGCACAAACCATTAATGCTTCACATGCGTGTTGTGTCCTGAGATGGGAGGTTCGAATCCCACAGTCGCGAACATATTGAATTTGAACTCGATTATGTTTATGTTTGCATAAAACGCACAATATTTAAGTGGTACTAAAATGTAACAGTGTGAAATGTTTGGAATTACGTTTTGTTGACAAAATGCCAATGCTTGCTACACATTCTTAAGTGTACTCACAGCTCCAAATATTCTCTCGACAATGTAGTCTGTTGTTTATGTTTGTAACCCACTGGTCACATGATTAACATTTAAAATGCACTGTTTATTTCGCACAAACACTCGTGAACAAGGGAACTTGCTTCCCGAAACGCGTCGAGTGCGTTCTTGAAATAAATACACGTTGAAACGGATCTGTGGCTTGGATATCGTTCTTGGTTGGAAGGGAGAACGACTGTCGATGGAATATATATATATATATATATACACATACACACACACACAAGATGCAAGGTATGTACATGTGGCTTTAAGCATAGTAAATCTATACTTTCCTACATGCACTTACCTTTCTATATTAGGTTCCTCGATAGCCTGGCCTAGATATTAGTGCTTCACGATATTCTGAGGGGGGGCTTGACATTCAGTAGTACAACCTAAAAGGAGATATTTTTACATAGAACCGTGAAATTGCTCAGTGGGGCGTATATCATTTTGCCCATGTCCGATACTCCTACAGTGTCTTATAAGCGATGCGTTTTACGCATACAGGCAGGGGACTGTTCGGTAGGGATCTGTAGCAAGATGAGTTTATTCCTAAAGCAAGAAACCTTAACCTTGATTTGGCACTGAAGGGAGGTTGACTGGAAAACCAGCAGTTCCAATACATCCCAGGGTGCCATACAACTGAAAAAGTACTAGGAATTCCTACCCCCTCACGCCTATGCCTACCAGCCAGACGGCTAAGTGAGGCTGGGGAGCCATGGAAACCCTTTCACATCCAATGTAATTGAATGTTAGCAACTTCATACCAGCGCTTCTGCTCCGTTGTATGGCGTTAATGTGAAGGTGTTGGTGAAGATTCGTATCTGAAAAAAAAGAAGTGACATTAACAGAAATGCAAAAGTTCTTGAACATTAGTTGAATGGATATTTACGTACAATACTGCACCATTACAAACAGACAGAGGCTACATCATCATTTGGAATAACAAAAGGGCATTGGCCAATAATGATGTTGTTTTCCACTGAGAGCTTCAATGTGACCTCAAATTGCCATTAAGGGAGGTGGTTGCACGTGGAAGGCATGTAGAACTACTGGCGGTATAGAGATATGGGAGGGGAGAATTATATTAAGTTAAGTGGCAGTAGAATCACAGGTGAGTTAGTGATTGGGCTGGTAGAAGAGTTAGTGATTGGGCGGGGAGGGAAGTTAGTGATTGGGTGGGGAAGGGAGGTGGTGTTAGGGCAGGTATTAAAGAGGTAGAGATATTTCAGCAGTGAGTAAAAGGACAGTGGTCATAAGAGAACAGTGTAGAGTCACAGGTAGTGCAGGGACACGGTTGAAGAAAATTGTGGGCTGTGGTGGGGGTGTAGAGGTACAGGTGATGTACATACATGGTGACAGAAAACCTGGGAAGTCAGAGTGTAGAATTAAAAGTAGTGCAGTAATAGAGGGAGAAGAAAGTCTAGCTAAGAACAGGGATAAAAAGCAAGCAGCACTCAAAAAGTTTCCAAAAATAAAGACTTAAAGAACCATCTGCCAAAATATATACTCCATAAAATTACCCGGGTTAAAATTTCACCATACAACTAAACTCAATATAAAGCACTCTCTCCCAAATATGCCAAGACTGAAGCCAAACCAGCAAATTAACATATTCTTACAATGGGAGTAGTGAGTTTTGCATTTCAACATTTTTGTCAGGGGCATATATCGTAGATATTTGTCAGTAGATGTCAAATGAGTCTATGTTTTTTTGGTATATTTTTAATTATGAAAACCTTGTAGTTATAATCTGATTCACACAGACAGAAATGGCACAGGAACATTGTACTCACCAGCAGCATGATGGGCATAATTAGTGTCCAGAAGAACGATGGAAAGATGCCATATGTCAGATTCGTCATCACCAGGCCTGGACAAATTACACTTGAGTAGAGACCCTGCAGGGACCAGAGGTCGGGAGCTAGTCAATCTACCACAAATCAGCGGGTGACAGACTATGACAATGCGATATGTGATAACAATACGTAGAAAACGTTAGTGCTCAAATGTTGATGGCACTGACTCACTGGGAGCCTTCTAGTCGCTGCTGCAGTTTGGAAGAGTTTAAAATTAGGATGGTTGGCACGGTCACTATCTAGAATATTGCGAGCTATTCAACATGAACCGTCAAGTCAGTACGTCATGGCCAATGCTAACAGACCACCACATGAGGTGTGTGTCTCTATTTGCAAACAGTGACCAATTTCTGTTCACTTTCGCAGAAACCAAACTTAAGAAGTCAAATAGCGACCCAGTTAACATTCACGCTTGAAAGTAAATCCTTTGGCTCTAATAAATGTACACTAATTTGTAGTCACTATCCATGTCTTTTTGTTTAGCCGTGAGGCCAATTTTTATTACAGACGAGCATGCACTTTTACAGTTGGTAGCGCGCATGAAAGTAATTTACATTAGTTTACCAATAAAGACTTCCCTACCCAACCCCTTATTGCTAGGCCTTTTTGCTAACCTTTTTGGGGGCTATTTGGGGCAGTTCACACTTGGGCACCTATAACTTTTTGTCCACATAAGGCATCCATGCCAACATTACATTCTTTTTTTGCAACATCCAGAGTATTCTAAAGGTACCAAGGGCATGTGGATTCCCCAGGAGAGGACCGAGAAATTAGCCAAAATACAGGTACATTTCGGGTTTTTTTTTGGGGGGGGGGGGGGGAGAGCTGCAGAAGACAGTGTCTGTCTTTTCCCCTGCAAATGGTACCAACAAAGGGTCTGTGCTGCTACAAACACCATCTTCCCAGGTTTCAGAACAGGCCGACTTTTGTCAGAAACCCTCATTTTTTTACACAGTTTTGGTACTTTACTGGGACACAGCCTATATTTACTATGTTTTGTGCTTTCAACCACCTTCCAGTTAGTGGGAGAAATGTGTGTAACCAATAATGGATCCCGGAAAGCTATACATTTCTGAAAAGAAGACAAAATTCTGAATTCAGCAAGGGGTCATTTGTATACATCCTTCAAGGTTTTCCTATAGGAAGTACAGTTTAAATTTTAAAAAATTGAAATTGAGTTGGAAAAAAAAACAGCTATGTGTGCCTATGTTTTCACCTGTAACTTCTAACTATAGCAGATTTTTTAAAGCAATATACCGTTATGTTTTCTGGACCCTTCTGGTTGCGGAGATATATAGGGCTTTTAGGTTCACCAAGAACCCACGGTACCCAGAGCCAATAACTGAGTTGTACCTTGCGATGTGTTTTCATTGTGTACCGGGCATACAGAAATTCCTTTGGTAAATATAAGAAGTGAAAAATAGGTATTAAGGGAACCTATGTACTTCTGAAATGGGAACAGGATATGGCGTTTAGAACCAGTGGTTAGGTGACCATCTCTGAAATTGTGAGTCCCGATACTACCATGTGAATTAGAGGGCATTTTAAAAAAATAACTTCTTTTTTACACACTGTCTTACATTTGGAAGGTAGAAATGCATAGAAAGACAATTGGCAATAACACTTGTTTTACTATTCTGCGTTCACTAAGTCTCCTGATAGAAATGGTACCTCACTTGTGTGGGTAGGCCTAGGGCCCGCAACAGGAAACGGCCCAAAATGCAACGTGGACACATCAAGTTTTTGCAGTGACAACTAACCCTTCTTTTTCAATGTGCCTAGCAGTCGCTTTTGGGCCCAGGCTCAGATGGCACCTAGGGAAACCTAACAAAACCTGTGCATTTTATAAAACTAGACACCCATGGGAATCCAGGATGGAATGACTTGTGTGGTTCTCACCATGTTCTGTTACCCTGAATCCATTGCGAACTTCAGCATTTGTTAAAAAAAAATCCCCACATTTCTGTGATGGAAAGTTCTGGAATATCTGGGGAGCCACAAACTTCCTTACACCCAGCATTCCCCCAAATCTTCCGATAAAAATGGTACCTTACTTGTGTGGTTAAGCCTAGAAAAAGGGATGTTTTTAGCTAAATTTGAAGTTTGCAGGGGATTCTGGGTAAGAACATGTTGAGGGATCCATGCAAGCCACACCTCCCTGGACTCTCCCAGGTGTCTGGTTTTCAGAAATGTGTGGGTTTGGTAGGTTTCCCTAGATGGCATAAAAGCCTGGGACAGTGCTCAACACCTTCGCTGCTAGGTGTTTTCCCCTCCTGTGCTGAAGAATGCAGGATGCCAGTGTTTCATGACGAGCTCAGCTCGTCATCAGCACAGCTCAACCGTGCATCATGACGAGCTGAGCTCGTCATGAGCATGGAAAGGGTTAATATGTGCCGGTGGTTTCAGGTGCTCAGCACCGGCACTAATTTGTCAACACCAACACTTATGAAGGATGCCATATAGTGGCTCTGTTTGTTTAATATACAGATGAGCACATCAGCAGTTGTTTATTAATCAAATCAACATTAAAACAACCAAAACCTGCCTCACAAGTCATTTTTACAGCTTTGGGAGGCCCCGAACACTCTGAATTGTCACACTTATAGCAGAGTGATTGCTAGTAGTTGTGTACGTTTTCTCATTGGCAGCAGTGGCAGTGACAATGGGTGGTGCTAGCTGGAACTTAATATTTTACAAATTAAACACTGGCCTGGGATCAAAACACAGGAGCCCCCTATGCAAAAACAGGATGTTTTGTGATAAATAGGGGGTCACCTGGGTTTTTGTTCCTGGGCTTGTTGGGGATAATAACCCACATCTGCCCCCCGGGGGGCAGAAGGACTGTCCCTTTTGTGTTGGGGGGGGGGGGGCATTGGCATGCCCAGTTTGGGCAGCCCCCAGCCCTACCTATTAAAAATAAATCCCTGGCTCCTAGTGTGCGCCCCCCCCCCCCCTGGTCAGAAAGACTGAACATGCCCATAGACACTTTAGGGGGAGCAAAGGCCCTTGCCCAAGGAGCAGCTTCCCCCTTCATGGTGTCTAGTGGTGGATCCCTGCTTGGGAATCACCCTCCTGCGGTGATCCCAAAGCAGGGACGCACTAGGGAGACTATTCCCTTTCCAATGATACCTCTCTTGTGTGTTTCGGTGTTAGGGGGGCTGAGATAGCCCCGCAAGCTGATCCGCTCATTTTACAATGATGTAATTTTACAATCTCGTAATGACGACAGCACACAATGCGTGCCGATTGTCCTTTCACTGAAAAAAGCTCCTTCCTAGCTCTTGAGGCTGAAAACTAAAAAAGGAAACCCCTCTGCTGCAAACAGCAGAGGGATTTCCTAGTACAGAGGATGGTGCCATCCTCAGCACATGACCACCGTGACTGAGGACGGAACTGTTCCATCCTCAGCACCGAACCAGTGAAACCGGGGCATTATAGGCATAATCCAACATCCAGGTCGAGGAGGACACTGTAGGCACACAAGCTGAGGAATCTCTAGCAACCAAGTAAGTGAGGAACTGTGTGAGACGTGCTGTTTCACCCTGGGACACAGTGCTAAAGTGCGCAGAGGCCAAAAACTACTAACATCAGGTCACATAAAAAGGCAAAATGTTTAGGGGTGAACCTCCCAAAAGGGCCTAGTCCAACAAGAACCATCTGTGAGACACGAGATTTGACCTTCGTCAGCACTGCATAAAGGCCAATGTCACAATGGCACCCCAAAATGAGAACATTCAATATTCTACATAATGTTACCAGTATGCATGAATACGATTGATAAATACAGGAGTAACATGGCGACCTATGGCTGCCTCTTATTTCATCCCCGCCAGAAGGTCCACCAAAGGGTCTAATACCATGTAGACGCAGAACCTTCTGATGCGACCCTTCTCTCTCTCTATGGGGAATGAAAAAAGGCACCAGAATGCAGGAAATAGTAATAGTTAATGTCTACATTCCACACCTTATGAGTAAGTTATTCGCTTCCAGAGATTTGTAAAATGGAAGTCGGTAGTCACTGGTTGCACCCTGGCCTCACCTGCTGATTGTAGCGTTCGTTCAGCGCCAAGCTGAGCAGATCGGTGGCATACTTGGACGAGCTATAGGGCTCCCGTCCTTGGCTATGTTGGTAGTCAGTCAGACTGAAGGCATTCCGCCGCGCATTGCTGGACGATGTCCAAATTACCTGCGAGGGCCTTCCGGCATTACAGAGCAAAGGCCCTAACTCTTGTATCTGCAGAGAAAAGAAGATGAAATTGAAGCTTTCAGAGACATGTCAGAGAAGGCCACAAAGCTCAAAGAGCAGACAGTCTGAGTAAGACTTAACAATAGATGTTGTTCAGAAACCTTCACTAGGCAACCAGTGGAACATACTAAAGCAAATGGGTGTGCCGTTCCGCGGAGTCACTCAATCTCAAATTTCGACAGTGGAGTCAGAATCGCGTGATTAATAAGGGTATCCTGTACAGGATGTATAAGCCTTCACCCACGAAGGAGACTCTCTTTCTCACTGGGCTTTGTTGCTCGTTTGGTGAGCACTGCAATACCTTATGAGCCCCACAAGTGGGCTCTTTACCACAGATCTTTTATTCTCCCTGCCTCTTATCACAGCTTGGGATGGTGCCCTTATCTCTGGTCTTGTGAGCAGAGAAGTAGATTGGTAGAAAAAGTCATTAAAATAGGCTACAGGCCAAAAGATTTAACCATGGTTCCATCAAAGGCCACTTGGTTCATCTACAGTTTTCAATCTTGGCACCGACTGCTGAGAATAAAGTCTGTCTAACAGGATTGCCCGAATGCGTGACTACCAACCCTGAAATAGAATGTTAATACTGTGGATGTGTTCATTCTAATTCCCCCCACATCTTAGCTTTGGGTCTCTTCTTTGCTGTCTGCTCTCACTTTTCCATGTGTGTTGAGCACACACTTTTATATTAAACATCACAGGAAACTACTGGTGTAAATTCTGTTTTATAGCGAGCCACATACAATAGCTATCAAGACATGAACCTAGGTGAAAGCATCACTCGTAGTTTTTCTTTCTTTCGGTCTATTAAGACCATAGAAGTACATACATTCACGCTGCATTTACATTTGTTTACATAAAACAATATACATAGGTAAGAACAAAAAAATGTACAATCAAGTGAGCTTGCACCACATGTGCCTATCACGTTAGCAAATAAAAACAGTCCTAAATAATATGATTCTAAAATGAATTAAAAACAATATAACCATTCAAAAAACGTTCTCAGGTTATTGCAGTCATAACATTTTAAAGTATCAAAAACATAACAATGATTGGAACAGAGTTACTGTTTCATACCTGCACCCAAAGGCCTGAGCACTCTTGATGCAATTCAATACTCCATAACAGATTGTAGGTAAGCCACACTGTCGTAAATAATTTAAGGCCGATGGGTAATGAGGAATTTGATCGAACATCTAACTGCGAATATATGTGGATTGAGCATCGCATGGCACTTGCCATAATGCTGTTAATTGAGTTAAACTGATTTAATAATTGTATGCTCCTTTCCATTTGCTATGGTTTACATTTAGATTTTCAGTGACTGCAGGGCGGTGGGGGTCATGAGCAGTTGTGCATAGACAAAACTTTGAGTAACACCGTTATACACTAGTGCGACATCTGATGGCTCACACTGCTGGTGCATCATATTTATAGAATTGAAAGTTATACGAGTTGTTAGATCAACAAATTCTACCATCAAGCACATTGTGTGCCCTGAAGAAAGACTGTCCAGATCTGTTTATCTAACTCCATTCCCACTGACTAGAAGAAAGACACCTTGTTTAAAACAAGCATTTGCAATGCAATAGGTCTCGCATTTGTTTAGTTTGAGCTATTGGCTTTGTAAATGACAATGCCTTTTATTTATGCGTTTGAAAACCTGCAAGCTTTGCGTAAACAAGCACTTTGTACTTATAGTCCTTGTTTATGAGAAGCAAAGCTGGCAGTCTCTTTTACTGACAGCCTTGCTTCTCATAAGCAAGGACTATATGTACAAAGTGCGTGTTTATGCACCGCTTGCAGGTTTTCAAAACAAATTAATAAAAGGCATTGTTATTTACAATGCAAATAGCTCCAACTCTCGCAAATGCGAGACCTATTGCATTGTAAATGCTTGTTCCTCACAGCCGACACTTGTAGAGATAACCCAAAAGTATCGAAGTTGAGACTGCATTTGTTCACTTCTGAGCAAAGTGCTAGGTACTTGGTCTGCGATGGAAAGCTGGCTTAGGACATCTCACAGACTTTCTGGGATAGCTTGGTCAAGCAGGCACCGACTAGCTATTCGGGGACGTGTGAAGGTGAAGTTGGCTATCAATTATTACAGGCAAAATAAATGTTGCCGTCTCGTCAGTAGCATTATTTAAGAAGAGATAATACATAAATTAGCACCTTAAAATAGAAAACGTATATCAGTATGCTCAAGAGCCTAGCCATAACTGTTAAAGCACGTTGATCAAACTAAAGTTCTAGCAACTCGAAGCTGAAAGGGTCTCCGGGACCTGGATATTTATCTATGACCAGGAGCTGTCACCGATAAAGGCATGATCTAGAAAGCATGCAACTTGATATGAATCAAGCTCTTGGAAGCAGGGTATCCATCGCAGACCGTTTCCAAAGTAATCAACCACTCAAAGCTAAAAGTAAGTTGTACTTCTTAATTCCTTTAAGATGATTCAAACATTGTAACATATAATATAAATGTAAGCTGCTTCTTAAACCTGTGCACAGGATGAGCAAACTGAACAAATGCATTGATTACTAGTTTTGATGACGCTCATTTTCAGATTTTGCTTGCTATACATGAAAACCAATTTGACCAACTCTCAGAAATGTGTCTGCTTTTGTGTGCACATTTTTTACTTTTGAAATAAGGAAACAGTGCCGCAAGGAGCTCTGGAACATTCCAGAGTGACAAAGGGCCAGATGTCCGACTGTTTCTTGCAGTCCCAAAGGGGATTTCAGTAATGTCGCTAAACCTCCTGTGATTCTGGGCAAATCACTTAATCTCCCCATGCCTAACAAAATGAATGTGTGTCCTTGTGTAACGTAACTGGTGCTATGTAAAGCGCTCTGATACCTGATTCGGTTCGGGTCAAGTTTACGCTATACAAAACTCTGCAAAAAAATAAATAAAAAATTAGCGACTCGCAAAATAGGGTTAGCGACTCGCTATTAGGAAGGGGTGTGCCAAGGGTATCCCTCCCCAATAGTGACTCCAAAACCTATGTATGAATGTTTTGCGAACGCAACACTCTCAGTTTATCACCCTTCTCAGTAGGGTGGTAAACCACTCTCAAACGGGAAGGGGACCCCGTCCCCTCTGGGAATGGATGCCCAAATATTTTTAAGGGAGGCAGTGGTCCCAGGGACCACTGCCTGCCCTTAAAAAATGAAACTGAAAGGTTTCAATGCTTTATTGACAAAGCAGTCATGGCGGTCTGCTGACCCCAGCGACCACCATCCCTGGGAGTGCCAGCCATTCCCAATAGGGTCACAAATTGAGACAGCCTCATTAATATTCATGAGGCATGCAATTCGCGACCCCATTGGCAATCATAAACAGTGTCTGAGACACTGTTGTACATTGGATTTTGCAACTCGCAATTTGTCGCAATTTACGAGTCGTAAATTCCACTGGTCGTATATCTGGCACAAAAATCTTTCACCCTGAAGTTTGTGGAGGTCCCCGGGATATTGTGGATATAAGACAGCTGTGTAAACAAGCAGTGTCTCGTGTTTATTTATTTATTTATCAAGCAACTTGTATCGCGCAAACTAAACCCGAAGGTGTCAAGGCGCCTATCAAAAACCGATCAAAAGTTTGCAGAGCACCACTAAGGGTATGCACGTGTAAAAAGGTGGGTCTTTAGAGCAGATCTAAAAGCTTGTAGAGTGGGGCGGGACCTTACTTCCAAAGGGAGGGCATTCCACCATTTAGGTGCCAAGTTAGAAAAGGCCTTGCCTCCCCATCTTGCTTTTCTAACACGAGGTACAGAGAGAAGAAGTTTGTGAATAGAACGGAGATTCCTGCCGGGGTTATACTGAGATAGGATCGATCCAATGCCTGTAGGGCTGGATTTAGCTAGGGCTTTGTACACCATACACATGGATTTAAAAAGGATACGGTCCTCAACGGGGAGCCAGTGAAGCTGCTTTCGGGCTTCAGTGGCAGAGGCACGTTTAGGTAGGTCAAGGACAAATCTCGCTGCCGCGTTCTGGACCACCTGCAAGCGCTGTAGCTGACTCTTGTTCAGTCCTGCATACAGCGCATTGCAATAATCCAGTCGCGAGCCCAGAAGTGCGACAGCAAGTTGCTTTCTTGCCTGGGGTGACAAATAGTGCCTGATTTTCCTTAGGATGTGGATAATCCCCCAACAGGTCGATACAGTCCTGTTGACCTGTTGGCACATACTAAGGGTAGGGTCGATCATGACTCCCAGGTTTTTTGCTGAGGAGGTGGGCTCGGGACATAAGCCCAGCGAGTTCGGCCACCACTCAGCCGACCAAATCGTTTCTTTTCCTCCAAATACCATCACCTCCGTCTTCTCCCCGTTCAGTTTTAGTGAGTTGTGAATCATCCACTGGCCAACTGCCTCCATACAAGATCTAAAATTGGCGGCAGTTGACGTAACTGACTGGGAGAGAGAGACTAGGATCTGGGTGTCGTCCGCATAGGAAACTACCTCCATCCCAAAAGATCTAATAAGTCTGGTAAGGGGGGTCACATAGATATTAAAAAGGGTAGGACTAAGCGCTGACCCTTGAGGGACCCCACATTGCACAGACAGGGATGGAGATAGAAACGATCCCAGCATGACCCTTTGCTCTCTATGATCGAGAAAAGAGGAAAGGAGTCCCAGGGCAGACCCGCGGACCCCAATCTCCCTCAGGCGAGATGTTAACACCGAGGGGGATAGGGTATCGAAGGCCGCTGTGAGATCTAAAAGGATCAAGAGGGAGGTCTGTCCCTCATCAACCCTGGTGCGGATATTATCCAGCACTATGGTGAGGGCAGACTCGGTGCTATGCTCCCTCCTGAATCCATGCTGGGAAAGATCCAAACAGCCCGAGCTCTCCACGAATGCAGCCAGATGTTTGTTCAGATGGGCTTCTAGCATCTTCGCGGGAGCCGGGAGCAGTGAAATGGGGCGAAAGTTTTTTAACACCCCAGGATCCAGAGAAGGCTTTTTAAGCAGAGGTTTTACTGCAGCATTCTTCCACTGCTGGGGAAAAATGCCTTCCTTCATCACCCTATTCATGATGTCAACCAGAGGGGGAAGGAGGGATTCTCTGCACTGCTTGAGGATTTTTAGCGGGCAGACATCCAGCGGAGAGCCAGATTTGGTTTTGTCAAGCAGGATCTCAAGATCCTGACAGGAGAGAGAAGGAAAGGATACCAGATCCTGATGTTGAGATGGTTCAGCATCAACAGGCTCAGAAAGAGCAGGCAACAAGGGTACGGCGGTCAAGGATTTTTGGACCTCCAACGCAGTGTGAATGTCCGCGATCTTCGACTGAAAGAAGGCAGCTATCTTGTTGCACAGTGTGAGAAGTTGGCCCGATATGCAACGTTCGCTATTCTAGCGACTGCTATGTATCGTTCCAACGACCCTTATGGTGTTTGGTTGTAAGTCAACCTATAGACCAGCTATCCTAGTAGCGTGGATACGAGCAGTCTAAGGCTAAAGACTCGAGAGGGCGCGTTAAGCCAGCTGTTTACCACACATGTACCCCTCGAACACCAAGTGAAAGGACACCACACAAGTGTTATGAAAATAAACAGGATATTTATTAAGAATCACAACAGCCCTGTACTCTTTATGAGGACAGGGTACTAAGCACAAACCAAATCTCTTAGGAGAATACTTCAAGTGCACAATTAAAACAAGTGTCCGAGGACACGGAAAGTTTAAGGTCTCGGGCGGACCCGATAAGGCAAGTCGGAAGCGAGGGACTCGGGACCCTAGAGTAAGGAGGCTATGCAGGCACCGAAATGCCGAGTTACCTAGCCACGCGGGCTGCGGCTGCACAAGTCTTACAGGCGTCGGGGTCTTCGCTGACGAGCCAGGAGCCGGAAGAAAGGAGTTGCTGGCCGGCGACCAGTGCTGAATAGTTCGTAGAGATCCAAGCCTGGATCGGAGATTGATGAAACCTGAAAGCAGAGGGGACCAAGTTCGTACTACTAGCCAGTAGTCAGAGGGTACCAGGTAGGCACCGGTTGGCCGTCACCTCGACCAGGTGAGTGGGCGACGCTAGGCTCTGCAGTCTCACGGACCAGGAGGCGTTGTCGGCGACCACGGTGGAGGTGCGAGCTGTCCCACGAAGGATGATGCTGTCGGCGTCGCTGGGCCCAGGATGGGGCAACAAGCCTTGGCAAATCTCGGGCCACGGGACGGGCCTAAGATGGCGTCTTGAGTGGACCAGGAGGGTCCGGGGTGCTTCTCGCAAGGATGGAAGCAAGGGCCAGTCTGGAGCAACCAGACCAGCAGTGATGATTCTCGGATGTCGTCACAGAAGGGCACAAGCCAGCGGCAAGTGACCAGACAACGTGCTGAGCAGCAAGCAGAAGGGCCCCACGCAGATCGTGGAGATGTTGGGAGACTGCACTTCGGTGCTGGAGCGGCTCAGGGTCGGGGCTTCTCGGACCCCAGAGCACTCACCAGGGAATTGCTTCGATGGTCGTGCTGGTTTTAAGAGCGTGCAGGTTCTGATGATGGCCGGTCCCTCGAGGTCTCGTCGCACCCACAGATCACAGCTGAGCTGATGACGTGGGTAGAGGTCAGAGGTGCCAGGGAAGCCGGTTCTCGTCGAGCTGGGCCGTCGGATCCTTGAGGAAGGACTTGCAGCAAACCGCAGAGTTCTTAGTTGGTGCCCGCTGATGCAGGGTGACTACTCCTTAGTCACAAGGGAGAAATCTTGAGAAGAGTCTTGAAGTCCTTTCGTAGAAAGTATTCTTGATTCAAAGATGATCTAATTTGGAAGGGTCCCCGCTCCGGTCTTTATCCTAAAGAAAGGGGTGGGTACATGACTAGGTCCTGCCCTAAGGGTGGGACCAGGAAGGGGGGTAGTTACGCCCCTCTCCCCTGCCGGGCTTTCCCCAGGCCAGGGCTGTCGCCCCTGGAACTGGTTCTAACCGGCAGATGCGTAGTGAGCACCGGGGTGCCACTCCGCAGTCACCTTCTCGCCAAAGCCCTACCTACCCAGAATACACAAACCCTGTCTGGGACGGTGCGAACAGCGCCCTCGACAGGAAACCCTTTGTCCAAGTGCTCCTCGCTGGAAGGACTCCCAGCAGCAGGAGGTCAGACTTGTGTCTGTGGTGGCAGCATCCATTTTGTGGAGCTGAGGCTTTAGTTAACTTTAACCGGGGTTCACAGTTACGTACATGTCGTGTCCCTCTAGAAGGGCGGAATGCTAACCTCGTCGCCAGGGTTGGTGAGAGGGCAGCATCCCGATTCGTATGACACCTTACTCGACATGCCTTGATAACGCGATACCGGAGTTACCGATATGGTACGCGTTATCATGGAACAGCTATTGGGCCTTGATCCCGCAAGCTGCAGCCGGGCTCGGCTCGGGCCTGAACCTAACTCACACGAGCCCACGCACTCTGCCTTCAGGATTGATAAGGCCTGCCATAGGAGTGACTGATAGGGACTCGGGTGTCCAGTGTATGGTTAGATATAGGGCTACTATACCTAAAGCGAAGGGTGGTTACACGTCTTCGCCCCAGCTGTCGTGCAGCCAGTTGTGTCAAATTTGAGAGGCCAGCCAGGGGTGGCATAATACATGCTGCAGCTCCTGGCGGCCCTGGGTACACCTATGCCCTGCGTTACGGGGTCTGATAAGGTGGCCCAGTACCAATTGGTAAATGCACCTAGGGTACATATCGTAATTTAGAAAGAGAACAGCCAGGCTGTGGGTCTGATTAGCAGGCCCACAGCCAGAGAAAGTCGTAAACCAGTGAAACAAAAGCAAAAAATCTGGGTGATCATAGGATTGCAGACCCTACTCTCCTACATGACCCCCCCCCAAACGTCGGAACAATAAGCTAACCTTGACCAGGTGAGTCTTCTTGTTCTAAGTGGAAATATCTGGAGAGCCCATCGGCATTGCCATGATCAGTACCAGGTCTATGTTCCACTGTAAAGTCCATCCCCTGTAGGGAAATGGACCACCTTAGCAGTTTGGGGTTTTCACCCTTCATCTGATTTAGCCACAAGAGGGGCTTATGGTCGGTCTGAATCTTGAAGTGAGTGCCAAACAAGTATGGCCTCAGCTTCTTCAGGGCCCAAACCACAGCAAAGGCCTCCCTCTCAATAGCTGACCAATTCTTCTCTCTAGGGGTCAGCCTTCTACTTATAAAAGCAATGGGCTGGTCTTGACCATCAAAATTCAGTTGAGAAAGAACAGCTCCCACACCCAACTCAGAAGCATCTGTTTGGACAATGAATGGTTTGGAGTAGTCCGGACTCTTGAGGATAGGCGCCGTGCACATGGCCTGCTTTAGGTCATCGAATGCTTTTTGACAGCTCGCTGTCCACTGAACCTTTTTTGGCATTTTCTTGCTTGTCAGTTCGTTTAATGGTGTCACGATGGAACCATAGTTCCTGACAAACTTCCGGTAGTATCCAGTCAGGCCCAAGAAAGCTCGAACCTGAGTCTGGGTGGTTGGAGGAGCCCAGTCCCTGATTGACTGTATCTTGCTCTCCAGTGGCTGAACCTGGCCTCCACCTACAAGGTGGCCCAGGTATACAACCTGTGTCTGCCCTATCTGGCACTTGGTGGCCTTGATAGTGAGACCTGCGGCTTGCAGTGCCTCTAACGTCTTCCGCAGGTGGACCAGGTGATCCTCCCAGGTGGAGCTAAAGACAGCGATATCGTCAAGATACGCCGCGCAGAAGTCATCCAGCCCAGTAAGGACTTGATTCACCAACCGTTGGAAGGTGGCAGGTGCATTTTTCAGACCAAAGGGCATCACCACGAACTGATAATGCCCACCAGGGGTTGAAAATGCGGTTTTAGGCTTGGCGTCCTCAGCTAACCTGATTTGCCAATACCCAGCTGTCAGGTCAAACGTACTTAGGTAGTTGGCTGAAGCCAATCTATCGATAAGCTCGTCTGCCCTTGGTATTGGGTGGGCGTCAGTCTTAGTGACTGCATTGAGACCCCTGTAGTCTACGCAAAACCTCATCTCTCTCTTACCACCCTGGGTGTGAGGTTTCGGCACTAGAACTACGGGACTAGCCCAAGGGCTATCCGAGGGCTCAATGACTCCCAGCTCCAACATTTTCTGCACTTCACTCTTGATGCAGTCTCTAACGTGATCAGGCTGCCGGTAGATTTTACTCTTCACGGGCAAGCTGTCCCCAGTGTCAACCTCATGGGTACACCAATCGGTCTGACTGGGTGTTAGAGAAAACATATGTCTGAAAGACTGAAGAACCTGTTTACAGTCTCTCTGTTGATGTTCGGAGAGGCTGCCACAAAAGACAACACCATCTACCGATCCATCGTCAGGATTCTGAGTGAGCAGGTCGGGGAGAGGGTCACTCTCCTCCTCCTGTCCCTCATCTAGGGCCATGAGCAAACTCATGTCCTTCCTGTCGACATATGCCTTGAGCCTGTTGACATGAAGCACCCTGTGGGGGCTCCGGGGAGTTCCCAGGTCGACCAGGTAGGTGACCTCTCCCTTTTTCTCCAGGATGGTGTAGGGCCCGGACCATTTGTCCTTGAGTGCTGCTGGGGCCACTGGCTCCAACACCCACACCTTCTGTCCGGGCTGGTAAACAGTCAAGACAGCCTTTTGGTCATGCCAAGCTTTTTGGAGTTCTTGGCTGGCCTTAAGGTTTTCAGATGCCTTTTCCATGTACTCAGCCATCCGCGAGCGGAGGCCGAGCACATAGTCCACTATGTTGGTTGCAGGCTTTTTGAGAGGTCTCTCCCATCCTTCCTTCACCAAACACAGGGGTCCTCTTACAGGATGCCCGTACAAAAGTTCAAAAGGGCTGTAGCCAACCCCCTTCTGTGGGACTTCTCTGTAGGCGAACAAGAGGCAGGGGATCAGGACGTCCCATCTACGCCGAAGCTTTTCAGGTAGTCCATGAATCATCCCTTTAAGGGTCCTGTTGAATCTCTCAACAAGCCCATTGCATTGTGGATGATAGGGTGTAGTGAACTTGTAGTTGACACCACATTCCTTCCACATAGCAGTTAAGTAGCTCGACATAAAGTTTGCACCTCTGTCGGAGACGACCTCCTTAGGGAAGCCCACTCTGGAGAATACTCCAACTAGGGCTCTTGCCACAACAGGTGCTGTAGTGGTCCTAAGGGGAATAGCTTCAGGATACCTGGTGGCATGATCCACTACCACCAGTATAAACTTGTGCCCTGATGCTGTAGGTGGTTCCATGGGACCGACGATGTCGATCCCCACCCGTTCAAAGGGTACCCCCACCACAGGCAGTGGTATAAGGGGGGCCTTCGTCGTGCCACCTGACTTACCACTGGCTTGGCAAGTGACACAGGAGCGGCAAAACTCCTTGGTATCTTCGTTCATGTGTGGCCAGTGAAAGTGCGAGACAAGCCTGTCCCACGTTTTCGTCTGGCCCAAGTGACCTGCTAAGGGAATCTCGTGGGCCAAGGTAAGTAGGAAACCACGCTGAGACAAGGGTACAACCAGCCTCCTGGTCATGCCAGGCTTGGGGTCTCTTGACTCAGTGTACAGGAGTCCATCTTCCCAGTATACCTTGTGGGTACCTGTGGCGTTCCCAGCAGCCTCGGCAGCAGCCTGCTGTCTGAGGGGTTCAAGAGAAGGGCAGTCTAACTGGTCCTTCCCCAGGTCTTCCCTTGAGGGTCCCCCTGAACCCAAGAATTCAACTTGATCAAGTTCGAATTCCCTAGGCTCAGTTTCCCGCAATTCCTGTAGGTCAGCCTCCTCTGAGACTTGATCCTCGACCTGGGGCAAGGGGGAAGGCGCAGCCTTAACCCTACTGCTCTTTTTCTTGGGAGGTGTCTGGTCCGTTGTTCCAGGATCCAGCACCTGTTCAGTGGGGCATTTCCTGACCTGTGACCTGGTCACAGCGAACACATGTGCTGGCAAGCCTAACATTTCCATGTGAGTCCGGTGCTCCACTTCTGACCATTGTGACGACTCCAAATCATTGCCCAACAAACAATCCACTGGGAGGTCTGGACTAACTACAACCTTCTTTTGGCCAGTTACCCCTCCCCAGGAGAAAGCTACAATTGCCATACTGTGATTGGTAGTGACATTGCTTGCATTGGTCACCAGGAATTCTGTACCTGGCATGATCTGTCCAGGGTCCACAAAGTTAGGCGTCACCATGGTGACGCTGGCACAAGTGTCCCTATAGGCCTGAGCCATCTTTCCATTTATGAAAGGCGTCTGTCGGTATTTGCCCAAAGAATTGGGGCTTACGTCAGGGGATACGTCCACGTCCCCTGTACTGACAAGGACAGCCTGAGTGAGTGTGCCAACTAGGTTGTCACGCCCCTCAGAACCCAGGGTTAACCCTACTAAACCCTTGGGAGGCGCACTACCACTGCTGACTGTACTAGGGGGCACAGGTGCCTTAGGGGCTGCAGTGGCAGGAGTCTGCCCTCCTCCTTTCTTGGTGCACTCACTAAACCAGTGAGATTTACTTTTACAGTACTGGCACCATCTTTTGGATTGGCCTTCTTTCTTCTTTTGGGGAGCCTGACCCCCACCCTCTTTGGGTTGTTGGGGACCTGTCGAAGACTTCTGGTCATTTTGTTCCCCCTTAGAATCTTTACCCTTCTGGTCTGCTTTCTTCTGACCACCTTGATTCTGGCCCTGGTTCTGTTTAACTCTCGTACGAACCCATCTGTCTGCCTTCTTTCCCAATTCTTGGGGAGAGGTCAGATCCGAGTCGACAAGATGCTGATGCAGCAACTGGTTCTGACAATTGTTTAAAATTTGTTCTCTCATCATCAAATTATACAATCCTTCGTAATCAGTAACCTTACTGCCCAGTAACCAGCCCTCAAAAGCCTTAGTGGCACAATCGACAAAATCAGACCAATCTTGAGACTGCGTTTTCTGGGTATCCCTGAACAGCACCCTGTACTGCTCAGTGGTTAGGCCGAACCCTTCAACGAGTGTATTTTTCAAGACTTGGTAATCGTTCGCATCCTCTACCCTTGTGGTGAGGAGCTTGTCTCTTCCTTTTCCTTCAAAGGAGAGCCACAAGATAGCTGCCCACTGACTCTGGGGAACACCCTGCACAGTGCAGGCCCTCTCCAAAGCAGTAATCCATTTGTGGATGTCGTCCCCTTGTTTAAAGGGGGGCACTATCTTCCCAAGGTGTTTCGTATCAAAACTCCTTTCCCTATTGCTAGGTACATTGCTGCCACCAGTGGGGACTACCCCACTTAACTGTTGCTCTCTTGCAAAGGCAAGCCTCTCTTTGGCCAGGGCAAGTTCTTCCCTTTCGATCCTTAGATTAGCTGCCCTTTCCTTAGCTTCGTATACTCTCCTCTGAGGGGACGTCATCCCTCTCTGAGACGAGTTGTGAGAGCCATTGGTTTGAAGGGATCTGCCAGAGCCTCTCGACAGAGATCTGGCTCGTCCATTCCCAATGTTAAGCTGACCTGATAGTGGCCCCAGGGGTCCCCCAGTACCGCTATCATGTTTGCTTAAGTTGGACCTGCTTAGTCTGACGACTTCTACCTGTCCCTTATCTGCCTCATCCCCAGAGAGATCCTCATCCTCATCTTCCTCCCCATCTTCGTTCTCAGTGGCGAGGTGGATGAGGTCAGGATCGTCTCGGGTTCCCTCGAGGGGAGGCATGTCTCCTTCTGGATTAGAATGGCTAAGAAGCTTCTCAGCCTTTCTGGCATCATAAGTCTCGAGGAGACCAATCAGAAAGGAGGTGGTGGGGTTAGCCCCTTGCTTAATCTTCCTAGAGGTACATACTTGTCGTAACTCATGGAAGTTAAGCGCAGTATATCTTGAAGGGATGACCTGTGGAGGGTCAACTGACACAAGGGGAGACTCAGAGTTTCCTCCTTTGTCCGACATACTGTTTCTAGTGTGGTGTAAGTGATGCACCTACCTACACTATGTGTTTCCCTACTGTTCCCTTGCTAAGAGTTGCAGCCAAGGTGTGCTAAGCCTTGAGGAGCTACAACAGCTGGTTCAGTAGAACTCAGAGTATTCTAAGCTTTAGTTAGATGTACTAACAGTACTTATGCGATCTTTCAACAAGATATTCTTAGGATACGTGTGGTAAAACAACAGCAAGCTCAAATCCCAACCGCTGCTCACCAATGTGAGAAGTTGGCCCGATATGCAACGTTCGCTATTCTAGCGACCGCTATGTATCGTTCCAACGACCCTTATGGTGTTTGGTTGTAAGTCAACCTATAGACCAGCTATCCTAGTAGCGTGGATACGAGCAGTCTAAGGCTAAAGACTCGAGAGGGCGCGTTAAGCCAGCTGTTTACGACACATGTACCCCTCGAACACCAAGTGAAAGGACACCACACAAGTGTTATGAAAATAAACAGGATATTTATTAAGAATCACAACAGCCCTGTACTCTTTATGAGGACAGGGTACTAAGCACAAACCAAATCTCTTAGGAGAATACTTCAAGTGCACAATTAAAACAAGTGTCCGAGGACACGGAAAGTTTAAGGTCTCGGGCGGACCCGATAAGGCAAGTCGGAAGCGAGGGACTCGGGACCCTAGAGTAAGGAGGCTATGCAGGCACCGAAATGCCGAGTTACCTAGCCACGCGGGCTGCGGCTGCACAAGTCTTACAGGCGTCGGGGTCTTCGCTGACGAGCCAGGAGCCGGAAGAAAGGAGTTGCTGGCCGGCGACCAGTGCTGAATAGTTCGTAGAGATCCAAGCCTGGATCGGAGATTGATGAAACCTGAAAGCAGAGGGGACCAAGTTCGTACTACTAGCCAGTAGTCAGAGGGTACCAGGTAGGCACCGGTTGGCCGTCACCTCGACCAGGTGAGTGGGCGACGCTAGGCTCTGCAGTCTCACGGACCAGGAGGCGTTGTCGGCGACCACGGTGGAGGTGCGAGCTGTCCCACGAAGGATGATGCTGTCGGCGTCGCTGGGCCCAGGATGGGGCAACAAGCCTTGGCAAATCTCGGGCCACGGGACGGGCCTAAGATGGCGTCTTGAGTGGACCAGGAGGGTCCGGGGTGCTTCTCGCAAGGATGGAAGCAAGGGCCAGTCTGGAGCAACCAGACCAGCAGTGATGATTCTCGGATGTCGTCACAGAAGGGCACAAGCCAGCGGCAAGTGACCAGACAACGTGCTGAGCAGCGAGCAGAAGGGCCCCACGCAGATCGTGGAGATGTTGGGAGACTGCACTTCGGTGCTGGAGCGGCTCAGGGTCGGGGCTTCTCGGACCCCAGAGCACTCACCAGGGAATTGCTTCGATGGTCGTGCTGGTTTTAAGAGCGTGCAGGTTCTGATGATGGCCGGTCCCTCGAGGTCTCGTCGCACCCACAGATCACAGCTGAGCTGATGACGTGGGTAGAGGTCAGAGGTGCCAGGGAAGCCGGTTCTCGTCGAGCTGGGCCGTCGGATCCTTGAGGAAGGACTTGCAGCAAACCGCAGAGTTCTTAGTTGGTGCCCGCTGATGCAGGGTGACTACTCCTTAGTCACAAGGGAGAAATCTTGAGAAGAGTCTTGAAGTCCTTTCGTAGAAAGTATTCTTGATTCAAAGATGATCTAATTTGGAAGGGTCCCCGCTCCGGTCTTTATCCTAAAGAAAGGGGTGGGTACATGACTAGGTCCTGCCCTAAGGGTGGGACCAGGAAGGGGGGTAGTTACGCCCCTCTCCCCTGCCGGGCTTTCCCCAGGCCAGGGCTGTCGCCCCTGGAACTGGTTCTAACCGGCAGATGCGTAGTGAGCACCGGGGTGCCACTCCGCAGTCACCTTCTCGCCAAAGCCCTACCTACCCAGAATACACAAACCCTGTCTGGGACGGTGCGAACAGCGCCCTCGACAGGAAACCCTTTGTCCAAGTGCTCCTCGCTGGAAGGACTCCCAGCAGCAGGAGGTCAGACTTGTGTCTGTGGTGGCAGCATCCATTTTGTGGAGCTGAGGCTTTAGTTAACTTTAACCGGGGTTCACAGTTACGTACATGTCGTGTCCCTCTAGAAGGGCGGAATGCTAACCTCGTCGCCAGGGTTGGTGAGAGGGCAGCATCCCGATTCGTATGACACCTTACTCGACATGCCTTGATAACGCGATACCGGAGTTACCGATATGGTACGCGTTATCATGGAACAGCTATTGGGCCTTGATCCCGCAAGCTGCAGCCGGGCTCGGCTCGGGCCTGAACCTAACTCACACGAGCCCACGCACTCTGCCTTCAGGATTGATAAGGCCTGCCATAGGAGTGACTGATAGGGACTCGGGTGTCCAGTGTATGGTTAGATATAGGGCTACTATACCTAAAGCGAAGGGTGGTTACACGTCTTCGCCCCAGCTGTCGTGCAGCCAGTTGTGTCAAATTTGAGAGGCCAGCCAGGGGTGGCATAATACATGCTGCAGCTCCTGGCGGCCCTGGGTACACCTATGCCCTGCGTTACGGGGTCTGATAAGGTGGCCCAGTACCAATTGGTAAATGCACCTAGGGTACATATCGTAATTTAGAAAGAGAACAGCCAGGCTGTGGGTCTGATTAGCAGGCCCACAGCCAGAGAAAGTCGTAAACCAGTGAAACAAAAGCAAAAAATCTGGGTGATCATAGGATTGCAGACCCTACTCTCCTACACACAGTTCCTGTGAGGCAACCACAGGATCCGGGGTCTGGAGGGAAGTAAGGGAATCGACAATCCTAAAGAGTTCTCTAGGAGATGAAAGTGAGGAAGTGAGTGCCGTGAAATATTCCTGCTTGGTCTTAATTACTTCCAGTTTATAGTTTTTAAGCAGGACCCTATGAGCTTCTCTATCCTTAGGGGCCCAGCTAGAGTGCCATAGGCGTTCCTGCCTCCTTACTTCCTGTCTACGAAGCCTTAGTTGTTCGTGTGTCCTCATATAGGGTTGTGACACGATTCTAACACAACGCGGCAACTCCTAGTGTGGACTGTGTACCTATAGCCCCTATGCGCGCCTCATCCAGTCCTGCGAGCGCGTGTCCCAGCACGTCAATCCGCCGAACTGCCACCCCACCCCGTGACATCACTGGCTTTAACCCTTTCCCGAACCTTGACCCCCCGCAAGGCGTCCATTGCTTCTGAGGGGCCAACAGAGGACAGGGAGGAGGGGCGCAGACTGGAAGCAGCCATCTGAAGGACCCGATTACTTCCGGTTCCTGCCAACGCTGCCTTTTTGACCCCTGTGAATAGAGGTGGGAAGGGCAGTTCTATATAGGGCAAGCCATGGCAGCAGCTGCCCCAATGCATGTATGTGGCTACCAATGCCCCCAGACCTCCCATCTTTAACAGTGTCCCTCTCACACACGTGTGTGTTAGAATTCACAGGACTCGCGGCTAGGCAGGTAAGTCTCTGCGGCAGGGGGCATGGGAGCGCTTTGGGCGCTTTGGGCTGACCACCCCACTCCCGAACCCCCCCCCCCCCCCAAAAAAAAACATTGCGTCTGTTTGATGCCAAACTGTTTTCATCAAGCATGGAAACAGGGGATTGCTTCTCCTTTGCATAAAGTGTTCCACAGAACAAAATAAGTGTGTTTTTCTTTCACCCGACCAAGGGCACCACACAGGACAAGTATTTCAACTGTGTGTCTGGGTCTTGTCATTACAAGCAGACTACATTTACCAAAATGTGCCACCTAAGTGTTTATGTGTATTCATTTTTAAAATACTTCTGAAGAAGCGCAGACATCACAGTAGGCCTTAAACTGATTTTAAAACAAGGAATGCGAGTTTGATTAAATAGATAAGAACACAAAGATATGTACGTGGAAAGCGTGATGGGTGACTGGGGGGCTAGGTAGACGTCAAATGTTCAGGGCCACCGAAATTATGTGACAGGAGAGGACCACATTGTGCGGCACCCCTGAATAAATTAGCTGCAAGAAAATGCAAATTACGCTGCGTAATGCAGGGCATTTTGTGACAGTATTTTGTGATTTTGTCATTTTCACCCATGCTATCACAGTCTTAGCAAAAGTTTTACCTACGTAGGGCAACTTTAACACTCAAATACAGCAATAAACAACTGAACCTGGGCCTTGCACTGAGCAGCAACACCCCACTGCGTTTTTAGAAGCTGTGATCTTTTTGAGCTAGAATAATTTAAAAAAAAAAATCTTCAAATTATGCTGTACCTGGGGTTTATGTGTCAACTATGGAATATCCATTATTATAAAGGAGGGGGGCGCCGCAGCCACAGAATCGTAAAACTTCCAGGGGCCCTGACATAGTTCCATGGATAGACAGATCGTAGATAGGCCGATAATAGGCTATCTTCCCAGAGTTATCAGTGGGTGAATCTGTATAAATGTCACAGCAATTCTCAACAAATAACCGTTCTGCAGATATTGTTAATTATTGGTCCATACGAATAATAGATGGTGTGCATGCACGTTTAACAATCCCTGAGGGGACCGGGTCAGACAGCTAAAAACGTTGATGTATTCCCTTTGACCTGCTGTGTAACCTAGCGTGGAATTAAAGTAGTGAATACATGCGTCATTGGCTGCTCCAAGGTGTGCGGTGTGACGTGTCTTATGCACGTTTAACACATACTGTGGCAGACCGGACCTGCTTGAATAACTAAAAGCGCTGATATATTCACTTCGACCCGCTATAGGACCTAAGCCAGTATCTAGGCACGCCTGGAGTTAGAATAGTAAACACATGCTCCGTGACGGTCAAAGGCCGGCCCTCCTGTATACAAGTATCTACACGTATGACGTGTTGTGTATGTGTTTTGAGGGACTGTAGTCGTCATGGTTCAGGGACAAGGGCTGCACATCCTGCCCGGCCGGCCCACTCCTCGCTCGAGGGGCCCTCCACCATCATTAATATTGCACAGAGGGTACGGGGTGCACTGCTGTGGGGCCCTGCTGCTGGCTCAGGGGTCTAATTAAGAGGGACGCCTGTAGCAGCGACCCCCGGGCAGCACGTACATTGTATGGGGAAATCTAGCGCGCACATGTCAGGCCTGGCAGCCGTCGAGAAGTCAAGTCAAGTCAAGTCAGAGAATTTATATAGCGCACTACATACCCAGAGGGTCCCAAGGCGCTAAGGGAGGGGAGGAGGATTACTTGTCAAATATCCACGTTTTAAGTTGCTTTCTAAATGCTAGGTGGTTCTGGGTAAGGCGAAGGTAGGTGGGGAGTGAGTTCCATGTTTTAGCCGCCAGGTATGAGAAGGATCTGCCTCCCATGGTGGTTTTGTTGATGCGGGGTACAGTGGCGAGGGCTTGGCTGGAAGAACGTAGTTGGCGGGAGGGGGTGTAGAAGGACAGTCGTGAGTTGAGGCATTCTGGTCCGATGTCGTAGAGTGATTTGTGTGCGTGGGTTAGCAGTCGGAAAGTGATCCTCTTATTGACGGGTAGCCAGTGGAGGTCTTTCAGGTGGCCAGAGATGTGTTCGTTACGCGGGATGTCTAATATGATCCTGGCTGATGCGTTTTGGATTCGTTGGAGTTTCTTCTGGAGTTTAGCGGTAGTACCTGCGTAGAGGGTGTTTCCGTAGTCCAGTCGGCTCGTGACCAGAGCATGGGTGACTGTTTTTCTGGTTTCGGTGGGGATCCAGCGAAATGTTTTTTTGAGCATGCGGAGAATGTTGAAGCAGGATGAGGATACGGCGTTGACTTGTCTGTTCATTGAGAGTGAAGAATCCAGGATAACGCCTAGGTTCCGAGCGTGGTCTGTCGGGATGGGTGCTTTTCCAAGGGCTTCCGGCCACCAAGAGTCGTCCCATGCAGAGGGGGAAGTACCTAAGATGAGGACTTCTGTTTTATCTGAGTTCAGTTTCAGACGGCTTTGTTTCATCCATTCGGCAACTTCTTTCATTCCTTCGTGTAGGTTGGTTTTGGCGGTGCTGGGGTCATTGGTGAGAGAAAGGATCAGTTGAGTGTCATCCGCGTAGGAGATGATGTTGAGGTTGTGTTGGCGAGCGATGGCCGCAAGGGGGCTCATGTATACGTTGAAGAGGGTGGGACTGAGTGAGGATCCTTGTGGTACGCCACAGATGACTTCAGTGGCCTCGGACTTGAATGGTGGAAGGCGGACTCTCTGGATTCTTCCGGTGAGGAACGAGGTGATCCATTCAAGTGCTTTTCCTTGTACTCCGATGTTTCTGAGGCGTTGTAAAAGGGTGCTGTGGCAGACTGTGTCGAAGGCTGCAGAGAGGTCGAGGTGGATGAGGGCGACTGTGTCTCCATTGTCCAGTAGAGTTCGAATGTCGTCTGTTGCTGCGATGAGGGCGGTCTCAGTGCTGTGTTTTGCTCGGAAGCCAGATTGTGAGGAGTCGAGGGATTTGTTAGCTTCGAGGAAAGCGGAGAGTTGGTTGTTGACAGCTTTCTCGATGACTTTGGCTGGGAAAGGAAGGAGCGAGATGGGGCGGTAATTTTTGAGTTCGGTGGGGTCCGCTGTGGGTTTTTTCAGAAGGGCGGTGAGTTCAGCGTGTTTCCAGCTTTCCGGGAAGGTGGCGGAGTTGAAGGAGCAGTTGATGACGTCTCGGAGGTGCGGTGCTATGACGGAGTCTGCTTTGTTGAAGATGTGGTGGGGACATGGGTCTGTGGGGGATCCTGAGTGGATAGAGTTCATCAGGCGGATGGTGTCCTCAGTGGAGATTGGGTTCCAGTCGTTAAGAGTGTTCAAGGGGGGAGGATGTTCTACATATGGTTGGGTGGGTTGGTCTCCGGGTTGGTTGTCGAAGCTGTTGTGGATGTCTGCAATTTTGTTGTGGAAGAATAACGCCAGAGAGTCGCAGAGGGCTTGAGAAGGGGTGATGTCGTTGGAGTTGGCCGAGGGGTCGGTAAATTCCTTGACGATGTTGAAAAGTTCCTTGCTGTTGTGGGCGTTGTTGTCTAGTCGATCCTTGAATGCAGTTTTCTTGGCCTTTCGGATTAGTTGGTGGTGTGTGCGGGTGGCGTTTTTGAAGGCGTCCTTGGTGCTAGTGGATGGGTCTTTTTTCCAGGCCTTTTCAAGGGAGCGGCAGAGTTTCTTGGACTTCTTAAGATCATCGTTGAACCATGAGGCCTTCTTGCTGCTAAGTTTGCGTTGACGTTTTTTCAGTGGTGCTAGGATGTCGGCGGTGTTGGATAACCATAGGGTGAAGTTGGCGGCGGCTTGGTCTGGGTTAGAAGAGTGGGCTGGGGTGTTTATAAGGAGCGATGAGGAGATCTGGTCGATGGTGATTTTGTTCCAGTTTCTTTGCAGAGTTGGTTGGAGGTGGTTGGTGGGTTTCGGCTTGTTGTAGGTGAAGTGAACGCAGCTGTGGTCAGTCCAGAGGAGATCCGTAGTGTGGCTGAAGGAGACATGATTGCTGGAGGTGAAGATGGGGTCGAGTGTGTGACCTGCGATGTGGGTGGGGGAAGTGACCAGTTGTTTAAGTCCGAGGTTGGCGAGGTTGTCCAGGAGGGTGGTGGTGTTGCGGTCGTTGTTCTTTTCAAGGTGAAAGTTGAGGTCTCCCAGAAGGATGTAATCTTTGGAGGGGAGCGCGTGTGGAGTGATGAAGTCTGTGATGTCTTCACTGAATTTTGAGCGGGGTCCTGGTGGTCTGTAAAGGAGGGTGCCTCTGAGTGTGGTCTTGGGGTCGATGTGGATCTGGAAGTGAAGGTGTTCAGAGTTGGCGAGGTTGATGTCAGAGCTGGTTGAGATGTGGATTGATTTTTTATGGACGATAGCGATTCCTCCTCCTGTGTGGCCGGTACGGTCCTTGCGTGTGATCTTATAGTCTTCAGGGATGGCAATGGTGATGTCTGGGGCGGAGGAAGCGTTCATCCATGTTTCCGTTAGGAAGGCGACGTCCGGAGAGGCGGTGTCTAGTAGATTCCATAGGTCAATGGCGTGCCTGTGGACCGAACGGGTGTTGAGCAGGATGCATTGTAGGTGGTTGGAGTCGGGAATCTGAGGTGTGTTCGAAGCGGAGTTGGTGACGGTACCGGAGAATTTGCAGGAGTAGCAGGAGAAAGGTCCATGGGTGTGTCCGGGAGCGGCTTGGACGCAATCGGGGGTGCGACCGGGGTTAAGGGTTAGGAGGGTGGCGGCATCGTAGGTAATGCGGGAGGGCTGGGCAGCGCGAGGGACAGGGGGTCTGGCGCTGGGCGCGGTCCAGGCGCGGACGGGCGTAGACGGGCTTACCTTTGGTGCACCTTCGGCGCGGTCGCTGCGCGTAAACGCTGCGCGCAGGAACTGCTGTCATATATGGATGGTGGAGGGGGAGGGGCGAGGGCGGCTCAGCTGGGAGGCGGGGCGGGTTCACTGTGAGCACAACAACAAGCAAAATGGCAGCGGAGCGCTGGGGGATAAACAGACGCGCAAACAGATAAAATACAATGGCAGATAAAGTACAAAGCAAAACAGAGCAAAGCTGCTTATTTAAATTATACAGAGCACAAAGCGGCAAGCGAGGGCAGAAGACAGATTGCAGGCAACGATACCACACCCTGGGGAGCGACCACTCGGCTCGAGAGCTGAGAGCGAGTCACAGCGCTTAGAGGAGATCGAGCGCTGGAAGTAGTTTGTGGGAGGGCGGCTCAGCTGGGAGGCGGGGCGGGTTCACTGTGAGCACAACAACAAGCAAAATGGCAGCGGAGCGCTGGGGGATAAACAGACGCGCAAACAGATAAAATACAATGGCAGATAAAGTACAAAGCAAAACAGAGCAAAGCTGCTTATTTAAATTATACAGAGCACAAAGCGGCAAGCGAGGGCAGAAGGCAGATTGCAGGCAACGATACCACACGCTGGGGAGCAACCACTCGGCTCGAGAGCTGAGAGCGAGTCACAGCGCTTAGAGGAGATCGAGCGCTGGAAGTAGTTTATGGGAGGGCGGCTCAGCTGGGAGGCGGGGCG
This sequence comes from Lissotriton vulgaris, assembly GCF_964263255.1. NCBI lineage: Eukaryota > Metazoa > Chordata > Amphibia > Caudata > Salamandridae > Lissotriton > Lissotriton vulgaris. The sequence continues at coordinate 818,005,492 of NC_141685.1, read as the reverse complement.
GGTTCACTGTGAGCACAACAACAAGCAAAATGGCAGCGGAGCGCTGGGGGATAAACAGACGCGCAAACAGATAAAATACAATGGCAGATAAAGTACAAAGCAAAACAGAGCAAAGCTGCTTATTCAAATTATACAGAGCACAAAGCGGCAAGCGAGGGCAGAAGGCAGATTGCAGGCAACGATACCACACGCTGGGGAGCGACCACTCGGCTCGAGAGTCCTAACAAAAATTGCTAATATCCAACATAGTTTGAGAATAATTGGAGGAGGAAATGAGATGATAGCTAACGATGAAATTAAGATTCCACCCATCGTCACCATGGAGAGATTTATCCCCCCTTCGGTTGCCGATACCTTGGTAGCAATTAAATCACTAAAATCTGGTGCTCCTGGGGATATCTGCCCGGCCCGGGTGTTGGCCGAAGCAGCTGAAATAGTGGTATCTGAGGTCTCTCAAATAATAGGACTCTCATTTACTACTGCAATAGTCCCCAAAGAATGGAAACAGGCTAAGCTTTTGCCACTGCTAAAGAAAACAGGAGCGGACCCAGCGGTGCCGAGTAATTATAGACCTATTTCTCTTCTGCCAGCTATGGCAAAAATTGGTGAGAAAATTTTCCCAGCTTAATGCCTTTGTGGAAACCTCAGGGGCGTTACATCCAGCCCAATCTGGCTTCCGTGCAGCCTACAGCACGGAGACAGCGCTTGTAGAGGTTACAGAGGCGATCAGGGAGTGCTTAGACAGTGGCGGCAGAGCGGTTCTGATTTTATTAGACCTCTCTGCCGCGTTCGACACTGTTCCGCACTCATTACTCCTGGCGCGTCTGGCGAACATCGGCATATTGGGCTCAGCATTGAATTGGGTGAAATCTTTCTTATCAGACAGGTCTCAGCAGGTCTGGATCCCACCCTACTCATCCTTGACCAAACCCCTCACTACAGGAGTACCCCAGGGCTCAATGCTGAGCCCCCTCCTTTTTAATGTATATCTCACCCCTCTTATTGTGTTAGCTGAACAAATGGGAGCAAAAATAATAGCGTATGCAGATGACACGCAACTTTTGTTTACGTGGCCGGATGCGAATACTAATACTGAGGTCGTTCGTTCGTGTCTTTCTGCTGTGTTTAACTGGTTGGCAGCAGCACAGCTGAAGTGCAACGAAGATAAAACTGAAATCTTGATGTATGGTCAGTTTCCATCTAATTTCAGAGAAACTCTGTGGCCTTCTGATTTCCCCCAGCCAAACTCCGTTAATATTCCTGCTAAGAACTTGGGAGTCTGGTTTGGAGAAGATCTGCGATTTGAAGCACACATAAAGAGACTTGCTGGGATGTGCTTCGGATCCTTAAAAGCCATGAGAAAGATCTTTCCTTATTTACCATCTTCAGCAAGAGAGTCAGTTGCGAGGGCCCTTATTCTATCTCGGCTCGATTATGCCAACTCTCTGCTGTGTGGCGCTCCGGCTTTTTTAATTGCAAGGCTTCAGATTATCCAGAATGCGACTGCTCGCTTGCTGTGCAATGTGCCGTGTAGAGAAAGTGTTCGGATTCACATGAAGGAACTACACTGGCTGCCAGTAGCACAGAGGATAACTTTTAAAATTCTTACCATAGCTTTTAAAGCAGTTCATGATCTTGGCCCTTCCTACCTGAGGAAAAGATTTAACCGTTATGTCCCGACTCGGGCATTACGCTCAGCTGACTGCAACTTCTTGAGAGTGCCCCGATTTCAGCGAGTACGTTTGGGAGGCCAGTCGCTTGCTGTCACCGCGGCTAAGGCTTGGAATACTCTCCCCCACTCCCTGAGATTAATTGAAAATTTTGTATCATTTAAGAAGGCACTTAAAACATATCTCTTCAGAACTGCTTATTAGCTTATATAAAATACTGGAAATAAAAAAAGAAACATGAACTTCAACCTTTTTTCTTTTGGTCACCTGCTTGTTTTTCTCTTCACGCGCCAGGACACTCTGGTAGTAACTGAGCGCGCTATAAAACAGCTAAATAAAATAAATAAATAATCAGAAATCGATAGACTGCTAAACCGCTCCACGGGCAGGGGTGGCGCGCCCCTGGCTCCGTCTGTCGTGGGGGGCTGACCTGCCTTTTTAAGGATGCTAAACACCCACGGGCTGTGGGTGCAGGGCTCGGCCGTCGTCCGATACCAGCCCCCTTTTAATTAACCTGCTGATGCATAGGACATTTTATTGTAACAGTGGTACCAAGGAGGCAGAAACAAAAGGTTCATGCAATTACACATTTTGTGTTATAGAAAAAGCAGTTTCTATGCTGAGCCCCCCAAAAAACGTTTACCTATTCATATTCCAACTTGGGAGGCAAAGAAAACGTAAAGAAGTCTGTGCTTTTTTCTTTATTTTCACAAACATTTTGATGTTTTCAAAACTGTATAATAGGCGTGGAAGCGTTTTAGGAAACAAACGCACGTTGTAATACGTTATTTGTGACATCGTAGTGAAAATTGACATACAGTTGACGAGGTTCTTAGCCGAGGCCTTCTTTTCTTAATTTAAAGTGACTTATCACATGGCATCACACTGGACACATTGATCGCCGCCAAAGCCCTTTGGTAGAAATCCGACTACCTGGCATCAATCAATTAAAGTCTTCATTTCTACGGCTACTTTATCACTCCTAGAGCGTTGAGAGGCGGCATGTTTCCAAAGTGAGCTATATATATAAATCCGGCTAAAGCAAATTAGAAAAAAAATGACAAGAACTATCTAAAAAAACATGCTTGTTTGATTTAGTTGCTTGCCGTGAAATGGATCCAAAAAAACCCAGCACCGCCTCTGCCCTACCTCCTCCTCCGCCTAGGAACGTGCAGTAATGACGGCACAAATGCAAACAGAAAACAAAAAAAACGGGGCAGAAACAGAATACTGAATCCCGCCCCTCCAGGACTCCCTGACCTGAATCATGGTTGCCAATGCAATATTTCTGAAAATATTGTCGTGCTACCGTGAGGCAGGTCATGGAGTCCTCGAGAGGTGGGATCCAGAGCAGACAAATCTGCTAAACAGGAGCTTTTTCCAATGGCAGGCCTCTGTTTCGAGAGGCCTGCCAATGGAAAAAGGGGGCGTGGTTTCACGCAGTACTGAAATCCCCCTGTTCACAATAGGTCATTGCCTGCAGCAGGGCCATGCCCTGCAATGCAGGCTTCGACCTAAAAAAGCAATAAAACGTTTGTATTTACCAGTATAAAATGGCCAAAGACATTGGTCTCAAAAACTTCTTGTAGCCCGTCTTGAGTGACCCGATCCTCCTGGGTGAGCAGGCCCTCGCCGGTAGCAAACATACTGATGGCTTTCCTGCAAAGTGACAGAAGCAGAGAATGAAGGCAAACAGGACAAAGCTCAAAGGACCACAGCTGGCAACAAACGGGTATTCTACACACATACAAAGCGAGGAATTCGTGACAACTCTGCCAGAGTTATGGTTTGGCAGTACATACACAGAAGGAAAGACAGCCTAGATATGGCAGCTGTCCGAGGCCCACTTCCTGACAAACGTACAGCAAAAGCAAAGAGAAACGGCCAAAATAAGACAACTAAATTAACAAGAAAATCAGGAGCCTGCATTAGAATAAATATTTTCTTACCTTAAAGAGAGGCACTAAATAATAGCCTTCCCACCTTCTGATTCATTGCCTTGCAACATAGATGACACCCTAACCTTAAAGCATTCTTGAACGCCTCCTAGACATCATCAAGACACTCAAGCTCTATTTCCACAACTAAGCCGAGACACCTAGGTCAGTCTCCAGCCAGAAAAGCCCAACACTCATAATGAATACCACAAAACCACAATGCAAGGAGTCAAAAACAGAAAGTGTAACCTGTGGAAAATGGTTCATCATGCATCCTCGTGAATAGTGGTTGAAGGAAATTAAAGCACCCAGCACTTCTGCCACCATGAGCATTTGCGTCATCATGGGAAGGTAACCTGCCCTAACACCTCAGATATCCTGGTTGTCAAATCCACCTTCAATGCTTGTGACCAGTGCGGTATTCTGTGAACCGACGTATGTATTATTAGGTCAGTTCGCAAAATACGGATTCATAGTGTGTCGCAAATCAACCTACCTCATGAATATTAAAGAGGTAAGTTGCAATTTGAAAACCACTAGGAATCGCAACCATCACAGAGATGGTGGCCTGCTGGGGTTAACAGACCACGTTTGCGATTGCTTTTAAATAAATCTTTTTGTCCCCAAATGCAATTTGTTTTTCTTAAAAGAAAACATGATGCGTTTAAAACTAAATAAAAATGCTACTAACATTTTTTAAGAATAGGCAGTGGTCCTGGCACCACTGCCAACTCTTCAATATTTGTTTTTTCAATTAGGAATCCCTTTCCATTGCAAATGGGTTACCATTACATGTTTGTAGCCAGTAAAGTATTAATGTTTCACGACCAGACTTCCGGTGCAAAACATTAAGGCATACCACTCAGATTCAGTATTTGGAAGGGATGCCCTAAACACGCGCCTTCAAAATATTGAATCGGCATTGTGTCACAAACCCAAATTACAATTTGGTAACGTTTTACCAAATTGTAATTTGCGACTGTAAATACCAAAAGGCACTTGTGCAATCATAAATGGCCCGCTTCACAGAATCGGGCCCTTTACAACTTTAAAGGGCTTTTGTATATATGGCTCTAATATGCAGTTTTCTTTCCTGGGGGTTCTCGCAATGCGTCCAAGTCACCACTGCACTCGTATTTCCCTAGACAAACTATGCCAATGGAATATATCTACGGCCTGTAAAGTCTGTAGACCTGCAATACAGATTAATAGGCTCACAGCATCAGGTGTTTGTTCTAATGTTATGAGTCTATTATTCTCTATTGCAGGCCTACAGTTAGAAATACTGAGGTGGATGCCTGACATCTTACATAACTTTAAAGGTTCAGGAAGTATTTTTCTACAATTGCTGCCCTTTATACTTATTTGCAAAAGCAGAGAGGGTGACCCAAGTCCTGACGAAAGCCACCGATACCTCATTTGAGGGTCCATACTGCAGAAACATGCTAACCTCATTTCGTGGGCAGAATTATCCCCCACTCATTTTATTCTGCCACTAGGTGATTGATTAAATTGCATGTTTCCACCTAGTAGGTAGCTTTATTCCTTTCCACTTGATCCATTCCCCACTGCATATTCTCATACCCTTTCAGACCAGACCAGACTATTTACATTCCATCTCCCCAAGCTCCGCCATACTTTGAAGGGCAGTAGCTTGTACCAGAAGAGATGCCAGGAGGGGCCTGATGATGAAGCATGCCAACCATTGAGCGGGAGAGGGCCTTCGTCCTTAGACTAGAAGGTTTTCCCACTACATTAACTACATTTTTGTGTATATCCCAGACATATTGGCAGCTCGTTCTTTTTGTGGTTATTAATTGATGAATGATATACACTTTAAAAGCAGCAGGCCCCAGGGCCAGCCCAGTGAAGGTAAGTAATAATAAAGTGCAACTTAAACAACAGAACCCTCTTCTGTTGGATACCACTGAGGCAAATCTGCAGACAGAAATCCGGAGCACCGCTCCGGCACACCATGAGCATACACTCTACAAATGTGCACACAAGTTTACCTAACTACAAAGTCAATAAGGGCTTTACCGGGCCTTGAGGCGATAGGAGAGGTCGCAATATATAATACAAATGGAAATGGAATGACAAAATAAGTCTAGGAGGGCAACAACATGGCAGCCTACTAGGGCACTACCTACATTAGAAGACATAAAAAAGGCCAACTTAAGAGACACAGCTTGGCAGCCTACTCTTGGCACCATAAAAACATGAGAAGTACAGAGAAATAGCCAAAATATGTCAAATCTATTAGACCGGAGTTTAGCAGCATTCTAGGATGCTAAATACATCAGATAAATTAAGTAAAAGCATACATGATCCACTGCTTCATGCAATGCACAGGATACCTCAAAGCACCATCACCAGACACATGTGTAACTATGCCTATTGTCAGATAGTTCAGTGAGTTAGTTTGTCTCTGAAGCCTTTTGGTGCATAATGAAATTCTCCAGTTCAAATCCGATGGGGGTCCCACTAGTTAACCGAGGTGAATGGAAGTTACATCTATTATTTACAGTGTTTGGATATATTGATGGCATGTAAGAGCTATACAAGAGGTCTTATGGGCATTGGTCTTGCTAGACAAAGGCATTTAACTGCATAACATAGAAACTGTCCCCAGGGACGGACTGTACATTGAACTTCTGCCCTTATGATTAAAACTGTGAACAATAAATGTATGCCACAAAATAAAAGGAGAAATGTCAACAACAAAACAGATCTTTCATGCATTAATAAGTGTCTGTCAGGTCAAGGAGGACTGCCTCACTAGATTTTTCATGAGAGAGAGTGGCCTGAATTTCACAGAACGGTCATCTATTTTCCGAGCGAGGTCTGTAAAACACTTGGTTGAGCATTGTCACTCACAAGTGGCGACACTTTTGAAAAACAATATCTTACTGGTGAAAAACAGGTGAAAGGGTAAAACGCGTTTATTTTTTTAAGCGCAAAGAAAAAGGCTAGTGCCAAATTTGGATTTTAAACTTGGCAACTCAGGCATGGATTGATGGATTCCGAGTTGTCGACCTCAAAACCTCTCTGTTCACTCAAATTGACTTTACATGTTGGAGGAGAGTAGAAGTTTTGCATTGTTTTATATGGCTGTTGCATAAAACTTCAAATAGGTGATTGACTAGCCTCGTGCTTTGATTCGGGTTCAAATATCTGAGGCCAGTCTGGATTAGAATGTTCTCCCTTGGATACCTCTTGTATCATTCAGTGAAGACAGCAGACTGAGCAAGAAGGACAGGTAAGTCAAGAATGGGTAGTTCTCTTACCTCAGGAAGAACTTGACGAAACTCCTGTTGCAATCGAACTATTACCTGCTTCTCGGTCACAAAGCACCCAAGTGTTTCGGGTTGCAGTATTCAGATACACACCAACTGGCTCTCTTCAGACGTCTGACAGATCTGCCTCGCTGTGTTTTAGTGTGAGAAGATCAGACATATAAACTGGATCAGATTAGGAAGGAAGAGGTCTGGACAGACTCTCTTGGACACAAAAACTGCTCTAACCTCTGGGTTCATGTGACTAAAGTGCCATGCATAACAGCACTGGCCTCTTAATTGAAGCACAATCTCCAAGATTAAATCTCCAAAAGTAAAGAAAATTAAGTCTGGCCAGTCGGAGTGCTAAACTCAAGAACGAGGTATTAGGCTATCTTCAGGTGAAGAACGCATGCTTCAGTTTCAGAAGCAATTGAAAACCAAACTGTTCTGTTCCACCCAATGCTGAATATCTCCAGAGCTATTCTGTTGATGTGATTCTGGTCAAACTTGTGGACAGCCTGTCAGCTTATTGGCTTCACATAGCACGGAGCGCAAGAATCACTATCTATAACAACATTAATTTAACGTGTATGGTAATAATTGGGCAGGAACTCAAGAGGAGGTCTAGCTACCACTCACAAAATCCGAGAAGGCTGAATCATGGATTTCTTTATCACAACAAAGACAACTCTATCTACGTTACTCTCTTCTGTGTCTCCGACATGCCTTTGCGAAGCACCAAGTCTGCAGCAACAAACTAGAGTACACCTCTATCCCTCACCCACAGCAATCCATGTTTCCCACATAGGCAATTGTATAAGCATAGTCCCTCTAAAAGATAAATAGCAAGCTGGAAAGCAGAGAGCACTAGATGTATAAAGTACTAAACAGATCCTGCAGTAAAATCTAACACAATAACTCTACAAGTGGACCTTGAACAAATTCAGAGGCTTCTAAAACAGGGTACTGCTGTACCAACATTATGGAAACCACAGCAGGAGTCTGAGTTGCATTGCCCCGGATGAACCACTGTGAAAAACCTAGAAGTGGTCCCCCATAGTACACCTGCTGCATGTACGGTACACTTCTACTTTAACACACACACCCAATTCAAAGGACATTCATTACGATATATGGTCTGCGTTAACGCATGTTTTACTTCTTGGACATTTCTATTTTTGTTTCACAGAGCAAAACACACGTGTAGAAAAGGTTATGACACAGGAGGAGATATGCCCCATTATGAATATGGGAAAATGCCCTAGTGGGGATCTTCCTCTCTTTATGGCCCATCTCCCAAATGAAATATTGCCAGATCTGTGGAAGACAATAGCTCACAAATAAAGTAACACCAGCACAATCGATGAACTCTTCCTTTCACATAGCCTAATACATCATGCCGTACTTCGAGAAGAGGCCAGTGAAGAAGGCTTTGATGCTGACACGAGGGTTGGGCATGATGCCAGCATTCAAGTAGAGGTAGTCCACCCGCTGATACCTGCCGAAGACAAGAACAAGCACATTACCATCTTTTAACACCATGCTTTCTTATTGTTGTTTGGTCAAAATAAACGAGGAACCTTTATATGGAGAAAAAAACATTAGATTTAATGTTTTTTTATAACTAAAAAAAGATTGAAATACATTTTTTTTCTTAGTTAGGAGTCAGATCTTTTTTTTTAAGGTCAGGGTTCTGTCACAGCTTACTTGGAAGTAAACTACTCTTACAGTAAAAACGTTAGAGAATCCGACCCATAATGTCTCTCAGCAGCTAGAAATGTCTGCATTTTATCTTTACACCGCATACCAACCACAAAAACAAAGTCGGGTCCACAAAATGACACACTTTCCTGCATGCAAATATTGGTCCATGATCACTAGAGCTCTAACAACAAATCCAAGCGCCCAGTTCCCGATTCCATCATCACATGTAGCTCTGGTAAGACTGCGCACTCCTGTCATGAGTTACTTACTGGCTTCAACAGCTATTTTAAATTGGTCTGCCAATAACCTGCAACCGGGTCCAATGCCCATCCATGTGAGACACGGATATCACAACTGTATATATGACTGCCATCTATTTATGTTTAGAGGATGTGTTTGGAGTGTGTGGCATGCATGTGGCTACAGACACACTGGAATACATTTTCTTTTTACCACACCTAGGTGGTGCCCAAGCTGGGGGGCTTGAGTGAGTCCCAGACATCAATGAGAATTGCTGAGCTCCTCAAGGTCATTCTACGGGTCGTTTGTAGCTTTGTAGAGGGTCAGAATTTTGGGTGTGGATAAAAAGAGAAAGTAGGCACCTCTGAAGATCAGGGAGTTTCTACTGTTCTTTCCTGGCTCCTTGTTTACAGGAAGGGCTATCCTCTGTACGATTATAGGGAGTTAAGTAGGGCAGCATCTCTTTCTTTTGTACTGCTCTCTCAGGTCTCTCATGAATGAAAACTATGAGCTTCACCCCATCTTCATGCTAGCACCTGACAACAAAGACCATGACTGGCCCCATTCTACCCTCAAGAACTATCTGCAAGACATTGTAACATCTTGACCCTCATTCACTTACCCTTATCCTCTCCCTCACTTCAAATTAATGTGGGAAATTTGTAATGCGAAACATTACTTTGTAGAAGAATTTCAATCAGGAATAAGATTAAGCAGGGATGGTTTTGCTGGGAAACTATCAGCCTTTTATGATTAACCGGTGAAATGTTAATGATATTAAAAAAATAAATACTTTTCCATTTCATATTTGAGTGGTAACCACTATATTCACAAATCTTTTTGTTTTAATCACGCGCCTTGCTTGCATGCCAATTTGTTCTCCTGAAGGCAGAAAAAAATCAGATTTAATCTCATCTAGTTGGGCCTCCCTAAATATTATTACCTACAGACTTCCTGCTCTTGACCTTCAAAGATCAGATTTTTATCTAAACTTTTTTTGTTACTTTCTTTTGTAATTGTTGCTGCTGCACTCACGTTCTTTTTTCACCACCCTCTGAAAACCACACACTGCCGCATCCAGAGCACATCAACTACTACGGCCCACCATATATGTCCCAGCCTTTCAAGCCCTGACCACCTACTCCTCTATGCTGGGGAATCACCCTCCTCCATCCAGTATCCATTAGGAGAAGTATTCCTAGTTTTTTGCCCTGCGCTGCGCTCTCAGGGCAGCACTTTCTCCCATTCAAAATGACTACTTTTCAACCCTCCCTAAAACAGTTGGGGGATTTATAACTTTCCGTAAATATGCCAGTTCTGGAGTTATATTAGTAAATAAGCCTCTTGAGCTATTTTGTGGAAAGTTGCTTTTTTCCCCAAATATCCCAGGACTGGGGTTAAAATATAAATAAGCCTCCTGGAATATTTCATGGAATGTTGCTCTTTTCCCAAATATTCCAGGACTGGTGTTACAATACAAATAAGCTTCTTGGAGTATTTTGTGTAAAGTTGCCCTTTTCCCAAATTTTCCAGGGCTGGCGTTAGAATTGTAAATTTGACCTTCCAGTGTACAGAAAGCCCACTGCTACCCTGAGGGCACAGCTACATATCAGCCCACCTGAGAGACCTGCACTGGCTCCCCGTCTACAAAAGGATCACGTTCAGGCTACTCACCCACGCACAAAAAGCACTCCACGACATAGGTCCCGAATACCTCAACAACCGCCTCGCGTTCTACACTCCAACACGCAAACTCCGCTCCGCCAGCCTCCCCCTCGCCACAGTCCCACGGATCCGCAGAACCACCACCGGAGGAAGATCATTCTCCTACCTGGCGGCCAAGACGTGGAACTCCCTCCCCGCCCACCTACGACTGACCCAGGAACACCTCATATTCAGGAAACACCTCAAGACCTGGCTCTTCGAGCAGTAGCGCCCCCCCCCCCCCTTGAGACCCCTACGGGTGAGTAGCGTGCTCTACAAATGTATTGATTGATTGATTGATTCAGGGCAAGAAAAGAAATCTCCTCATCATCACTTTGAGGCAGCAGAAAGAGGCCATGGTACGTCCAGATATACAGATCCCTTTGGAAGTCACTGAAAAACTTAACTCAGACATTTTGTACTTTATCACACAAGCACCCTTAAAAAATGTTATCAAAGGTAAAAAGGAGACAATTGTTACCTTTCCCACTGGGTAAATAAAGCTACAAGCCTGTTATCCAGCAGTTCCAATTTGAATTGGTAAGAGAATAGAAGTGAATAGTGATCAAGTGAGTTACTTGGAATCACACAATAGCGTTAAGGGGGGCTGGGGACAAGGCTTGTCTTGGCTTTTAGTCCATTGAAAATTTTCTCAGAGCACTGAAGCTGTTGGGGGCCAGTTTTAAAAGCCCGAGCCGCAGCTGGTGCATCTGTCACTTTGCCCAGCTCCCAGAGATTAAATGATGCAGGAACAGAGGGCAAGAGAGAAAGAAAGTTGGACAGAAAGAGACAGAGTAGAGAGAAGAGGAAGAGAGAGAAGGTGATGGAAAGAGAGACAGATCGAGAAGAGGAAGGGAGCAATGCTTGTTTGAGCATTTTTGCCACGGCTGCTTTTGATCCCCATTCCAGCCCTGATCAAGAAATAAAACGTCATTCTTCTGGTTCCACAATGAAAACTCAACCGCTAGACACGGTCTCCTGTTTTGTACGGAAATAAGGAGTAAGTAGAAAGGAGACAAAGATAAATTTTAAAGTGTGCTGCCTCCTAGTCCTAGCTTGAGGTGTAAGATCTGAAGATCTTTCCAAAAGATTGGTTAAAAGAACTTTGCAGACGTTCTCAATAGGACAGGGTTGTACAAGGTTGGTCCACGAGCACTGGATGCAAGACAGATTTTCAGGATAAATGCCACATATTTAATCTAATTGTAACAGTGTACATGGTGTTTGTACAGACAATCTGGTAAGGGTTACGTTCTCGTGGATTCACACTGTACATCTGAGCTCTAGGCGGAAGCTTAGATTGGTTCAAAGGTCATTCTGGAAGGAAAGCTACAGAAAACTGATGATTAGCCCACAAGAAAAGCGTACGTTTTTGGGACATGCCTGCTTTCTAATACTTGTTTCAATAGCTTTCTTCTCAAAAACTAACACAACCAGGAGCTGGTTTCAAAACACACAACCGTTTGTACTGAAGCCAGCTGTTTGGTCCAAGGTTTGGTGCATTTCACCACACAACCCTGATATTTCTGTTGGGTTATGAAGGTTTGGGACTAGACTGGGCAGAATCCACTGTTCTAGAGAGTGCATCTCAACGGAGAAGGCAGCTAGAGATTATAAAGTACATCTACAATGATTTGCGGACATTTCATCACAGGGACGACTCACTTGTAACGCCAACGTTTGCCCAACAGTGATTGCCGCTTTCATTTATTTATTTTATGGGGGTGTGCCCCCACTTCCCTTCCCACCCTGCCAACACGCATTTCACCACCTACAACCGCAGTGCTGTAATTAGGCACTGCAATGCAGGCAGCGAAATGCCCGTCAACAAGAATGACACTGCCGAATGTACAAATACCATCTACAGCATATGCTGCACCATATATTACATCCACTCATCTGCTGATAGAAGAGTGCAATCAGGGTGTATGCTGTTGTGTGTAGGTACTTTTAACTAAAATTAATCTAACTGAAGCTCATTTACAAAATCAGGGGTTTCTTTGAAAATCCTGCATAAATCGGATCCTTCCTGGTCTACATTGGACACTGCTGGGTTTTAAGTCCCTTTTATTAAGAATGGGCTAGATATCTCTTCCACTATACAAAGCACAATGTCCATCGATTGTCAACAGCCCTCTCAAGTCCTGCCACTTCTCATTATCTTTCTTCAGATGTTCAATCTTGACTTCAACCGACCATTTGTTTTGGTTTCCTCTAGCCATTGTGTGGTCATGGACCACTCATTCCTTGTGGTCACTGTGCCAGTAATCTGGTTCGCCCTATTTTTGGTGGCCATTGCTACTGTCCCACCTCTCACGGCTGATCGTATCTTCTCCCGAGTCTTCAAAACTGGAAATTAACATCTCTTGCAACCTGAAGCACCTTCAAAGGGGCACTGAGTAAATATATATCTTCTATTTTGAGTCAACTCCCTGTCGCCTCTGCGATCGTGTCCACCACTACTTTGATATAGTACATTATTAATGCTAATTCGGACTATTATCGTTGGATCTTACTTTCTAAACATCTCCCTGCATCCCAGTTTTAGGTAACCAAGTACTAAAAAAGTAATATTTACTCCTTTTAAAGTAAATAGCATTTTTGTTTACGGTGTTAACCAAATAACTATAAACAAACATGTTTTTTTAAAGATTTGGGAGACAGGTTGAAATCACCATGTGACGTGACTATGTTCTTATGAAACTGCAGATAAACCAACTCACCTTCGTTTAAGCTCCTCTGCTGCCTGCAGGACAGATGCAACGCAGCCCACATCCACTTTCAGAAGACTGACATCAGCTGCAGGATGGGAGTCAAGAAGAGCAGCACGTGCAGCTTCTGCCCTCTTGGGATTGCGACATGCCAGGCATAGGCGTATGTGGGCATCATCAGCGAGCAGACGCTCACAAAGAGCTAGGCCAATCCCGCTGTAGATGTGAAGTAGAGTTAGAAGAGGTGTGCAGATATAGGCACCACATTGGTTAATGATTTTTCTATAAGCAAGGGCTACTAAAATTCCGGTAAATTCAATATACAAATGTTTGCAATGTATTTGTCACCAACTGTATGTCCTTATCGTGATCAATGAGAACGTGGGCACTCCAGGTATGCCATCACTGTGACTGTTGGTATACAAACAAATGCCCCATAAGCTGCTGGTCCTATGGAAAATAGCCGAGATAGAACTGAATTCTCATGCAGAAAAAAAAAGATTTTATATCAAAACGTAAATCACTTCCTGCCCGAGTACATGAAAAAAATCTTGAGAAGTGTGTCTCTTTTCTCTACAGTCCCCTTGGGGTCTGGCACAGGCATCCAAGGCCAACGCCCAACTCCTGATTCATCTTTATCAATCTAATCCTAAATGCCTGATCTCATCTCCCATAATGCAGCCGTCTTGCCATACAGACATCATGCTAAAAACCACATGGCTTAGGATAATGTACACTACTATAACCATGGGATTTTCAAGCCATGTACATCAATTGTGCACCAACTCCTTCCATGCAGACTTCAATTTACGGGGAGGTTCTTCAGGCAAGTCTTGACCTCACATCACACAAAAATGCACACACACAAAGTAAGGAAAACTGAAGGTCTAGGAATAACCACAGTCACTGCACTATTTTACTTCAAACCATACTTCTTGACTGACAGGACCACTGTGAAATTCTATCCCAAACCTACACACAAAAGCCAACCTAAATCTATGAAAACAAATTCTACATCCCTTGAAATATTCCGCCTTCCCCCAATGAGAAATTATCTTATTACTGGAATCCGTCAAATCTGTCACAAGATAGACACCCATCTAAACATAAGCAATAAACAATACTTCAAAAGTGAACTTTGAAGAAAACAGGGGCAGCATAATCTAACCCAAAACCTCAGCTCTTCAATATATTCAGAAACTGACTAACAATAAAAGATGGATACAAATCTTGTATTAATGCACAGGTACCAAGCAAACCTATCTTTAGGTCTCCCGAAAGGAGAAACAATTGCTTTAGAATTTTTGTGTTTGGAATCCCAGGTACTGTCTAAGAAAGCAGCTGAGGGTAACCACAAACAAACCCTTGCCCTATTGTTGGCTCCGTCCTTCAGTAAGCTTACAAACAACCCAAACAACTACCCCAAGACACATCCCTTGGAGCCACTCAATTAGATCACTTTCACATCTTTACCTTTCCAAGATATCCCAAATCATCACTTTACTTCTAGCAGCCACCGTTTATGAAGGAGGCATAATCCCTCACACCATCATGGAATCCTTTGCCTTAACCCCTCCCATGCGCCCACGATTTTGCGGAAGTACCGCACTTCCGCAAAACGGGCGGGCCGCGTCGGCCATTGGCTGACGGCAGCACCAGCGAGGTAGCGTTGCCGTCGGCCAATGGCCGACGGCAGCATGGAAGGGGTTAAGACCCTCTAATCCATCCTCGGTGTCATCAACTCTTCTTCTCAAATAGTCATTTCTGACCCTCCATAACAAGTGGCCAAAGTTATTCCTCTTTAAGAACCCCTGACTATACTATTCAGTAGACCACAAAAAACTCACTTCACGGGCCTCTTCTGCAAGGACCTGAAATACAGAAATGAAACAAGCATTGGCATAGCCAATAGGTTTCGCCTTTGGGACCTTATAAGTGTTTAGCTAGAGCTATTGACTTTGCCTATGTCTTTTTAGCTGTAGTGTACAGAAGTCAGCAGCATGCTGAAAAGTTATAAAGAAGAAGTGTCAGAAACATTTTTGTTACTGTATATATGACCAAGAAAGCATTATGTACATTGAACGACCACATGAAAAAAGTATTAATAAATAATGTCTTGAGTTTTCTTTTTGTCCTTTCAATGCTGACAACTTCTATCTGCCTGTCCCAATGGTTGCTGGTTATGGTTTTTTTGTAATGGGGGGGGGGCATAAATAATAGGAGGGTGAAGGTTGGGAAATAGTACCTGTATAACAGTCAGTGAGAGAGTCAGTTAGTTAGTCTGTCAGATCAGTGAGATAGTCAATTATTAGTCAGTCAGTGAGAGTCAGTCAGTCAGTGAGAGAGTCAATCAGTCAGTGAGAGAGAGAGAGAGAGAGAGAGAGAGAGAGAGAGAGAGAGAGAGAGAGAGAGAGAGAGAGAGAGTCAGCCAGTCAGAGTCAGTCAGTCAGTGAGAGTGAGAGAGTTGGTTAGTGAGAGAGAGTCAGTGAGTGAGAGAGAGTCAGAGCCAGTCAGTGAGAAAGAGAGAGCCTGAGAGTCAGTCAGTGAGAGAGAGAGTCAGACAGTGAGAGAGTCAGCCAGTCAGTGATCCCAGTCAGTCAGTCAGAGTGAGAGTCAGACAGTGAGAGTCAGTCAGTGAGAAATTGAGAGAGCGAGTTAGTCAGTCAGTCAGTGAGAGTGAGAGTCAGTCAGTCAGTGAGAGTCAGTCAGTCAGTGAGACAGACTGAGCGAGTAAGTCAGTGAGAGTGAGTGAGTCAGTCAGTGAGAGAGAGAGTTAGTCAGTGAGTCAGAGAGTCAATGAATGAGAGTCAGTCAGTCAGTGAGAGAGTCAGTCAGTCAGTGAGTGAGAGAGCGACAGGGTGAGAGTCAGTCAGTGAGAATCAGTCAGTCAGGGAGAGAGTCAGTGAGAGTGATTGAGAGAGGCAGTCAGTCAGTGAGAGTGAGAAGGTCAGTCAGTTAGTGAGTGAGAGAGAGAGTCAGTCAGTCAGTCAGAGAGAGAGAGAGAGTTAGTCATTGAGTCAGTTAGTCAATGAGAGTCGCTCATTCAGTGAGAGAGAGTGAGAGAGTCAGTCAGTCAGAGAGTCTGTCAGAGTCAGTCTGTCAGTGAGAGAGAGTAAGTTAGTGAGAGAGAGATGAGAGAGTCAATCTGTCAGTCGGTCACTCAGTGAGAGAGACAGGAGAGTCAGTCAGTCAGTGAGAGAGAGAGAAAGAGTGAGAGGGTCAGTCATTAAGTCAGTTAGTCAGTGAGAGAGAGAGTGAGAGTCAGGCAGTCAGGCAGTGAGAATGAGAGAGTCAATCAGTCAGTGAGAGAGAGAGATTGAGAGTGAGTTAGTAAGTGAGTCAGTCAGAGAGAGAGTCGGTCAGTGAGTCAGTCAGTGAGAGTCAGTCAGTGAGAGTCAGTCAATGAGATCGAGTGAGAGAGTCAGTCAGTGAGAGATTGAGAGAGTCAGTCAGTGAGAGAGAGTCAGAGTCAGTGAGAGAGAGTCAATCAGTCAGTGAGAGGGTCAGTCATTTAGTCAGTCAGTCAGTGAGAGAGAGAGTGAGAGAGTCAGTCAGTCAGTCAGTGAGAGAATGAGAGTCGGTCAGTCAGTGAGAGAGAGAGAGATTGAGAGTGAGTTAGTCAGTGAGACAGTCAGAGAGAGAGTCAGTCAGTCCGTGAAAGAGTCAGTGAGATCGAGTGAGAGAGTCAGTCAGTGAGGGAGAGAGAGAGAGTCAGTAAGAGAGAGAGAGAGTGAGATAATCAGTCAGTCAGCGTGATAGTCAGTCAGAGAGAGAGAGTCAGTCAGTCAGTGAGAGAGTCAGAGAGTCAGTCAGTGAGTGAGTCAGTCAGTCAGTTAGAGAGATTGAGAGAGTGAGTTAGTCGATGAGGGAGTCAGTCAGTGAATCAGTCAGTGAGAGAGAGTCAGTCAGTCAGAAAGTAAGAGAGTCAGTCAGTCAGTGAGAGAGAGAGATTGAGAGTCAGTCAGTAAGCGAGTCAGTCAGTCAGTAAGCTAGTCAGTCAGTCAGTGAGAGAGTCAGTCAGTCAGTCAATTAGTCAGTGAGAGTCAGTCAGTCAGTGAGAGTCAGTCAGTCATTTAGTCAGTCAGTCAGTGAGTGAAAGAGTCAGTCAGTTAGTGAATCAGTCAGTGAGTCAGTCAGCGAGAGGGTCAGTCAGAGAGAGAGTGAGAGTCAGTCCGTCAGTCAGAGAGTCAGTGAGCGAGTCAGTCAGTCAGTGAGAGTGAGAGATTGAGAGAGTGAGTTAGTCAGTGAGAGTCAGTCGGTGAGTCAGTGAGAGTCAGTCAGTCAGTGAGAGAGTCAGTCAGAGAGCGACAGAGTGAGAGAGTAAGTCAGTGAGAGAGAGTGAGAGAGTCAGCGAGAGAGAGTGAGAGAGTCAGTCAGTGAGAGAGAGAGTTAGTCAGTGAGTCAGAGATCAATAAATTAATGAGAGTCAGTCAATCAGTGAGAGAGTCAGTCAGTCGGTGAGAGAGCGACACAGTGAGAGTCAGTCAGTCAGTTAGTGAGAATCAGTCAGTGAGAGTCACTGAGAGTGATTGAGAGAGGCAGTCAGTCAGTGAGAGTAAGAAGGTCAGTCAGTCAGTCAGTCAGTGAGAGCGAGTGAGAAAGTCAGTCAGTCAGTGAGAGAGAGAGAGAGAGAGAGAGAGAGAGAGAGAGAGAGAGAGAGAGAGAGAGAGTCAGTCAGTGAGTCAGTCAGTGAGAGATAGAGTGAAAGAGTCAGTCAGTCAGAAAGTCGGTTAGAGTCAGTCAGTCAGTGTGAGAGTCAGTTAGTCAGCTATTGAGAGAGTCAGTCTGTCAGTCAGTGAGAGAGTCAGTCAGTCAGTGAGAGAGAGAGAGAGTCAGTCAGTGAGTCAGTGAGAGAGAGAGAGTGAAAGAGTCAGAGAGTCGGTTAGAGTCAGTCAGTCAGTGTGAGAGTCAGTTAGTCAGTGATTGAGAGAGTCAGTCAGTCAGTGAGAGAGTCAGTCAGTCAGTGAGAGAATGAGAGTCAGTCAGGGAGATAGAGAGAGAGAGAGAGAGAGAGAGAGAGAGAGAGAGAGAGAGAGAGAGAGAGAGAGAGAGAGAGAGAGAGAGAGAGATTGAGAGTGAGTTAGTCAGTCAGAGAGAGAGTCGGTCAGTGAGTCAGTCAGTGAGAGAGTCAGTTAGCGAGATCGAGTGAGAGAGTCAGTCAGTGAGATCGAGTGGGAGAGTCAGTCAGTGAGACAGAGAGAAAGAGAGAAAGAGAGTCATTTTCATTTCATTTCATGAAGCTTTATTCGGTTCATATTGTTCAAATGACCATAAAAGCATACAGGCAAAAACAATTAGATGATGATATACAAGTAAAAAGCAGGAACAAAATTTAAAACATCATACTTTTCCTAAAATGAATAGATTTACATATAAACTTGCAGTAAAAATACATATATCCGGCGAGTACACATTATAGATCAACTTCATAGCTTCGTCAGCTATAGATACCATATTTTATAAACATTGGTTTACGATAGACCATCCTGAGATTAAAAAATAGGGTACAGATTAACATAAAGTGCAGTGTGCTTTGTCTCGAATACCCATCACATGGACAAGGGCCAACAGGATGTTTCTTAGGATGCGGAAAGGCCACCAGAACGTGAGCCAATCCAAATCTAAGTCTTGTGAGAACAAACCTGTGGGCTGCTCTAGTTACCTGACTGAGGTATAATTGAGGGCTTTCACAGTCAATGTATTTATTGTATAGGTTGACTGTGGTCAGGTAGCCATTGCTAACTAGACGCTTTTCAGCTTGATACAACATAACTTTATTTTTCAATTCCTGCTTAGGGATATCTCCTGCAGCACCCGGATCCGCTATTATATCGAGGCCATAAATAGCCTGAAAACTGTCTACGATATACTTTAGCCAGGGGATCTTGGTATATTTAGCCAGGTCAAGACAATCCTTAATAACATGTTGGTTAAAAACTGTCTCTTCCTTGTACCAGACAGCACACCAGATCATTAGAGGCCTTAATGAAACAAAGTTACATAAATAGGCAGCCCCCCCTCCCTATGGATCAAATCGGTTGGGGCAGAGGTAGGTAGGCAGAGAAGTTTTTTAAGAAAGATATTTTCTTCCGTTTGCAAACTGCCTATGTTGCAATAACCCCACAACCCGGCCCCGTATAATGCAATCGTGACACTCCTTGCCTTATAAATCTGCATCATATCACCGATTCGTCTATCGACGATTTTTGAGGCAAATTTAAATATTCCATGGGCACTTTTTGACATTTTAGACCTTACATTTACGAGCTCCTGGGTCCAGCTACCATCCCTCGAAAAGGTTACACCCAGGTAACAAAACTTTTCAACTTGCTGCACTTTCACCCGTTCTATAAAAAATTTATGGTTTTTGTTAGTCCTAGCACCACAAATCATCGTATGGGTTTTGCTCTTGTTAATTAACAATTTCCTTTCTTTTATAAAAACAGAAAAACGGTCCATCAGGCACTGGAGTTCTATAGGGGTCTTTGATAAAAGTACAGCGTCATCTGCATAAAGCAGTACTGGCACTCCTGACCCATTTACCTGAGGCGCATCAGCTTTAACTGTTTTTAAAATTATGTCAACAGCATTTATAAAAAGAGTGAATAGCAGGGGGGCGAGAACACAACCCTGCCTTATTCCTCGCTTTACATTGAAATTAGGGGTACATTCCCCGCTTACCCCGTATCGCACACAGGCTTGCAACTTTTTGTAGAGGCGAGCTAAAAAGAAAATAATTGCCTCTGGTGCACCAAGTTCTAGCAGGGCTGGCCATAAAATGGAGTGGTCGACCAAATCGAAAGCGCTGCTTAAATCCGCGAAGCAAAGATATAAGGTGCCGCTCTTGGCCTTGGTGTATTGCCAATTAGTAAATCTAGATTTAAGCATTGGTCTAATGTACCACGGCCGTTCCTAAAACCATACTGCGAGGTCGCCAGAATCCCCTTCTCGTCAGCCCATTCTTCCAACCTGATCAGCAACACTCTGCTCATAATTTTCACTGATGAGTCGAGTAAGCTGATTGGGCGGTAGTTACATGCTGCTGACTTGTCCCCATTCTTATGGAAGGGAAAATAATAGAGTCTCCCCATGTTGGCGGAATCATGGTGGTTACTGCTGCATTAAAAACCAATGTAAGTATAGGGCCCCATAACTGCGGGATAGTCCTATAAACGTCAATAGGAACCCCGTCCGGTCCCTGGGCCTTACCCCCCTTGCTGGCCTTAATACTTTTCCACCTCGGCTAGAGTAATGTCCAATGGAACTATAGGCCATAGTCTTTGTTTTACACCGTTTAGGCCAACAGCCTGAAATATAGCTTAGAAGTGAGTGACCCAAGCCTCACTGCCGACATTGGACGCGAGATGAGGGGCTTTATCATCCTTAAGAAAGGGTGAATTAATCGTAGCCCAAAACAGGCAGCAGTCTGAGGTATCCGCTGCCTGCGCTAAATTGTCCCAGGCTTCTTGCTGCAGCTCCCTCTTCCTTTTGGAAAGAACCATTTTATAATCATATATCAAAAGTGTAACTTTATTCTTATCCCTGGGTCTAAGAGCTAAAGCCTGTTTCAGTTGAGAAAGGAGGGCTGTACAGGCATGATCAAACCATCCATTTTTGTGGGCGGTTTTCCCTTTCCTGGTCCCTGTAAATATGGTACCTACAGTCTTGTTAATGTTAATAAAACTATCTACAATAAATTATGAAGCACTCCCTGATGTTAGGATGCCATTAATATCTGCCATGGATTTAGATATAATTAGGCTCATTACCTTCTCAGATTTTTCCCCGTTCCACCTTAACCTTGTCCCGTTTAATCTATGTGGTTCAATGTTAGCTACGATTCTGGATGTCCGTAGTGTACTATGTTTCCAGATCTCAGTTCTCATTAAAATACGGTTATGGTCACTTAAGGTGGATTCCTCAATAACCGGGGTCAGGCAATATGGCACAATGCTTGATGAAACCATGACATGGTCGATATGAGAGTTACTGTTCCTGCCTGTAGAGATCGGAATTGTTTGGCCCTTGGCATCTTTGGCAGGCTGTAAGAGCTCTAAATCATAAGTTGATAGTAAGTTATTTATTGCCTCCCCATACTCATTGTGTGGGAAACGTGGTGTGTTATCACCCTTGTTGTTTTGTATCCCACATGCCCTAGAAAGCGACATTGGGCAGGTCAAAGAATTAAAATCACCTAACCAAATAAAATCAAAAATAGTTTTCGCCTCTGTTAAAAGCTTCGATAAGGCACTTTCTAATTCAACTATAGCTTTGTGCAGTGTGTTGTCAAAAATATTATTGTAAAAGTTAATTAAAAGTACCTCTTGGCCTTTCTTCTCGCTTATCCAAAGGATTTGCGAATATGTCCCTACAATTAAGTGTTTAACAACAGTCAGCATTAGATTCAAAGATAGTAGGGTAAGCAAACCACCTTTAGCTCTACCGTACCGCGACTTTGATGCTTCTAAATGGTAGCATACAAACCCATCGAAACTCTGTTTTGTAGAACACCAGGTTTCTTGAAAACACAAGATATCATATGATCTAAACAAATCAGGCCCATCCCAACATTTTTTCCTTAGATGCCCAACCAGCTATGTTCCAACTAACGATTGATATCCCCCCTCATATTGCAACAATTGAACTGGTCTTGAGCAGTGAAACAATTAATACCATCCCATCTTTGCTCTACCTCTTCTAAACCAGCTTTTGTATTATTTGCACCTGTGGATCCTTGATCATTTTCCACCCTTTCTATGGTAGAGACAAGTGTGTGCCCACTATCAACCCTTTTTGGATCAGCCTTCGGGGTTAGCTCTGGATCTATACATTTTACACTTAATTCGTTCATCTGGTTATTAGGAATCACACACATGGGAGACCCCCTATCCTGTGTGTGTCAATCATTTGTATCCAGGGAACTCAGGGCTTGATATCTATTCTGTACAGAGATTGAGAGTGAGTTAGTCAGTGAGTCAGTCAGAGAGAGAGAGTCGGTCAGTCAGTGAGTCAGTCAGTGAGAGAGTCGGTCAGTGAGATCGAGTGAGAGAGTCAGTCAGTGAGATCGAGTGAGAGAGTCAGTCAGTGAGACAGAGAGAGAGAGAGAGAGAGAGAGAGAAAGAGAGTCAGAGAGTCATTGAGAGAGAGAGAGTCAGTGTCAGTGAGAGTCAGTCAGTCAGTGAGAGAGAGTTAGTCAGTCAGTCAGTGAGAGAGTCAGTCAGTTAGAGTCAGTCAGTCAGTGAGAGAGACATTGAGAGAGTCAGTCAGTCAGTGAGAGAGTCAGTCAGCGAGAGAGATTGAGAGAGTCAGGCAGTCAGTGTGTCGGTGAGAAAGTGAGAGAGAGAGAGTGAGTGAGTGAGTCAGTGAGAGAGAGTGAGAGTCAGTCATTTAGTCGGTAATTTTGTCAGTCAGTGAGAGAGTAAGAGAGACAGTCTGTCAGAGAGTCAGTCAGTCAGTGAGACAATCAGTCAGTGAGTCAGCGTGAGTCAGTTAGTGAGAAAGTCAGAGTCAGTCAGTCAGTGAGAGCAAGAGATTGAGAGTGAGTCAGTCAGTGAGAGTCAGTCAGTGAGTGAGAGAGTCAGTCAGTGAGAGAGTCAGTCAGCCAGTGAGAGTGAGAGAGTCAGTCAGTCAGTGAGTGAGAGTCAGTCAGTCAGTGAGAGAGTCAGTCAGCGAGAGAGATTGAGAGAGTCAGGCAGTCAGTCTGTCGGTGAGAGAGTGAGAGAGAGAGAGAGAGAGTGTGAGTGAGTGAGAGAGAGTGAGAGTCAGTCATTTAGTCAGTCATTTTGTCAGTCAGTGAGAGAGTAAGAGAGACAGTCAGTCAGAGAGTCAGTCAGTCAGTCAGTGAGACAATCAGTCAGTGAGTTAGCGTGAGTCAGTCAGAGAGAGTTTGAGAGTCAGTCAGTCAGCGAGACAATCAGTCAGTGAGTCAGCATGAGTCGGTTAGTGAGAAAGTCAGTGAGAGCAAGAGATTGAGAGTCAGTTAGTCAGTGAGAGTCAGTCACTGAATCAGTCAGTGAGAGAGAGTCAGTCAGTCAGTGAGAGAGTCAGTCAGTCAGTGAGAGAGAGTGAGAGAATCAGGTAGTCAGTGAGAAAGTCAGAGAGTCAGTCAGAGAGTGAGAGTCAGTCACTCAGTGAGAGAGAGAGAGATTGAGAGTCATTCATTCAGTAAGCCAGTCAGTCAGTCAGTGAGAGTCAGTCAGTCCGTGAGAGAGAGTCGGTGAGAGTCAGTCAGTCAGTCAGAGAGTGAGAGAGTCAGTCAATAATAAAGCCAAAAGGTTGCAAACATGATGAGAAGGCTTAGGTACTGCACCCATTTCTGTGGGCCAATGTTGAGGACCCCAGAGCTCTTTATCTTTCCCCAGAACCAAAACCTCAGTTTTTTTACCATTCAGCTTGAGAAAATTGGCATGCATCAAAGATGCCACTTTGCTCAACCCAGTCCGAAGAGCAGAAGGCTCTGAGTTTTTTCCTACAGAAAGTGAGAAACTAACCTGTGACGTTGGCGTATAAAAATAATGATAACCCAGCTTCTTCAAAAACCGTTGCCAGTGGTCTAACATATATGTTAAACAACAAAGGACTACGAATAGACCCCTGGGGGTCTCCATATGAGGATGAATGAGTCTTGGAATTTGCTGCAGAAGAGAAAACCTGAAACGTACGGTCAGTAAGAAAAGATGTTAACCAGCTAAGTGCAGGATCAGTAACCCCTATAGATTGTAGAGCCTTTATCAGGACGGCATGGGACACCGTATCAAAGGCCGCACTTTAAACCAATAAGACAAGTGCGACCGTATTGCCTGCATCCAAATTTTGGCACAGCATTTCGGTTATGCCAATAAGAGCCGTCTCCGTAGAATAACCGGTTTGAAAAACCGATTTAGAGGAATGTAAAATCGTATTCTTTTCAATGAACTGAGGCAGTTGACCATTAATATCCCTCTCCGCGATTTTAGAGAATACAGGAAGCAATGAAATTGGTCGATAGTTAGAAAACACCGAAAGGTCAGCATTGGCCTTTTTCAATAAAGGAATAACCATTGCATGCTTCCATTCCAGAGGAACCAGACATTCCTTTAAAGAAGAATTAAGGAGTTCCATAATGATTGTAAGCATTGACAGGTCAAACTGCCCTAGCACAGAAATAGGAAGGGAATTACAAGAAGAACCAGATTTGATGCGGCCCAGATGCAATTTAAGGGACGTAATTTCCAGTAATGTCCAGTTCTCAATTTTATTAATGGTATTTATATCAGACAGATCTTTATCAACAGATGGCAAAGTTAAATGAGTAGGGATTGACGGTATTGACTTAAGGGAGGGTGACAAATTCTCAGTCAGAGTGGAGTATATTGCTTCAAATTTGTTAGTAAAGAATTGAGCAAGATCTTCATGTTGTGCTTCATTCAGATTGGGGAAATGGGCTGAGTAGTGGCACCTAATAGTTCTTTTAACATTTTAAACAATGTTTTAGAACAATTCTTGACATCGGATAAGATTGAGGAAACATATTTAGCACGCGCTGCCCTACAGAGAGAATGATATTCCCTTTTAACATGCAGGTAAGCAGTTTTGGCTTCAAAAGCATAGGCCCTTCTCCACCGACTTTCCATATTTTTACATTTGGTTTTCTCAGCTTTTAACAAGTCCGAGAACCACAGGGCTGGGGGGCGGTGGGTACTAATCCTCTTACAGGAGGCAGGCAATCAAATGTCTGTAGTTTTAAGAATCCACTTTTGAAATGTTACTAAGTCAATATCAAGATTGTTTTTAAAAATAGGGGCAGTGTGGCTAAGAAGTTTGTTAAAATTGTCTATATCCAGCTTTTTCCAATTCCTTCTTAGTTTTGAAGTACCGCAAGGCGCCACATGAGCGTTGTTAGTAATTATCGATTCAAAATCAACCAAAAAATGATCGGACCAGCACAAGGGAATTGCTATAGAACATGCAATATTGGATAAATTAGAAAATATAGGATCCAATAGGTGGCCAGCTTTGTGCGTAGGTCCGGAGTTATGGAGTAAAATGTTAATAGCTGCTAACTCTGAGATAGGAATGTTACTAATGGTACAATCAGGATCCTCCAGATGGAGATTGAGGTCCCCTAGAATTGAAAAATTGGCTGATCTGAGCAAAAGAGGAGAAACCAGATCAGGGAGGTTTGTGAATCAGGGACCAGCAGGCCCAGGGGGTCTATACACCAATATCCCTGAAAAAGTGAAGTGCGGAGTTAAAGTCAGCTTAAACAGTGCAGCTTCGCAGTCAGTGACCTGTACATGTAAATCATCAAACTTGCAGCAATATAAATTTTCATAAATTATGGCAATCCCCCACCTCTTTTATCCTCAATGTCCTTCTTGACTATAACATAGAGCCCGTATGGGGGGCAGATTGTTCAGACTTCTTGCAGCCAAGAATTGGAACCTTCTACCGACCAAATTACGCCTTGAACCCTCTGAGGCCAAATTCCATAGAGCCCTCAAAACACACCTGTTTCGCCTAGCACTGCCTTAAATTGTTCTCCCCTCCACAGACTCAGTCTCATCGCAGGGACACGCCGGAGAGCGTAACTAAGCGCTTTATAAAATTCTAAATAAAATTCCAAAATAACATATTTAGGGAGCAGAGCGGCAGCTATATCTGGACCAGAGATATTGTTTAACCATGTCTCTGTAAGGAAAATAGAGTCAGTTGTTTGTCCATTAATAAATCAACAACATCAGCCTGATGTTTAGAAAGTGAGCGACAGTTAGTCAGTGAGAAAGAGTCAATCAGTCAGTAAGAGAGAGGGTGAGGGAGTCAGTCAGCTAGTGAGAGAGTGAGTGAGTGAGTCAATCAGTCAGTCAGTGTGAGTCAGTCAGTGAGAGTCAGTCAGTCAGTGAAAGTCAGTCAGTGAGAGTCAGTCAGAGAGAGAGATAGAATGAGAGAGTCAGTCAGTGGGAGAGAGATTGAGAGTCAGTAAGTCAGTCAGTCAGTCAGTGAGTCAGTGAGCGCAGGTGGTGGAGGGCACAGAGAGAGGAGGTGGTGGAGGGCACAGAGAGAGGAGGTGGATGGCACAGGGAGCGCAGGAGGTGGAGGGCACAGGGAATGCAGGAGGTGGAGGGCACAGGGAGCGCAGGTGGTGGAGGGTATAGCGAGTGCAGGTGGTGGAGGGCACACAGAAAGGAGGTGGTGGAAGGCATTGAGAGAGGAGGTGGAGGACAAAGAGAGATAGAGGAGATGGAGGGCAGTGAGAGAGATGAGATGGAGGGCAGTGAGAGAGAGGAGGTGGAGGGCAGAGAGAGAGGAGGTGGAGGACACAGAGGGTGGAGCGCATAGAGAGCGCAGGTGGTGGAGGTCACAGAGAGAGGAGGTGGTGGAGGGCACAGAGAGAGAAGGCGGAGGGCACAGAGAGCGCAGGTGGTGGAGGGCAGAGAGAGAGGAGGTGGTGGAGGGCACAGTGCGCAGGTGGTGGAGGGCAGAGAGAGAGGAGGTGGTGGAGGGCACAGAGAGAGGAGGTGGAGGACACAGAGAGCGCCGGTGGTGGTGAGCACAGAGCGCAGGTGGTGGCGGGCACAGAGCACAGGTGGTGGAGGGCACAGAGCACAGGTGGTGGAGGGCACAGAGAGCTCAGGTGGTGAAGGGCACAGAGAGCCGGGTGGTGGAGGGCACAGAGAGTGCAGGTGGTGGAGGGCACAGAGAGCCGGGTGGTGGAGGGCACAGAGAGAGGAGGTGGTGGAGGGCACAGAGAGAGGAGGTGGTGGAGGGCACAGAGAGAGGAGGTGGAGGGCACAGAGAGCGCAGGTGACCTTCCAATAATATTAAATATATATTTTGCATCTTCTAAAAGGAAGAGGGTCAATCTTTTCCAGAATAAATGTGTTAAAGGTTAAAGGTCAGTGCAAGCAAGCAAACAGCATGGAACTGGGTTTAAAAGGGGAAAATAATTCCAAGGGATGCTGCCCATCAAACATCTGATTTTTCAAAACATATGTGTAGAACGATGTTAAACAGTCCTTTGCGAATTGCAGTTATTTCGAATGTATTGATTCATAATAGAAAGCTTGCATTTTCAAAAATATTATTTGAAAGTAATGTTTTTCTCAGTCTTGCGTTCAGATTATGGCAGCGTTTCTGCCTGCACGTGCTTTGCCCACGTCTCTGTTTACCGAAGGCTCACTTTCTTAGACGTGTTACCTTGCGCATCTTTGTGTTTTTGCAGTGTTTCTGTTCCAGCAGCGTCTGGCTTGTTGGAAAATGACACTGTTGACTTCGCGGGTGGAAAACATTACTCCTGAAAGTTCATAAACCACCCAGCACAATGAAAACAAGATCCCCACAATGCGTGGGGATTCCTCACGGTGCTGTGCGTGCAACCTGACCCACGAGGAGAGGAATACAGCTGCCAGCCTGCGCGTCCCTGCAAGCAAAACGCTGTGGGAGTAAACATTTGGCAAAAAGGTGGGACAAGCCCCCGCCTTTAGCCATTTGCAGGCTACAATAAGAAAAGGACACAGCCAACAGCCAACCCAGTGCGTGGGGGGAGTCAGACACACACATAGAAGTTTTAAGTGCTTACAAGAAGCCTTGCAGCGCATGCGCGCTGGCTCAGGCTCGACCTAAAAATGGCAAGACCACCCTCCCCCCCCAGACACACACACATGCCCCCAAAAGAATTATCCCTAAGGGCAAGCCAATAGCAAGTAAAAAGGAATTTTGGGGCAATTGTCCAATAACAACAACATAATATGTAGATACAGGAATTATATTCACAGACTATTTAAAATGATACCAGAGGTAGTGGTTTCAAAGTACAGTGTGAATTTTCTAGTATTTTTTAATTAGGGTATTTTAATTTTGTCATTGCGATTAATCCTGTTGGAAAACAGTCATAAAATGGCAACTGTTCCAAACTTGCATCATAAATCCAAAGCAATATGTTACTAGAGGTATTCAGCTTAAAAAATCTAAAGGAAATCTATGACAGCCAGAAACCGTTCAAGAAATACCATGTTTTGTGAGTTTTACGAAAAGCAAGATGATTAGATAATGCTCTGAGAGTTGATGGAAGATATTTTCTAGTGAGGCAGTAGCCTTGAGGAAGTAAGTGAACACGCACTCGCCTGGCACATGCAAGCATTTTTTCACGTCCTTTAGGCTGAAATTTAACTTTCCTGAGTCTCTCTCCTCAAAACAAACCCTTAGGGTTTGACTACAGGCGTCCCTTCTGCTCCTCGATGGTCTCATGAGGCCCATCCATGGTCTTATAACATGTATGTACACAAGCATAAACGCTACGTGTATATAATTATATGTAACTGTATGTTTTGTCGGTCATTCCATGTTGGTGTGACTCATGTTTTATATGTCATGATACGCTGCACAGAGTGCTCACATAGTTTTCTTTTTTTATGTTTTAATAGATTTTTTATATTTGAAACTTACAATTAAAGAAATCATTAACCCCTTCGCTGCGGGGGATATTCCCCCACTGTGCTGGGGGGGGGGAGGGGCGCGTGCACAGCGCTCACATGCTCATGACGAGCTAAGCTCGTCATGAGGCACAGTGCTCCTGTGCTCATGACGAGCTCAGCTCGTCACGGCCACACCCGTTCCCGTGGAATACTCAGCACGGCAGGGGAATTATCCCCGCATGCGAGCGCTCCGCGGCTCATGACGAGCTGAGCTCGTCATGAGCACCGGAGCGCCGTGGCTCATGACGAGCTCAGCTCGTCAGGAGGATTCAAGGGGTTGACTAATGAGCAGTAGTGTATAATACCGGGCAGGAGGCGTAATAACAGTTCCTCTAAAAGAGAGCACTTGGCCGGAGGCAATCAGTATATACAGGCATACAGGTAAATTCACTTCTAACATAGTTACAGTTGCCAACAATAGGTCATACATTACAATCATCAAGGTCCAGCCCCCGATCTACCCTGGGAGAAGTCCATTTCATCCTCTTCCATCTCTAAATCTAGGTCATAGTAGTCTATCCATGGGGCCCACATTTTCCGGAATTTCCGAGGGCACCCTCTTGCCTTGTATGTCACCCTCTTTGCCATCATATAAAGATCCATACTTGACCTCCACTCATTGAGCGTGGGGAATTGAGGAGCCCCCCAGCATTTAGCATTATCTCTTTTAGCTACCACTAGTCCTAAGTTGGCAAGCATAAGCTTGTGGCGCGGCAGGTCAACATCTGTAGGGATACCCAACATAAGGAACTTAGCATCTAACCAAATTTGGGCACCAAGTATATCATTTAGTTTGTTCACTATCCTCCCCAGTAATTTTGAATCCGTCCGCACTCCCAAAGGGTGTATGTATGTACTGCGTTCTGTATGGCATCTAAGGCAATCTGGGTTATCTACCCTCCCCATGGAGTGTAGGTGCGCCCTATCAAAATAAGTTCTGTGTAAGATCTTGTACTGTATGAGCCGTAGCCGCAGTCTAATCGCTACTTCATGGGGTGCATGAGGGCTGCCTCCTAGTCAATGTCCTCTAGTGGGCCCGTGTTAAGTTCCCATTTGGCCCGAAGTGGGCCAAGTTTGTCAAGCATATTGTTTATTTGCATTTTATATGTCAATGATATGGCTTGGGTCAGAATCTCCTCTTGTAGGAGCCTACCTTGCAGCGGGACATACTCAGACAGTGTCCCTGTGTCCAACCCCTCCACGTGCCAAGCATGTTTAAGTCAGAGATAGGCATACGCTTGGGAGTCTCGAAGCTGATATGTTGCCTGAAGCGAGGCGAACTGCGCCAAGGAGCCCGCCTCAAGTACATCCCCATATCTTGGAGATCCCGATTAAATCCCACTGCTTGAAGCCCTTCAATTTTTTTATCTCTGGTAATCTAGAACCCTCCCACAGCGGAGTCTCCTGCATAGGCTTCCCGTTCCACTTCATTTGCTTTTCAGCACTTTTCCATGCCTCCAACACTCGTTGGGTAGCCAGTAGGAGGCGCGCGCTACTTGCTCTGCCATATAAATAATATAGTTGAGAGCGGTTCCGGAATTGTAACCTTTCCAGTCTATGAGTAGGGTGGTCTCCCGGCGCATGGGTCTATTAGTTGATGACTATGAGATGGGCAGCTCTATAGTAGGTCCTAATGTCCGGTACAGCCAAATGCCCATTGTACGAATTCCGCTGTAATGTTTGCAGCGCTATTCGTGGATGGGCTCCATCCCATAGGAGTAAACGTAGTTCACTGTTAATAGTAGTGAACATAGTGTCCTGTAGTTTGTAATAGGTATTTTGCAAAATATAAAGGAGCTGGGGGAGTGTTACCATCTTATACATCGCAGCCCTCCCCTTAATGGTCAGAGGGAGTTTCCTCCACCTCTTGACATCCTCCTGAAAGTTTGAAAGAACTCGTCTGATATTATGGTCCACCCTAGCTACTTGGTCAGTGGTGATAGAAAGTCCCAGATATGTAAAACCCTTCGTGGAAAGTCGTAAACAGCTCGGGTAGGTCTGGGGCTCCACCGCTCCACTCAGTGGATATAAGGTGGATTTACTCCCGTTAATCTTAAAGCCAGTGTGACTGCCATATTCCTGAAAGATCTGCAATATCTGTGGGAGTGTCTCAACTGGGCATGTAACATAAAGCAAAAAATAATCGGTATATAACGATATGCATTCCTCCTCCAAGTAGCGGGATTCCTCCACAAAGCCACCTAGACCGTGGAGGGTTCTAACCACACAGGCCAAAGGTTCTAAAATAAGAGCAAACAATAGGGGCGATAGGGGACAGCCCTGTCTAATGCTCAGCTGAATCGGCCAGCTTGAGGAAACTACTCCATTGACCCGGACTTTAGCCTAGGGGACATTGTATAGCAGTGCCAGCTAGTGTCGGAACACTGGGCCAAAGCCCAACTTTTCCAGGGTGTGTTTCATAAAGGGCCAGTGAATTGTATTGAATGCCTTCTCAGCGTCAAGGGAGAGGAGCAGATGGGGGGCATCTCAGTTCTGTACCATGTCCATCCAGTTGGCCAAGCAGCGTAGGTTATAACGTGTGGCACGCTTTGGCATAAAACCTGATTGATCTCTATGTATCAAGGGGGTAATAACCATCAGGAGGCGCAACGCAAGTATTGTAGCCCGAATCTACGTCTCAATATTAAGTAGGGATATGGGGTGATAAGACCCACATTCGTCCGGGGGCTTCCCTGTCTAGTGGATGACCACCACCCTAGCCATTCGGAGATCCTGCGGCAGAATCCCTTGGTCTTTTGACGCCTTGAACAAGTCAAGCAAGTGTGGAGCCAACAATTTGCTATCAAGTATAATAAAAAATTCACCTGGGAGACCGTTAGGCCCCGGCGTTTTACCTGCTTTTTGGCAGTCGATGGCCTGGGTCACCTCTTCTAGAGTGACGTCCCCCTCTAATCCGTCTCTCTGCCTGTGAGAGTAGCTCATTAAAAAGGGACGAGGGGAACCCATTAAGTGGCTCGGGACCATGGGTATCAAGTATTTATGAAAACAACAAGCGGTCTTGAGCATACAAGAATAAGGGAGAGCACAAATAATGTATATAGACCACAATGGACTTCTATATAGTTCAGAGTTCCTTGACCAGCCAGACAAGGAATATTTAATGATTTGATAGATTATTTAATCTCAAAATACAACACATAACCCGAAACATTGGGGTTATAGTAGGGCACAGTCCTGTGCCATACAGAGGGGGGAAGTGAGAAAGTAAAAGTAAGTGAAAGGAAATATCAGGCAAACAGAGTGAGCTTGCAGGTCACTGATATTGATTTACATTGACAGTGTATCCTGGAGTTACTCATACAAACAATAATGTAGTGGAGTTACATGTATGAATTACTCTAAAAGGAGTCGACGTTTCGATCCCAAGCTCGGTTATAACGGGATCATCTTCAGGACAAGAGAATAATTTTGCCTGAACAAAGTTTTTTAACAACACCTGTTTTGGAAGAAAGCAAGAGGGAGGAAAACAGAGATATATATACAATCATTATTTGTATAGTCAGCACTCACATTGTAACTACGGTATTCGGAATCGCAGTGTCAGGTGTTGCCATGAGGCGTGGGTATTCTGTGCAAGGCCCCTCATACTCATGCATGCTTTAGTGAAATCCTTTTATCAACGATCGATTTTAGCAATTGGTGATAGTGAACTCTCGGATAACTAGGGTACGTGAGAGTGATTTGGGAACTTAAGTCAGCCGTGGAGATGGTGAGGCTTGTGGCCGTGATAAGAATATGGTGGTTGTGGGGGCATGATGGAACCTATGCCGTTCTATTGGTGCGTCTAGCGCATGGTGGTTGATGGTCAATGGGACCTACCAAGTTGGTATCATGAAGTGGAGGTTTCTTCAAGTGGAGTGGTCCGATTAATGTCAACAACGCGTGTCGCTCTGTTGGCAATAAGATGTATTTTAAGATATCATGCTGTCCAGAAGGAGGGTAAAAGTAAGTACTAGGGTATTGTCCTATTTACCTTCATTGAGGAATCGTTTCTTTTGGGCGAGGATGCTTAATAATTCTATACAGGCGCCGGGTTTGATATTCAGTCGCGGCGTCACTGTTGGTCTGAAATAATTATTGACATGACTAGTGGCAATCACACGTGTCAAAAGGCTTTTGCTGTCAGGCTTTTGTTGGGAGTTACACATTACCATCTGAGTTGCGTGGAGTTTGTATCTAATACATCGGAGTCAAAGCATTGCATGCACTCAGCCAGGGTTTCTTATACGCGTATGTTACGTAGCTGCCAAAGAAAATAAGACCGTTTTAAGGTGATGGGTCTTGGGTGGTGAGAGATAATTTTATGAGCTCATGGGGCGGTATTACCATGCCTGATAGGTATGCGTCATCGAGGGAAGAGATGGGTGGTGTTGTAAAAAGGCTCCAGGGGTCCAGGATGTGTACTGGGGCCGCTATTGGGGTAAATTGGACACCAGGGTTACATGCTGAAGGTATTTAAGAAAAGGAATTTTTGGTAGTCAATCAGCACTTTACCAGGAGGTTGTAGTTTCTGTGTGCACCGGAGGATTTTGATCTGCCTGATTGACGAACAGATATATGGTCAAACTCTGTGGGGGAGGGAACAAGAAGTTAGTCTATGGTCGGGTGGTGATGGAAGCGCTAGAATAAAGCACTACTTTACCGGTTGAGTCTTAGGCGGGATAGCCGTCGTCCTGCGATTTGAATAACGCCGATTTGGCGGGGCGGCCAGAAAGATGACTGGTCCGCTGCGGGGCAAAATAACAAGAATTACAGAGGTTTGCGTACTAGAGTTAGCATAATGTTATATCTAGGGGCAGTGGTACGGCGAGCTTACCAGGCGGAGTGGTCGATGCTCTGCAGGCGCCGGTCACAGGAGCTGTCTCTCAATGGATCGCTTCCGTGTTGTGAGCCATTTTCCTAGTTATGGGTTTAAACAAGGGTCACGTGACGGGGGATGACGTGGTCCGCCTTGGTTTCATCTGGTTATTGGTTTAAACACGGGTCACGTGACAGGGGAATGCCGTGGTCCGTGTTGGCTTCGATTTTCGGGGGGCGGCCATTTTGAGCTGGGGAAAGCCCTTCTGACTGTAGGGATTTCTAAAGATGATTATAGTGCGAGATATTCTAGTTTTGGTTGTGGGAACGAACCGCATACGCTCAAAGGGGTTTGGGAGGGAGGTTTTTGGGAGTGACAGTGAAAAACATGAAATTAATTAAAATTGAAGTGCCATCAATGTGCTCGTTTTGTGAACAACTGTGTTTCAGTGCATAGATTTGAGTGACATTGATTCGGAGAATACTTTAAAAATACATTGACTTTCAACACAGAACGATTAAAACCTTCAAAACATGTTTTTAGCAGCAAAACGATCTTTCAGAATGCCGCAGATTTTGGACCAAAGTTTGTGGTTTGAGACAACTGATAGACACTGTAAGCTCGCCGTACCACTGCCCCTAGATATAACATTATGCTAACTCTAGTACGCAAACCTCTGTAATTCTTGTTATTTTGCCCCGCAGCGGACCAGTCATCTTTCTGGCCGCCCCGCCAAATCGGCGTTATTCAAATCGCCGGACGACGGCTATCCCGCCTAAGACTCAACCGGTAAAGTAGTGCTTTATTCTAGTGCTTCCATCACCACCCGACCATAGACTAACTTCTTGTTCCCTCCCCCACAGAGTTTGACCATATATCTGTTCGTCAATCAGGCAGATCAAAATCCTCCGGTGCACACAGAAACTACAACCTCCTGGTAAAGTGCTGATTGACGACCAAAAATTCCTTTTCTTAAATACCTTCAGCATGTAACCCTGGTGTCCAATTTACCCCAATAGCGGCCCCAGTACACATCCTGGACCCCTGGAGCCTTTTTACAACACCACCCATCCCTTCCCTCGAGGACGCATACCTATCAGGCATGGTAATACCGCCCCATGAGCTCATAAAATTATCTCTCACCACCCAAGACCCATCACCTTAAAACGGTCTTATTTTCTTTGGCAGCTACGTAACATACGCGTATAAGAAACCCTGGCTGAGTGCATGCAATGTTTTGACTCCGATGTATTAGATACAAACTCCACGCAACTCAGATGGTAATGTGTAACTCCCAACAAAAGCCTGACAGCAAAAGCCTTTTGACACGTGTGATTGCCCGTAGTCATGTCAATATTTATTTCAGACCAACAGTGACGCCGCGACTGAATATCAAACCCGGCGCCTGTATAGAATTATTAAGCATCCTCGCCCAAAAGAAACGATTCCTCAATGAAGGTAAATAGGACAATACCCTAGTACTTACTTTTACCCTCCTTCTGGACAGCATGATATCTTAAAATACATCTTATTGCCAACAGAGCGACACGCGTTGTTGACATTAATCGGACCACTCCACTTGAAGAAACCTCCACTTCATGATACCAACTTGGTAGGTCCCATTGACCATCAACCACCATGCGCTAGACGCACCAATAGAACGGCATAGGTTCCATCATGCCCCCACAACCACCATATTCTTATCATGGCCACAAGCCTCACCATCTCCACGGCTGACTTAAGTTCCCAAATTACTCTCACGTACCCTAGTTATCCGAGAGTTCACTATCACCAATTGCTAAAATCGATCGTTGATAAAAGGATTTCACTAAAGCATGCATGAGTATGAGAGGCCTTGCACAGAATACCCACGCCTCATGGCAACACCTCACACTGCGATTCCGAATACCGTAGTTACAATGTGAGTGCTGACTATACAAATAATGATTGTATATATATATCTCTGTTTTCCTCCCTCTTGCTTTCTTCCAAAACAGGTGTTGTTAAAAAACTTTGTTCAGGCAAAATTATTCTCTTGTCCTGAAGATGATCCCGTTATAACCGAGCTTGGGATCGAAACGTCGACTCCTTTTAGAGTAATTCATACATGTAACTGCACTACATTATTGTTTGTATGAGTAACTCCAGGATACACTGTCAATGTAAATCAATATCAGTGACCTGCAAGCTCACTCTGTTTGCCTGATATTTCCTTTCACTTACTTTTACTTTCTCACTTCCCCCCTCTGTATGGCACAAGACAGTGCCCTACTATAACCCCAATGTTTCGGGTTATGTGTTGTATTTTGAGATTAAATAATCTATCAAATCATTAAATATTCCTTGTCCGGCTGGTCAAGGAACTCTGAACTATATAGAAGTCCATTGTGGTCTATATACATTATTTGTGCTCTCCCTTATTCTTGTATGCTCAGGACCGCTTGTTGTTTTGATAAATGTGAGAGTAGCTCAATCGCATCTAAGTACTGGAGTATTTGTGTCTCCCTGTCTGAGGTTTAGCTTCATAAAGTTCAGCATAATAGCCATTAAGCCTTCTGGGACACGGGTCCTATCATTACCCGTAACCTGATCACTCATTACATCCCAAATCGGAGTCTCCGTTCCAGCCAGACCCTCTTGGCAGTAGTCCCAAGAATAAAGAGATCCAGAACCAGCGGAAGAACGTTCAGGTACAACGCAGCGAAGGCCTGGAATGCTCTACCACTTCATCTTAGAGCCACCCAGAACCTTACTATGTTCCGCAAACAACTGAAGACCCATTTTTTCACATCTGCTTGCTAAATCCGCTATCTTTTTCTCCTTTTTCCCTGTGCTCTGTAGGTTCACGATTTCCCTAGCGCTTGGACGCCCACGGGCAACAACTGCGCTCTACAAATCCTCAAGTTTACAAGTTTACAATAGCTAGCAAATGCCTCAGCTATGGCTTCGGGCATGATATGCGTGATATTGCGTTCCTTAATGGACATCACCCATCTCATCTCTAATCCTTTCCGTCCTAGCCATGCAAGCAACTTTCCTGCTCTGTCTCATAAAGCCGATGTTGTGTTGCCAATTGTTGAGCCCTCACCTCGTTGGTCGCCAACGCCAAATAATCTCGCTTGTTTATTTCGATTTGGCGGAGGGTATGTTCATTCAATGTGGCGGGATCTCGGCCTTCGAGGCTTAGTAACATGTGCTCCAGTTCCTCCAGCTCCCGGGTCTCCCGTTTATTTGTGGGCAATTATATTATGGGCTCCATCACGGAGCACTGTTTTAAACGACTTCCACAAGGTGACAGCCGATTGTACTGAACCTTCGTTTTCTCGAAAATAGAGTTTGGAGTCCACCCTAAGCTCCCTAGCAACTCTCTTATCTTGTAGTGCCCAAGGGTTCAATCTCCACTACACTACTTGGTGACCCCCTCCCACCCACCACCATTAGGAGGGGCGAATGATCGGAGATGCCCCAAGCTAAATAATCTATGCTTTCCACCTGTCTGACCTCCCCCGCCGGGGCAAGAAGGCAGTCTAACCTCGAGAACACCCTCTGTGCCCCCGAGAAATAGGAATATGCACGTGTATGAGGATGGTGTCTTCGCCATAGGTCAGTCAGCCCCAGAATATTTTGGAATCGGGTTAACATTATGGGACCATGGGACCCGGGTCACAGGTGGGTATGGTCGAGGGAGGGATTGCTAACATCGTTAAAGTCTCCCTCTATTATGTGTATGGCAGGGCCGGAGTGTAGTAGGAGCTCAGTTAGTCTATCCAGTGTAGGTACTTGCTGTCGCGGGGCGCATATACACTAATAAGCCAAAACGTCCTGCGGTTCCAAGTTCTCTCCACAGCAACGTATGTCCCATCAGTATCCACCCACTGCCGAGTGACATGAAAGGGAGGAGACTTTTTAATGAGGATTGCAACTCCCCTCGGTGAAACCTGCATGCGCCAGTGCAGTGTATTGTCCCCTTCCCATGAAAGAACAGCTCATGCCTATCAGGTGTGTTTCTTATAAGAATAGGATGTTGGGTTTAAGCCTTGTGAGATAAAGAGATACCAAGCCCCTTTTCATTTTATTTCCTAAGCCGTTGATATTCCATGTCATTACCGTAAACTTTTCTTCTGCCATTGTGAAACAACTCTTGATTTATCACCTGCCTGATTCTCCACCAGAGGCCCGCCCCTTTTGCCCCCTCTCATTTCAACCCAAGTGTGCATGAGAACAAATTGAACAAAACCATTCCCCTCACCGTGTAACAATCTCAACACACAACGTGCAACAGAATCTAAAGTACCCCCACCTCACGCACTTCAGGTATCCACACCTCCCCCCAATTTGTCAACATGACAACTCAGGCATGGGTAAGTCACTAAGAGGTCTGTAGCCCACCCTTCCCCCGAACAATTAACTACACAATAAAAATACAATAACACACAATATACTTTCCTTGCACTGGGCTAGGCCCTGTGAAGCCTTCTAAGCTCTAGGGTAGTCGTAATGTCAGTTGGGGCCACCTGGGCCCGTATTTCAGTCATCCTCGCCATTGCTGGGTAGTTGCTGCAGCTGTGCACCAGCGTCAAGCAGGGTCGGCTCTGGTGCTTCCAGCCGTTGAATACTTTCAAGGAGAGGCTGCTCGCCGTCTGTGTCTTCCGAGTCCTCCCTCTCCGACAGCTCAGGGTGGACAGTGTCATCTAATCTAGCAAAGGTCCGCAGCGGGCGGACCTGCACCACCTCATCTTCAGACTCCGACAGATGTTCCTTCTGATCGTTAGATCTCAACAGCTGCCCCGGAGTGCTCCCGGCTGAATTCCGGATTCTCAAAGTTCGCCTCCATAGTTTCTCTTTGGGCAGTTCTTGGCTTCAACGCACTCACTTTTACAGAAATTAGCCCGAAGCACTGGGTGCCCCACGTCGCAGCTGGGGCCGTTCCTTAATCCAGGACCACGCCTCTCCTGGAGTTTGGAAAAACAGCGTAGAGCCTTGAAAGATGACCTTGAGTTTAGCTGGGAATAGTAACATATATTGGAGCCCAAGTGTCTGCAGTTTCGCCTTGATCGGGTCAAAAGTCCTTCTCTGCTTCTGCACATCACGCAAGTAGTCTGGAAAAACCATCACTCGAGTGTGCTCGTATTGGACTTCCCCCTTCCTTAGCAACTCACGCAATATCAAGTCTCTGTCCTGAAAGTTCGAGTGCTCACATATTTCAAAAATCTTTACCACAATATCCACTAAATCACTAACGGTTTTTACATGACATGCATGACAAGGTCGTGCATTTTTTAATTCTTTTGTCTTTTTCTTTCCAACCCTCTGTAGGATTTTTGCAATTTTAACTGACCAATTAGGTGCTATATAATCTTTATTTTCTGTATTTTTGTTTATTATTGTGAATTATAAAATAATAGAACTTGAGGAGTGGGAGCAATTTTTCTCCTTTAAGGTTCTGAACAAAAGACTTGAGGTACGGCTTGAAATTAGTCGACCGACCAGGGAAACAGTAGGTACTTTACCTCAAGCATTTCCCATTTATCCCCAGATTTTAGCATATCAACTAGGGGAGTGAATAAAAGTATTTTTCCCCACTAGCTAGATAATTTTAACGTTTTTGTCATGTAAATAACCCACTCTACGTCGCCAACTCACATAGGTATGTAGGTGTTTGGGAACATCCTTTTTACAACGTCTCCGTAGGTAGAAGCATGCCCCTGTCTGTAGAAGGCAGGGATGAAACCTCTGATGAAGCATGCCACCAAGGGGCAACCCTTGTGGGTGAGGGCTATTTGAAAGAAATGTTCTCTTTCCAGTCCTACTTAGAGGTTACTCTCCCCTTCTTTTCCTTCTCCAGCAGGAAGGACTCTTTTCTTGGTTATTTTGGAAGATATCACTAACTAGACAGTAATGGGAGTTAATACACATACTGTTGTTCACAGCTGGTCACAGTTAAATATGGCAACCAAGTCAAGGTGGTTTGTGTGCATCGTGCGGGAAAAGACCTGTAGTTTCTAATCTAAAATCTCAGTGGGCAAATTTCCTTTCTGGTAATGTCTTTGTGTAATCTGCTGGTGAGAGGCTCCAGTCCTATTAAAATCTGTTTCTCTCGATAGACCTTCTCTCATTTCAAAAATAACCAAAAAATTACTTGAGTCCACACTAACGTGCATAATTGAACATGCTTATTCCCCCTCCCTCTCAATCTCGCCCCAACTAGAATCCTATGTGCTATTTTTCAAGGTATAAAACACAGTCCAAGACAAAGTTAACACAGCAGTCCTTCAAAAAATGCACAGTTTAAAAACAACATTATAAAGAAGCAAATATGAAGTTTGTCATAGATAAAACATGAAAATCTCTGTAGAGGCATATGTTGGGGTATATGCCAGGGAATGTGTTGGTAGGGGTGTCAAATTAAATAAGGCAAATGATGGGGGCTAAAACAGGAAAATATTTTAAGACACTAAAGCAATACGTAGTTGTAGGTTCCAATACCACTGCTGCCAGCAACATAAGGGGTTTACTCTTTTGTAGTCCCTACACAGAGCTGGGAATTTGTGATGTGGATCTCCCTAGCCACCAAATGTGTATGGTTGCTACTCTCTGATAGACACGTGATGAAGTGGCAGGGTGGGTACACTGTTGGAGGGGGTAGCTGGAGAACTTGTAAAGATAACCAAATCCATTCAATTTGAAAATGTCTGGGTGAGACATGGAGAGTAATCACAGTGTCGCAGGAGAAGAAAATCTGGGCACTAGGCAGGATCAACATTGTTACTTCAGGGAAAGGGTAGCATTAGATGATCATGGCAGGCAATGTATCTATTTATTAATGCAATGCATAGATCCATCTCTGTTCACTATGAATTGTGACAGCTTCAATAACATGACTGACAAAGGCTCTAGGGGTGGCACTTTGTAGTACATGTAAAATAGAACAGGACCCCCTGCTTATTGGATTATGGTTACTGGGGCAGAGCAAGAACTATAATTAAATAACAGTCCCCTGGCAACCTTTCAATACACTCATCAAATCTTCAATCTCTCAGGAGGAACGTGGCTTACTAAGGTACGGGGACGTATCATGGGCTGGATTGGGAGGAGGGATAGGCGGATGGTTTAATAGCCGGGTCCCTCTCTATTCGGTCCTCCTCTACCCTGCCCTGGACACCATCACTTTCTTTTAGATGTGTATCACAGTGTGCAGCGTCCCTTCACTCACTTCCCCTCGACTGCGAAATCAGCCATACCCTTACACATGATCTCCTTTCCTCTTTTCTCCCCAACACCACGGTGTTCCCCGGAACCAGACGACCTCGACAGTGGAAAGAAGATAGGACTGTGACCCGAAGGGGACTGACCTCAAGAGACAAGAAAGAAGAAGCCCCTCACTTTCCTACCATTCTGGCTTCTAGAAGGAGGCGTGCCTTAAGTGCAATAAATCCTTCATTACACCGACTTGGTTTCCATCAAGTTCTTCCTACCCCGCAGCAAGTAGCTTTTTTAAACCAAATCTATGTTTTTTCCACCAAATTGAATCTCTGGCTTTTGCATTACATCAAATCAAATATGAGACCTTTACATCAAATCTGCACGAGTTTCATTGACAAACCACCGCCTTGTTCAGGCTTGCCACAGAAAGAGACCCCTGGAAACTTTTCAACCTATAAAAAAATAACAAAACCTTAATAGATTGCACATATATAGTCAACATAATTCTAATAGTTAATGCACCAGGTGCTTGTGCTCCACCATGTCCTCCACTCGTCATTCCACTTCCATGAGTGTAATCAATGATACCATATATCCCATAGAAATGTTCACTATCATCTTAAGTGTCTTTATTTCTTTAGTTGCATGCCATCCTGCTTCCTTATAGCCCATTCTTGTTTTATTTTATTTAATTTCCCATGATTCCCTCTGTAGGGTGGGAACTAAACACATGTTCCTACTCTAATTGGTGGATCTGCCAAACTTCAGCCCAAAGTGGGCAAAAAGCTCCAAAATAAGTTAAGACCAAATAGAGCCCTACCAGCTATATAGACCAGGAGAATACATTTTAAGATAAGACATCCTAAACTTAAGGTATTACTCATTAAGTTAAACTCAATTTGTTATACCTAGTAAGGTGTCCCAGGTAAGATGGTACTATGACAATAC
This sequence comes from Lissotriton vulgaris, assembly GCF_964263255.1. NCBI lineage: Eukaryota > Metazoa > Chordata > Amphibia > Caudata > Salamandridae > Lissotriton > Lissotriton vulgaris. The sequence continues at coordinate 817,963,826 of NC_141685.1, read as the reverse complement.
CAAATGGTCTCTCTGTTCTCCAGGGCCAAGCCAGAATCCTTATCAAATCTCTTTGGTCCGTATTTTTTAGAGACTGTAAATATAAAAGACAAAGCCATCCAAATGAATAGTGCTGTGAGGCCAGTGTTCTCTTCCATTCTATCTCCATATTCACAAACCAGCAGGATCTATCTGCCTAACTCCTATAGTACAAAATGGCAATCCTCATTCGCACGAGTCTCCAGTCCACTAGATGCGCGATTGTGAACTTCTTATTAGATCTTCCAAAGCTCTCCCATCCATTATGTATACCTAGATGTTTGAAGATTTTCCAGAGAAAGCAGAGCCCACTCCATTTTCTCTGCATTATTCAGTAAAGCATAGAAAGAAGGAACAAAGTAGGGAATCAAAGGGTGATGTACATTTTGCACTAATTGATGCATCTCTTAAGAGCAAGTGGAGCACGAAAAGATATTAATAAGAAGCACTGGAATTGTGCCTCAGAGAAGCACTGGGAGGTTTGGCTCACAAGACGACTAGGTGTTCAGGGAGCACTGGGTCATACCCAGTGCAGGTTGACATGGTTATGTGCACATGGGGATCAGGGTTATGTGAAGCTAGAGATGTTGATAGATGAGCAATGGGGCACCCCGCGAGTACAAATGAGGAAAGCCCATGAGGAGTCCTTTGCTATGTTTCATATCTGCAGTCCTGGGGTTTTTAAGCATGCTGTTATAATAATAATCTCAGTAAACTGCAAAGGGTTCCGTACATTGCTTATACTTGCCTAATGAATATATCACACTGACCGTGTACTCTCTCCACTGGCTGCCAGTTAGAGGGATTGCAAACCAAAACTCTGTGCACAGTCTGCAAATCTCTCAATAGCAGAGTTCTACACCAGCTAATCAATCTTCTAGGCTTTGCCGCCAATCTTAACTCTTTGTCAAACTCCTACTGAGGCTCAAAAGATTTGCCAACCGATTCTTCCATGAAAATGTTTTGTCCTCTAGAACAAATTTCACACTTCAGCTAAGACATGGGGAGGATTTCCTAAAGATATTGAAATGCTAGGAGATGGACTGCTTCTAACCAATCTATAGTCAGGTCCCAGCTCTCCAGGCACTGAATTAAAAACCTTAGCTTCTAAGTCACGACAAATTAAGCAACAACACTCAACCATACTGTTAACCAAATTTTGCATGGCTGACCCCCATATACATAACTCTACTCCTCCAAGGCTTCTCGATCTTGTGCAACACAAGAGTTGAATACAAGGATCCTCTGCTGAACACCACATATTGTCTTAAATTCAAATCTGCCTGATTCACACATCAAATTATACAACGATCCTTTCTACCCTCTTGAACTACGCTACAACCCTTTACCTCATGGCCCTCAGAAAAGGCTGTATTGGAGAATGCATAACTCCATCAAACTCTAAAGAATGCAAGAGCTCTATTGGCTGAAAATAATGCCTGTCCACGTTGGGGTGGATGTTTATTTTGCTCAAAATATGTTCTTGCCTGTACATACACTGCTCTCCAGATGCATAAAGTCCCATTCAATAAATGATTATAATGGGGATGTGAGAAGGAATAGATTCATGCTTAACATGGTTGCCTTAAGGCAAAGCATTATCTAACTAGCATGATTTAAATGAAGACCATATTTCTTTTCTATCTTCACCAAACCATTGATCATAGCAACTAACAAATATTTCATTTTGGAAGCATGACCGTGGCATCTCAAGAAACATCAAAGTCACATCTTCACTTCTTGCATCACAGCCAATATTGCTTTCATTAAGGTTTCATCACATACAAAAGTCACTTTGCAATGTTCATAAAGCCAAACCTTAAACAGCCCGTGGAAGACTGAATGAATTAATTAGAAAAATATGCGGTGGAAACAGCTGCCACATGGGGCGTCATGGAGCTGAGTGGAAGGCAAAAGTACAGCAACCAAACCTAGACTAAAGCAACCAAAATCAGACTAATGCAAATGGACAGACACCGAAAAGAAGTTAGTTTAGAAATTGCTAAGGCACTCACTTTTAGAGCTTGGTACTGATAAAGATTCGATTGTGGAATTAGGTTGTAGTTCACGATAGACAGTATGGCTGATTCTTAGGTTACGTCAAGGATTGTACATGCCGAGGCATTGTTAATGTTAATGTTATTTTGGAATTTGTAGAGCGCGAAACTGTCGCTCCGAAAGGAGCATCCTGGCGCTATGGAGAGGGGGATTCAACAGAGGTGAGATCTGAATGGCAGCCAATACATAAGCCTCTGACAGATTGAAAAGCCAGGTTTTAAGTTGGTTACGAAATGGAGCTTCTCGATCAGGTAGCCTTAGCTCCTTTGGCATCCCATTCCAAGCCTTAGAAGCCAGGACGCTGAGGGGTTTTCCTCCTTTAGTTTTGTAATGAAAAACGGGGATGCTAAATTGCCGACTGCTGATCTAAGAGCTCTGGTGGGACAGTAGCGTGAGTATCTTTTTGAGAGATACTTGGGGCCGATGTTATTTAATGCTCTGAAGGCGGTCAATAACATTTTGAAAAGAATCCTTTTATGTAGGGGAAGCTAGTCTAGCTTCCTAAGGGCCGCAGAGGCCGACGAATTTCTGGGCAGTTTCAGTACCAGGCGAGCCGCTGCATGTTGGACACTTTGCAGTTTTTGTAATGCCATTTTTTTTACTCCGGCCATTAAACCATTACAATAGTCTAGGCGGGAAAGTATGAGGGCCACAGCCACAGACTTTCTTGACTCAATAGGGAGGAAGTCAAAAAACAATTTCAATGATTTGATGATATTAAAACAACTACCTGCTAGACTCCCCCCGCTGAATTTGGGGGCGGGGAGGCTCCCCTGGGCCACCATTCATTGGGGCTGAAGTTGACATTTTCCCCAATGAGATAAATAACGGTGATGGATCAAGCCCTGATCTTTGGACTGGGTAAGAGTGGTCTGCTTAATTCAGACACTCTGTTCATCACCACACCCTTGTCTGAATCGTTTTTGGCCACTATAGGTGTGGCAGGGTATACTCAGACATGAGTCCCTTTCTCACTGCACCATCAGGATCCAAGCAGGCCGGGCCAAAGACGGCTGAAATGCCAGAAACCGGTCCCCGGTAGCTTGTCTCCTTTCTGGTGAAGAATTGGCTTGGTAGTTTAGTCTGCCCTGTTCCCATGATGCACTGGGCCAGGGACAGACTGATTTGCATATAGCCAGGTTCTGAGCTGGGATGGTGCAGTGAGATAAATAACGGTGATGGATCAAGCCCTGATCTTTGGACTGGGTAAGAGTGGTCTGCTTAATTCAGACACTCTGTTCATCACCACCCCCTTTTCTGAATCGTTTTTGGCCACTATAGGTGTGGCAGGGTATACTCAGACATGAGTCCCTTTCTCACTGCACCATCAGGATTCAAGCAAGCCGGGCCGAAGACGGCTGAAATGCCAGAAACCGGTCCGCGGTAGCTTGTCTCCTTTCTGGTGAAGAATTGGCTTGGTAGTTTAGTCTGCCCTGTTCCCATGATGCACTGGGCCAGGGACAGACTGATTTGCATATAGCCAGGTTCTGAGCTGGGATGGTGCAGTGAGATAAATAACGGTGATGGATCAAGCCCTGATCTTTGGACTGGGTAAGAGTGGTCTGCTTAATTCAGACACTCTGTTCATCACCACCCCCTTTTCTGAATCATTTTTCCCAATGGGCAGTATCTCAGTTTTTCCAGAATTGCATTTAAGACAATTGTCATTCATCCATTGGAAAACGTCAGTAAGACAGTTCTGGAAGTTTTGTTCAGCTAATCTGACGTTTTTGTCCAGAGATACAATCAATTGGGTATCATCAGCATATGATGTTACCATTATCCCGTAGGATTCAATTAAATAGATGAGGGGCACCATATAAATATTAAAGAGTAAGGGACTCAAGATGGAACCTTGCGGAACTCCTGAGGTGACACTTTTCTCCTTTGAGCGAAAAGGCCCTAAGGCGATGGTTTGAGTTCTCTCTGACAGGAAAGATCTGTTATTCCACTTGGTCTCAGCTTGTCAAGGAGGATCTTGTGGGAGATGGTATTGAACGCCGCCGATAAATCAAGAAGAATCAGGACGGCGTTCTTCCCATCATCCTGACCTTTTTAATGGCATCCGTTAGTTCCATAAGGGCCGTCTCCGTAGAGTGTTTCGGACGGAAACCGGATTGATGAGAGTGTAGAATATTGTGTGTCTCCACAAAGTTCAACAACTCTTGATGGACCATGTACCTGGTAATTTTACCAAGGACTGGGAGCAGGGATATGGGACGAAGATTGGAAAGATCTGAAAGGCTTTTGGTTTGCTTTTTTATCAGAGGTTTGACTATAGCTTTTTTCCAATCCGGAGGAACGGTCCCTGAACTAAGTGATTCGTTCACTATTTGATTTATTATGGGGTTCACAACCTCAACTATATGGTGAAGAATGTAGGGGGGGCAGGCATCAGAGGGAAAGCCCGATTTACAGGCCATAATGACCTCATGGGTTTGTGCGAGGGTAACTGTTTTAAACCTGCCAATGGTATGCAGTGGGAAGGGGACGGAGCCACTTGTATTCCCTCCGATGGAGTACGCAATGGGTAAAAAGTCATCCTGTAATCGTTTTATTTTGTCATCTAAGTAATGGGCGATCTGGTCGCAGAGGCTTTGAGATGGAGGGATTTCTTGTTTCAAAATTGTCGGGTGAGTAAATGATTTAACTATAGAGAAGACGGTTTTCTGTCTTTGCTGGGCATCCTGAATGAGTTTTGTTTAGTAGTCCCTTTTAGCGGTTTTGATGTTTGCAAAGTACGTATTCCTATATTTTATGTAAAGGCTTTGTGCAATTGGGTCATAATTCTTTATCCAGTTTCTTTCACCTTTTCTAGACTGAAGGTGAGCTTCTGCTAGGACCTTCGTATACCACGGAGCATTTATCTTTTTGGATTTCTCCTTGTTTTTGGCAGGAAGTTTAGGTGGGGCAAGATTATTGGTTGCAAGCTGCATCCAAGTATGGAACATTTTAGAGTCTTGCACCACATCACCGGAAAGGCTAGGGACCTGTGACTCGGCTGAAGCCTTAAGCTGACTATTTTTCGCGATCAAGGCCCAGTTTTGACTGATGGAGGAAGACGGAATAGTTTTGACCATTTTCTGTATGTGATCCGTATATACCTCAAACGGAATGAAACAGTGGTCAGTCCATATTTGAGGGATAGGAGATTGAGGAACTATAGCGGAAAATTAGAACACATCCCATCAAGCGTATGACCAGCTTGATGGGTCATATTAATTACTTTTTGAGACAAACCAAATATTTCAAGTGTCTGGAGGAAGTTAGAAGTCTGTGGATTTGATTTGGCTTTTAGTTGTAGATTAAAATCTCCAAGGAGTGTAAAGTAGGGGTAACTCACGAGCAGCTGTCCTAGTGCTTCACCCAAAGAGTCAAGAAAAACCATCGGACTGCCTGGAGGACGGTATATTAGCCTTCCTGTATAAGACAAGGAGGCGTTAATCCTGATAGAGAAGCCCATACTTTCTGCACATTTAAGATGGGTAAGACTGAAAGTATGGCACTTCAGAGCATTTCTAATCATTATAGCAACAGCGCCTCCTCTGCCCTTCCGTCTGTCCGCCCTGAAAATATTATAATTAGGTGGTATAGCAATGAACAGATCAGGATTACTCCCCTCATTTAGCCAAGTCTCGGTTACAAAAAGGAAATCGAGTTTGTGTGCACAAATCAATTCCCTAATGTCCTCACTATGGCTACCCAAAGATCGAGCATTTATAAGTCCTCCTTTGAGGGTGGACTGACCGCAAGGAGTAGTGTAAACCTGAGATGGAGTCTCCGGTGGAGACGCGAGATTAGTCCAGGAACATAATCTACAAGAAAATTGGCCCCAAACGTGTTCCATATGTATTCGGCCGGGACACTTCTTTTGCTGGCCAAGCTCCCTAAGGTTATCGGCTGTGTAAACAACCAGGGGGCGATTTTGGGCAGCAATTCCTGCACCTGTCCCGATCTTGGCGCGGACGGGTGCAGACGGGCTTGCCTTTGGTGCGCCGCCGGCGCGCCCACTGCGTGGTCGCCACATAGTGGGTTAAGTAAAAAGCAGGAAGTGTAGGGGGGGAGCCAAAAGTCAGGAACCACCCTGAAAACTAGACACTAGAGCGCTAATCTTCGGGCGGGTCAGGATAATGGTCTTGACACCGCGTTAGCGCTCTAGGTACAATATCCCTACAAATTAGCTTAGGTTAAAGTGCGCAATTTCCAAATTCACCACATTAACAAATCCCACAAATATTAAAAAGAGATTCTGGTCACATTAAAAACAACGAGCTGTGCTAGTTAAAACTTAGCAGTGCCTGTCTGTGCAAAATGACAAGCACGCCACGGGAACTCTCGATTCTAACCTGTGCAAGCGCTGCATCCCGTTGTAAATAGAAGCAGGAAGTGTAGGGGGGGAGCCAAAAGTCAGGAACCACCCTGAACACTAGACAGTTGGTCGCTCAGAAAACAAATCGTGCAGGGTAGGATCTCAGACAACTGAATGGTCCTTTAATTTAACCGTGCTATATCTCTAGAGAGAGTTGTCCCTCTACAGACCTCACAGGTTAAGAATTCAGACAGAAGGTCTATACTTTGGGTTACATCGATATTACTGTCGAAACGGACAGAAGATCTAGCCCACATGTTGGCTCTATGATTCAGCAGCACTATCCCTCAGGTTACAATTATTTTACAGGCTGCGAGTAAAGAAGCATCCTTAAGATAAAAACAATCTTACGGCCTCAGCTGATGCCCCTAGATCAGTGTAAAGGGTGGTATGTCAGAACTAAGGCTGTCTGTAACTAGGCCAGAAAAGGTTTTACGCTGCCATACCATAAAAAATAATAATGCACATATAAACAGTATACGACAGGGAACCTACCGTCTAACAAGGAAGTGATTGCTACTTGCAGATTCTGAACTCATGTTAACTTGTGCGAACAAACTCGCTGCATTAGACTGGTAAATATAACCTGTATTTATTCAGTAACATCAGACAACTCCTGATGCTTAAAATGTATTTTAAATCTCCTCGAGCATATGAATTTTCTTGATCCTGCCATCGAGGCAGCAGTGCGTTTCATATTAGGTTAAAGCAACGTACAACAGAAATAATATTCCAGCAATGACGATCATAGAGTACAATTTCAACTAAGGAACATACATCTCCCTTGGGGTGTAGTTAAAAACAAATATATGAGATGTATAAACCAGTTTCATATAAAAGAAATGTTACAAAAAAATCTAAGCTTGCATTATCGGTATGCCTTCTCCAACCAATAGAGCACTATTATTGTCCAGTGTTGTTTAATGAGAAGAGTATAGTCGGATCGCTTGAAGCAGTGCGTGACCAGGGAGGTGACCTACCTGTTGGCTCCGGTGACCACCACAACCTTGGCCATGACGATATAATGCGGCGATGATCAGAACCGTGATGATTTCTTAGCTCCACTGTCAAAGTACAGCCACAGAAACCAAACGAGGTGTACCCTAGCTAAAGGACAGCCTCTGGGGCGGGGCCAGTTTCACCGGTAGTCACGACAGGTCAGGCAAAATGCCATTCTTTCAAACAAACATAGACTCAGGCGGCCATGTTGTAGTCAGGCAAAGCCGTCGATTCAATCTGTTCCAGAGATCGCGGAGCCTTCGCAAGTCCTCCACATGAAGCTCTTTGATTCTCTGGGGTGGGCGGGGGAATGGGCGGGCCCTGAGCGACGCCTAGACCTAGCACGCGCTCATCTGGTGTTAGTGGGTTGTGGTGGGCTCATGGGCGGCCTTTGAGACGTGAGCCAATAGGAAAGCTGCGCGGTGAAGCTTTTGATCTTCCTGTTTTTTTGTATTTTTTTTTGTTGTTGCATATTTTTATAGCGCGAAGTCGACCCTTCTTGGAGTACTTCACATAAGCACAGTATTTACATTGGTTTCTGAATATGGGCGGTGAGATCACTTATGCGGAAGCAAAAGCAGCACGAGGACTATTCTGCTGAGGTATATGAAAGTAAGCTAACACTACATTTAGCCAGCGTGAGTTTATAAAATTTATGGTTGAATGCAAATTCTTTTTTACAGCAAATGTACTGGAAAAAGTGATCGTAAGCAGCTGTTGTTTCTACGTTTCGGTATGTCCTCCAATAACCAGTGGTTGAAATGGAATATTAGAATACTCTCTAATTAAAAGTATTATGTCTCCCTTGAGAAGTGGAGATACTCTCCCTCCCAAAATAAAACAAGCATTGTAAGTGCTTAGCCATGCAACAGTTGATGTTGTTGCACCAAGGATATTGTGTTGCATAACTAAATACTTATAAGGTCCCAAAAGCGAAACCTATTGGCTATGCCAATGCTAGTTTTTCTTCTAGGCAGTCAAGCTTAGTTGCATGGCCCGTCAGGGATTGGCCATAACCTCCCTCTTGTTCAAGGGGGCATGCCAGATTTAGTGGGACCAATCAGATTCTCATGCTAGATTTCCACCTCCGCACGAACAATACACAACTAAACATTCAGTTTGGGGCGGGAAACAAGTCTAGGGCCGCTCTCAGCACCTGTTTAAACAAATGTATCACTATGCAAGAAGGCATGCTTGCTGTATGTGGAAGCACAATAGAGATATTGTATCTAATGTTGGCCAACACTTCTCCACTGACATTTTCCTGACGGGGCCGCACGACAAACAGTTCTTACATAAAAGTATGTGCATCAAGAATATATAAACTATGGTTGGAGTTTAGGACTATCTACACAGCCACACGGAAGCCCTCAGCAGCCTAGAAAGATTTCCAGCAGTTACCAATGCATATGAATCCGCCTCAGGATAGGCTAATTCACTTAAATTCCCTTAAGTCTACTCATAAGCACTTCTCTAGCTTTCCAGGGTGTTCTGCTGTTGAATTCTCTGCTTCTTCCATCCAGGTTATTGAAAATCAACTTTGTTTTAGAAGACAGTGAAAACTTGGCTATTCGAGACTGCTCAAGGCTAGATACTCTGTTGTTGGAGGATCTTTGCCGCCGTACCCCGTGTGGTAAAGTGCTCTTTCCGCTGCATACGTTGCAGCTTGTAGGTGAGTAATTACATAACAGGGTGCACCTGTGGGTGTATTAGAACATATCCTTGTCGAAGGGGTCTCCACCTCCTAGTGAACGGCCTGAGAAAGAGCGCTTTGCAGCTCTCAGAGTGTTTACATGATGCAGCATAGGTGTTCCAAGGTAAGGCCTTTGTGTATTCTTCACTTAGGTCCACTCTGCGCTTGGAGGAGATCCTCTAGAAAGAGGTCAGAATATGTGAAGTTCCTCATTCTAGGGTAGTTGGGGACAAAAAACACTGCTTGGAAGAGGTGAAGCTAATCTGAAGATTGTGTGGTGCAAGTTTATATAGTAATCTAGGTATCCATGTGGACGTGTTGTAGAATGTGGCATGTGTATGTTTTTGATGCGAAGGGCATCAGCAGAACGTCAGACTATGGCGGAGTGGATGGTGCTTCTGCAGTAACTGCATTTGCACAGGTAAGGGACCCCGATAGCCTCTTGGGTATGAACTATCACAATGACAACACAGTTTCCTTTTGTCCATCAGAGGTAACCGCAGAACTGGCAGTACCACTGGTTGCACATGATCTGTACGCACATTTTTAGGTCTCGCTATTCGATGCGCATGCGCATCGAGCTTGCGAGGATATAGGGCTTTAACCAGAGTTAAACTAACTGGGCGATTTGGTGCTGTGCCCGTGGCTTTTAGGTCAATGCGCAAGCGCATTGACCTAAAATGCGCGTGCACAGCACCAAATCGCCAGCCATCTGTTCCCCAGCTTGGATCTCCTGGCTTCTCCTCCCCTAATTATCCGCACATCAAATGCTGCTCCCGCCCCCTGCTTCACACTTCAAACGAATGCTACCTAGAGCATTTCCCGCCCGGCCGCTTTTAATTTCATTTCGCAAGCAGTTCCCCCTCCTCCCTCTCCTCCCTCTCCTGACTTTCTCCTGCCTGCCACACCAATCCAAACTGAGGCGCTGCTGCTCCAGTCCCTGTATTACTCCCACTCATCTCTGATTAGGAATAAAAGACTGTTGGTTAAAAACAGTTTCAAGATAAAAATGGTTTCCCATTACTTTTGCAGAATGTTCTGCATTTCCTTAACCGCCTCCAACTCTCAGACTTTCACATGCACATACCACTTTGCTGATACTGACCGAGACATGCGCTTTATAAGCAGGAAATAGAATTCTACAGGAAACAATACTACCGAAGACCATTCGAGGGTGTGAGCTCAATGCCACCGAAGAGTACGTACAAGTATTGTACTTAAAGTTCAGTCAACTACCCTTGATGCACGGACAACCTTTGAAGAAAGTGAAAAGCATGTACCCTCACCCTCAACCTCACTCACCCTCAACCCCTCACCCTCACTCACCCTCAACCCTCACCCTCACTCACCCTCACCCTCACTCACACTCACTCACCCTCACCCTCACTCACCCTCAACCCCTCACCCTCACTCACCCTCACCCTCACCCACCCTCACCTTCAACCCCTCACCCTCACTCACCCTCAACCCCTCACCCTCACTCAACCCCTCACCCTCAACCCCTCACTCACCCTCACTCTCACTCACCCTCAACCCCTCACCCTCACTCACCCTCACCCACCCTCACTCACCCTCACCCTCACTCACCCTCAACCCCTCACACTCACTCACCCTCAACCCCTCACCCTCACTCACCCTCAACCCCTCACCCTCACTCACCCTCAACCCCTCACCCTCAACCCCTCACCCTCACTCACCCTCAACCCCTCACCGACCCTCACTCACCCTCACTCACCCTCACCCTCACTCACCCTCACCCTCACCCTCACTCACCCTCACTCACCCTCAACCCCTCACCCTCACTCACCCTCATTCACCCTCACTCACCCTCACCCTCACTCACCCTCAACCCCTCACCCTCACTCACCCTCAACCCCTCACCCTCACTCACCCTCAACCCTCACCCTCAACCCCTCACTCACCCTCACTCTCACTCACCCTCAACCCCTCACCCTCACTCACCCTCAACCCCTCACCCTCACTCACCCTCAACCCCTCACCCTCACTCACCCTCAACCCCTCACCCTCACTCACCCTCAACCCCTCACCCTCACTCACCCTCACCCTCACTCACCCTCAACCCCTCACCCTCACTCACCCTCAACCCCTCACCCTCACTCACCCTCACCCACCCTCAACCCCTCACCCTCACTCACCCTCACTCACCCTCACCCTCTCTTACCCTCACTCACCCTCAACCCCTCACCCTCACTCACCCTCACTCACCCTCACCCTCACTCACCCTCACTCACCCTCACTCACCCTCAACCCCTCACCCACCCTCAACCCCTCACCCTCACTCACCCTCAACCCCTCACCCTCAACCCCTCACTCACCCTCACCCTCACTCACCCTCACTCTCACTCATCCTCACTCACCCTCAACCCCTCACCCACCCTCAACCCCTCACCCACCCTCAACCCCTCACCCTCACTCACCCTCAACCCCTCACCCTCACTCACCCTCAACCCCTCACCCTCACTCACCCTCACTCACCCTCAACCCCTCACCCTCAACCCCTCACCCTCACTCACCCTCAACCCCTCACTCACCCTCAACCCCTCACTCACCCTCACTCACCCTCAACCCCTCACCCTCAACCTCACCCTCACTCACCCTCACCCTCACTCACCCTCAACCCCTCACCCACCCTCACTCACCCTGACCCTCACTCACCCTCAACCCCTCACCCTCACCCTCACTCACCCTCAACCCCTCACCCTCAACCCCTCACTCACCCTCACTCTCACTCATCCTCACTCACCCTCAACCCCTCACCCTCACTCACATACACCCACCCTCAACCCCTCACCCTAACTCACCCTCACCCTCACTCACCCTCAACCCCTCACCCTCACTCACCCTCAACCCCTCACCCTCACTCATCCTCAACCCCTCACCCTCACCCTCACTCACCCTCACTCACACTCACCCACCATCACTCACCCTCACCCTCACTCACCCTCACTCACCCTCACCCTCACTCACCCACCCTCAACCCCTCATCCTCACTCACCCTCACCCACCCTCAACCCCTCACCCTCACTCACCCTCAACCCCTCACCCTCACTCACCCTCACCCTCACTCACCCTCAACCCCTCACCTTCAATCCCTCACCCTCACTCACCCTCACCCTCACTCACCCTCAACCACTCACCCTCACTCACCCTCACCCTCAACCCCTCACCCTCACTCACCCTCACCCTCACTTACCCTCACTCGCCCTCACTCACCCTCACTCACCCACCCTCAACCCCTCACCCTCACCCTCACTCACCCTCACCCTCACTCACCCTCAACCCCTCACCCTCACTCACCCTCAACCCCTCACCCTCACTCACCCTCAACCCCTCACCCTCGCTCACCCTCAACCCCTCACCCTCTCACTCACCCTCACTCTCACTCACCCTCACTCACCCTCAACCCCTCAGCCTCACCCTCACTCAACCCCTCACCCTCACTCACCCTCACTCACCCTCAACCCCTCACCCTCACTCACCCTCAACCCCTCACCCTCACTCACCCTCAACCCCTCACCCTCACTCACCCTCACTCACCCTCACTCTCCCTCACTCTCCCTCACTCACCCTCACTGACCCTCACTCACCCTCAACCCCTCACCCTCACTCACCCTCACTCACCCTCACCCTCACTCACCCTCACTCACCCTCAACCCCTCACCCTCACTCACCCTCACTCACCCTCACCCTCACTCACCCTCACCCCCTCACCCTCACTCACCCTCACTCACCCTCACTCACCCTCACTCACCCTCACTCACCCTCATTCACCCTCACCCCCTCACCCTCACTCACCCTCATTCACCCTCACTCACCCTCACTCACCCTCACCCTCACTCACCCTCAACCCCTCACCCTCACTCACCCTCAACCCCTCACCCTCACTCACCCTCAACCCCTCACCCTCAACCCCTCACTCACCCTCACTCTCACTCATCCTCACTCACCCTCAACCCCTCACCCTCACTCACCCTCAACCCCTCACCCTCAACCCCTCACTCACCCTCAACCCCTCACCCTCACTCACCCTCACTCAGCCTCAACCCCTCACCCTCACTCACCCTCACCCTCACTCACCCTCAACCCCTCACCCTCACTCACCCTCAACCCCTCACCCTCACTCACCCTCACTCACCCTCACCCACCCTCAACCCCTCACCCTCACCCTCACTCACCCTCACTCACCCTCAACCCCTCACCCTCACTCACCCTCACCCTCTTACCCTCACTCACCCTCAACCCCTCACCCTCACTCACCCTCACTCACCCTCACCCTCACTCACCCTCAACCCCTCACCCTCACTCACCCTCAACCCCTCACTCACCCTCACTCACTCTCACTCATCCTCACTCACCCTCAACCCCTCACCCACCCTCAACCCCTCACCCACCCTCAACCCCTCACCCTCACTCACCCTCAACCCCTCACCCTCACTCACCCTCAACCCCTCACCCTCACTCACCCTCACTCACCCTCAACCCCTCACCCTCGACCCCTCACCCTCACTCACCCTCAACCCCTCACCCACCCTCAACCCCTCACCCTCACTCACCCTCACTCACCCTCAACCCCTCACCCTCACTCACCCTCAACCCCTCACCCTCACTCACCCTCACTCACCCTGACCCTCACTCACCCTCAACCCCTCACCCTCACTCACCCTCAACCCCTCACCCTCAACACCTCACTCACCCTCACTCTCACTCATCCTCACTCACCCTCAACCCCTCACCCACATACACCCACCCTCAACCCCTCACCCTAACTCACCCTCACCCTCACTCACCCTCAACCCCTCACCCTCACTCACCCTCAACCCCTCACCCTCACTCACCCTCAACCCCTCACCCTCACCCTCACTCACCCTCACTCACACTCACCCTCACCCACCCTCACTCACCCTCACCCTCACCCACCCTCAACCCCTCATCCGCACTCACCCTCACCCACCCTCAACCCCTCACCCTCACTCACCCTCAACCCCTCACCCTCACTCACCCTCACCCTCACTCACCCACAACCCCTCACCCTCAATCCCTCACCCTCACTCACCCTCACCCTCACTCACCCTCACCCTCACTCACCCTCAACCACTCACCCTCACTCACCCTCACCCACCCTCACCCTCAACCCCTCACCCTCACTCACCCTCACCCTCACTCACCCTCACTCGCCCTCACTCACCCTCACTCACCCACCCTCAACCCCTCACCCTCACCCTCACCCTCACTCACCCTCAACCCCTCACCCTCACTCACCCTCAACCCCTCACCCTCACTCACCCTCAACCCCTCACCCTCAACCCCTCACCCTCACTCACCCTCAACCCCTCACCCTCACTCACCCTCACTCACCCTCAACCCCTCACCCTCAACCCCTCACTCACCCTCACTCTCACTCATCCTCACTCACCCTCAACCCCTCACCCTCACTCACCCTCAACCCCTCACCCTCAACCCCTCACCCTCACTCACCCTCAACCCCTCACCCTCAACCCCTCACCCTCACCCTCACTCACCCTCAACCCCTCACCCTCACTCACCCTCAACCCCTCACCCTCACTCACCCTCACTCACCCTCACCCACCCTCAACCCCTCACCCTCACTCACCCTCAACCCCTCACCCTCACCCTCACTCACCCTCACCCTCTCTTACCCTCACTCACCCTCAACCCCTCACCCTCACTCACCCTCACCCTCACTCACCCTCAACCCCTCACCCTCACTCACCCTCACCCTCACTCACCCTAAACCCCTCACCCTCACTCACCCTCAACCCCTCACTCACCCTCACCCTCACTCACTCTCACTCATCCTCACTCACCCTCAACCCCTCACCCTCACTCACCCTCAACCCCTCACTCACCCTCAACCCCTCACCCTCACTCACCCTCACTCACCCTCAACCCCTCACCCTCAACCCCTCACCCTCACTCACCCTCACCCTCACTCACCCTCAACCCCTCACCCTCACTCACCCTCACTCACCCTGACCCTCACTCACCCTCAACCCCTCACCCTCACCCTCACTCACCCTCAAACCCTCACCCTCAACCCCTCACTCACCCTCACTCTCACTCATCCTCACTCACCCTCAACCCCTCACCCTCACTCACATACACCCACCCTCAACCCCTCACCCTAACTCACCCTCACCCTCACTCACCCTCAACCCCTCACCCTCACTCACCCCCAACCCCTCACCCTCACTCACCCTCAACCCCTCACCCTCACCCTCTCACCCTCACCCTCACTCACACTCACCCTCACCCACCCTCACTCATCCTCACCCTCACTCACCCTCACCCTCACCCACCCTCACTCACCCTCACCCACCCTCAACCCCCACTCACCCTCAACCCCTCACCCTCACTCACCCTCAACCCCTCACCCTCAACCCCTCACCCTCAATCCCTCACCCTCACTCACCCTCACTCACCCTCAACCCCTCACCCTCACTCACCCTCAACCCCTCACCCTCACTCACCCTCACCCACCCTCACCCTCAACCCCTCACCCTCACTCACCCTCACCCTCACTCGCCCTCACTCACCCTCACTCACCCTCACTCACCCTCACTCACCCACCCTCAACCCCTCACCCTCACTCACCCTCACTCACCCTCACCCTCCCTCACCCTCAACCCCTCACCCTCACTCACCCTCAACCCCTCACCCTCACTCACCCTCAACCCCTCACCCTCGCTCACCCTCAACCCCTCACCCTCACTCACCCACTCACCCTCAACCCCTCACCCTCACACACCCTCAACCCCTCACCCTCACTCACCCTCAACCCCTCACCCTCACTCACCCTCAACCCCTCATCCTCACTCACCCTCACTCACCCTCTCTCACTCCACCCTCACTCACCCTCAACCCCTCAGCCTCACCCTCACTCAACCCCTCACCCTCACTCACCCTCAACCCCTCACCCTCACTCACCCTCAACCCCTCACCCACCCTCAACCCCTCACCCTCACTCACCCTCAACCCCTCACCCTCACTCACCCTCACTCTCCCTCACCCTCACCACCCTCACTCACCCTCAACCCCTCACCCTCACTCACCCTCACCACCCTCACCCTCACCCTCACTCACCCTCACTCACCCTCAACCCTCACCCTCACTCACCCTCAAACCCCTCACCCTCAACCCCTCACCCTCACTCACCCTCAACCCCTCACCCTCAACCCCTCACTCACCCTCACTCTCACTCATCCTTACTCACCCTCAACCCCTCAACCCCTCACCCTCACTCACCCTCAACCCCTCACCCTCACTCACCCTCAACCCCTCACCCTCACTCACCCTCACTCACCCTCAACCCCTCACCCTCACCCTCACTCACCCCTCAACCCCTCACCCTCACTCACCCTCAACCCCTCACCCTCACTCACCCTCACTCCTCAACCCCTCGCCCTCACCCTCATCACCCTCAACCTCACCCTCACTCACCCTCACCCACCCTCACCCTCACTTACCCTCCCCTCACCCTCAACCCCTCACCCTCACTCACCCTCACCCTCCCTCACTCACCCTCAACCCCTCACCCTCACTCACCCTCACCCCACTCACCCTCACCCTCACTCCCTCAACCCCTCACCCTCACTCACCCTCACTCACCCTCAACCCCTCACCCTCACTCACCCTCAACCCCTCACCCTCAACCCCTCACTCACCCTCACTCTCACTCATCCTCACTCACCCTCAACCCCTCACTCACCCTCAATCCCTCACCCTCACTCACCCTCAACCCCTCACCCTCACTCACCCTCAACCCCTCACCCTCACTCACCCTCAACCCCTCACCCTCACTCACCCTCAACCCCTCACCCTCACTCACCCTCACCCTCAACCCCTCACCCTCACTCACCCTCAACCCCTCACCCTCACTCACCCTCAACCCCTCACCCTCACTCTCACTCACCCTCACCCACCCTCACCCTCACTCACCCTCACTCACCCTCAACCCCTCACCCTCACTCACCCTCACTCACCCTCACCCTCACTCACCCTCACTCACCCTCACTCACCCTCAACCCCTCACCCTCACTCACCCTCAACCCCTCACCCTCAACGCCTCACCCTCAACCCCTCACTCACCCTCACTCTCACTCATCCTCACTCACCCTCAACCCCTCACCCTCACCCACATACACCCACCCTCAACCCCTCACCCTAACTCACCCTCACTCACCCTCAACCCCTCACCCTCACTCACCCTCAACCCCTCACCCTCAACCCCTCACCCACCCTCACTCACACTCACCCTCACCCACACTCACCCTCACTCACCCTCACTCACCCACCCTCACCCACCCTCACCCACCCTCAACCCCTCATCCTCACTCACCCTCACCCTCACTCCCCCTCAACCCCTCACCCTCACTCACCCTCAACCCCTCACCCTCACTCACCCTCAACCCCTCACCCTCACTCACCCTCACCCTCACCCTCAACCCCTCACCCTCACTCACCCTCAACCCCTCACCCTCACTCACCCTCACTCACCCTCACCCTCACTCGCCCTCACTCGCCCTCACTCACCCTCACTCACCCTCACTCACCCACCCTCAACCCCTCACCCTCACTCACCCTCAACCCCTCACCCTCACTCACCCTCAACCCCTCACCCTCAACCCCTCACTCACCCTCACTCTCACTCACCCTCAACCCCTCAGCCTCACCCTCACTCAACCCCTCACCCTCACTCACCCTCACTCACCCTCAACCCCTCACCCTCACTCTCACTCACCCTCAACCCCTCACCCTCACTCACCCTCAACCCCTCACCCTCACTCACCCTCACCCTCAACCCCTCACCCTCACTCACCCTCAACCCCTCACCCTCGACCCCTCAACCCCTCACCCTCACTCACCCTCGCCCTCACCCACCCTCACTCACCCTCAACCCCTCACCCTCACTCACCCTCAACCCCTCACCCTCAACCCCTCACCCTCACCCTCACAACACATATTGTGTTACAATAGGTGTCACATTTGCGAAAGATAAAACTATTGGCATTGTAAATAACAAAGCTATTAATTTGCTATTTTCAAAACAAGCACATAAATAATAAATGTGTCCTTTACAATACCAATAGCTCAAACTTTCCTAATGCGAGACCTATTGCATTGCTGTGCTTCTCTCCCCTGCTGCACTCTCCTGCTCTCTAGAGATGTGGCCTAACGACCAGAGCTGCCATCTAAGTCACGTAAATACAAAACATGTTGCATTCCAAATGCTATAGGTGTCACATTCGCGAAAGTTATAACTATTGGCATTGTAAATGACAAAGCCATCAATTTAGCAATTTTAAAAACCAACAAATAAATAAAATATGTCATTTACAAGACCAATAACTCCAACTTTTCTAATGCGAGACCTATTGCATTTCCAATGCTTGTTCAGAGAGGTGACGTAGAGTGCTGGTAATCAGGACATTCCTTCCAGAGCTGTGTCTTACACATGTACCACCAGTTTGGTGACCAGTCTATGCTCCACGGTAAAAGAGTCAATATTTGGTGGAACCACTGAACCAGGCCACTCTAGAATGTATTCGATTTTCAGACAAAGCGGAAGTGGTCAAAGTGTCTGATGCTGGCTTGGTAGTCATCCAAGGCTATCATTTCGTTCAAAAAGTGAACACTTCAACATCAGTGGAATTCTGTGAGCTGATGTATCTTGTCAGAGCTTATATAGAGGCTGAATTATCGGTTGTCCTACTAGCCTTCAAGTATGAACTATTCTGGACCTTGTTTCGATATTGCCACTCCCTTACTCAAATGCATTTGCACCACCTAATTATTTTCACACATACATGAGCAGGTACCAATATGCTTTGTCCCTACCGTGCCCAGTGGTACGTTTGGCTATGTTTGTACTTTATAGAAGCCAGTTTACAATCCACACACTTGCCAGCAAGCTCAAATAACTGATGTATCACAGAGGGCAACAAACAGTCTAACACTGTAAAAAACACATTTTAGATTTGCCCACACTATGCAGTCTCAAAACCATCACAGTGCAAGGTACCCTAAAGATATCTAAGTGTGGCTTACCAATAAGCCTTGGACATAGTAGGCAAGTACTCCAGCGCAACATATCTCACAACTGTACACCATTAATCCGGTTTTGGTATACCATCCATGAGCAAACCACCCAGAGTATTGCAAGGCCATAACCAAGCACTAAGACATACAACCAATTGACATATGATTGGCTGTATGTTCCCATGAGGAATCCAGACCCTTGAAAATTCAACGAAGATGGCGGGTTTTGGGGGATAGGTCTTCATAAAAGCTGCGGATTTGTGCCAGCATCACAGAATTTAATGTCTGGAGATTTCTTGTTTAGCTAACAGTTAGCTCTAGGCAGGACAAGGAAAAAGATGCAAAAGGATGCACCTTATAAATATTGTTTAAATTCACGGTGTTACAAATTTAAAAGAAAGTGGCAAAAAATTGGGAGATTGAAGGATACAACTGTGGTGACAAAAAGGAGAACCATATAAAGAAATAACTGTAGAGAAGTGTGCCTGATCAATGAAGAAAATGAAAACACAATTAAAAGAAACCGATATTGGTAAAAGGAAAGAGAAACCTAGCGAATGTAGAAAGGTGAAGAGAGTAAGGAAAAGAAGAGTAAGAAGGGAAAGAGATGAGAACCGAGAGAAAGAAAATAAACAGAAGAAAAAAGAGAAACATGAAAGATAGATAAAGAAACGAGACAGGAGTGAGACAGAAGAAAGAGAAAGACGTGGATGGACAAGAAAGGATAGTAGGAAAAACACAAAGAGAGACAGAAAACAGTCAAGAGAACCGAGAGGCAGATGAAGGAAGAGAAAAAAAGAGGAAGAAGAAATGAAGGAAAAAGAAAGGCAGGAGAAAAAGGGGAGGAGGAGAGAAGACGAAAGAAAGAGGGAAATAAATACATGAAAGTGAGACAAATGAAAAAGACAGGAAATAAAAGAGGAAAGAGAAACGGAGAAGGAGATAGATAGCAAGAGGAGGAAGAACTAGAAAGTAAGAAAAGGAAAGAAAGAAAGTGATAAAAAAGATAAAGACAAAAGGAAAGTCACATACAGAGGAGGAAGAGAAAAAGAGCGAAGAGAAAAGATAAAATGAGATAACAATAGGAACGAGAAATAAAGAAACAAAAAGGTGGCACGGAGGAAAAAGGTAGGAAGTAAAGAGGGGGATTGAGGAAAGAAACGTGGAAGACGAGAGAAGAAAGAGTGAGCAAAACAATGGTGGCGAGATCAGAGACTATATGAAGGGAGATAACGTTGTGGCTAATGGAGAAATATTGACCGCCGATTTTAAGAGACCTATAAAGTAAGAGATTGGAGAAAAATAGAAATATTGGAATAGGGAGACTATAATTGAGAGAAGGAGAGAGCGAAGTTTAAAAGAAGGAGAAAGAATGACAAATTTAGAGTAAGAGCTTTTGGGAAAGAGACGAGGCCGCATTAGAGAAAGCTGGAGAGGAGAGGTCTATAGAGAGGGGGAGGGCACAAGACAGACAAAGAACTGAAAAGAAAGTTTGGGAGGAAGAGGGATATAGAGTTTTAGTCAGAGATGTATTAAGAGAAAAACACTGCTATCGCGAGAGAACTTCAGAGAGACAATGCTACAGCTTCAGAAAGGTTGGGCGAGAGAAGAACGTTGAGACTTTTAGAGAGAGCGAGAACGTGGGAGCAGCGAGAGAGCAGGAAAGTACAAATAATGAAGGGAAAATGGAGAACACACAATCCAGACGTTGAGTAGAATAGCTGTGTCAGAATTTGGCCTCTTGCCCCGTCCGAGTTCTTCGCCCTCAAGCTGGATAATGTATCCCAAATAAATTAAACCGGAGCACTCCCTAATTTCCTCCCGACTATCTTTTGTTTTACATGCATGTTTATAATTTATCTGATCTGGGGGGAAAACGCAGTTGGCTCCCGAACTGTGTGCGCTCCACCTCATCAGGAGAAAAAAAAGCAATGGTCGCAAAAGTGAAAGTAATTAGGCCAGCGATGCGGAGGAAGAGATAAGAAAGGCAGATGGCGGCGTGCACGCAAGCTTTATGCCAGGAAAAGCTTGTGGGTAGCACTTAGAAAAGCCCCTTACTAAAAGCCGAGCAGCAGCGAATGTGCTGCTCTAGGCTCGTCCTAAAAAGTGCAGGTACTCGGTACTGGACAGTACCAGCCCATTTAAAGCACTGCCAGTATTTGAGAATGATATGGGTGATTCTGAGGGGAATCAGAGTCCCTTAAATTTTATATATTTTATATCAACACATTAGGGTGGTAAGCGATTTTCTTTTTGTAACTATACAGCAAGTGTTTCTGGACATAATTCATATCACAGGAGTGTTCATTCATCACTAAAGGCACCATGTTTCTTTTTCTTGACATATCTCACTAGTCAACAACCAAGAAAAAGTTGCATCATTAAATATCAAATCAAATCAGGAACATTTATTGAGTGCACAAATCACTCGAAAGTCTCATGGCACTGGCGGACGACTCGGAATTGTCAGCATGTACAGGGAGGAAGCCTGACTAATGATCAAACAGCTATATTTTTAATTCCTGGCAAAAGTGGTTATGGTCAGAGGTGATGCGAAGGTGTAAAGGCAGTTTATTCCAGAGGGTGGGCGCGAGAAAGGAAAAAGCCTGTCCCCTGTTTTTAACAGTGCGCACTCTGAGAGGAGCGAGGAGGGATCTGTTACTGGATCTTAAGGTCCTGTTAGGCTGGTACCAACTGAGTATTTTGGTCCATTAACTAGGACCTCTACCATACATGTTTTCATGTGTTAGGCATAAGGTCTTAAAGCAGGATATCTTCTTCACTGGCAGCCAGTCAAGATATCTTAGGTTGGGCGCTGAGGGGGATCCAGATGGAAGATTTAGCACCAGCCTGGCAGCTGTGTTTTGCAGGACCTGAAGTCTGGAGAGGAGATCTAAATTTATTGCTGTCAGCAGAGCATTGCCATAATCCATACGGCTGATAATCAATCCCTGTACTAATGGTTTCCTGGCTTCTAGTGGGATCCACTTAAATACTTTGCGCAGATTGCGCATAATGCCAAAACAGGAGCCAATTATGTGGTTAACCTGTTTTTTCACTGATAATTGGTTATCAATTTGGACTCTTAGTTTCCTCAATGTCTGCATTGGGGCTGGGCAGGAACCGAGGTTTTGGGGCCACCAATCATCAGACCAGTACTCATGGGCCTTACCAAAGAGTACAATCTCGGTTTTGCTTCCATTTAGTTGTAGATGGTTGGTGTTCATCCACCTATTTACATGGGCCATGCAATTCTTAAACCGTGATTTTTTGTCCATAGGTTCAGGACCAAGGGTGATCCGAATCTGAGTGTCATCGGCATATGACACTATGTCAAAGCTGTAAGATCTGATCACCGTGGCCAGTGGGGTCATATAAAGATTAAACAACATAGGGCTCAGAATAGAGCCCTGTGGCACTCGCATCTTGAGAGGCCTGCTGCATGAAACGAAATCGCCAATCTGTACTGCAGTAACTCGATCCGTTAGATAACGATTTTGTGATCCCCCCTCTACCCCCCCCCCCCCGCCCCCCCCCCCATCATGTTTATGTTCTCAACAGTGGCCGCTGAAGAAGGTAGAGTTCCCGAAATGCATTGGGCTACAGACATGTGATAAGATACGCAGTTTCCTTTTGTTAAATAGGCCAAATTTCACACAAACATCTATGTACAGATGTTATTAATTCAATATAATGTCAAATTAAACATAACAGTTTGAATGAACAGTGACGGTGGTCACAAAAGTATTTAAATTTGTGTTGAAAAAAATTCTTTGATAAATTCACCAGCTGTGCGCTCAGGTTTTACGTGTCCAGAGATACTTGCTGTATAGTTCAAGTTTTATACATGCCGAGCAGTGATAGTTCCTGATCAGCATGCTAAACATTTTGAATAATATTGTTCAGTATTAATTGAAGGCTCTCCAGAAAGAGCATATAAATAGGTGTTCGCAATAAATATATACAGTTATTATAAAGATTTATTTTTTTGCCAGAAGATCCCTTTTCTCACAATTCACTTGAAGCTTGCTCAACAATCTAAATATTCCGGTTTTTGGGATAATTACTTCTAAATTCCCTTCTGCAACGGCCAGATACTGAAAAGCTACGTGGTATTATGAAGAGATGTCAGCTTTACATTCAAATGCTGCCACTTAGCTCTTCTGACACAATGTATTCTTATAATCAGCCACTGTGATACTCCGGGGCAGAAAGATTATGGGGAAAGCGGGTTCCAGTCTATTGGCTTTTGGAGTTCATTCATCTAGGTGGGCAATGTCAGGTAGGGAGTCCTTTGCTTCCGCGTGGCAACAGGAAATTATACAAGGAGCAAACTGATCTTTCAACGCTACACTCAGGACCGGTTATAACCAACCTATTGCTCTTGTATCTCAGAATTTAATTGACATGTTTTAAATGTTTCATAGTAGAACCTCATGTCCTACAACACAGTGCAGAATCTTCACCAACATGAGAGCAGGGTTGGATTCCATTAAATACAGAAGCCAATGTTGCTCCTCCTGACCCTTCTCCGTTTTTTTTCTTTTAGTTTGACTACTCTGTTTTGGTTTTCCTTTGGAGGTTGCAATTTTGTTATTCATCTTAAAAACTTCAGTCATGATGTTCTGCCTTCCCATCTGCAAAAAAGACCGAGTTCTGCTGCAGGACAATGGTTTTGGGGGATGGCCTGTGCAGGGACTGGTTTTAGTGGGTTGCCATGACATCTTGTATCAGGGACTAAAATGGAGGTATGTGATAAATATGCACTTTGGTATTTATGTTGGAAGTGTTTTTAATTTACTTAGCTATCAGACAAGAGAGCTAAGAGGTACATCCATAATATTGGCTTCACCGTTTTAAACAGATTATTAAACCCTTTTTTATGTTAGTGAGGGACGTTCGGCATTAATGCCCATAGTAAGAAAGTGAAAGAGGAATGATATGTCAAGGAAAACAAGCATTGGCAAAGTAAAAATGTCTGGCCCTGGGACACCCTTAGTTCTTTTTTGCAGCCATAGGAACTAGGCATTAAAAGTGTAAAAGCAATGAAAGGGATAATCGCATCAGTCTAAATGTGGCGTGCTTACTTGAAAAAAGATAAATAATGTTCCATAGCATATATATTTAAAACATGAAATGTAAGTACAGTTAGCAATGCAGCCATGGGACTGAAGTGGACACTTTTGTAGGTGGTTATGCGCAAGGATATTTACATCACTCACAGTGAAGAGAACCAACGGCTGAGAGCTGACCTATTGTCCCATACTGTATATTGTGGTAAGTGTAAGTAAAAATGCATATGACACAGACCAGTAGATTAAGAGGGCTTACTGAAAGGCCCTGTAGGTATACATGTAGTTTGTATGTATTTTGCTTTGTAATGTTTCAAGAAACCAGGAGGATGGTGAGACAGCTAAAACGGTCTTAAGGCAACATCTAAAAATTAGAAAACTGTCACACAACAGCTTTGATTGAAGATCTGCCCAAGTGGGTTCAAAACTAGCTCAATGGAATCTTGCAGGTCTAGAGAAGCATTATCAAATACATGGCACCAGCAGACAGACTGAAAGGGTCTTTCAGTATGTTCATATTTTCAGACTGTAAAATCTAAAAAGTTGAACTGCCAGGCTGTTGACACGTATCCTTTTACTGAACTGGAGCTAAAGAGAAGCTGCTTCGTGGAGCTCGATGCCACCAAAGGCAGCATGCTTACATACCAGATCCCCAGAATCTCAGAGGCAGGCAGGGCCGGCCTTCCCCCAAACAGCGCCCTGGGCAAAATTCAATTTGATCCTCCTCCCCCATCCTTTCCCTCCACATTCCCTATTTAATGGCAGCCATTGCACAAGCAGTTGAGCAAGACTCTGACCTCCTGGTCAGGGAACTCTGCTCTCTGCTCTAGCAGCTCTTTCGTTGAGCCGCTTCCCCCAAAACCTCTCTGTCCAGGTAGCTGTTCAAGGTCCTCCTCCACCTACAGGCTCCTGCCTGCTCCTCATCCCTGGTGGACCAGTGGAAGAGCCTTGCTCTTCTGCTGGTCCGCTCGGCCAGCCTTCTCTGTTTGTCTGTCTTTTCGGTCTGTACTGTTATTGTGCCTGTTTTTTTATATTTTTCGCTATTACTGTGCCTTGTTGTGTCCTCTGTTTTGTTTTACTTGTATTGTGCCCTTTTTTGCTGCCCTTTTCGCCACTGCTGCCCCCGCGACCCTTCCCCCCGCGCTTGGTCCCGCTCCCATCTGTGTTTCCCTCCCGTTCCTTATTTAATGGCAGCCGCTGGCCAACCAAAGGCAAGCCCATCTGCGCCTGTCCGCGACCCAATCGTGACCAGCGCCAGGGACCCAGTCCTCCCACCACTCACCGCTAAGAATCAAGTGCCCTCCACGCACTCAACCCTGGAAAGAACAACAACTGGCAGCTGTCTGTGCCGAACACCACCCAAGGCCAGTTCTCCTGCCGACAAACCTTAACCAACCTCCACGCCCTCCCGCCAGACGCCAGCACACCCGAAGCCCTGGGGTGCATCCTCCTCAACTACACGCTCTGCACAGACACGCAGTAAAGATCTAGGACCTCCTCAAAACCTTCTCGCCAGACGTCACCTTCTTCACGGAAACTTGGACCAACTCCACCTCCGCCCCAGACATCGCTCCCTCCATCCCCGTCAGATACAAGATACAGAGGAAGGACCGTCCCAACCACCCAGAAGGAGTATTCACCATTACGCACAAGACCTCCACCGACTCACCACCTCCAGCCGAATGATCCTCGCCCCCCACAGAACACCTCCATTTCCAGATCAGCCCCAGAACGACCCTACACAGCACTGTTAGACGGACCGGGAGGGTCGGCCGAGAATAAGGGGAGAGGTCTCCGGGGAGAGCCGTCTCCAGCGATCGTACAGACGAGTAACTTCCCCCCCACAGATGTACACCACACAAGGATAAGGTTTAACGTTCTTTATAAGCAATTCTTTAAGTACGGTGAGATGGTACAAGGAGGTCTGGACTCAGGGGTCCCCTCGGTTCTAGTCTCTTGATTGGGAAAAGGGTAGCGGGACAGTCTTGTTACCAATCTGGTAGATGAAATAGCTCACAATCCTCGAGCTCGGTGTTCTAGATGATCGGGCCGCGGCGGAGCCAGCAGGTCCCGGGATGGTTGAAGGTAGCGACGGTCCGCGGCGGAGCCAGCAGGTCCCGATGAAGGTGGTGGTTACAAACGGTCCGCGGCCACGCCAGCAGGTCCCGACGACGATGAAGGTTTCAGAAGGTTGCGGCAGCGCCAGCAGGCAGGACGATAGTTCGCAAGGCAGGACTACGGCAGTGCCAGTAGTCCGTCAAGGATGAGTTCTTCACTGCGTCTCTCGACTCCAGGATACAACTGCCTTCCTGCTCTGGAGCTGCCCCAGTTATAGGTCTGGCCCCCTTTGATGTCCGGACCCTCGCACTTGGAGGTCGGGAGGTCCGGGATGAGGGAGTCCAGACACCCAGCAGGGGGGTGGAGCCAGCGCCCGGGGAGGCTGGGGGCGATCGGCACCTGGCGGGGGAGAGCCATCGACACTCCTCTCTCCCATTGACCTGCCAAGTGGTCCGTTCACCTCCTGGGTGGATGGTGGTGCCGGGATGTCGGGGCCTGGCCAGGCCCAGGGTTAGGGTCGATCGGAGGCCACGCGGCCTCGTGGTGCTGTGTCCAAGATGGCGCCCAAGCCGGGCGAGGGGGCCGGTAGTGATTCGGGTCCATGATGTGGAGATGTCCAGGGGCAGGGGTCCCATATGAGACGGGAAACGGGTGGTTGTTGCGTGTCACACCTGAAGAGCCGGGCTCGGGCCCGGTCGTGCGGGGAGGGGGCAAGCCCTTCACGTGGCCTGTCCAACATGCGTCCCCCCCAGCTGAAGGCGGGGAGAGTCACCCATCCTCTTGGGGACTCTCCTCGTCGAGGCGGAAAAAGCGGGACAGGCCATCTGCGTTGGCGTGATCCTGTCCGGGCCGATGTTCCACGGTGAAGTCCATCCCCTGCAGGGAGATGGACCAACGCAATAGTTTTGGGTTTTCCCCCCGCATCTGCATTAGCCATTGCAGGGGCCGATGATCGGTCTGTACCCGGAAGTGGGTACCGAAGAGATAAGGCCGGAGCTTTTTCAGGGCCCACACCACTGCGAAGGCCTCCCTCTCGATGGTGCTCCAGCGTTGCTCTCGGGCCAGGAGACGTCTGCTGATGAAGGCCACTGGTTGGTCAAGTCCTTCGGGGTTCAGCTGGGACAGGACTGCCCCAATGCCATGGTCGGAGGCGTCCGTTTGGACGATAAATTCCCGACTGTAGTCGGGGGCCTGGAGTACAGGGGCGGAGCACATGGCGGCCTTCAGCTTCTCGAAGGCCGCTTGACAGTCTGGGGTCCAGTTGACCTTCTTTGGTTGGTTTTTGGATGTGAGTTCCGTGAGGAGCCCCACAATGCTGCCATAGTCCCTCACGAACCGCCGGTAGTAGCCTGTGAGTCCCAAGAAGGCGCGGACCTCGGTCTGGGTGATGGGGGGCTGCCACGACTGGATGGCAGCGATTTTGAGTTGCAGCGGGGCCACCAGACCGCTTCCCACCTGATGCCCGAGGTAGGTCACGGACCCCTGGCCAATTTGACATTTGCTGGCCTTGATCGTGAGGCCGGCTCGTTGGAGGGCCTGCAGAACCTCTCGGAGGTGGTTGAGGTGGTCGGACCAGTGGCGGCTGTACACAGCGATATCGTCCAGATAGGCGGCGCTGAATTCTTCGAGTCCCGCCAGGACCTGATTTACTAGCCGCTGGAATGTTGCTGGAGTATTCTTCATGCCGAATGGCATGACCTTGAAGTGGTAGTGGCCATCAGGGGTGGAGAAGGCAGATCGTTCTTGGGCCCGGGGTGTGAGACCGATCTGCCAGTAGCCCGCTGTCAGGTCGAAGATGCTGAGGTAGCGGGCAGCTCCCATGCGGTCGATTAGTTCATCTGCTCGGGGAATGGGATGTGCGTCGGTTCTGGTGACCGCATTCAGGCCCCGGTAGTCGACGCAGAACCGGAGCTCAGGAGTGGT
Source organism: Lissotriton vulgaris (assembly GCF_964263255.1). NCBI lineage: Eukaryota > Metazoa > Chordata > Amphibia > Caudata > Salamandridae > Lissotriton > Lissotriton vulgaris. The sequence goes on along the minus strand of NC_141685.1, from coordinate 817,935,559 downwards.
GCCGGGGGCGGCCGCTTTGGGGACCATTACCACTGGGCTGGCCCAGGGGCTGTCTGAGGGCTCGATGACCCCGAGCGTGAGCATCTTGGACACCTCCTCTTGGATGCAGGCCCGTACCCGATCTGGTACGCGGTAGGCCCGATGTCGGATAGGGGGACTGTCTCCAGTGTCTACATCGTGTGAGCACCAGGGGGTGACCCCTGGGGTGAGGGAGAACAGAGCGGCGAACTGCAGTAGGAGGTCTCAGCAGCCTTGACGCTGTTCCAGGGTGAGGGCCTCCGAGAGTCGGACCCCGTCCACGGAGCCGTCCTTCTCTCGAGTCCGTAGGAGATCAGGGAGTGGCTCGGAATCCTCTTCGGCTCCGCTGTCTGTTGCCATCAGGAGGCTGAGCTCCGAGCGCACAAAGTGGGGCTTTAGTCTATTGGCGTGGAGGACCCGGAGGGGGTTCCGTGAAGATTCCATATCGATGAGATAGGTGACAGGGCTCTTGCGCTCGACCACTTTGAAGGGCCCTGTCCATTTGTCTTGCAGGGCGCCTGGTTCGGTGGGAGACATCACCCATACCTGTTGGCCGGGTTCAAATTCGATGGAGGAGGCATTTTGATCGTACCACCTTTTCATGTCTTCCTGACTGGCCTCCAAGTTTGCTTTAGCCATTTCTCTGAACCGTCTGGTCTGGTTGCGTAGGGTCAGGAGGTACTTGAAAACATCTGGAGGGTTCTTCAGAGGGGGCATTTCCCAACCTTCTTTGACTAGGCTGAGCGGCCCTCGCACCGGGTGTCCATATAAGAGTTCGAACGGGCTAAAGCCGAGGGACTTCTGGGGGACTTCTCGATAGGCAAAGAGGAGGCACGGCAGTAGCACATCCCACTGGCGACGGAGGGGCTCTTCCAACCCCCCAATCATCCCTTTGAGCGTGCGGTTGAACCGCTCAACTAGTCCATTTCCCTGAGGGTGATAGGGGGTCGTGAATCGGTAGGTGACCCCACACTGTTGCCAGAGGGATTTCATGTATTTTGAAATAAAGTTTGTGCCTCTGTCGCTGACGACTTCTCGGGGGAAGCCCACCCGGGAGAAGATCCCCATCAAGGCCCGGCCAACCACCGGGGCTGTCACAGTTCGCAGGGGAACAGCCTCGGGGTAGCGGGTGGCGTGGTCCACCAGTACCAGGATGAACCGATGTCCTTGTGCTGTACGGGGGTCCAGGGGCCCCACAACGTCTTTTCCCACCCTCTCGAACGGGGTGGTGACCACTGGGAAAGGTTGCAGAGGTGCTTTAAGCTTGCGGCCGCTCTTCCCGCTGGCCTGGCACGTTGGGCAAGACCGCAGTGCTGGAGTACGTGGTTCCTCATCTTGGGCCAGAAAAAGTGGGTCACCAGGCGACTGTAGGTTTTGTCCTGACCCAGGTGACCAGCCAGGGGGACATCGTGGGCCAGGTTTAGCAAAAAGTCTCTAAAGCGGAGGGGCACCACTAGCACTCGACTGGCCCCTAACTCCGCGATTCTCTGTTCGCTGTACAACAGGTCATTGTCCCAATAGACCCAATGGGTTCCGGAGGTATCCCCTGCACTCTGGGCGAGGGCTTGTTGGCGGAGTCCCTCGAGGGAGGGACAGGTCTTCTGCTCTTGACGAAACTGTTCTTGGGTGGGCCCCCCTTCCTGACGCCACTGAGCCAGGTCGGGAAGGTCCTGGAGCTGGGCGAGCCCTTCGGGGGTTTGCTCTGGAGGGTCGGCACGGTCGGTGTCTTCTACTGGAGCGACCGGGGGAGGAGGTGCCAGCCATTCAGGTTCTTCGGGTCGGGGGATGGCACGGGCGGCCATGGACCGGGTGGTTACGCACGCCCAGTCCGGGAGGCCCAACATCCCCAGGTGCTGTCTTCTCTCTACGGCGGCCCACGGGGAACTCTCCAGATCATTTCCCAGGAGACAGTCTACGGGGGCATCATCCCGGACCGTCACCTTCAACATGCCGGAGACTCCTCCCCACTCGAAGGGGACGCAGGCCATCCGACATAGACTCTCCGAATTGTCGGCTGAACGGACAGGGCAGAGAACGTTCGGCAGGATCTGTTCTGGGGTCACCAGGTGACAGCGGACGGCTGTCACACTGGCCCCGGTGTCACGTAGGGCTTCGGCCCTGCGTCCATTAATGTTCACCCACTGACTGTACTTCCGGGTGTTGGCGGGTAGGGGGGCCCGCGGGACCATGTCTTTTCCCCCTAGGCACGCTAGAACCATGGCGGCTGGTTCCCATTCTTGGTGTTCTTGCTCACGTTCCTCGTGTTCTTCGGAGATTTGTTCTTCCTCCAGGGCGGCGGCAGCCATCTGGCGGGGTCTCGGAGTCTGGCTCTGTGGACAATTCGGGTCATTTGCGTAGTGGCCGACTCGCTGGCATCGGTGACACGTGACATTGGCTCTGTGCCCCGGGCGCGCCGGGGTGTTGCCCCGGTTGGCCGGGGGTGGTGTGTTGGCAGCGGGAGCGGCCGGGGCGTTGTCTCTTCCTCGTCCCTGGCCCCCTCCTCCTTGGGGACGGTGCTGACCTGGGTGGTTCCGGTTCAGTTCATGTGACCCATTTCGGCCCACTCGGGTGATTTCCCACCGGTCAGCCTCGGCGGCGAGCTGTCGTGGATCAGTCAATTTACTGTTGAGGAGGTGCTGCCTGAGCTCGACGAAGCAGTTGTTAGATAGATGCTCCCATACCATGAGATTGAAGAGTTGCTCGTAGGTCGTTACATTGCTCCCCTTGATCCAACCCTCGAAGGCTCGGCTGAAATAGTTCACGTACTCCACCCAAGTTGTACCCGGGATCCGGGTGCAGTCTCGGAACCTCTGGCGGTACATTTCGGGTGTGAGCCCATAGCGTGTGAGGAGGGTAGCTTTCATGTGGTCATAGGAGGTCATCAGATGGTCTGGGAGCTGTAACAGGGCATCGCGGCCCTCATTGACGAACCTCCCCCATAGACCGGCTCCCCAGTCGCTTCGATCGATCCGGTGGGAGGTCATAGCGATCTCGTAGGCCTTGAACCACTGCTGTATGTCGTCATCTCGGAAATATTCTCGAACGACATCCTTGGGGATGTGTACTTTTTTTTCTGTTGCTCCCGGGGTGCGCGGTTGCTCAGGCACCCCTAATTCTTTGTTCTGCTTACGTAATTCTATCTCTGCTAGTTTGCGCTCATGTTCATACGCCAGTCTCTTCTCTTCGAGCTCTCTTTGTCTCTGTTTTTCTTCCCTTTCTTCTCGCAGCCGTAGATGTTCTAGGTTCAGTTTTTGTTCGGCTAATTTGAGTTTGCCATCCATTTTGAGCCGGGCCATTTCTAGTTCATGTAGTCTGTTTCTCTCTCGTTCTTGGATTTCGTTTTGCGAAAGACTCGTTCTTCGCTCCTCGGGAGCCGTGGTGTTTTTCTCTGCTGCTGCGACATTTTGGTCCGGGGGTCTGACGGCCCGGTTTCCGCCCATGACTCAATGGCATGCTTGAAATCGTCCTTAGTACTCAGACCGGTGGTAGCGATACCTAGTTCAATGCAGAATTGTTTCAACTCACGATGGCTGTACTCTTCCAATTTCTCCATCTGGAATTTCTCGGTGGATCCGCTCTCTTTGGTTGTCATTGAGGTTTCGTCGTGGGGTGAGCTACTCTCTGTACGATTACGCGTTGATTCGGATCGCGCCGCTGGCCACCAATGTTAGACGGACCGGGAGGGTCGGCCGAGAATAAGGGGAGAGGTCTCCGGGGAGAGCCGTCTCCAGCGATCGTACAGACGAGTAACTTCCCCCCCACAGATGTACACCACACAAGGATAAGGTTTAACGTTCTTTATAAGCAATTCTTTAAGTACGGTGAGATGGTACAAGGAGGTCTGGACTCAGGGGTCCCCTCGGTTCTAGTCTCTTGATTGGGAAAAGGGTAGCGGGACAGTCTTGTTACCAATCTGGTAGATGAAATAGCTCACAATCCTCGAGCTCGGTGTTCTAGATGATCGGGCCGCGGCGGAGCCAGCAGGTCCCGGGATGGTTGAAGGTAGCGACGGTCCGCGGCGGAGCCAGCAGGTCCCGATGAAGGTGGTGGTTACAAACGGTCCGCGGCCACGCCAGCAGGTCCCGACGACGATGAAGGTTTCAGAAGGTTGCGGCAGCGCCAGCAGGCAGGACGATAGTTCGCAAGGCAGGACTACGGCAGCGCCAGTAGTCCGTCAAGGATGAGTTCTTCACTGCGTCTCTCGACTCCAGGATACAACTGCCTTCCTGCTCTGGAGCTGCCCCAGTTATAGGTCTGGCCCCCTTTGATGTCCGGACCCTCGCACTTGGAGGTCGGGAGGTCCGGGATGAGGGAGTCCAGACACCCAGCAGGGGGGTGGAGCCAGCGCCCGGGGAGGCTGGGGGCGATCGGCACCTGGTGGGGGAGAGCCATCGACACTCCTCTCTCCCATTGACCTGCCAAGTGGTCCGTTCACCTCCTGGGTGGATGGTGGTGCCGGGATGTCGGGGCCTGGCCAGGCCCGGGGTTAGGGTCGATCGGAGGCCACGCGGCCTCGTGGTGCTGTGTCGAAGATGGCGCCCAAGCCGGGCGAGGGGGCCGGTAGTGATTCGGGTCCATGATGTGGAGATGTCCAGGGGCAGGGGTCCCATATGAGACGGGAAACGGGTGGTTGTTGGGTGTCACACCTGAAGAGCCGGGCTCGGGCCCGGTCGTGCGGGGAGGGGGCAAGCCCTTCACGTGGCCTGTCCAACAAGCACCCTCGCCTATAGACCTCCTGGACCACAAACTGTGTGCACCACAACCATCACCGACCTCATTGCACTGCACACCATCGCCTCCATAGACTACATACTGCTCGGAGACCTTAACTTTCACCTCAACAACTTTAGCGACCCCAACTCCACTGCCCTCCTGGACAACCTCGACAACATCAGACTGAAACAGCTTGTCACCACCCCTACCCACAAGGAAGGACACACCCTCAACCCCATCTTCGCAGGAGGGCACAACATCCACTTCAGCCACTCCACGCAACCCCCTTGGACAGACCACCACTGTGCACTGTGTACACTTCTCTTTCGACAAAGCCACTGCTCACAAACCTACACCACGCCCTCCGCGAAGGAACTGGAGCAAGGTCACTGAGGAGCACCTGAAATGAAATGAAATGAAATGAAATGAAAAAGGAACTTAATAAAGCGCACTGTGGCCGAGCGGCTTCCTGGCGCTGAGGGAGGGAAGACGGGTTCTGCACTGCAACCGAAGGGACTAACCGGGGAAGGCCTGAAGAAAAAGAAAGGTTTTTAATGCCTTTCGAAAAGCTGGGTAAGTGGGGATCGAGCGGATAGATAATGGAAGACTATTCCAATACTGAGGAGCCAGAACCGAGAAACGGGTGCCACCGATACGGGTTTTACGGTAGCGGGGGACTTGAAGAAAGAGTTGAGATGATGACCGAAGAGTGCGAGAGGGAGTATAGGGAGTGATCAAAGAAACGATAAAGAGAGGGGCGGAATGGGTGAAGGCTAAAAAGGCTAGGCAGGCTAATTTAAAAGAAAAGCGAAAGCGTACAGGAAGCCAGTGAAGGGACTTCAGGACGGGCGTGACGTGGGAGAATTTGGGGAGGTGAAAAATGAGCCGGGCGGCCTGGTTTTGGATGGCCTGAAGCCGGCGCATTTCAAAGGCGGGGATGCCGGAGTAAAGAGCGTTCCCGTAATCGAGACGAGAGGTGATGAGGGCTGTAATGATGGATTTGAGGGCTTCAGTGGTAAAAAAACGGGAAATTTTGCGAATGAGGCGGAGGGATAAAAAACAAGATGAAATTACAGAGCTAACTTGGGAATGCATGGAAAGGTCACTGCTGACCTTGATGCCTAAAGTGCGAACAGAGGGGACTGGAAGAGGGGGAGTACCAAGAGAAAGGGGCCAATGAGTAGGGGACCAGGGATTAGAGGGACCACCAGTGAGGACAAGCTCCGTCTTGTCAGGATTTAGTTTGAGGTGATTCGTGATCATCCAGTCCGAAATAAAAACTAAAGTGGAACTAAAAAAAGAAGAGGAATCAGGGGTAGAAAGATCAAAGATGAGCTGGAGGTCGTCAGCGTAGTTGTACACGGAGACCCCCAGCTCGCGGAGGGAAAAAATAAGAGGGTAGATGTAAAGATTAAAGAGAAGGGGGGAAAGAGAGGAGCCTTGGGGGACCCCACACGCAAGGGAGCAGGGGGGAGCAGAGAAACCAGCGAGCTGGACTGCCTGGGACCTGTCCTGGAGAAAGGACTTCAACCAGGAAAGTGCTACTCCCCTGATGCCGGCTGCGCTGACACGGTCGAGAAGAATGGCATGGTCAACCGTGTCAAACGCAGCCGACAGATCGAGGAGCACCAGCGCCTGGGGGAGATTGGAGTCGACCTTACCCTTAAGCTCGTCCAAGACAGCGGTGACAACAGTCTCGGTAGAGTGACCCGGGCGGAAGCCCGCCTGGTGGGAAGCCAGGAGACCATACTTCTCAATATGTGAGGACAGGCAGGAAGTGACATGGCTTTCCACGATCTTTCCCAAATAGGGAAGGAGAGAAATGGGTCTGAAGTTGGAGGGTGAGGAAGGGTCCAGGCCAGGTTTTTTTATTATAGGGAGGACGGTGGCAGTTTTGAAGGAGGAAGGAACAGATCCCAGAGCCAGGGATGAATTAAGTAATGTAAGGGGGGGTCCAGGAGAGTGAGAGAAAAGGGTTTGAAGGATCCGAGCCGGCGCGCAATCAGCTGGTGATCCTGACTTAACCTTGACAAGCAGAGCGGAAAATTGTACAGCAGAAATGGGGGGGAAGTGATCTAATATAAGAGGCGGGGGGGGGAAGAAGGGGGATGACCTGGGTTTGTGAGACTGCGGGGATGTTAGCTTTGATAATGGTAATTTTATCGATGAAGTAATTGTTGAGGGAAAGACAGAACGAAAGGGATGGGGCAAAACTAGCGTTAGTGCGATCAGATGTGGCGAGTTGTTTGACAAGTGAGAAGATCTCTCGGGATTTGTTAGAGGAGCGGGCAACTTTTTCAGAAAAGTATACTGTTTTCGCCGAAATAATGGCTTTTTTGTAACTGTTAAGCAATGATTTATATTTAATGCGGAGAAGGGGACAGTAGTTGTGCCTCCAGTGGCGCTCCGATCGCCTGAGATTGAGTTTGAGCTCTTTAAGTTCACTCGTGAACCATCTGTGGGCCTCATGGGGCCGCACAGATTTGATGTTTTTAAGAGGGGCGACAAGGTCACAGGAGGAGGATAACCAGGCACGAACAGCGTTGGCTTGATCTTCCAGAGAGAGGTCCGTCATGTCGGGTACAGTGGAGGCCAGAGAGGAAGAGAGAAGAGAGAGATCTGTCTGATTCCAGCAGCGGGCTGACTGGTTTTTGGGGAGAGGGGCTTTTGTGGAAGAGGGAAAGGAAATATTAAAAGAAATTAAAAAGTGATCCGACCAGAGACAGGGAAGGGTAGAGAGAACGGAGAGGGGGCGACGCAGGGACCAAATTTGGTCCAGGGTGTGACCCTTAACGTGAGTGGGTGAAAAAATGTGAGGGATAAAGTTTAGAGACTGGAGAGTTGCAGAAAAATCTTTAGAAGCTAGACTTTCTCGAGGATCGTCAGGCCAATAATTGAAGTCTCCTAATAGAACAACTGCCGAGTTATTCACTGCCAAGGTGGCCAAAATATCTTGTAGTAGGGGAACAAATTGAGGCATGGACAGAGGGGGCCGGTAGACAAGGACAAAAGTGAGGGGATCGACAAGATTAGTGGACCGGGCGACCAGGAAATCCACGTTGGATATTGGAGAGTGATCAAGAAGCTGGAATTTCAGCGAAGATCGTATAATCATTGCCACTCCACCGCCGGTTTTACCGGCCGGGCGGTCCATTCGGAGGGCATAATGTGTGTCAGGAAGAATAGCTAAAAGGTCGGGGAGTGAGTCAGAAGAGAACCAAGTCTCCGTGAGAAAAAGATAATCGGGGCAGTCTGAAGAAAGGAGGTTGAAAAGTTCAGTTTGATGCTTAACTGCTGACCGGGTGTTTAGCAGTAGAGCAGAAGCTACAGGAGGTGACGGTATGAGAGAAGAGGATACCTGATGAACCGTCAGAGGAAGAGTGGGGGGAGAGGAGGAGGGGGGTGAAGTTGAACAAGGAGGCGCAGAAAGGCCAAGTGAAGCAATACGTGAGACTAACAAAGGAGAGGCAGGAATGGGGGCCATAAGTGCGGATAGTTGAGCGGAGGTATAGGACACAAGAGGGGCAGGATCCGTGGCCCCTGGTCCCGGCCGGTCGCAGACGGGCGCAGACGGGCTTGCCTTAGGCGCGCCTTCGGCGCGCAAACGGCGTGCCCGCTGCGCCCGTCCGCTGCGCGTACGGTGGAAGCACATGGTTCGTAATGCCGAAAAGGGGTGTGGCCAAATAAGTGGGCGTGGCCGGGGAGCGGCCGCTGAAGGCGGCGAACGGGGAGTCCTGTGTCCGCTGCAGCGTCAAGCTCGGCTGCGCGGGAAAGACTGTGGCAGGGGAGAGGTCCCTGGAAGCAGGAGAGGGTAAGTTAAAAAAGCGCTAAGCGAGCGCTATGCTAGCTGGGGGTTAAAAGGAATCAGGGCTTAGCTGTCACTCCCGCGGAAGGCAGGGGAGGAATCCGTGTGGTTAAAGCTAGTAGTCAGCTCCTAATGAAGGTTTCAGGTGGGCGTGGCCAAATAAGTGGGCGTGGCCGGGGAGCGGCCGCTGAAGGCGGCGAACGGGGAGTCCTGTGTCCGCTGCAGCGTCAAGCTCGGCTGCGCGGGAAAGACTGTGGCAGGGGAGAGGTCCCTGGATGCAGGAGAGGGTAAGTTAAAAAAGCGCTAAGCGAGCGCTATGCTAGCTGGGGGTTAAAAGGAATCAGGGCTTAGCTGTCACTCCCGCGGAAGGCAGGGGAGGAATCCGTGTGGTTAAAGCTAGTAGTCAGCTCCTAATGAAGGTTTCAGGTCTCAACTCCCCCCTCAACCACGATCCCCCTCCCACCACGACCAAAGTCAACTCTGCAGCCAACGAACTACACAGATGGATCACCAACTGCGTAGACAAGTTTGCCTCCCTCCGCAACCCAGACAGACAGCGCCCCATGAAAGCCACCTGGTTCCCCACTGACCTCCAAGAATCGAGATGCACCTGCAGACGTCTTGAGAAATCGTAGAAAAACAGCAAAACCTCGGAAGATCAGACAACCTACAAGAACGCCATGACAGAATATCACTAATGCATCAGATCCCCTCAAGAAGGCCTCTGCAGACCGACGGACCTAAAAAACTACAGACCCATCTCTCTTCACAGCTAAAGTCACAGAGGAGATTGTCAAAATCTAGCTAACGAACTTCATCGAAGACAACTTCATCCTCGGCCCTTCCCAATCTGGATTCTGCAGCAACCACAGCACCGAGACCACCCTCCACGCCGCAGCAGATGACATCCACACTCTCCTCAACCAGGGCCCCACCACGGCCCTCATCCTACTAGACTTCTCTTCAGCCTTCAACATCATCTCCCACCGCACTCTCACCGCCAGACTACATGACGGCGGCAAGCAGGGAATTGCCTTTGACTGGATCCGCTCCTGCCTCACCGGCCGAACCCAGAGAATCAGACTCCCGTCTTTCTTCTTTTAACTCACAGAGATCAACTGCGGAGTACCCCAAGGATCATCGCTCAGCCCTATGCTCTGCAACATCTGCATAGCACCCCTTGCCGCCATCGTCAGCCAGCATGGACTCAGCATAGCATCCTACACCAACAACATCCAGCTCATCCTCTCCCTCACAAAGGATACCCACACCACCAGACTCAGGAAGGAATGAAAGACATTGCATACTAGATGAGTAGCAGTTGTCCGAAGCTCAACTCGGAGAAAGCAGAAGCCCTCGTCCTTTGACCCACCCCCTCAGCATGGGACAACACCTGGTGACTCACCGTCCTCCGCAACGCCCCCACTCCCACTGGCCACGCCCGGAACCTCAGCATCATACTGGACTCCTCTCCATGACCCGACACATCAACGCAGTCTCCTCCACTTGCTTCAACACCCTCTGCATCCTTCGCAAGACCTTCAAGTAGATCCCCCTGAATCTAGAAAGACCATCACCAACGCACTCATAACAAGCAGACTGGATTATGGAAATGCCCTCTACGCCGTAATCAACAAATCCCTGCTCCGCAAACTCCAGACCATCCAAAACACCGCAGTCAGACTCGTCCTCAGCATCCCACGACATGAACACATTACCCAGCACCTTTTAGACCTCCACGGACTCCCCTTTGAGAAGAGAATAACCTTCAAGCTACTCACTCACGCCAACAAATCCCTCCACAACACCAGACCCCAATACCTCGAAAAAGTCTCTTAACATACCCAAGAGAAACCTTGTCTTCGCCGACCTCGCCAAAACCCCGCGCATCCACAGAGCCAGAGCGGGTGGAAGAACCTTCTCCTATATCGTGGGAAAGATCTGGAATGAGTTCCCGCTCAACATCAGACGTTCCCCACTCTGCACACCTTCAGGAAGAGCAGTCTCAAGACCTGTCTCTTTGGCTGACACAGAGCTGCAGGCTGCCCTCCCGAGTGCCTTGAGACCCTCACAGGTGACTAGCGGCTTCACAAATCCCTGAATGATTGATTGGTTGACCTGTTGGCCTATCCCCCCCATTTCTACAAGTCCCTTTGTGTTCTACCTAGGAACTAGTATTTGAGAGGAAGGTTTTAAATAGTTAATAGAGATGACAACTCATTGGATGACTGCTACCCAGGCCCTAAAAGGAATAATAGAGGAGAGCTCTGAAGCAGGGTCTGATACTGAGACAACACCTTAGGGAGAGGGTCACGAAGCAGAATCTGGGAGTTATTTGTAAGTGGGTAGAGGTACATCCGATGTAGACTCTTCTGCCAGGGATTCCAAGTAAAATGCCAATAGCAGTTTTGATGTCTCTACCCAATCTGGAATGCAGACAGGTACCGTGCCACACACACAGAGAGTGATGACATGGCAACTCCAAAACTTAGTTCTGCCACTAATCCCCCAGTTCACTGAAGGTACTGTTTGTAAAGTCAATACTGCAATATTTTGCCTATTGGCTACTTCCATCTTTTTGTGGATGAAGACTTCCTTGGGGGAATTGTGTACCAAATTAATTTGCGCGTCAAACATTTTCTAAGGGAGCATTAAGGCACTTTGTGTCCTCATTCTAGGGCACACCTGTGGGCTCCCACTTTACTTGGGGGAAAAAATTCTGATGCAATACTACATTCATACTGGTCTGCTCATACAGTTTGAGCAACACCTAGCTTAACACCAATCATGGGTAGTCTGTTTCTGAATCTGCAGTGTATGCTGCATTTCAATTTTATTTCTGTAGCATGGCCCGGAAACCATCCAGACCATGGCTGGGTGTTCAAAATTCGGCCGGTTATGAAACATTTCTCTGCAAAATTTCTAGCGGGGTACGCTCCTTGGAAGATTGTAGTGATTGAGGAGTCAATCTTATGAAAAGAGAAGCTGCTATTCAAAGAGGTACTTGTTGTGCGAGAGCTCTACAGGTTATGTATACAGCCCAAGAGTACATACACAGGAATTCACAATAAATCCTGCAGCTGCCCTTTAACATTAGAAATTAGTGAGAAGATTGTATGGGAGCTTGCACAATCACTCCTTCATAAGTGGATGGATTCTATACAGAAGTACAGTTGTTTAGCGAGCTGTACAAAGCTGGGACTGTGGCTTGTGATACAATGCAAAGAATTCCCTCTCAAGCTGTACTTGTAAGAAATTGGTTATTGGTTGAGAGGGATGGAAGCCCAACTCAAGCAACAACCACAATCTTGTCAGGACGAACCAAAAAAAACACTATATTAACCTGTACTTAACACTGGTACCTTGGCACAAAAGCAGTCAGGCTTAACTTTGAGGCAATGTGTACAGTATTTATGCAGCACACAAACAGTAATAAAGTGAAAACAGAAGAAGAAGAAAAATCCCAAATCAATTCTGAAAAACAGAGTAAAGTTTAATAAATAAAATTACACAAGAACAACAGAAATCCCATCAGTAGAACCACAAATGTTACTTTTTAAATTTTTTTAGGTGAAAATCATGACAAGACACAAAAAGAGACACTTGTGGTGATCTGTTCACGTTAGACCGGGGGAAAGTCACAAGTTCCAGCTGACCACAATGGAGCGCAGGTTTGAAACAAGGACCAGGTTAGTCCCACTGAAGAGTTAACTTCTCAAGTCTTGTGCGAAAAATTCAGTTTGCGTTGGAGGGTGCTGCGAGGAAGAGGCTTTCAGCCCAAAGAGCAGTTCAAGCATCGCAGATGGTCGTTGCTGTAGCGTGAAGACGCAAATTGCAGGTCTCGGTTTGCTGGTCATTTGCAGGCATTTAATTTTGGGTACAAAGAGGTCACTTTGGGGCCACGAGGAGCCCAAACTTCAGGATTTTCACTTTTTTTAGGCATTTACACTGTTGCCAGTCAAGGGTCCAGGATCTGAGGGGGGCACATCATGGATATCAGGACTCATTCCAGCAGAGGCCAGCAAGCAGGGCAGAAGCAGGTCCAGTTGGTGCTGCTCAGTTGCAGGGAGGCCTCCGGAAGCTTGCTATGTCCCTGTAGCTCACACAGGTCAGACAACTGACACTAGGAGCCCCTCTGGGTAGCCCAGGATCAAGGCAAGCATGTCCAGGCTTCCTAATTCAGACAGTAAGGCAGTCTTTCAAGCAGCAAGACAGGACCTTCAGAACACTGCTGTGGAAGATTTAAAAGAAGGACTATTTTTATACACGCTTTTGTGTGGGAAAATTCCCTGACCTACCCTCAGACTTGATTTTGGTCAGTTCTTCCCCTTCCCCTGTGTTTGGCTCCAAATTGTCTATGGTAACAAAAGGCAGGGCAGGCTTGGTGTCAGGTTCCATTGTTGCAGGCAGATCCCTTTGAAGTGTGATCAGGGCAGGGGTCACCTCGTCCCTAGCCATCCTGTCAGAAAGACTCAATCCGCTCACACCTAGGCCTTCTTTGTGCCCATGTGTGAATGCAATACACAAACCTCAACAGCAGAGGCTTTCAGTCATGTGACACAGAAGGCTGGCAGAAGGGCAAAGTTTGTTTAGGCAAGAAAATGCCACCTTTCTAAAAGTCTAATTTTTCATAATTGTAACTTAAAATCCGACTTCACCATTTGAGAAGATTTTAAATTACAATTAATTTGAGTGTGAACAGCATATCTTTATCTGCTCCCAATCTGAAGTTAGCACTTATTAATTGCAATATGATAACAAAGTGTTAGTGTATGGGAGAGATATGCCTTATAATAGTGAAAAATTGCTTTAGGAGTTTTTCACTGTCAGGACAGATAAAACTTGAACACACGTCCTACTTTCTAAATACTATACACCAGAGGTCTTCAATCTATGGGGTGCGACCCCCAGGGGGGTCGTGGAGTCCTTGGAAGGGGGTCGCAGATTCTGTCAGAGTGCAGTTCCTGGCTTGGGCTGATCGAGGGTGCTCACGGTGGCGGCCTAATTCACACCGAGGTGTGAAAAACATCAAAGCCTCATTAACAAGTAAAAGGTCTTTTAAAGACCTGTCAAGTACTCGGGTGTGGCTGTGTGTGTGTCTCTCTGAAGCCATTTCGATCTGGGTGAGGAGGGGGCAGAGGGGGGCTGGGGGAGCAGACACACACATTTACATTGCGCGCCTGGAGCTGTGGGTCCTGTGACACGTCCCCCGCTCCCAGCAGGGAGGCACAGAGATGCCCTTCCATGATCGGGAAAGAAGGAACAAGACGGGATGGATGGATGAAAGGGTGGATGGATGAAAGGGTGGATGGATGTATGGATGGATAAAAGGTTGCATGAATGATGGATGGATGGATGTGTGAAAAGATGGGTGGATGAATCATGGGTGAATGGATGGATGAAAGGGTGGATGAAGGATGGATATAAGGATGAAAGGGTGGATGGGTGAAGGATAGATGGATGAAGGATAGATGTATGGATGTAAGGATGAAAGGATGGACGGATGAAGGATGAATGGGTGGATGAATGGATGAAAGGGTGGATGGATGAAAGGGTGGATGGATGGAAGGATGAAAGGGTGGATGGAAAGAAGGATGAAAGGATGGACTGATGAAGGATGGATGTATGGATGGATAAAAGGTTGCATGGATGAATGATGGATGTGTGAAAAGGTGGGTGGATGGATGGAAGGGTGGATGGGTAAAGGATGGATGTATGGATGGAAGGATGAAAGGGTGGATGGATGTATGGATGTAAGGATGAAAGGGTGGATGGTGAAAGATAGATGGATGAAGGATAGATGTATGGATGTAAGGATGAAAGGATGGACGGATGAAGGATGAATGGATGGATGAAAGGGTGATGAATGGATGAAAGGGTGGATGAATGGATGAAAGGGTGGATGCATGGATGAAAGGGTGGATGGAAGGATGAAAGGGTAGATGGAAGGATGAAAGGGTGGATGGAAGGATGAAAGGGTGGATGGAAGGATGAAAGGGTGGACTGATGAAGGATGGATGTATGGAAGGGTGGATGGATGTATGGATGGATAAAAGGTTGCATGGATGAATGATGGATGTGTGAAAAGGTGGGTGGATGGATGGAAGGGTGGATGGGTAAAGGATGGATGTATGGATGGAAGGATGAAAGGGTGAATGGATGAAGGATGGATGTATGGATGTAAGGATGAAAGGGTGGATGGGTGAAGGATAGATGGATGAAGGATAGATGTATGGATGTAAGGATGAAAGGATGAATGGATGAAAGGGTGGATGAATGGATGGAAGGGTGGATGAATGGATGAAAGTATGGATGAAAGGGTGGATGGAAGGATGAAAGGGTGGATGGATGGAAGGATGAAAGGGTGGACGGATGAAGGGTGGACGGATGTATGGATGGATAAAAGGTTGCTTGGATGAATGATGCATGGATGGCTGTGTGAAAAGGTGGGGGGATGAATGATGGGTGGATGGATGAAAGGGTGGGTGGATGGATGTATGGATGAAAGGGTGGATGGATGAAGGACGGATTTATGGATGGGAGGATGAAAGGGTGGATGGATGTATGGATGGATAAAAGGTTGCATGGATGAATGATGGATGGATGTGTGAAAAGGTGGGTGGATGAATGATGGGTGGATGGATGGAAAGATGAAAGGGTGGATTGATGAAGGATGGATGGAAGGATGGATGGATGGATGTGTGAAAGTGTGGGTGGATGAATGATGGATGGAATTGATGAGGTCTAACAGGCGCATTTATGGTTGTCAAAAGATGATGATGAGGAGAACCAGTTTCTAGAAACTTTTGTCGGAAGGGGTCCTTACCACTAAAAAGGTTTTACAAGGGGGTCTCTGCATCAAAAAGTTTGAAGAACTCTGCTATACACCCTGCCCTAGGGGTGGCTAGGGCCTACCTTAGAGGAGATTGTAAGTTTAAAAAAATAGGTTCAGTAGGCTCTGACTCATGGTTGTGCCAAAACCTGCTGGTATGAGCCTGTACTTGGTTAGTGGATTCTATTCTATTGGATTTGTAAAGGACATGACTACCCAATAGGCCTCCCAGCGCTGATATCCAACCTGCACTGATCCAACAGTTAATCCTAGAATACCTAAATTGGCAAAAAGTTGCTGTGCTTCTTAAGGTCCTTAGTATAGATAAAATGTCAGCACCCTCTAATGTCTAGGGTGTGAAGCGTTCTTTCTGCAGGGGAGAGGGATTATTAAAGAGTGCAGGTAAAGCAATCATCTGTTAATCTTGAAGTCTGAAACTACTTTGGGTAGAAAACCAGGGTATATCCTCTTCGCAAAATTTTTCTTATGAAAAAACATTTAAGGTTAATTCACCCACTCTAGATGCTAAATTAATAGCTATAAGGATAGCTGCCTCCCAGGTTACATGCTAGAACTAGGTTTTGCGGATTACTTTGAATGGTGGGCCCAAGAGCTTAGGGTGAACTAAGAAAAATGTATCAACGAGGTTTGCTGGGTGTTGATAGTTAGCATCTCTCACTTTGTCTTGTAGGCTTAGCTTTGTAAGCCTTTAAAATATTACTAAGGCAACAATTCGATACAGAAATGTGGCTAGAAACCTCTTTCACAAACCTTTTTAAGAAGGAATGAGGGCAACATTAGCATATAAGCGGCCATGCACATGAGTAAAGGCTGGCACTGCACCTCTAAGGGCTTCACCCTTCCTCCAGTTTCCCATCATGTCCCCCAGGTGACAGGTCGGTATATTTTTATAAAACCAAGAGGATCCTAGGTGCAAGAGAAAAAAAAACACGTTTTCTTGTGTGGGGACACGGAAGGCCGCTGCTTATGGTTTTCATAAGGAATACCGTGGAGGAGTCCTACAATTTCAGGTAACGTTTGCTTCTGCTTCAGGGGCTACTCATCAATAGACACATGCACTGACTAGAATAGCAAGCCCATCTATGAAACAGCATGTATCTATTATTTGTTGAACCTGTTTTGCTACCATGTGATCATTGAAAAAAGATTTTCCTTGGCCTCCTCCAGTGTGCAGAAAAACTGTGCAAGCCTTGATCACAAGTTTTTTGGACTATGGCAATGCCATATTGGTGTCTGCAAACAAGACTTTGCTGTCCAAACTACAAGTTGTACAGAATACAGCAGCCAGACAGGTTTGCAATCTTCTATCAAGATCCTCTTCTGCTCCAATCCTGAA
This sequence comes from Lissotriton vulgaris, assembly GCF_964263255.1. Taxonomy (NCBI): domain Eukaryota; kingdom Metazoa; phylum Chordata; class Amphibia; order Caudata; family Salamandridae; genus Lissotriton; species Lissotriton vulgaris. The sequence continues at coordinate 817,918,834 of NC_141685.1, read as the reverse complement.
CTCGTTGCACTGGTTGCCTATCAGGAAAAGGCTCATTTTCAAGTTATGGTGTCTTACACATAACTTATTAGATAGGAATGCTCCATCTTACCTTCTAAATAGGCTCAGACAGCTCAACCTGAACAGACTGCTAAGATCCAAAGATAAAGCTTTTATTGCAAACTCCATGAATTTGCAGTGCCAGATATGGTGGGAGATGGTTCTCCGATCTCTCTCCCTTCCACTGGAATAAACTACCTTTCCAAATTCCGAGCATAATCGGATATGCAAAGTTCAAAAAGATTCCCCAAAGAGGCCTAAAATACTTGGGTTTCCATCTTGGAGTCCAAATCACGACAACAGTATCTTGTAAATGTAAGTAGGGACTTACATGTGATGGCCTAACAGATCTCTGAAATACAGACATTTCTTATAGTTGCAGTAGCAGTTTTACCACTAGTTGACTGTGCGTTAGAAATACCAGGAGAGATGTGTTTGCTAACTGGAATTAAAGTAAAATATAAGATACTCTTCATTTCCAGGTTGGTTTGTCATACGTAGACCAGTTCTTACAGGACCATATTTTAAAAACATTCAGATTGCCCTATATCTTTCATCCTGTCTGAATAGATTTAAACAAAAAAAAACATCTTCATGTACAATGTATGGAATGTTCTTTCCACTGGAGTTGAAGGGTTCACAAAGAAAATGTGTCAGGGCTTGTTCTAACATTGACATGAAATTCTCAGATCCCTCTAGGAGAAAACGTGGATTAGTTCTCATGGAACACAGTGTACGGGTCTTAGGAACATTGAGAATCTCAATCACTATGAACAGAAGTAATAGTTACCAAAAAGGCAACTTTCCAGGCCGAATGCAGGAAGGATGCTGTATGTACAGGTTTGAACACAGGACCTGTTAACTTGGAAAGGACAATGAACATAGTGGAGATGGGGCTCTAATAGGAGGAAATACATTTCTAATAACTGCTAAGAGGGCATTTCAAATAAAGAGATTTGTGAAGGAAATGTACTTTAGGCAGCGATTGTCAGAAATCAAAAATGTAGTAAAGACCCTAATAGGCGTAGAAAGTAAGGAATCACCAGATGGAGGGATTCACCATATACAGGACCTCTTTCACTTGAAAACATATGATATTCTGGCGGAAGGATGCTTTGCTTTTTGTAACATGTGCATACAGTCCTATGGCAAGTTCAGATGCCATACTGTACAAATTCAGGAACCAGGCTCCTAAGTTCCACTACTGAAATTTTGGATACACGACCTGGCCTTTAAACTTTTAAAGGAGATCCAGCCTGCAAGGCAGCTTCTTGAGTGGGTGCACACATAGGTATAGAAGGTCTGTGAACTACTACTGATGTGACCACTCTGGAGCTGTTAGAATGATTCTGGCTTAGCAATTGTACAGTTTGCTCAGCACTTTCAACGTCAATGGAATAGGAGGGAAGGCACACTGACCAGTCTATGAAAAGGAATTCCCCTTCGACTCTTGTCGATAGTACCTGGAGGCATAGTCTACGCATTTCTCGTTTCCTGCATCAGTGGACAAGCCTATTTAAGATAAATCCCAATCGGAAAAGACTCTTTGCAGCACTTCCTTGTTGAGAAACCACGTGTGTTTTTTATTATTGGCCTGCTGAGTGAGTGTGTATCCTTGGCAGATGAACTGCTGTGATGTGTAAGTCTCTTTCTGTAAGCCGTCTATCATTTGTACTTCCAGTGAGATTGGTCTGGATTGACTCCCTCCTTGCTTGTTTAAATATTACACTGATGTCGTGTTGTGTGTCTGAACACCCAGTGACTTGCTTCAGGAAATTGAAGGCATGATTTTATAGCAAGATGAACCGGTCTAATTTCCAGCAGGTTGATATGGGTCGTCTTCTTTGACCATGTCCCTTAAAATTGGAGATGATCGATGTGTGTGCCCCATTCTCTGTGTCTACACATCACAGTGAAAGGGTACTTGCTTCAGAAGATGTTTGAACTCGCACCACAAGGAAAACGAAAGATTTAAGAACCCATCTATACTAGCAGAGATGTTATCTGGCAGTCATCAGATAAGTGCTCACAACATTCTGACATTCAGATGGATTCAAGATGGCCTCTCCTCCAAATGAAGCACTTTAGAGGGTCCAAGATGCACTCAATTAGAATATCTTTTGTACTGGAGTGGCAGTCGACCTCTTTAGGTTGACATGCAGACCCAGGTAGGAAAGGATAGCTGAAGCATGATCAAAATGGTTCCGTGCTTCCCCTGAAATCTGAGCCTTTATAAACCACTCGTCTATAAAAGGGGCAGATAAAAATCTTCTGCCTTTTGAGATGTGCTGCAACAAATGACATTGATGTTTGCTGAAAATGTTTGTGGTGCTAACTTCAGCTTGATTAGGAGGACCTTGAAAAGGAAGGAACTGTTTCCTACCGCAAACATCAGAGGAGGGTTCTTTCATACTGGCCCAGCAATATGGAGGCACTCAGTCTTCATTGATGTAAATGAAGTCTACCCACTTGCTCTTATTGTCTGGAGGGACAGTGGAGGTCGGAGCAACAGCATGTGATTTTCTGGTTGCCAAAACAATGACAGAATCTGGGTGAGGGTCCGCTGTGAAGGACAAGGGATCTTGATCAGTGTGGCTCAATGATTAGAGCGGCAGACCCTGATGCAGAGGTCTAGCCCGGGACCAGGGTTCAATTCCCCGCCTCAGCCTTGTGCTATAAAGCGTGACAATTTTTACCGTTATGCGGGACTCGTGTGAGCAAAGCCAGTCAGGCTGTGATGTTTTTTGCTTCAGAATGTTGGCACACAACTCTTAAAGGTACTGAGCATATTTAAGATTATTTAATGCATTTGGCACAGCTCAATAAAAAATCTGCATTCTATGGCCCTTTATCCTGTTGGATTGTCACTGCAACTTGTTTTTAATTAAGAATGGGAAAGAGAAAAGGTGTTGGTAGTCTGCATGGATCGTCAAATAAAAAAAAAATAACAAAATAAGCAACAACCCTGCGGAAATATGTCTAACCGCATCGCTGCTGCAGTGATTTTTGCGCTGTGCTGCAAATTGCCATTTTGCTGGTGTCATGACGAGCTAAGCTCGTCATCAGCACACGACACCCGTGGGTGATGACGAGCTGAGCTCGTCATCAGCATCGAAAGGGTTAAGGACATCGATAATCTGATAGAGGAGGTTGAATCTATGCTAAATGAAAAGGAAAGGTGTTCCAAGTAAGGGGAACATACAGGGCGGTATATTTGAGAAAAAACAGAAGACACACACCAGTCATGTAGTACATCAAAGTCTGAAGTATCTGATGAGTGCTATCCTAGCCTGCCGCCTCCAGTAACAGTGAATATCCCAAATCAAACTGGTGACTGTATTCTCATAGTGCAAAATATTGAGTACTGAATAGATTTCAAGCCCCTTGGCGTAAAAAGGGTAATGCTTCGGCACAACCGGAGGGAACTCGAGATTCACCTACCAATGTGGTTGCTGCGGAGTCCTCCCATGTACTCCTATCAAACAACATTAAACGAGATTAGTGATTTAACTAGATCCCTGATAGAGGAGATTTGTGATCTAAGGCAAGTGGTTACTAGGTTAACTTATTTGTCTAAATACCTGGGCCCTAACAGGGAAGCTAAGATCTCTCCACGTTCATGCCCATATTAACTGCCACACTGACAACTTGAGAGATAATGAAAACATGATAGTCTAGCTCATGGGACACCCAATCAGAGCAGGTCAGGGAGTTAAATTGAGCATCAGCAATGACTGTTTCAAGGCATATGCTCATAAGCTACAAAAGGCTTACCAATCATTAGCCCAAAATTCTACATTAGGTGGCATTAAGGAAAGATCGGGAACTATATAGAACATATCCCATGACCTTGCTCCCTCTAATACAAGTGTTAATTACAAAACGCAATGTCATGGCATTGTCACCACTGACTAGCGTACTCGTTACAGCCATACCTTGGCAAAAGGGAAAACGTGTATAGAAGAGCCCCTATATTCCAGAAGGTCACATTAGAAAATCAGATAACCTTGAAAAATAAGGTTGTTCACTGGATCTGAAATGTTCAAAATTGTAATTCTATTCTTTATCTTAATGTTGTATTGGTTAAATGCTGTACATACCCCAAATAAAGATGGTATTTTATTAAAATAACTTTAATTGATGCGGACCTTGCAAACCGGTTAATTTTGGTTGGCCTTAGTCCCAGTCCACTGTCGGGCTCTGAGAACCAGTTTAAAATGGCCCTCCAAACAGAGTAAGCTCTTGGGTGAAGTTTGATACTGACCATAAGGAGAGCCTGCAGGCAGTGCAATTAAATGGAGTAAACCACTGACTCCATCTGGAGGGAACGTATAGTTTCTTACCCGTCGGTTTAGTTTTGCAGCTTGAAGACTTTCTGGATTCACTATGCTGTGCATTATTCCGCCATCTAGTGGTTGGGTCCAGAATCGTAGTATTTTTTCTTTGTGGCCCAGGTGAGCGTCGACATACCAACATTTGGTGTCCTTTGTGACGATGTGCTTCATCTGGAAGCTCCCACCTTTTGTCGCCATCTTCGGATTCTTTTTTCTTTTCTTGTGTTATTCTTGTTTTTCCTCTTATTTTCTAAGTCTTGTTCATCTTTAATCTCTTTCCTCCTGTCTCATCTCTCTGGCGGAGTAGGGTGGGTTCGCTAGTGAATACAGAAAGTCTTCAAGCTGCAAAACTACACCGACAGGTAAGAAACTATACGTTTTGCAGCATGGATCTTTCTGGATTCACTATGCTGTGCATAGACTTTGTAGCGGTTTGTCCTTATTGTGGTAGCTGGGTGGAAGATGAGCACTGGTTACTGAATATGTGTTGTAAGACCTTCTGTCCCACTGCGCTTCTTTGTTCATTTGGATATCCACACAGTAGTGCTTAGTGAACGTGTTCACGGAAGACCATGTTTCAGCTTGGAAAATGTCTTGAATCGGTGTGTTAGCTTGAAACACAATTGTAGCTCCTTTCTTCCTTGTTGAGTGAGCATGGGCTGCTCCTTGTAACTGTTGCCCAGCTTGCTTGTGGCATAGTTGAATGGTTTGTGCAATCCAACATGCAATGGTATTTTTGGTAACTGGTTGTCCCCAAAAACCGCTTGCGAAGGAAACAAAGAGTTGCTTTGTCTTTCTGCACTCCTTTGTCCTTTCTATATAGTGCATCACCGCCCTCCTGGCGTCCAGTGTGTGCAACGCTCTGTCTGTGCTTGTGGTTGGTTTTTGGAAAAAACTAGGTATTTGGATTGTTTGGCTGATGTGGAACCGAGACACCACCTTTGGCATGAAGTGTGGATCCGTTCTCATTACAATCCTATCACTGTATATCTGCAGGTAGGGCTCTTCAAGTGTTAGCGCCTGCAACTCACTTACTCTCCGTAGTGATGTGACAGCTACTAAAAAGGCTGTCTTTAGTGTGAGCATGTGCAGTGTAACTTTGTGCATGGGCTCGAATGGTGCCTTCATTAATTGGGTCAGCACTAAGTTGAGGTTCCATGCTGGTACTGGCTTTCTGTTTGGAGGTGCGATCCTCTTCCCCCCTTCTAGAAATCTTTTTACAACTTGGGTGGTGAAGAAACATTTCCCCGTCTCTCCTCCAGTGCAAGCCACAATCCCCACTAAATGTACCCTTAGCTTAGTTTGCTTTGCAGTAGATGTGTTAAGAATTTTAGCACTGTTGACTCCCTTGTGATTTTCTTTTGCAATTTTCCCCTATTGCACCATTCTGAGAATCACCTCCACTCTGCTACGTAGCATTTCATTGCGGTAGGCCTTCTTGCATCCCTGAGCACTGCCATTGTGCTTGCCGGTAGTTTGAGGTGTACAAACTCTCGGTTTCAGGAGCAAGGCTGAGGCTCTCTGGCTCTGGGTGTAGCACCCTTCCGTTCTGCATTGTTAACAGGTCCCGTCTTTTTGGGAATTTGTGTGCTGGTGCCTGCGCCATCTCCACAGTTTGCAAGAACCATGACTGTCTGACCCACTGAGGTGCTATTAATATCAGTGACATGTTGCTTATCCTGCATTTGCTGAGTACCCTGTGTATCAGTGGGATCGGGGGAAAAGCGCATGCAAATGTCTTTGACCAACTTATTCATAGCACATTGCCTTGTGACCGATGGTCTGGTTGTCTGGATGCGAAGCGTTGGCATTTTGCATTTTGGAGTGGTGCAAATAGGTCTATTTGCGGTAGCGGTACCCCACTTCGGGAATACTCTCTGTAATTCCTGTTGTTGATCGATCTCCCATTCGTGGGATGCGGACATCTACCTGCTGAGTCAGTCTGCCTCCACATTGTCCTTCCCTGAGAGATGTATTGCTAGTAGGTCTATCCTTAGTGGGATGGCTCATGTGCTAGCCTTGATAGCACTACTGACTGTGTTCCTCCCTGCTTGTTGATGTAGAACATGGTCGTGGTGTTGTCTGTTTGGATCAACACCCTGTTTCCGTACAGCTGCTTCTGAAAAGCATTCAGGGCTAGGAACACTGTTTTTAGTTCCAGGTAATTGATGTGCTTGACCGCATCCTGTTTCGACCCTAGCCCTCTCACCTTGAGCTTGTGCATATGCGCGCCCCACCCCAGCTGGGAGGCGTCCGTCGTGATGGTCACTGTTGGAGTTGGTTGTGTGAATGGTTTCCCCTGTGATATATTTTGTTTGTTCCAGCACGTTTTTTTCTGATGCACTGTGTGTGTGACAACCACTAGATCTTCCCAACTCCCAGTTGCCTGTGACCATTGCTGCTGTATCCATTCCTGGAATGGGCTCATGAGTAGTCGGATATTTTGGACTAGGTGAATGCATGGCGCCATCATTCCCAGTAGCTTGCACACCGTCCTCACTGTCAGAACTTGCCCCTTGCGGTAATGATGTACTTCCTTCAGTATCGCCAATGTTCTCTTCCAGTTGGGGAACACTTTGGCCTGTATGGTGTCGATCTCTGCCCCTGAGAATATCTTGATTTGCTCTGGCGACAATTTCTCCCAATGAATCAAGAAGCCCAGTCCTGTCAGTGTTAGTATGACCTGCTGAATTTTGTGTTTGTGGTTGATGGGGATGTGTAAGTATGCGTCCTTTAAATCTATAGTAGCCATGAAGTCTCCATGCTGTATTTGTGGTATTACCTCTTGTAGGGAGGTCATCTTGAATCTTTGAGTCCTTATGAATTTGTTCAGGAACCTTAGATCTAGGATAGGTCTTAGCGTTTCGTCCACCTTTGGCACCAGAAAGTAAGTTGAGTAAACCCCCTTGTTCCTTTGGTTCTGCGGTGCCACCTCTATTTCCTCCTTGCTGAGCAATTCTTGCGCCTCTATCTGCAAGAGCTCCTGGGCTGAGGGTGGCTCACTTCTTGGTTTTCTGTTTGGCGGTTGTCTTTCAAACTCTTTACAGTATCCGTATTGTAGGATGTTTAGTATCCATTTGTCCGATGTGACCTTCCTCCATTCCTGGATGAAGCCACTTATTCTTCCCCCTACCGGTGTTGGGTGTTCGAGGTACTGTTTGTTGTTGAACGTTTGGCTGCATCTTTTCTTTTTGTCTTTCCGCCCATCCTGAGGTGTTGCTAGGGTGGGATCCTGATGCATGGCAGAGTCACTTAGTTGAGGGCTGTTGTCCTCCCCTACGTTTTTGGCCTCGTCTGTTTCCGCGCCTTCGAAAGGACTGTCCCCGGGGTTGGTACTTCCAGTTTTGCTGCTGCTGGCCTTGGTGGTTCCCTTGGTAGCCTTGCTGGAACGTTTGATGCGATGTGGTCGGCACGTTGCCTCCACTTCTACCACCTGGCCTCCTTGTGGGTGTGCCTCTTCTCATTCCCCTGAACTGCAATGCTCCCATGGACCTTGCTGTTTCGTTGTCCTTCTTGAGCTGCGTCAACTTGTCGTCCACCAGTGTGCCAAACAGTTGCTCTCCATTAAAGGGTGTATTTAAGATGTTACTTTGTACCTCTGGCTTGAATCCCAAAATTCAGAGCCACGCGTGTCTTCTCTCAGTCACTCCTATCATCATTAGCCTGCTCGATGATTCTGCAGCATCCAATGCCGATTTCAAGCATGTGTTCGCCGTGCTCTTTCCTTTTACCAGGTGAGCTGCCCTTTGTTGGTACTGGTCTGGTAGATGCTTCAGGAGCTGCCCCACTTCATCCCAGTGTTGGTATGCGTGCCTGTTGATCAGGGCATTGAAATTTGCGATGCGCCAATGTATTGCCGCATTTCTCTCCACCTTTCTCTCCCTGTGAGATCCATCCTTCTACTCTCCTTGTCTGGAGGTGGTCCGGCATTTGTGGGAACATTAGCCCTCTTCCTAGCCGTTGCTGCAATTATGGAGCCGGGTGGCACGGACTCTTGGATGTATGAGGTCCTTTGAAGAATGGTTGTACTTATTTTCCGTTCTAGATGTCACAGCTTTGCATACTGCTGCCTCCTTAAAGGCCTCTCCCTGGTTCAGCACACTAGGGAGCATGGGCAGGAATTGGCTCCTAATCTTTTGAGGCAGTAGAGTTTCCAGGAGGAAACATGCCTTGGGCTTCTCCTCCTCCATTTTCACTCCATAAGTCTGTGCAGCCTTCTGTACGACCATGTTGTAGATCCCCATGTTGTCTGGCGGCAAGGGCCTCGAAGGGTAAGTGTCTACACCTTCTTCCGGTGATTCGGTGTCGAGATCTTGGAATTCAACGTCTTGTGCCTCCGAGGACGTCAAGTCCCGGTAGGATTGCAGATCTTCGTCGCCTTCTCCCTCGAAATAGAAGTCTTCTTCTCTCAGTTCCTCAACTAGTTTGGGCGTTTTCGGCGGTTCTGCGTCTTCGTCGTCCCTTTCGACTTAGACTGCGGGTTTCGGCGGGATGGTGTATTGGCTCATATCATCGAAGTCCTTTTTCCGCGGTAGGATGCTCGCCATTTCAGCCTCGCGCCTCCTCTTCTTCCTCTCCATCTCGGCAGCATGTTCGGCGTCGAGGGGTGGAGCGCTTCTCTTCGAGGCAGTCGACAACAATGTCGGCCCTTCTTTCCTTGGCGCTGAGGTGTCATTCTCGAGGGCAACCTTCGACGTTCTTTCGAGGATTTTCGCCGATTGGGAGTCCTTTTTGAAGGATCCACTGGGTTGACTGTCCATGGAGGCTGTTGCTTTCGTTGAGTGTTTCGTAGGAGGAGCTCCCTTCGAGGACTTAGCTTCACTTTTACGAGTGTCGCTCAGGGCTTTTGCTTCACTCTTTCCAGCGTCGCTTGGATGTTTTGGGCCGATGACTCCCTTTCCTCCTTTGACGTCTTCTTATGGACCTAGACGACCGTGCAGTCCTCTGGTCCTTCGGCGATGTTGTCCTCTTCTCCACTGGAGAGACCCAAGTCCCGTAGCGATGGAGGTGGCCCCTGCATGTTTTGTGGGTCTTGGGTGTAAACGTCGAGCAGGCGTTGCAGTCTTCGCTTCTGTAGTCGAGCAGAAGGCAGAGGTTGCAGACTGGATGTTGATCCTTCTTGGCGTACTTGTGGTGGCAATTGGTGCAAAACTTGGAACAGTGTTTTGTCCATTCCCAGCTCAGGGAGCCCCCTGCGAGCGCATTCTCCACTGAACGGCGAGGTTTTGTTCCTTAACTCTTTCGATGCTCATGACGAGCTCAGCTCGTCATGATGCACAGTTGAGCTGTGCTGATGACGAGCTGAGCTCGTCATGACACCAGCAAAATGGTAATTTTCAGCACAGGAGGGGGAAAACACCTAGCAGCCAAGGTGTTAAAACGTCTCTCTCGTCGCTCCGGGTACCTGACCTGTAGTCTGGTGTAGTTGAAAACTTGATTCCTCGTCGAATATCTTTGAATTTGCTTGATTCCTCTTCCAAAACTCTGGAACTCTTCGGTAACGATCCAGACCCAACAGCGGAAAAAATAATCTGAAGATGGCGACCAAAGGTGGGAGCTTCCGGTGGAAGCACGTCGACGTCACGAAGGACACCAAATGGTGGTATGTCGACGCCCACCTGGGCCACGAGGAAAAAAAGAAAAGAAAAAGACGACGATTTCGGACCCAACCACTAGATGGCGGAATAATGCACAACATAGTGAATCCAGAAGATTCATGCTGTAAAAATAACAGCTACAAGGCCATGGCTAAATCATCTTAATTGTGTTTAATGTATTCCAACCTTGGGAAAAGTCCTGCCATCCCCTTATAGACGATACTATAAACAGAGGGTTGAGTGTCTCCCCTAGATTGGTCAATAATATCCCAACTTCCATAGACTAGGCCAACACCAAGAGCATCAGAAGAGCTGGTGGTATTTTTCAACATGTTGCTACAATAAATATTTCCTAGAACATCGCAAGCTTAAAAGCAAAATTACTGGATACGGGTTCAATTTGCGTTTGTTCCAACAAGAAACAGGGGCTATTGCTTGCACCCGTAGGTTGGACTACAACAGTGATCAGATTAAGGCCCAAAACACACATGCTGGTAGACCTTGGACGGCTTGATTGTATGATAAAGATCTTTACTGACTTTCACCAAAGAGATCCATGTAGGCTCCCCAGACCTATTGGTATTGGTTATTACCCCTAGTCATAAGAAATTGTTTAGGCTAAATATTTAGAATAGGAGCATTAACAAGTCTATAGTACCTTTTACTACTTAATTGTCCCGTTGTTTCAAAATCCAACAGTAAACATCACCATACTATTGTTGCAGCCAATTTTAACACATTTAAACCGCCTGGTTTAACTTTAGATCTGGCCAAGGACAGGAATGTATCTACCAGCGCCCTGTAGGAAACACTTCAGTAGGTCTGCCCTGCAATTTGTAGATATTACTCTATTGTACAACTTGCATGCATGTAATGGTCATTCAATCTCAGGCAGCAATTGCGCTCCCACATTTAAGAGGGGTAAATATACAAGTAACATAGATTACATCCATCTGAACCAACGTTTCTGGCGTGTAATGGTCGATGTGGCTGTAATCCACAGGAATGAGAATGATCATGACCCATTGGTTCGCCATTTAAACAGTACCCGGATTAGGGACTTGTCTGGATCAGCGAGCCCAAGTGCTGATGCTCTGGCAATCACAAATAACAGACAAAATGTAAAATGGTTGGATAGTAGTAGATGTCTCATTGTTATTAAAGTGAAGTATGAAAATGTAATCCCTGCACTGATCCTTTTTAGTAATAATGGAGACTATGAATAAGTATTAATAGAAACACACAATACCTTATTTACTAACCTGAAAGAATGATTTGAGGGACCTAAAGTTGTACAGGAGAGCACAAACTCCAGGAGTAGTTTAACACACACTGCAGGGTAGCTAAGAATCATCTTATTCCTGCTGTTAAGGAGGGCGATAACAGGAGATAAAACGCATGTAGGACCATCTATAAAAACATCCTTAGATTAGCGAAATGGGAAGCTGAAATCTGGGAGGATCTCTTAGAGGCTGCCAAAAGAAACAAAACCAAAATGTTATGGCATATAGTAGCTAACGGGGGCCCATAAGAGAATAATGAGACCTGAAGTTCACATTAGGTGAACCACTGGGTTGCACATTTAAAGGGCCTTTACTCTGCTTCTTCCTAGACTGATACTACTGATGCCTCCATAGAAGTATGTTATGACTTGAAAATGTCGAACAGTAATGTTATATCAGATTCTTCCTCTCAGATTCTCTTAATGCAATTTGTGCCTGAGACTGTGTACACCCCAGTATTAGATAAGATCCCAGCTGATCTTTTTTTTACCCCTTAATATGGTTGCCATATATAAACATGTCAAATTCTAAAACAGCTGCAGGTCCCATATCAAATTCTTGGAAGGATACACAGATAATTCTCATGCCTAAAAAGGGGTGCCAACGTCTGCAGGGGGACTAGTGTCCCATCGGTCCTCTAGATAGCATCCCAAACGTTTTTGCAAGGTGGTTCCTGACAAATTGACAGCCTGGATTTCTAAATTATATGTTGCCTTTGTCAATCTACGAGCCGCTCTCGACTTGGTCTGAAGAGAAAAGTTACAGGAAGTGCAAATCAAGATGGGTGGTCACTCAAACCTATTGCAGATAACTATGCAGCTCTACACAACCAAAAGATGTCCAGGTATCGTGGTGTATTACCGGGGACCTCTGTGAAAAACAATGTCAGCAGAGCAGTATGCCAGGGCTGTGTCAATTTGCCTGAGAATGATTGAGACGAGAATGATTTACCGTTACTGGCCAGCCAGAAGGTGCCCACACTATTTTGCGCTGATTACATCTTCTAGTACACTCGAAAACCTCAAGCCGCCTCTACATTTTACTGGTAAGGTTCTCTCCATTTTGTTAAAACCATGGCCAGAAGATCAATATTCTAAAAACGAAACTCTTGGTGTTTGACCCTCATACAAATCTAGTGGTAGGATAACTTTGGGAGAAGCCGTCCTAAAGACTCCAAATTAGATTATCTTGGTTTCAGAATTACTCATTCCTATACATGGTCTGCATAAAATAGAAAAAGCTCGACTTTGCTGAGCTATAGTGTCAGCAATACTTTTTCATCCTTTATCTTCTGCCATTGAAATTTATAGAGTGCAGGCTGGCTGTATTGTTCTGAGCTTTGGGGGCCATTGGACAACAACAAAGGCCCTCGGAAAGGATAAGAATAATTTTATAAGCTCATTGCTGAATCTCACCCAGAGCACTTTGATGCTTCCACTATGGCTTGATCTTACCCTGAAGCCAATTGTCCAGATTCCAAATTTAGTCCAAAAATTATGTTGGATTCGCATATGGGCAATTGGAGAGATGGAATCGAATAGAAAAGCTCTACGCAATGTTATTGGTAGATCGCAGGCATTTAAGATCCCCTGATTGAGATACGTTAAAAACTGTCTGACTATTCTGGGGATTAGCGAGTACCGGTAAACCTTTTGTATATTCCTCCAGTTGCATTCAGCATCATGAAAGTATGGTTCTGGCAAACATATTCGAGAAATGGCAAACTCCTGCAACACTAGGTAGTGCTGTTTCCTACCCCTAAAGTGTGATTTTAAGGTTGAAACGTTCATGGACTATATTAGACTCTCCTTGAAGTGGGCTCTGTACATAACATTTAAATGTGGAACTCTACCATTTGTTACTTTCAATAGTATATGGTCCGTTTCTACACCTGAAACCAAGTTTTGCCCTGGAAGCTTCCAAGTGGATGACAGTGGGGAGCAGTTCGGTTTTTCTGCACAGCTTATTCGAGGCAGAGACCAAGATGAACCAAATCACACTGCTAGTTTATGGAAATAAGAAAGTAGCAAACTGCCCTGAGAAATGCTAGACTGACAATATTGTTGCTGTAGTATTAACAGTATCTTAATTTGTCTAAACAGTTTGGTATATAGGTTTTAAAACACTAAGATTTAGCGACCTTGTTAAACAATCATACATCAACATCTGGAAGGCTGCTTAATAGTCTAGAGAATGTTTTATCAAGAACTGATCTGCAAGAGATCGATGAAATAGAGATTGATGAAATAAAAGTTGATGACATTCTGATTTTATTATGCACGTTTCAAAAATGTTTGAAGAGCTTTTTGTTTCTTGTTGATGAATGTTATTTTCCGATCTGACAAAGAAATAAAGATCCGAAATGAAGGGTTGATCTTGTAGAACAGGCATTGGAATATTGAGCTTAGCAGGTTTGTGTAGAAGAGTTAACTCTAATGGAGGAGCGGTCCAAAGAATGAGGCGATCTCAAGGAGAGTGTATGTGTGAGAGGCCATGAGAACGATACTTTATGCGGGGTCTCTCAAGTGCATGGCACCAGATCTGGATCTTAATTTTAGAATGAGTTCTAGGGTGTGATTTTTTAAGCCTATTTCCTCATGTTGGATCTCTATGTTGAATGAGAAACTGCACCTCTTCTTGGTCTCACTAAAATGGAGTGTCTTTAGAAAATGATGAGGGAGCTGTTGTAGAAGGCCCACTTCCTCGCCCCTCAGACCTTCCTGAAGCAGCATCCTGGAATCTCTTCTCCTAGGCTCCGAGCCTGATTTTCCTGCCTATCCTTCAGGGTTCTGCTCAACATCTTCAGGCAGTAGCTGCAATCTGCACAACAATGGTCTTCCGGAAGACACTTTATACACAGGTCAAAGAGGGTCTGATGGTGGACCTTCTTGCCACAGACAGGGCACTTCACAAGATATGAAGTTTTCTGATGGGAAAATTAAACATTTTTTATCAGTAAAAATCTAGAACAGCAGTTCTCAACTTGGGGACTGTGAGCCGAGTGCCCATGATGCCTACTAAGAAGGCCAATGCTGGTTTATAAAATTAAATTATATTTGCAGATTAATAAAGCACATAAAGACAAAAAATGAAATGTAAAATAGAACATTTTAAAGAGCTTTGTAAATGTAAATGATTTTGAAACTAGCAGCTAAAAAGTAAGTTGCTATCTTTCGACTGACTCTTAGGATTAGTGCAATTACAGCAAACAGAATCTTGTATGGTCGATTAATGGTCTTAGTTCAAACTCTGGTATGCATCGACAAAAAGATAGCATGCATTTTGAACTCAAAATACAAGCTAATATGCTAGAGCCTAGCATATCGCTTTGTCTTTTAGAAAGAAAACTACAATTTGAAAGGTTCCAACCTTCCCATTACGATTACAATTTGTTTTTTTTGTGAATTAAACTATTTCATAATTTTTGTATTTATTTGAGAAATATGTTTCTGTGTTGTTTTGAGGTGTGTTCAAAATGTAGAAATTGCTTGGGCTGGGGTCCCTGGCTTCACTTACTTGTTTAGTGGGTGCAATCTGCTGACCTATAACATTCTCCTAGCCCCTACGGCAGTCGAATGAAATCAGCTGGCAAAGGTTTAAAAAAGCTTTGAAAGAGGAAAAAGCCAAAAGCGCTGAGCTTAGTGCACCAGGAATCCTGTTACTTGGAACCGCGAAAAAGAACTTACCAGTCACCCCTGGACATGATGGGATACGGGAGCAAGGGTGAGGGCCTTGAAGGCAAAGCGGCAGTATTTACTCATGTTTATGGCAGCTTATCTGATAACACTGCATGTTCATTACTTTCTTTTCCTTCTCAAACGGTTTGTGAAAGATACTCCTAGGCACATTTTTTTAATGTAGTGCCCTCAATTTTGCTGAATTGGCTTAATTTTTTTAAATTAAAAAATAAATGGATTTGGACACTTTGTCTGTTAACAGGATGCAAAGACAGTTGGAGTTATATTTAAGCTTATTTTACTGCTGAAAAACTTAGTGCAAATGTATATATTGAAATATTTACATATATTTTTAATAAAGTACTCCAGGAATGCATGGCTGTGGCAATTTAGTGCTTATGGCTATTGATAAAGATACCCTGGAGAACAAAGGAGCATTCTTTTTCACACTCCCATAAGAAACATAAAGGGGTATTCTTTCTCTTCTGAGCCCATCAGTGTGCTTCAGTCCCTCACACAAGTTTCCCTCCCTGGGTACTTGTCAGTCAAATTGAGGCTTTTCAAAAGGCACAGCGGGCATGGCCTTTAAACAACTCTGTTGCAGCACATGTAGTCCCTGTTGCTACTTAGACTCCGGCATCCCATTTGAGAAAGAAAATGGCCCTAGTCACGCATTTGCCTCCTGTTATCTCTGAACAGCTTTACTGACGCACTCTCAGCAAAGATCGTGGGAATACGACCCTGTAATAAACAAGCATTGGCATAGCCAATAGGTCTCGCTTTTGGGACCTTCAAAGTATTTAGTTATGCAGCACAATATCCTTGGTGCAACAACAACTGTTGCATGGCTAAACACTTATAAGCTCCCAAGGGCGAGACCTATTGGCTATGCCAATGCTGGTTATCAGATAACATTTGACTTCTCTGTAAGGTGAAAGGTTAGTCTCATCACGCTGCAAGGGTTTAAGCCTCAGACTCATTGTGGCTTTAGGCAGACAGAGCTCTTAGTATTTTGTTTAATGTTCGCTGTCTTTGGGGACGAAATAACAGTGTGCGCAAGCAACCAATGAAATGAAGTGCGTTTGCTTCTAGAACTAATTCACTAAAACGCCCTATTTTCCTGCCAGAATAAAAGCTGCTGCTGGTCAGGAGGGCTGTAACGGAGATGCTCACCAGAGCCTTTCTGTTTTGACACAATTTTCACCGTTGAGGCTGTGTTTTCGAAAGTGTTACAAATGACCAGGTGGTGTTGCCATTCTCTCGTGATTTGTAGTGCCTGGCTGCCTCGGGGGTAGGATGTCTGATGTCGATAGGATTCGGAGCTGCGCACTACGTCACTCCGTACCATATGGCGAGGCGGAGGCACCTGGATCGCCTCGTCTCTCTGCTGGGCGCTGATAGAAACAATAGTCGCCTCGTCGCGGCTCTGTGCAGACAGTGATTGCAGTGAGCATTCGGAGTGTATGAATAGGAAGTGATGCACATAAATGAATTGTTGCACATATGTGAAGCATCCAGTCTGGAGCTGGGAGCATGTCACGTGCTTGCATTCAATGAGTTACCGCGTTAATGCAGTTATGGGACAACTTCATGAGGCTCAGTGTGAAATTAATGCATAATGTGTTCTCGGGGAGAAAAACAATTTATATAAATTGATCCTTATTGATTTTAGTTGACTGAATCTGGATGGCCATGGAAAGCTTCACCCAATAGGCAACATGGGACCAATAGCTCAGTGCATCATCCATAAGGCGGTGTGGAGGAACGATTACTCGCATCGAAGTTTGGTTGTCCAGGCACGCTCCTAAAATCACAATTGTCTGGTGTGTTTACAGTTTAGAAAAACCCACAATGTAACACTCTGGAAGGCGTGTGGCCAATTATGATAATGTTCAAGCTGATAAAACAATGCAAACCAAAGTTCAGACATGCATGTGCGATGATACACAACCCTAAAAACAAGCATTGGCTGCGCAGGCCAGAAAGTGAGGCGGCCGCAAAAGCGAAAGTAACGAGGGAGAGAGTTGCGTGTGCGTGCGCTAAACCGAAGTAAAAAAAAAACACACAAGTGGTGACACGATCTGTGGTGGGGGAGGGAATTGAAGTGCAAGCAAGGCGGAGTGCGAGCAGAGGAGCATGATTCTGGCGGCTGCACGCGTGAACGCAAGCCCTCGGCCGTGTGGCAGCACTTTTAAAAGCCCTAACTAAATGTCTCGCAGAGCAACACATGCGCTGGCTCAGGCGAGACCTAAAAATGTAGCCAAAATCTTGCCATTTCACTGCACAGGCAGAATCTAAAGTCTTCATTATTTACAGATATACTGTCAGAAAAATAGACATAAGAACTGATCCTTCCTTTCAATGAGGCACATATGGAGCATGTAAAAAGGGCAAGGGACAAAACTGAATCAGCAGCAAGCTTTACTAGGTTAATCTTATGCAAGTAAGAACCCAATCTGGACCTTGACCTCCTGGGGAATTTTCGTCCTATTTCCCTCTTCCCCGCGATTAGTAAAATCCTTGAAAGACATGTTTATTTAGTCCTACCTGGATATCTAGAGTCAAGCAACCTTCTGCACTTCTCACAGACTGGTTTCCGGCCCCAGCAAGGGAGAGAAACTGCTCTCTTAGCGGTGGCTAAAGAGTTCAGGAAAATTCTGGACCAAGGAGGTAAAGCGGCTATCATCCTCCCGGACCTCAGCGCCACGTTTGACACTGTCAATCATAACATCCTGACTCTTAGACTCAGGAGCCGTGGAGTGATGGGGTGTTATCACCTGGCTGCAATCCCTCCTAGTAGACAGATGTTTATTCAGGTCTTCGAAGGAAATACCATCTCAGAGTGTATGTTTCTCAGCTGAGGTGTTCCTTAGGGATCCTCCCTGAGCCCTACACTATTTAATGTGTATATGAGCCCGCTGGCTGAGATAGTCCGTTCATTTGGTATAAAAATAGTCACATACACTGATGACACACAACTTGTTGTGGCCCTAAACAACTCAGACAATTCATCCTCCATCCTGGGCCCCTGTTTGGAGAAGGTGGCTAGGTGGATGGAGTTCTCCTCCCTGGAACTGAACGGAAAAAAGACAGAGCTGATGCTCCGAGGAAACTCTCCCATCTTCGACGCAGGTCTATTGTGGCCTAAGTTCCTCTGCCCTCCCCAGTACCAAAAAGTCACATCAAAAATTACGGCATGTGGCTGGATTGCTCCCTGAACTTTGAACATCAGGACACAAAATTATCGGCCACCTCTTATGGCATTCTTAGGATGCTTTGCAAAATCACCCCTCCTCTTTCCTTCCTTGCCAGAAGGTTGATGGTCCAGGCTCCTATTCTCGCTCACCTTGACTATGAGAATGCCCTCTATCCAGGTGCTCCCCAAGCTACCACCGCCAAGCTACAGATTGTTCAGAACTGTGCAGCTCGTTTGTTCCTTCAGACCCCCTACCGGCAACCTGCCAAGCCAGCACTGAAGGCGCTCCATTGGCTGCCTGTACTGGAGAGAATCACATTTAAAGCTTTATGGTTCCCCCACATGTCCTTCTGGGGGAAAGGACCGACAATTACTCAAACTACTGTCTCCACTTACTGTCCTAATAGAAGTCTTCGTTCGGCCAACCCCCTTCTTGCATCAGCCCCAAAAATTAGAAAAGCAAGAAGTGGCAGGAGCTAATTTTCTTACAACGCCGCCAAGCTTTGAAACACCCTCCCATTCCATCTACGTCGGGAAGTCAATCTTCTGTCCTTCTGGAAACTCCTTAAAACTTGGCTGTTCCAATATCCCCCATATTCAATCCGTCTTCTCCGTACGCAGCTGTTTTTAGCGCTGGGATGCCTCAGAGTAGCTATGCACTCTAGAAGTGTTTTTTCATTCATTCAAGTAAAGAAAACCCCATTGGACACTTACCAGCATTTAGTGCACCTGGTGATACTGAAATCTTGATACAAGTCTTAAAAAGATCACCCCTACAATTTCTTCAGGGTAGGAGGCAAAGACAATGAATGCATTGGGAAAGAAAATGTTTTCATTGGGCAGTTAAGCCCGAAAAGCATCTGCCACTTGCCTTCTGCAAAGATCCACCCCAGCCTTATGGAAGATAGATGCCCTGACTACTCCAAACTTTCTAGAGCCCTACTGGCAATATTCTCAGGAGCTACTGCAGGATGGCATTGCAGCACCAAAATAGGCTATTTAGAGTAGAGTGGCCACTGTAGACACAGACTTACCAGATCTTTGGGGTCAACTAGTATTCCACAGGGATGCCTGGATGAAGCACAGATTTTTCAGGCTATGTTCAGGCACCACTGTTTGACATGCCATGGCAAATGTGTACAAACTGACCTACGTCCTAGGCAATGGGTCTACTCTGGCTCTCTTCAGAAATGTTTTCATCAACAGCACAGGAAATTTAAAAAAGACGAGTGAAAAATGGTAAAGTTGCTTGAGGTGAGGACTTCATCAGGATACTGCAGTTGACTAATGTTTGAATCTAATGATACAGACTAGGCATTTAATCATGCTGAATTCACAAACGAATAAACCCCACACTAATATCACTGTTCAACAGATGGTTTATCCAATGCATATATGTTTAAACAAGAACATAAATACTGAGTAAATTTAACAATGCTGTGAAAAGAAAATGGTGTTCACAAATCGGCTGCACGTTTTTATACACATTATATAGATACCGGAGAAGAAAAACAAGGACACTTTCTATACATATACACAATTCAGCTTCACACTTGCCTCTTTGTACCAAAATTCTAATATAAACCACAATGAAAACTGGATATTTTGCAGCTGCACTTACTACTTTTTTGTCTGCACATACCCCTGCGTTGCATTTAAAATAGTCTTGTAGTCAGTGGACATGCAGAGATTAAACATAGCACAGTAACAAACTGCATTTAAAAAAACAGAGGCCCTCCAGGTGTACAAAGTCAGTTCTTCAATTTCAATGTCATGGCACAGTCAAAAATGTCATTTTGGAAAATGTACATAACTTTTGTACTAAAAACAAATATAAAATTGTATACGAAAGTAGCCAATGATGTGTTCATGCAG
This sequence comes from Lissotriton vulgaris, assembly GCF_964263255.1. Taxonomy (NCBI): domain Eukaryota; kingdom Metazoa; phylum Chordata; class Amphibia; order Caudata; family Salamandridae; genus Lissotriton; species Lissotriton vulgaris. The sequence goes on along the minus strand of NC_141685.1, from coordinate 817,898,833 downwards.
GACGCAGCCTGTGGACTTTCAATCAAAACGGACCAATCTGCATTTACAAATAGCTGTTATGAATGAACAGGCTCTTCTATGTTATTTTTACTTAGGTCCCCTTGTTTTTGTTCCCATCTCAGACCCAGAGGGAAATTTGTGCCACAAATGGAACATTCATTTGTTCCAACGAGAAAGGTACATGAGATGCTAAAATGTTGATTTTATTAAATAGGAACAAACCATAACTAAATGACATGAGGCAGAAAAGCGCAGTCCAACCTAGGAAGTGCTGTAAATGGAGAGAAAATGTTGGCCCCCGGCCTATGCAACTTAAGAATATAGCCAGAGAATTCTTGGTACCAATTCCTGCTCAACACTAGCTGGCAAGAAATGCTTAGTACAGGTTCTCTTGCGTGGTGAGACAGATTAAGGGTTCAGAGCTCAGACTACTTCGGGTCTCAAATTGAAAATGTTGAAATGCAGATAGCAATATCAAATGCAGTGGTGGAAATCAAGCAATTGGTAGCCCCTGGCATGAGTTATTCAACCACAGGCTGCTTGCAAAATATATCTCAGGGGCAGCAGTAAATATATTAGAATCTGTGGAAAATTTATAGACAAAAAAAACCAGAGAAATAACCGTTTGGGAATTTAGAAATAACTTGGAAGTGCTGCTAATCTTAAATACAACCCCCATTTTCTTCTTTGCAGCCATCACAAGCTATCTGACTGTCCATGCCTTGAGATTATCTATTAAATGGACTTGTAAAAAATAAATAATTCAAAGTGTCTTTAAAGCCAACTTGTCCTGTTTCCAAAGGAAAAAAACAAACAAATGAACCAGGGCTGAAACGAAACACTGCCAAGCCAATTGGAAGAAAGAAAGCAGAAAAAAGCACAAGGCAATAGTGCCCTATACACAGACCAACCATTGATGCAAATTCAAAGGCAGACTTGGCTACCAGGAGGATCTGGCACACTGGAAATTAAGTCATCATGTTGCTTTTTGTAATTCTAGTAACCTGGTTGCGACTTTCAAACAGGTAGTTTTACATTTCTGTTGCTGGTGAACTTTATGCCTTTGATGTTCACATGGAGATGTCTGCGCTTTTCTCCACCAAAAACGCAAAGGAATGTAATAATCATGCGCAAAATGAATCGAGATGGTGAGCTCCGTCATATTTGAAGCCTTGCAGTATTATTTTCTTGATTCAAGGGAAGATGATGTCAGTCTCTTAAGAAATCACAGCTATAAAAGGGCAAGAGTCTTTACTTTCTGCTTCGCTCAAAAAGCTTATTTGTGCTCCTTTGTAGGCGCATAATATAGTTCCATGGGTTTGTTGACTTTCCAATACTTCTCACTGACCAGTTCCAAAGAAAAAGAACCATTTAGTACCTAAGCAGAAAAAAAAGTAAAAAGTTATCATACATTAAGTGGTGGTTTTGATTATATCTGAAGAACACACACTGACCACATTTCCAAATGATAGAGAGCTCTAGAAAGAATGGAAAGGTGCTACTGTAGTGTATAGTAAATAGGACTAATCTAAATAGGACTACACTTATCTGAGAAAATAACACTCCACTTTGCATGCTGTTGCTGAAGCAATTCAGACTGTGTCAGTCTGATTACCAAAATATTACACTGAATTAAAATATCATGTTCTGTTGTATTTATTTACCTAATTAGGAAGAGGTAGAGTATATTTACTGATTTTCATCCAGAACCTTCATATAAAAGGAAGTCAAATTTAAATGAAAATGTCTCTCAAAGAGATTGCCTTAAATAGCCTAAAACATGTATAGGGAATTTGTATTATTCTTTATCTCCTATATGAACGTACAGAAAGGGGTAGCTACTCTACTTCATCCCTGTCACCCAGCTTCTAAAGAAGGTTTAGATATGGATGGAAGTACAATGGCAGGTATAATTCTCTTTAGACTGCACTGTAGCTTTAAGAAAATTAAGGGTGGGAGGCATCTCCAACATAAAAGAGGCACCCACATTGCACAGCTGTCACTTCATGCTTCTGCGTTTACCAGGTCATATTTCCCAAATTCTAGATGATGAAAACATTTAGCATCATTACATACACTAGTTCATTGTTTTGGAATTTGTCTTGAATAGATCTCAATAGCTCTTTTGTAGCGCATTTGAACTTGCCCAAAACAGGATGTAAAAAAGTTTTGCATTATTTTAAATCATCAATGTTTGTGCTTAGTTTCACATATTAGGCTAACGTTATTGTGATATATATATAGATATAGATATAGATATAGATATAGATATATATATATATAACATTAGCTCTACCCTTGCCCTTTGGGAGCACATTAACTTAATGAAAATGTAATATGTTTTTGTAGCTTTTTATTAGGTTGATTTACACTTAGGGGCTGGGTCATTTCAATTTTCTTATAATAATATTGATTTAAATAAAGAAGATTGTGTGACAAATTATTTACACTTACAGACACAGACAATATGTTTTAAAGTCAAGTTTTTTTCAGATTTGAAAAGTCTGGAAGTAAAGCTGTCTGAAGTAAAGTCAATCAAAGATTTAGTGCTTCAAGTTGAATGTCTCTCCTTACAATGTTAATGGAATTCCATTAATACATGTTGAATTCTTGAACCAACAGATGGCAACTCCTCAATATTTTAAAGTGAACTTAAGCACTTGTTGTTTTACTCTTTTGCAATTCCCATTGAGTTTCAATTTATGTTTTATCCTCATGTTTATATAAATATTTGAGAGTGAATTATAGCTGGTACCAAGTTGATGGCAACTAAAAGGGTATGTGCTTACTTGGCCCATTAAATATATACTAAGACGATAGCTCGTGGGAATATCATCAAGATAAAGGTTCTTGACTCCACAGTCACTGCAACCTAACCGTGCACCACTTCATATAACTTTGAAGGACAGGAGTTGCTAACACGACCCCTACTGGGCCAATTACGAGTAAAATGATGTATGGTATGAACGTGGAGCTTCCCTCAATCACAAACGAATTGGAAAACTAAGTAATAACTCTTATGTAGCCTGCCACTAGAGAGCAGAAGGAATATGCTACTTACCAGTATGCATCTGTTCTTGGCATAGAGGGCTGCAGATTGATACATTATGAATAGATCGCCATCTGGTGTTGGGCTCGGATGATTGCACTTGTTTTTCTCTTGGAGAAGTGTTTTGTAGTCACGAGGCTGGTGACTCCTCCCTTGGGTGATAGTGCGCATGGGCTTCGGCTCCATCCTTAGATTGTTTTGCCATAGTAGGGTTAGATGGAGTAGTATGATAGAATACAGAAAGAGATGCCCATGCAAGTGTATCTAAATAAGATAATGTTGGAACAGACACAGGTTTCCGGGGAGGCAGGGAGGGCATGTACCACTCTGCAGCCCTCTATGCCAAGAACAGATGCATACTGGTAAGTAGCATATTCCGTTCGAGGCATATGAGCTGCAGATGGTACATTATGAATAGATTACACAGCAGTTACCTCCCAAGCGGTGGTCACCAGTGTCTGTTGCAACAGTTTGAAATAAAGCTTTTAATACAGCCTGGCCCACATTTGCTTTTTGTCTTGCCTGCACGTCAACACAGTAGTGTTTTGTGAAGGTATGCAGTGTAGACCAAGTTGCTGCTTTGCATATGTCATCTAGGGGAATGTTCCCTAAGAATGCCATAGATGCCCCTAGTTTGCGTGTAGAATGAACTCTAGAGGGAACAGTTAGTGTTCTTTTTGCCTTTATGTAAGATATCTGTATACATTTTACAATCCACCTGGCAATACCTGCTTTAGAGATAGGGTTGCCTTTATGTGTTGGGGAAAACGCTACAAATAGTGGTTTGGTTTTTCTGAAAGTTTGTGTTCTTTCTATGTAATATAATATTGCCCATTTGACATCTAGTGTATGTAGGGCCCTCTCTGCTACCGTCTGTGGCTTTGGAAAAAAGACTGGTAGTCCCACTGGCTGATTGATGTGGAATGCTGAAATTACTTTAGGCAAGAACTTTGGGTTTGTTCTAAGAACCACTTTATTTTGGTGTAACTGTAGAAATGGTTCTTGTATTGTTAATGCCTGTAACTCACTCACTCTCCTGAGGGAGGTAATGGCTATAAGGAAGGCCACCCTCCATGTAAGAAACTGTATTTCACACCTATGCATAGGTTCAAAAGGTGGCTCCATTAGTCTGGTGAGTACTGTGTTGAGGTTCCAGACTGGAGAAGGTGGTAGTCTTGGTGGAATAACTCTTTTGAGGCCTTCCATGAAAGTCTTAATTGCGGGTACCCTAAACAGGGATAGATGTTGCCTGTTTTGCAGGTATGCTGCTATAGCTCCAAGATGTACTATAATGGAGGTGTAAGCAAGGTTACATTGCTGTAAGTGTAATGTAATGTAATGTAATGTATGTGTTCTTGTAAAGCGCACTGCTGCCCTGAGGCGTCGTGGCGCTGTAGACCGCTGGGGAACCCGTCCTGGCTATCCCTGTGAGATGGTCCCTACTGGGTATCTCCAAGGTGAAACCAGGCATCCCCAGCGAATGTGGGGGGCCGTTGTAGAGATGAGGCAAGCTAATGCCCAGAGTTGCCGAGTGTGATCCCTGGTTAGAGTAGGCACCGAGGCGAGAATTATCGAGCCCGCTGACCCTGACCCTGTAGTAAGTAGCAAATAATATTTTGTGTAGATGCGTCCATAGGGTTGATGTTGTTACTGTTACAGTATACCGCAAACCTTTTCCACTTTGCTGCATAGCAGGGTCTGGTGGTGGGACGTCTTGCTTGCTTAATAATTTCCATACAGTTTGGAGGTAAATTTAAGTATCCAAATTCTAAGACCTCAGAAGCCAGATCACTAGGTTCAGTTGTTTGGGATCTGGGTGCATTATTTCTCCATGGTTCTGTGTAAGGTGCATTTGTGAGATTCTTAGTTTTTGGTGTTGCACCTGTGAGAGTTGTAGGAGCGTGGTGAACCACGGCTGCCGTGCCCACGTGGTTGCTACTAGTACCATGGTCATTGAATGCTGTTGCAGTTTTCGAACCACTAATGGAATTAGTGGGAGAGGGGGAAAAGCGTATGCAAATTTGTTGGACCAATTTGTCCATAATGCATTGGCCTGCGACAGGTGGTGTGGGTACCTGGATGCGAAGCTTTGGCATTTTGCGTTCTGATGAGTGGCAATGAGATCTATCTCCGGTTGTCCCCATCTTTGGAAGAATGGCTGCAGTATTTGGTTGTGCAGTTCCCATTCGTGTATTTGTTCTGACTGGTGTTCGGCTAACAGATAGATGTTTTGAGGAATGACCCATCTCCAAATTTCCTGCGCTAGTCTGGATAGTTGAAGAGAGTGTGTCCCTCCCCCCCCCCCCCCCCCCTGTTTTTGAATACACTACATCGCTGTCATGTTGTCTGTTCTGACCAGGACTGCTTTGTTGAGAATATGCATTTGAAAAGCTTTTAGAGCTAGAAACACTGCTAGTAGTTCTAGATGGTTTTTGTGCAGTCGTTTGTGCTGTACACCCCATCTCCCTTGTACTGTGTATCTCTCCATATGAGCTCCCCATCCGGTGAGCGATGCATCCGCTGTTAGTACCACTTGTGGAATTGGTTCTAGGAACGACCGCCCTTTGGAAATGTTTGTTGTATTCCACCACTTCAGAGAGCGATGCGTGCAGTCGTCTACCAACACCAGATCTGTGATCTGACCGTAAGCCTGATTCCACTGTGTTGCTAGACATTCTTGAAGCGGACGCATTTGTAGTCTGGCATATGGGATTAACAGTATGCAAGAGGACATCATCCCTAATAACTGCATGAACACTCATACTGTTAATAAGTGTTGCGGTTGAAATCTTTGAATTAGGGTGAGCATTGTCTGAATCCTGACTGGATTAGGGTATACTATGGCTTTTTCTGTATTTATAGTATCCCCTAGATATTGTTGAACCTTGTTTAGTTGCAGGTGGGATTTTGTGTAGTTCACCGTAAACCCTAGCTGGTGCAGCAGTTGAATTGTCTTTTGTGTGTTGTGAAGACATTCCTCTTGTGACGTGGCCTTTATTAGCCAGTCGTCCATGTAAGGGAAGACATGTATTTGCTGTCTTCTTAGCTGTGCTGCAACCACTGCTAGGCATTATGTGAACACCCTTGGTGCTGTTGTGACTCCAAACAGAAGGACCTTGAACTGATAATGTCGTCCTTCTATTACAAACCGGAGGTGTTTTCTGTGAGCTTTGTGAATTGGGATATGAAAGTAGGCGTCTTTTAGATCCAGTGTAGAAAGAAAGTCCCCTTTCTTCAGTAAAGGAAGTACCTGTTGGAGCGTGACCATGTGGAAATGTTCCGAATTTATGTATGCATTGAGAGGTCTGAGGTCTAGTATAGGCCTTAGAGATCCGTCTTTTTTGGGAATTAGAAAGTATAGAGAGTATACTCCTGTTCCTTGTTGATGTTGTGGAACCTCCTCTATCGCATGCTTTTGTAGCAGTGATAGTACTTCCTGTTTTAATAATGTCAGATGATCTCGACTCATTGGACGCTGTCTGGGGCGGATGTTTGGTGGGGTAGCAGTGAGTTCTAGGTAATAACCATGTTGGATAATTTGTCTCACCCACCTGTCTGATGTGATGTTTTCCCAGACAGGTAGGAACTGTGATAGGCGTCCCCCGACCGGTGTTGCATGGTCTGGGGGGAGCTGTATAAAGTCACTGTTTTGGGGTAGGAGAGTTGCAGATGTTGTTGTTTCCGCGACCTCTACCCTTGTTGTTGTTACCTCTGTTACTGCCTCTGGAATTACCTATAGGTGATGTTGGTGTAAAAGAGGTTGATTGCTGGCTTGTGCCTGTATTCTTTGATCCGCCTCTATAGGTGGACCTACGAAAGGAACCTCTCTGAGATGGCTGTTACAATGCTCCCATTGACTTAGCCGTTTCTGTGTCCTTTTACATTTACTCGAACGTCTCATCTGTGCTTGAGCCGAAAAGTGCTTTCCCATCAAAAGGCTGTTTGTACCTCCTGTTTGAACCCTGAGCCATGCATGTCTTCTTAACATGATACTGGTGTTTATAGATCTTGCCGCAGTGTCTGCTGCGTCTAAGGCGCACTTAATGGAAGTGTTGGTTATTATCTTCCCTTCTTGTATCAGCTGCTCTGCCCTTTTTTGATGTTCCTTAGGGAGATGTGTAACGAGTTTCTCTAATTCATCATAATGAGCTCTATCATAGCGTGCAAGTAGCGCTTGAGTATATGCTATGCGCCAGCTGTTTGCTGCTTGAGATGCTACTCTTTTGCCAGAAAAATAGAGATTACCCACACCTCGCAGACTTGAATTAATTCGAAAAGAGAGTACAAGTGTAACTCAATGACACATGTATAGGTACTTTTATTTATACCCACTACTCATATTCTTTTATGTTTTGTTTGGATTTTTTTTTTTAAGAACAAGAAAAAGATATACCAACACAATTAACACAATGATTATACAAATGTAAACGATTTTGAAAAACAACAATTCATGAAATACGTAAATACACAAGACAAAAATATTAAACACATTTAGTGATATATGGTTACAAATAAATTCCTGTTTTGAGACAACCAAAGCAAAGTGAAAAAGCAAGAGCTTATACAGCGTTCATTCATTAGCATAGGCACATTTAATGTTTTGATGCGCTCTTGCGGAGTGCCGACGCGTTTCAGGTTCGAATCAAACGTGTTCGAACCCTCATCAGGGCTTTGTGAGTTGTCTGTAATTATCAGGCTCCTAAGAACTGATCGATGGACAGGGGGCGGCACCTCAAAGGTTTGATTCTCTATGTGCACCGTCCGGCGCCTCTTAGAGGGTGGAGGTCGAGGTTGTATGTCTTTAAGTCCTTGCGTCTTGTATTTGTAGGAGAAAAAAGGATTTCCCGTCTGAAATGGTTTGCGAAGAGGTTCTCCGACCTGGGTTGGCGGCGTGTGTCGTTGCGGCCCAGGTATCGTAAAGGGAGTGCTTGAGTTGAGCTCCGTATATGAGGCGCGCTGTCCGAGGACAGTCGATGTCCACAATGCGAGGCTTCTAGACTAATAGAAATCCTTTTTTCTCCATCGATCAGTTCTTAGGAGCCTGATAATTACAGACAACTCACAAAGCCCTGATGAGGGTTCGAACACGTTTGATTCGAACCTGAAACGCGTCGGCACTCCGCAAGAGCGCATCAAAACATTAAATGTGCCTATGCTAATGAATGAACGCTGTATAAGCTCTTGCTTTTTCGCTTTGCTTTGGTTGTCTCATAACAGGAATTTATTTGTAACCATATATCACTAAATGTGTTTAATATTTTTGTCTTGTGTATTTACGTATTTCATGAATTGTTGTTTTTCAAAATCGTTTACATTTGTATAATCATTGTGTTGATTGTGTTGGTATATCTTTTTCTTGTTCTTAAAAAAAAAAATTCCAAAAAAAACATAAAAGAATATGAGTAGTGGGTATAAATAAAAGTACCTATACATGTGTCATTGAGTTACACTTGTACTCTCTTTTCGAATTAATTCAAGTCTGCGAGGTGTGGGCAATCTCTATTTTCCTGCATTATATTACGGTCCAGCCCCCCTCAGTCCCGCCCCGGACCTGACTCCTTCTGTTTGCCACTCTTTTGCCGGAGGCATCTATTAACTTAGACTCCTTATCAGGAGGAGGAGCTTCTCCTGTTAGCGAGTTCGCCCTCTTACGAGCATTTGAGACTACGAACGAGTCCAGAGGTATTTGGCCCTTAATAAATACTGCGTCTTTTGGGGCTGCCTTATACTTTTTGTCAATTCTTGGGTTTAATACCCTAGCCCTGACAGTATCTTTAAATATATCTGATGTGTGAGTGAGGAGACCCTTAAGCATTGGTAGGGTCCCTGAAGATTTTTGTGCAGCCGGTAGTGTTTCCTCTATCTGAGGTTCCGTATGTAAATCTACCTTGTGGTATTTTGCTGCCCTATTAATCAATTGTGCAAAATCCGAATTATCATCAGGGGGAGAGGGTTTTGAGGGATACAGGTCAGGGTCATTATCATTATCTGTCACTGCATCATAATCTTCCCATGGGTCTGTGTCTTCTGGGATAGTATGGTTATCATCCCCAGGAAGGTCCCCATCCCCTGTGTCACTTTCTACATCTGTTTGAGGTGTAGATGGGCGTGGTGTAAAAGTTTGAGGGATAGCTGGTAGAGTATGAGGAAGAGGAGAAGAGGGTGTGTCCATAGGCTGTGGAGAAAGGGGAGGAGTTGTATTGGTCCCGATTTTTCTCTTCTTAGGAGGAGGAGCTTTCCCCTCCAAGGGTTGAGTCTTCCTCTTTTTAGGTGGTTTTGTCACCACCTTGCCAGTTTGTGGATCAATGAACAAAGTCCTTTGTTTTGGATCTGTCTCTTGCTCCTGTGTCTGTACCGAAGCCTTTGGGTCCGATAGGTGCTTTTGCTTCTGTGTCTCGGTGTTATGTGTTTTCGGCACCAAGAGTTTGCTCGAGTCCGATTTTTTTCGGTGTCGAGGGAGTCTTCGACGTCGAAGCATGTTTCGGTTTCGACATGGAATGTTTAGACATCGAGCTGTCTTTGGTATGGAGCTTCGGTGTCGATGTCGACCCTTTCTCGGATCCGACATAGTGGGAGACCGAGTGTTTCGGTTTCGTTGCCGAGCCAGAAGGCGGGGCGTCGGAAACTTTTATCGGTTGTCTGACTGGGCTCAAAGGCGGGGTCGACACCAATAGGGGTCGGTTTTTTGGCAAAGGGACGTCATCACTCACGGTTTGATGAACGTCGACTTCTTCGACATCAGACTCGTCCGCTTCTGATCGCGACCGATCCTCAACATCTTCCTCCACGGAGTGTTCGACCTCGAACAGTTCTGGGATTGCATCTGACTCCATCCTTTACATCTCGTGTCTTCGGGCTCAACGGTTTCTAATCGTCGACTTGGAGGAGAAAGCCGCACAGGCTTCACAATCCCTGGATTTGTGGTCAGGTGACAAACAGAGGTTGCACACCTCGTGTAGGTCCTTGTGTGGGAATTTAGCACCACACGTTGGACATTTCTTGACTGGAGTCCTTTCCATGGACTCCGGGCTGGACTACGTTGAAATAGGCCTCCCGGTCCCGTCGACGTAGAGTTAGAAATCTTCGGTGTTGACGTCGAAGCGCGTCGAAATGGGAATGAACTCGCGCTCGATAAACAATACTGTCGAATTGGAAAAGGAATACGCGCCGAAATATAACTTTTTCTCGAAGTCGATCCGGAGCGCTTCGATCCTCATCCGAACCCGATGGCGGAAAAAAACAATCTAAGGATGGAGCCGATGCACATGCGCACTATCACCCAAGGGAGGAGTCACCAGCCTTGCGACTACAAAAGACTTCTCCAAGAGAAAAAACAGGGGCAATCATTCGAGCCCAACACCAGATGACGATCTATTCATAATGTACCATCTGCAGCCCATATGCCTCGAACACTATATTACTACAACATGGACAGTGCTTGGCCCTCAGATGGTAGCTACACAGTAAGAGATCTTCCTCAGAGGGAAGGATGCAGTGGTAGTATGAGATAGTGGCATTGGACATACTCAAGCAGTATCTAAAAAGTAATGTTTACTGAAGTCACAGGAATCAATGTTGTCTGCTAACTGGAAAAATATCTACAATGAAACATGCTTTTGAAAGCTGCAGTTTTGCCTAAGGTTCTTTAATGCCTTCACCTGAAAATGTGTGGCTAAGTGATGCTGAAAACTGCACCCCAGGCTTTGGAAGGACACATTACTGGAATCCCCTCAGTAGGGAAGGTAAACCCACAAGCTATCAACTATCTGTATGACTACCAACCAGGCAGTTATACACCAAACAACTGCCTAGAGTTCACCCTTCGGAGAGCACACAAACTAGCTCAACTAGCCTCCAAGAAGAAATCAAGTTATTTAATGTGGAAAAGCCGATTTAGATATATCAACAATGGTTTATGGTTCCCATGCTGCATACAAGATTTTAGTGAGAGGGTCCAATACACCACCAAGAAGCGGTTTCGGAGATCAGACTTGCCTAACTAATGTACTTGTCTACATTTACATACCTGTAATGGCAGTGTTTTTGGCTTTATTTAGAAGTGATATAGATCATTAATCTTGCTCGCATCTAGTATAGGTATTCTTAGCCTGTGTTGGCCCTTTTAAGCCCTTTTTTCCAGATCTAGAAGAGGATAGCTGCTTAATATGCCTTTATTCTTGACTTTAACCTGTCTATTGCCTATTGGCTTTGACATATTAGACATATTGGTATGGTTTATGTAGGTATTCTGACAGAGCTAAGGAGCATTTCACCCCTTTCAGGCCTACAGGCCTAGAGCTAAAGGGACTCCATTTTGATGAAGCTGAGAGACTTTTTAGGGCAAAGGCAATGTTTATAGTTAAGGCTGTTGTTCGCTTGGAGAGAACCGGTTCAGGCTGGCCCTTATCGAAAGAATGTATTTTTCTCCACTCCGAAGACACAACTTCAGGCTGGCCAGCTGGGAACGTGTCCTTGGTACGGGGAGGTACAAGAATTTGGTGGGCGGCAGGTTACTGGCCGTAGCTTTCCATGAAAGGACAAGCTTCCATATTAGCAAGCTACAGGAGAGGAGGAGTGTTCATTCCAGCTTGTGTGCAGTTCAGTCGCAGTGCAGCGTGGTGCTCAGAACAGCTTGGAGCACAGAACAGCTTGCAGAGAGAGAGAGGATGTCTGCTAGAGCTGCAGAATAGAGTGCAGTTCTTAAATGGAGAAAGAAGGCAGACGATTGCTGAAGATGAGGAGAGAGAAAGCAGTGCAGAGAGCATCAAAGAAGGCTGTCAGCTGGAGCAATTGGACCAGAGGCGTGGTGATGTGGTGAAGGAGGGAGAGACAGAGAGAGCCCTAATCCCACCAGAGGCAGAGAGAGAAATCTTCCTTCTAATAGGTGAGGTAGTCTGAATTAGTTACACTTACACTTTCTGTCTAATCTTTTCCCTTTCAGCGGAGTGTTCCTGTTATGTTTAATCCTTCTCTTTCAAGCGGTGTGTTCTACCTATAGTCTTTGTCAGTTACATATCTGTATATGTGTATTTTATTAGTGTAATAATAAACATCCCCATAACTACAGTGCTTGAGTTCTTTCATGATAAAGTTATCCTGGCTTCAAGCCAGTTGCTGTTGAGCCACTGATGGATAAGGGGGGTAGGAGCGCTTAAATCAAGAGATAACTCAGTCAACTGGTGTGTAGCCCCTATTCTTGTTCACTGAAGGTAAATATATCTCCTAAGTAGTTGCTACGTGAATGGATGAGTAATCCCAATCAGGTAAGTGGTGATCACATAAATAGGGAGTGAGTGGACCTTTGATGCCAAGAGCAGGGAGTACACTATATAATCTGGAACTATATTCAAAGTTATTATTGTAGTAGCAGACCCTTAGTGAAGAGACTTCCCAATATATATATATGTATATATGTATAGGTGTTCATAGGAATGTGGTCGTCGTTGATATGCGGCGTTAGTGAGAGCACTGGGGGGTCGAACCAGTGCCGATATCCACTGGATTGTGGCTTGAATAAGTGAGAGCGTCAGGGGGGAATACTGACGTGGAGTTCGACAGGATTGTTGAGCGTTTGGAAACGGGAGCATTGGGTTCTGCAGGCCCATGTGTAGTCGCACCGGATTGTGCGCAATATCTGCCCTAGGGTAGACCGGTCTGGGTCTGAGTGGCTGCGAGACCAACTGATGTAAATAAGTGTGGTGTAGGGTATGGATATCCCTAGTAATCAGTGAGTATTCTTAGTATCCCTATAGATTTAGTGGTGTTTTTGATAATATGAGCTTGTATATTGCGAGTTCCCCATCCTCAGGTAGGTACCAGGTGCCTGGATAGGTGGTCCTGAGGAGGGAAGGTGATTACGTTCTGGCTGGGTTGGAGGGGCCCCTGGGGGCTGATCCCACCTACTCAGAAAATCCAGCCATTACAATACCTAATACAACCAATGGAAAATACTGATTTTATAACACAATCAATTAACCAACGACCAGAGATGTTTTAAGGCATGGGCAAAGTGGGCAACTACCAAGGGGCTAGACCTTCCAATGGCCCCACTGTGAACATTAACTTTCTCTCTAGCTCACTTCTGAGTATTTCTCTATCTTATCCTTCAACTTATAATTCAATATTGATAGACAACCGGGGGGCTTGAGTTAGCAAAAAATTAGTAATAAAATTAAAAGTGATCCAAATATGGGCCCCCAAAATATTTCTTACTCGGATACATGCTGTCAGGCTCCAAAACAGCCCCTTGATACCATAAGTAGATTCCAGTGCTGGGGTAGGGCCACAGAAACTGCAAGATTCTAGGTGAGGAGTGAGGCTACAGTGGGCTACTCACCACTTTATCATGGAGTTGAGCAGCGGCGCTTGACATGGCAACAGGCCTCAAATTACTTGCACACTCAAAGTAGCCACCTCAGTGTAGGGGATTTGAGACAGTCCATCTCCCTTTTTTTGTTTGTTTAAAGGGTATGATATTGGGGTGTTGCAGGAGTGGGTAAGTGCATGGGATGCTGGTACCCCCTCCATGTAACTGCTCCCCGGCGAACTCTGACCTCACAATGGGACCAAGAGACTTCTTATGGCATTAATCACTTTCTGTTGAGGGTAAGTAAGGCATACATTCAATTGCTTGTGCCTGCCTGATCACAAGACACTATCAAAATGCTGCAATAAAGGGTGTGTGGCCGGCATATGGTGCTTCGCCCTCCCAACCTTATAGAAGTACCCCTCGGAGACCCTTAATCCTGCACACTAAATCCGTGGGCTCCAACACTTGATGGGCTGATATTTTCCTTGTGCTCCAGAAACTGCCTTGAACTTACACTATAACACCTCATAACCATTATCTGCCACCTGTTACCTGATGTATCCATTTAGCTGGTATCAAGTAACTCTCCTTTCTACCTGCACCTTTGCCACTCTGTGGCACACATGGATAGAATATGAGACACGAATAAGGCGCACCAGATGCTAAAATGAAAACAATAAACTCCCTTGCCTACAGCTTCTGTGATAGAGGAGCAGGTACTGTGCCTCCTTATGGATTTAGATGGGGTCACCCTACACAAACTGAAAAACTTTCAAATGATCCTTTAGAGAGTAAAACGGAGTCAGTTGTCAAAAGGTGTTCAAGGAAAGGAATTGATGTCAGCCACTTGAGTGGAAGTATCCATAAGAACAGCCCATTGCAAAACAGGAGATACGTGGTACCCTGCACGGCTAGACAAATAGAAAAACCCCTAGTACGAACAGAATTACAAATTAATTTGATAAAACCTATACCATAATGTTAGCTCCTAGGTTTGCAGCCTTAAGATAGGTGACTTGGCAGGAAGGTTGCTTGCCTCCCTCAACCAGTGAAGCTACCATATCTTCAATTTCTAAGGCTGCCAGGGACAAATTATTCCTTACATCTGGTGCCTCTCCTTCCCGGACTAATAAACTTTGACCAATTTGGGTTCATCCCTAGACATAATATCTCCTATAATACCCGCAGTATTTTTGCACCCTAGAAGATGTCCCTAAATCCTGGTCCAATTCTGTGTGTCTAGTCATAGATCTTAAAAAGGCCTTTAACTGTATAATTGGAGTTATAGGACTATATTTCTCAAGAGATTTGGTAAATGTATGCCAGATATCTCAGGTTGCTCTACTCCAATCCATCTGCCAGAGTCCATAAAAGGGTCTTCCAGTCAGAGGGTCAACTCATACAATTTTGCTATTTGTAAACAATATCCTGATGTATGTTAAATAAGCAAGCATGACTTTACTCAACTAACTGTGTAGTCATTGACAATGAGTGGGAAAGGATACTGCAATATCATCAGAAGATATCCTGGAATGCCTGGTTCAATCTTATACAATCAATCAATCAGAGTTTTATGAAGCACAATTACTTACTCATGAAGGTCTTAAGGCGCTGGTTGGGAGTGGAGGGGAGTGGGAGACCTGGGAGGGTGGGAGTGGGGGGGGGGGGTTGGTGGAGGAGGTCTGCAGTTCAGTTGAAGAGCCAGGTCTTGAGGTCCTTCCTGCTTGCGGAAGCAAGGGTGATTGCCTGAAGTGCAGAGGCAGAGAGTTCCAGGTCTTCGCGGTGAAGTCGTGGTCTTGCGGATCCATGGGACAGCACCCAGGGCCAGTTCAGCAGAGTGGAGATGTCTGGTGGGAGTGTAGGAGAGGCCGTGGTTAAGGTATGCAGATACGGCATTGTGGAGGGCATGTGTGAGAAGCTTGATGGCGATTCTCTTGTCGATCGGTAGCCAGTGAAGGTCTCCTAGGTGGCCGGTGATGTGGTTTCGGCGTGGAATGTTCAGGATGAGTCAGGCAGAGGCATTCTGGACGGTCTGCAGGTTTTTGGGGAGTTTCTGGGTGGTGGCGTAGATTGCGTTGCCCTAGTCGAATCTACTGCTAACAAGTGCATGGGTGCCTGATTACCAGGACTCGGTGAGGATCCACTTGAAGATCTTCCAACGGAGGCAAACGTGTGGAAGAAGGTGGACGGGATAGCGTTGATATGGCAGTTTATTGGCAGCAAGCAATGCAGGATGATGCAGAGGTTTCGTGCGTGGTCTGTGTGGGTGGGGAGATTCCGTGCGCTGAGGGCCACCAAGAATCGTCCCAGGTGGAGGGGGAGGAACCCAGGATGAGGTCTTTGGTCTTGTCTGAGTTAAGCTTGAGGCAGTTGTCCTTCATCTAGGTGGCGACTGCCTTTATCCAGTCATGGAAGTTAATCTTGGCGGTTATTGGTACGTCTGTGAAGGAGAGAATCAGCTGGGTGTCGTCTGCGTAGGACACTATGTTGAGTCCGTGGCTTCTGACAATGGCTGCAAGTGGGCCATGCAGATGTTGAAGAGAGTGGGGCTCAGGGAGGATCCCTGAGGCACTCCGCAGCTGATCTCTGTAGGTTCTGACTTGAACGGTGGAAGTCTGACTCTTTGCATTTGGGTGGTAAGGAAGAAGCAGATCCATAATAGGGCTTTGTCGCAGATGCAGTTGTTGTGGAGTCTTGCACATATGTTGTGGTGGGAGACTGTAACGAAAGAGGCTGAGAGGTTAGGATGAGGGCTGCAGTCTCGCCTCGGTCTCGGAGGGTGCGGATCGCATCTGTAGCGGCGAGTAGAGCGGTCTCAGTGTTGTGGTTGCTTCTGAAACCTGATTGGGAGCGGTTGAGGATGTTGTTTCTTTCTACTAACTCCGAGAGTTGGGCGTTGATGGCTTTCTCAATGACTTTGGCTGGGAAGGGGAGCAGAGAGATGGGTCTGTAGTTCTTGAGATTCATTGGGTCGGCAGAAGGTTTCTTCAGCAGGTGGTTATCTCTGCGTGCTTCCAATCTTCCGGGAAAGTTGCAGGCTTGATGGAGCAGTTGATGGTGCAGCAGTTTGGGTCTCTTTGATCTTGCAGTGGAAGAAGGTGGCGAGGTTGTCGCAGAGGTCTTGGGACGGGAGGATGTCTGCTTTCTCTATGCTAGGTTTGGCGAATTCATTGACAATGCAAAGGGTTCCTTGCTGTGGCGTGTGTTGGCGTGTTCCTCGAGGACTGCTTTCTTTGTTGTTCTGATGAGGCGGTAGAGTACGGTGACGGCGGATTTGAAGGCTGCATGGTCTGCCATGATTTTGCCGGTCCTCTGTCTTTTCTCGAGCCATTTACAGGTGGCCCAGGACTCTTGAAAGGCGGAGGAGAACCAGTGGGCTTTCTTGGAAGGCTGCTTGCCTGAGGGTTTCCGGGGGGGAACCAAGGTGTTGGCACAGTCAGAGATCCAGCGGTGGAGGTTGCGTGCTGAGGTGTTGGCATCCGTGGATGTCTGTGGTGGGGTCTTGCTGAGGGGGAGGGGGGTGATCTGGTTTTCAGTGATCTTGTTCCAGCTTCTGCGAGAATCGCAGCAGGTATGGTGGCGTATAGTGGGGTTGGTGAAGGAGAAGGAGGCAAAGTGGTGGTTGGTCCAGTGTGGCTCAGATGCGTGTCTGACGGAGATGTTGTTGCTTGCGAAGATGAGGACGAGCGTATAACCTGCCGAATTTGTTGATGTTGTGGCCAGTTGTTGGAGTCCGATGATGGCGAGGTTCTCCAGTAGGTGTTGCAGTCTTCGAGGTTGTCCATGTGGAAATTGAGATCGGCGAGTAGGATGTAGTACATTGAGGCAAGAGCATGGTTAGCCATGAAGTCAGCTATGGCTCTGCAGAAGGGGGCAGGGCGGGGTCTGGGAGGTCTGTAGACGAGGGTGCAGTGCAGGGTGGCATTCGGGTTGGTCATAATCTGGAAGTATAGGTGCTCCATGTTGGGTGAGTGGTCATTGGTGCTAGTTGGGAGGTGGAGGGTGTCTTTGTGTACAATGGTAATGCCTGCTCCTGGTCGGCTGACGTAGTCTTTGTGGATGATTTTATATTCGTCGGGGTGGCTGTTATGATGCCCAGCGCTGAGCTGGAGTTTGTGGAGGTGGATTTGAGCAGGTCCCAGATCTTCCCGGTATGTCTTGAGGGAGCGGGTAGGATACATCTGAGGTGGTCGGGTCCGGTTCTTGAGGGTCGTGCATCGGTGAGTCTGGTGTGCAGAGTTCCTTATTTTTCCTCAGGTATATGTAGCCCCAAGTAAAATCAGTAAGATCACTCCTAACTTCCCCACAGTACGGAGGTTCCGCAGTGTGGGTGCCACCATTAGGCACATGTTGCACGATTGACCCAGGTTAATCTCCTTCTGGGTCGGAATTAGAAGCACTTAAACCAGGCTAGATGTATTGCATACCTGCCTATTTCGAACGTTTTATGTTTGGACTGCTTAATAAAACAAAGGAAGTCGCTGCAATGCCTAAATATATGGATCTTGTACTTTTAATACCCTAAAAGGATGCTGATGTTTTATTGGAAGGCCTCAAGATTACCATGTATGCAAAGGTAGAGGGGTAATGTGATTTACTAGTCGGAAGATGAGAACACTACCTTGCATGAAGAAGAGCACAGAGGACTATGTACTCATCAATTGTCTATCAAATGGGATGCTCTAATCCTAGCCTTTAAGGAATTAAGCACAAATAAAGGCAAAACTCCCTGAAATAATGGAAGAGGTGTAAGGCAGTGGGCAAGGCGACTGACGCTGGGGATCACGGTTCGATCCCCGGCTCTGGCGGCAGGGGTCTGCCCAGCTCCATGTGAATCTGGGCAATAGATCGCTTAATCTTCCCGACGGCCCCCAGCGCCTTGATACCTTCAGGTAATTGTTCGCGCTTTACAAATACTGGACATTTACATTTACATTATTGCGTTATCCCTGGTAATTTAATTGTAATACAGCTTTGATTACTGCTCTCAAAGTCGATGCCTTAATAATATATATACAATAAAATACTGTGTAACTTGAACTAGAGCGTGTCTATCTCGACTGACTAGGAAGGGTATATATACCGTTTGTTCTGTTTATTTTTTTTTAATGTTCCACAGAAAAAGCGGATGTATTAAACATTACTTTGTTAGGACACTACCTTGTGGGACATTACCCACCTACACCATTTAATCGATGTAATGTAATAAAGAACTATATTGTTATTCTTCTGTAAATTGAAAAACTTAATACAGTCTTTCAAAATGAAAACAAACTGACAAAGCAGAACCAAACTTGACCATCTTGGAAGAATTCTAGAGGTAGAATTACCAATTTCATATTTACGAACCCAAAAAAGCAATTCGCAATTTTTTCAAAATCTGCCTACTCTACCAACACATTTAAGAAATGAGTAGCTTAGGAAGACATGCAACAAAAGGTTTAATTATCTCAGCAGAACCTATAAGTTCAACTAACCTAACTAAAAAAATCGGCAAGTTTATTAGTAAAGCAAAGACAACTAGGTGCCAAGACTACTCACAGTGAACTGTCCATTGGCTGTGGCAATGTAAATGGTGTACTGCTTCTCGCTGGCTGTGTCGAGACTCATCTGATTGGATTCTCCTTTATTCCGTAACTCCTCCAATGCCAGCCTGACAGCAAGGTACTTCGATAAGTGATCCACAGTCGCATTGCCTGAAGTTTTAATGTATCTGCAAATAAATAAATAAATCACCAAATCAACTACCTTCAGAAAATAGCCAAAAAGAGAAACATCCTGGAAACCCCCTCTGTAGTCTGTTCATCATACATATGATTAAATGCTTTTAGAATAACAGACCTGCACCCCAGAACATTCTAGCAGCACTACAAAAACCTCTCTCTCGAGAAATGTCCGTTCTACCAGGGCTCCATTATCGCGTATATAAGCATCCTTTTACCCCAGTTTCAGTTGTTGTATACCTTGATAAGAAAACAAGTTACTTACCTGTAACGAATAGTTTCTTACCTGTCTGTGTAGTTTTGCAGCTTGAAGATCTTTCTGGATTCACTATGCTGTGCATATTCCGCAATCTGGTGGTTGGGTCCGGAATCGTAGTCTTTTTTTTTTTTTTTTTTTTCGTAGCCCAGGTGGGCGTCGACCTCCCACTTTCTTGTGTACCTTCGGTGACGTCGGCATGCTTCCGGCGGAAGCTACCACCCTTGGGCGCCATCTTCGGATTCTTTTTTATGTCTCTTTTTGTCTTTTCTGCTTGTAGTGAATCCATGGCTATGTATGTTAATCCTCTTTTTTCTTTTTAACGTATTCTTTCCACGTATCTTGAAAGCTTCAACTTTCTTTCCTATTCTATGCATTTCTACCTTCTTTTCCAGCCTCATCTTTCTGGCGGAGGCGGGTGGGTTCGCTAGTGAATCCAGAAAGATCTTCAAGCTGCAAAACTACACCGACAGGTAAGAAACTATTCGTTTTGCAGCGTGAATCTTTCTGGATTCACTATGCTGTGCATAGATTTTGTAGCAGTTTTTGTTACTTTTGTGGCGGTTGGGTGGAAGATGAGCGTTGGTTGTTGAAAATATGTTGAAGCACCTTTTGTCCTACTTGTGCTTCCTTGTTCATTTGAACATCCACGCAATAGTGCTTAGTGAACGTGTGCACTGAAGCCCATGTTGCCGCCAGGCATATGTCCTGAATTGGTGTGTTGGCCAGAAAGGCAATTGTTGCTCCTTTCTTCCTGGTTGAGTGGGCCTGCGCCCCTCATGTTAGCTCCTGGCCCGCTTGCTTGTGGCAGAAGTGTATAGTCTGTGCGATCCATCGAGCTATGGTGTTTTTTGTCACTGGTTTACCCATGTAACTGTTTACGAAGGATACGAAGAACTGTTTTGTCTTCCTGTGTCCTCTTGTCCTTTCAATGTAGTGCATCACTGCCCTTCTTGCGTCTAGAGTGTGGAGTGCTCTCTCAGCGCTTGTAGTGGGGTTTTGGAAGAAGCTAGGGATCGGAATACTTTGATTCATGTGGAACCTTGACACCACCTTCGGCATGAAGTGCGGGTCCGTTCTCATTACGACCCTGTCACCGTGTATCTGAATGTAGGGTTCCTGTAGTGTTAGAGCCTGCAGTTCGCTCACTCTCCGTAGCGATGTGATTGCTACCAGAAAGGCTGTTTTCATAGTCAGCATTTGCAGTGATGCTTTGTGGATAGGTTTGAAAGGTGCTTTCATGAGCTCTGTCAGTACTACATTCAGGTTCCAAGCCGGTGGCGGCATTCTTTTTGGTGGCGCTATTCTTTTAGCCCCTTCCAAGAATCTTTTCACAACTTGAGATGTGAAGAAGCTTCTCCCTGTTTCTCCTCTTGTGTATGCCATAATCGCTGCCAGGTGTACCCTTAGCGAGGATGAGCTTAGTTTAGCCTTTATTAGGTGCGTGTGGTACCTTAGCACCGTAGATTCCCTTGTCAGTTTTCTGTGTCGTTTTTTTCTTGCAACACTACTGAGTGAATCTTTTCCATTTTTCCCCATAGCATTTGCGTGTGCTGGGCCTTCTTGCCTCTCGCAGCACCCTCCGGGTGCTCTCTGGTAGTTTTAGATGTGCGAACTCTAAGTCCTCAGGAGCCAGGCTGAGAGGTTGAGGCTCTCCGGCTCTGGGTGTAGAACTTCTCCGTTTTCCATAGAGAGTAGGTCTCTTCTTTTTGAGGACTTGTGGGGGGGGCCCTGCGCCATCTCTATTATCCGAGAGTACCAGGTCTGCCTGGCCCATTGTGGTGCCACCAGGATCAGCGTCATGTTGCTTGTCCTGCATTTGTTCAGAACCTGGGGATCAGTGGTATCGGGGGAAAAGCGTAGGCAAATGTTTTTGACCAGCTTATCCATAGGGCATTCCCCTGTGATAGTGCCTCTGGTTCCCTGGATGCAAAGTATTGGCATTTTGCATTCCGGCGTGTTGCAAATAGGTCTATTTTTGGAGTGCCCCACCTCCTGAATAGTTTCTCTGTCTCCTGTATATTGAGTTCCCACTCGTGGGATGCTGAAGTCTGCCTGCTGAGCCAATCCGCTTCTACATTGTCCTTCCCTGGCAGGTGTATGGCTAGCAGGTCTATTTTGAGTGGTATTGCCCATCTCCAGATTTCCTGTGCCAAGCTTGACAGGGGGAATGATTGAGTTCCCCTTTGTTTGTTTATGTAAAACATCGTTGTGGTGTTGTCTGTATCAGCACCTTCTGGCTGTACAGGTGTTTCTGGAAGGCCTTGAGTGCTAGCAACACTGTTTTCAGCTCCAGGTAATTGATGTGTCTGACTGCATCTATAGGGCTCCACAGGCCCCTCACTCTGAGCTTGTTCATGTATGCGCCCCACCCCTTCTGGAATGCGTCTGTGGTAATGGTCACTGTTGGGTCCGGTGGTGTTAGAGGTTTCCCTACTGTTATCCTTTCCTTGGTCCACCACCTTATTTCTTCCTGCACCGTGTGCGTTACAACCACTAGATCCTCCCAACTTCCTGTAGCTTGTGACCATTGCTGTTGTAGCCACTCTTGGAGCGGTCTCATCTGTAGGCGTACATTGGGGACCAGGTGTATGCACGACGCCATCCCCCCCAAGATCTTGCTCACTGCCCTCACGGTCAGAGCTCGCCCCTTCTGGTAGTGACGTTTCTCCCTCAGTAGGCTGAGTGTTCTCTTTTCGCTGGGTGACACCCTGCATTGGACGGTGTCGATTTGAGCACCCAAGAAGATCTTCACCTGCTCCGGTTCCATTGAGCATTTTCCCCAGTGTATGAAGAAACCCAGGCCTGTTAGCGTTCTCGTGACTTGCTGTGCGTGATCTTTGCATGTCCTGTAAGAGCTTGCCTTTACGAGCCAGTCGTCGAGGTAGGGGTACACGTGTATCCCCTCCCTTCGCAGATGCGCGGCCACTGCCGCAAGGCATTTGGTGAACACCCTTGGTGCGGATTTTAGACCGAAGGCCAGGGTTGTGAATTGGTAGTGATCGTTGTTCACTGTGAACCTTAGCATGTGCTTGTGCGGCCTGTTCATGGGGATGTGCAGGTACGCATCCTTGAGGTCTATGGTGGACAAGAAGTCCCCGGCCTTTATCTGTGGGATGACTTCTTGCAGGGACGTCATCTTGAATTTTTGGGTCTTTACATATTTGTTTAGGAACCGTAGGTCCAGGATGGGTCTTAGGCTTTCGTTCTCTTTTGGTACCAGGAAGTAGTTTGAGTACACTCCTCTGTTCCGTTCTTTGAATGGGACCGTTTCGATGGCCTCTTTGAGGTGTAGTTCTTGGGCTTCCTTTTGGAGCAGTCGCAGCTCTGTTCCAGAGTGCTCTCTTCTCTTTGGCTTTCTGTTTGGTGGATTCTTTAGCAGCTCTATGCAGTATCCGAACTGCATGATGTTCAGTATCCACTTGTCTGTGGGGGTTTTTCTCCACTCCTGGAGAAAAAATCATAGCCTGCCTCCTACTGGAGTTATATGATCTTTTGTGTCTTGTCCGTGTATCCCTCTCCTCTTTGTTTTTCCGTGCTCTTCCCCCGGAGGGTTCGAGTGGGTGAGCACCTTTTCTCGTGTGCAGTCACTTAGAGGGTGGTTGTTCACCGCCTCTTCTCTGTCCTTGTCCGTTTCCTCTTGATTGAAAGGACTGGCCCCTGTTCTGGTAGTTCCAGTTTTGCCTCTGCTGGCCCTGGTGACCTTGGTTGTCACTCTGTTCTCCCTGGTGGAACGCCTGGTGCGATTCTCCTCGCTGGTTTCCACCTCTGCCGTTAGGCCTCCGCGTAGGAGTGCCCCTTCTCATCCCCCTGAATTGCAGGGCCCCCATGGACCTTGCCGTCTCGTTGTCCTTCAGTTGTGTGAGCTTCTCATCAACTGGGGCTCCGAACAGTGTTTCACCATTGAAGGGTGTGTTCAGGATTTTGTTCTGCACCTCAGCTTTGAAGCCTGAGATCCTGAGCCAGGCTTGCCTTCTCTCTGTGATGCCTATAGCCATCAATCTGCTGGATGTTTCAGCCCCATCCAAGGCTGTCTTCAGGCATGAGTTTGCAATGCTTTTCCCTTCTTCCACAAGGTGTGATGCCCTCTCACTGTATTGTTCCGGGAGGTGCTTGAGCAATTGCCCCATCTCATCCCAATGTTGGTATTGATGTCTGTTTAGAAGGGCGTTTGAGTTCGCCATCCACCAGTGCGTCGCGGCGTTTCTCTCTATTTTCCTCCCCGTTAGGTCCATCCTCCTGCTTTCCTTGTCAGGTGGAGGCCCAGATGTTGTTGGGACATTGGCCCTTCTTCTGGCCGTCGCAGCGATAATTGAATCTGCTGTGACGGACCCCTTGATATAAGCCGGGTCCTGTGAGGAGAATTTGTATTTCTTTTCCGTCCTCGGGGTTACGGATCTGCATGTATCCGGGTCCTTGAAGGCTTCCTTCCCCTGGTCTGTGATACTTTTCAGCATGGGAAGGAATTGGCTTCTTGTCTGTGTGGGGAGCAATGTTTTTAGCAGAAAATCTACTTTTGGCTTTTCCTCCTCTAACTTAACCCCATAAGCTGCTGCTGCCTTCCTGATGACCTCGTTGTATGCTCCGATGTCATTCGGTGACGAAGGCCTCAAAGGATATGTCTCCCGCCGCCTCCGGGCTTTCGGCCTCGATGTCTTCCCAATCCTGGTCTTGGGCCGTCGAAGAACCCGAGCCGTAGCTTGACTGCTGGTCCCCGTAATCACCTTCTGTATAATAGAGGTCCTCTTCCTCTTCGTGCTCCGAGAGCTCCGGAGTTTTCGGCGGCTCTTCGACGTCAAACTCCTCCTGCTCTGTCACCTCAGCGACGGACGTTGCCGGCCTCAAGGGAATCTTGTAACTTCTCATTTTTTCGTCGAAGTCTTTCTTTCGCTGGAGGATGTTCTCCATTTCGGCCTCAAGCCTTCTTTTCTTTCTCTGCATCTCTGCGGCCTGGTCATCGTCAAGCGTTTCGGCCGCTCTCTTCGGCGGCGGCGTCGTCGACGTCGAAGCTTTCTTCAGCTCCTTTTCCTTCGAAGTCGAAGACCCTTTTTCGGGGGCTTGCTTCGACGACCTTTGCTTTTCGCGGGTCTTCGGCATCCGGGAGTCCTTGTCGAAGGATCCGCTGGGCTCTTTTTCAGAGGATGCAGCTTCGGCCGTCAAACCTTTCGGTGCCGGTGCTCCTTTCGAGGCTTTGGACTCTGCCTTTCGAGAGTCGGCCTCTGGCTTTCGAGGCCCTGTGGGAGTTTTCAGGTTCGTAGACTCTCCTACCTTGTCAGGCGTTTTCTTATCGGTCTCTGCGACCGTGAAGTCATCTGGACCTTCGGCGATGTTGTCCTAGTCGTCGGTGGAGAGGCCCAGTTCGTAAAGCGTCGGGGCCTGGCCCTTGACCTGCATCGTGTGATGAGCTATCCTCTGCTTCTCTCGAACTCTGAGTGTCTTCGGCTTGAAGACGGAGCAGGCGTTGCAGTCTCTGCTCTCGTGGTCGATAGGCAGGCAGAGGTTGCAGACCGGGTGCTGGTCCTTCTGCGCGTACTTGTGGTGGCAGTTTTTGCAGAATTTAAATGGAGTCTTGTACATACCTGCGCTCAGGGGGCCCCCTGTATGCGCATTCCTCCAAGGACGTCGACGATCTCGATGTTCTTCTCTTTCTTCGTCGTCTCCTCTCTGATGATCTTCTTCTCCCAATCTTTTCCGGTCTTTACCGTCGAATAGTAGTTGTATTTTCTCCTTTTTCCCTCCAAAACTTCTGGAGCTTCACGCGACTATCCAGACCCCACGGCGGAGAAAAGAATCTGAAGATGGCGCCCAAGGGTGGTAGCGTCCCCCGGAAGCATGCCGACGTCACCGAAGGTACAACAGAAGGTGGGACGTCGACGCCCACCTGGGCTATGAAAAAAAAAAAAGAGAGAAAAAAAGACTACGATTCCGGACCCAATCACCAGATTGCGGAATATGCACAGCATAGTGAATCCAGAAAGATTCACGCTGCAAAACTACAGTTATCCAGTATTGGTATCTTTCATAGATTCACATGCCTGAATCATTCCTGTCGCCGAGGAGGGAGTCCCACTGTAATAATATATACAAAAGCAGTGCCTTAGAATTTTTGTTTGTAGTAGGCTGACTAGACTATAGGTCTCAAAAGGCCCCAAACTTAGCAGCCTATCTACCTCATTATATGAAGAGAACTGAAAAGGAGTTCCAACCAATCAGCTGTCAGCACCCTCTAGAACCTTCCCAGCAGAGGCAGTTCTACTCAGATTCTCTCAGCACAAGTGAGAAGTATGTTTCCCTAATAAAGAACTGCTCTGCCGGGGAGGAGGGTGGGTGCATGTGAATCTATGAAAGATACCAATACTGGATAACTGTAGTTACAGGTAAGTAACTTGTTTTCTTATCCAATATTGGGTTATCTTTCATAGATTCACATGCCTGAATCAGAATAGCAAGCAGTAAAACCATATTTGTCATTTGCGGAAGGTGGGAGGCAAAGCGTAATTCTACATATCCCACACTCAACCGGAAGGTTATAGAGCACTAAAATGTAACTATACATATATGCAGAAACCTTCTGAAAGAAAATAATTATATTCAGATAACATAGTTCATATTAAAAACAGCATTTGACAAGCAATAAATTACAGTATATCATGCATAATCTTATGTCACGAATATAATTTGAGAGATCCTTTAAGTCTAACCTTAATGAATAAGATGCTGCAGCACCGCTTGTCCCACTGCTGTATCATCCTGTGATGCCGACTGCAAGCATTAATGCTTTCTAAATGTATGGAAACTCTTCCATGTAGTAGCTCGGCAAATGTCCTCCAGCGTGACCCCAGCAAATAAGGCTGTAGACGCCGACATCTTTCTGGTGGACTGTGCTTTAACCTTTCTGACTAAAGGTCTGTTAGCTTTTTCGTGGCAGAATTGTATTACTGAGGATAACCATCTGGCTATTGTTGCTTTCGTCACGGCTTGTCCCAGCGTGACCTGACCATAAGCATAAATAACTGTTTAGATTTTTTTATGTCTTTAGTTTTTTGAAGATAGAACTTTAGACATCGTTTCACATCAAGAGAGTGCAGGGCCTTTTCTGCCGGCGTGACAGGATCTGGGAAGAAAGTCTTTAACTTTACTGGCTGGTTTATATGAAATTGAGATGGTACCTTAGGGATGAACTTCGGATTTGTTCTCAGGGTGACATAGTCCTTAGAGAAATTAAGGAAAGGCTCGGAAATCGTGAAAGCTTGAATCTCACTAACTCTCCGGTCTGAAGTGAGAGCTAGTAAAATAGCCACTTTCCATGTTAAGAACTTTAGTTCAGCCTTGTGAATAGGTTCGAAGGGCCTCCTCATTAACTGGGACAAAACGATATTGAGATCCTATTCCGGAGGTGGAGGTCTAATTGGAGGAAAAGCTCAAAATAATCCTTTGAGAAATTGCTTTATCAATGAGGAAGAGCATAGTGATGGCTTGTTTGAACTTTTTCTGAATCTGGATATAGCGGCCAGATGTACTTTGATAGAAGAGAATACTAGACCTGCTTTAGCTAGCGATAGCAAGTAAGGAAGGATATCCTCAGATGGAGCCTGGAGCGGATGAATATTATTTGCTTCACACCAACTACAGAATAGTCTCCATTTAAAACGGTACGTTCTGATAGTACTCTGAGCACGCGCTTGAGGCAGAATCTCTCTACAGTCTGCAGAAATCTTGAGATCCTTAAACTCTAGGAAGTCAGGAGCCAGGCATGCAAGTGAAGCGATTGAGGATCCGGGTGTAAAATCTGACCTCCTTCCCTTGTCAACATTGAAATTGTCGGTCTGAGACAAATTGGAGGCTGCTGAGATAGCAGGAGCAGTTCTTGGAACCAGTACTGCCTCGGCCAGCGAGGAGCAATGAGGAGAAGAGTGCAATGTTCCCTCTTCATCTTTTGCAGTATCCTCAGTATTAAAGGAATCGGGGGAAAAGCGTAAGCATAGATTCCTGACCATCTCATGGACAGGGCATTTCCCCTTGACCCCCGTTGAGGAAATCTGCTGGCGTAGTACTGGCATTTGCTGTTCTGTCGAGTTGCAAACAGATCCAGAGTTGGCATGCCCCATTTCCGAAAGATCCTGTTCACCTGATCCTGTTCCAGTTCCCATTCATCGCAACCTGTGAGAGATCTGCTGAGGTTGTCGGCTAGAGAGTTTTGCACCCCCTTCACATGCTCTGCTCTGAGGGTTATGCCGTGTTGTATAACCCACTCTCACATCTCTTGAGCCTCCTGCGAGAGGGAGAGAGATCTCGTCCCCCCTTGCATGTTGATGTAGAACCTGCTGGTGGTATTGTCTGTATGCACCAGAACTGAGGAATTTGCAATTCTCTGCAGGAACACCTGCAGAGACAGGAAAATGGCTCTTAACTCTAGACTGTTGATAAGTCTCTGCCGAAATTGGTGTGACCAACGCCCTTGGATCTGGAGGTCCTGGAGATGACCTCCCCAACCTTCCATAGATGCGTCCGTGGTTAGGATGAACTCCGGAAGGGTTTGGAGAAAAGTGAGGCCCGGTGACAGATTGTTTTCTTTTGACCACCATTGAAGAGCTTGCCTCATTCTGGAGGTCACCTTTATGCGATCGTCGAAAGAACCTCCTATTTGTAGCAATTGTCGGTGCAATTCTTCTTGCAGCGGCCTCATCCTGAGTCTTGCCAATGGGACTAGGCTGATCGCTGAAGAGCACATCCCCAGAAGAGACGCATATGTTCGGACAGAAAGTGACTTTTTGTTGAGATTAGTTTTTCTAGTTTAAGTTTGTTCTGCCGTTCCCGAGACAAGAATGCCTTGCACTGTTGGGTGTCCAGTGAAACTCCCAGAAAGGTTAGCACCTGAAGGGGTTGCAGTTGTGATTTCTTTGCATTGAGGGTGAGCCCTAGGTTTGAGAATAGACGGAGGGACCTTTTGACGCTTGTCTTGTAGCCTGTTTTGATGGTCCTTTGAGGAGCCAGTCGTCGAGGTATGGGAAGACTTGTATTCCCTGCAACCTCAGTGCTGCAGAAACTGGGACTAAACATTTGGTAAATATTCTTGGTGCCGATTTCAGCCGAATGGGAGCACCTTGAATTGAAAGTGGACGCCAGCCACTGTGAATCACAGGTATTTGTGATGTTTGGGGTGTATAGGGATATGGAAGTAAGTGTCTTTCAAGTCCAGAGAAGCCATAAAATCCCCTTAGTTGAGACAATTGAGCACATCTGTCAAAGTCACCATGCGAAAACTTTGCTTCTTCAAGAATTTGTTGAGTTTGCGCAGATCCAAAATCGGGCGCCACTCTCCCGATTTCTTCTTTATGAGGAAGAAGCAAGAGTAGAATCCCTTTCCTTTTTGCGAGATGGGAACCTTCTTAATCGCATTCTTGCAAAACATGTTTAGGGCTTCTTTGAACAGTAAGTGAAGACAAGGGGGAGGGGGACCCCTGGGCGAGGTTGTAGGCGGTTTCTTTAAGAACTCCAGTGTGTGTCCTTTTTCTACTAGGTCGAGGACCCACTGATCAGATGTAATGTTCCGCCATTGCTGGTAAAAGGCGGAGATCTTTGCGCCCATAGGGAGGGGAGGATGTTGGGCTGGCGTCCGGCATAGCTCATTGAAGTTTGTTGGAATCTCGTCCCTGATTATTTGATCTTCGTCTTCCTCCCTGACAAAAGAAATTGCTGGAGGTAAATTGCCTGTATGAAGACTGGTAATACGGCTGCTTGTACTGACACTGGTATTGCCTGTTCTGTTGGTTGTGGTTATTTCCCCTAGATGAAAAACCACGACCCCTTGCCCCTCTAAAAGAGCCTCTCTTATATTGCAGGGTACCAAGTGATTTTGCGGTGTCGGTATCAGTTTTGATGGTAAGTAGGGCGTCATCTATGTGCTTACCGAAGAGTGAATCCCCGTCGTAAGCCATATCTAGGATCTTTGTCTGCACTTCCGGGCTGAAGGAGGTTGCTCTGAGCCA
Organism: Lissotriton vulgaris; assembly: GCF_964263255.1. Classification (NCBI taxonomy): domain Eukaryota; kingdom Metazoa; phylum Chordata; class Amphibia; order Caudata; family Salamandridae; genus Lissotriton; species Lissotriton vulgaris. Next base: position 817,869,507 of record NC_141685.1, on the reverse strand, counting down.
GCCCTGTCGTCTGAGGACCGCAGCACCTGATAACTGTCTAAAATTAGTGTTAGCGATGTCTAGGGCGCAGTCTAATATTTCTGATGCCGCCCTCTTTCCTTCCAGCACTATTTTACGTGCTTCCTGCTGACGATCTTCCGGTATCAGATCTATGAATTCAGACAGATCCGACCGAATCGGTCAGTCATAGCGGGCAAGGATTGCCAAGGAATTCGCTGCTTTAATGGAAGCCGCAGCATTGGTGGAGAACTGTTTTCCTATAAGATCCAATTTCCTGCCCTCTTTGTCCGGTGGTGTTGAGATTGGAGTGGATGGATTCTTGGACCTCTGTTGAGCAGCTTGAGATATTACAGAGTACGGACGTGGATGGCCCACAAGACAAGATGGAGTTTCTGGCGGTGCTCTATACTTTTTCTCAATACGAGGAAGGACTGCAGGGATAGAAGCGGGCGTCTTCATTATCTTAAGACCTTCCTTCCAAATGAAATCTATAATGGGTATAGCCCTGGTGACCCTCCTATAACCTTCTTTAAAGTTGTGTAAAAAGCAGTCCGACTGCTCAATGGTAAATGGCAGTTCAAATCTTGTAGCAGCCTTTTGCATGATATTGCGAAAGCCGCCAATGTTCTCCGGTGGAGAATCCGAGGGTTGTGGCAAGGGAGGTGAAGGCATGGGGATTATGTATTCATCACATGGATCTTCAGGTGTGCTGTCATTAGGCAGCTCGCCTTCCTCTCTACCATATTCATCTTAAGAGGAAGTATCCTGATCTTCTTGAGGTGTGGGGGTTCACAGTGTGTCTTGGCGACACTGGAGCCTGCGGAGTTGGAGGCCTGGGTAAGTCTGCTGGTACCGAAGGTACCGCTGGAGTGGACAGTGAAGGTGGGAACCTCTGGCGATAGTCCGCCAACATGGCCTGCAAGTCCTGAACCAAAGAAGGAGGGAGATGACTCGTCTCATCCGAACGTAGAGCTCTGTATGGTTGCCTATGGAAAGGTGTAGACAAATCCTCCTGATAGGAATGCACCTGCAGAACCTCATCTTCATCCTCTTCCTGACATTTTATTAGTAATTCTGATGGATGGCGTGCAATCCCAAAGGGACCTTCTTCGTCTTCATCATCCTCATCAGATTCCTCTTCCTCCACATAAGTTTCCAAAATGTGCGATGGTAATAGCGGGTAAATATTAGAGTAGTCCTGCCTATGATAGGTCTTCAACTGGAAATGAGTCTTGCAGGTGGCGTCCTGGTAATAACTGGACTCTTAAATCGATTCCGGCGTCTTGATAAGATGCGCTGGAGGCGGCTAGCTCATTGATGGAATTGCCGTAGACAAGCTTGTTGACGTCGGACTCGTCGTCGACGGTGGTACTGTCGACGGACTCGTCGTCGCCGGTGGTACTGTCGACGGGACCGTCGTCGACGGATTCGTCGTCGACGGGACTGTCGTCGGCGGGCTCTTCGTCATCGGCGGGCTCTTCATAGTCGATGACTTCGACGTCGATGGGGTTTTCGTTGATGATGACTTCGACATCGATGGGGCTTTCGTCGACGATGGAGCCGTCGTTGAAATAGTCGTCGACGATGATTTTGAGGAAATTGAAGAAATGTCCTTAGCCCCAGAAGATTTCTTCGAGGAAACCTTGGATGACACAATAGGTGAGGTGCTAGAAGACGTTGACACCTAGCAGAAGAGCTTGAGGTGAGAAGACACCAGAGAGACAGTTTTTGCCTTGTCTTTACTCACAATTTTAGCTGAAGATCCTGAAAATGGAGATCCAAGAGGAGGAGAGGATGACCTCCTTGTGGGTTCTGTAGCTCTATGAGAGGATTTGAGATGTTTCTTCCTCTCAGGAGAAGAGCTATCTCTGGATCTGGCTCTTTTGCTGGAAGTAGACGCTTTGTCATCATCTGAAGAAGATGATTTGAGCCATAGAAGAACCCTCCCTGTCCCTGATGGTGTTGGCAGGTAAGGTGCGACAAATCCTGCAATCCTTCACAATGTGAAAGGGATGCAGACAGTAGATGCAGTCTAAGTGCTGATCATCTATGTGGACCCTCTTTTTATCACTGGTCCTGCAGGCCTTGAAAAGAGCTTTCTTCTCAGACATTCTGAAGAGAAAAGTAGAAAACGGAGTAGACACTCAGGGAGACTCTCTTCCACACGATGTGTGGTGAAAATCTGAGGAGAACCGCCTCTGCTGGGAAGGTTCTAGAGGGTGCTGACAGCTGATTGGGTGGAACTCCTTTTAAGTTATTTTCATATAATGAGGTAGATAGGCTGCTATGTTTTGGGCCTTTTGAGGCCTATAGTCTTGTCCGCCTACCACAAAAAAAAAATTCTAAGGCACTGCTTTTGTATATATTATTACCGTGGGACTCCCGCCTCGGCGACGGGGAATGATTCAGACATGTGAATCTATGAAGGATACCCCATTGTACCCAATTGTATGCTTTCTGTGGAGTGGTGTGGCTCACTGGTTAGAGGCGGCAGACCCGGAAGCAGAGAACGGCCCGAGACCAGGGTTCAATGCCCGACGCGGCAGGGTCGTGGACCAGGGTCAGCGGACTCGATAATTCTCGCCTCGGTGCCTACTCTAACCAGGGATCACACTCGGCAACTCTGGGCATTAGCTTGCCTCATCTCTACAACGGCCCCCCACATTCGCCGGGGATGCCTGGTTTCACCTTAGAGATACCCAGTAGGGATCATCTCACAGGGATAGCCAGGACGGGTTCCCCAGCGGTCTACAGCGCCACGACGCCTCAGGGCAGCAGTGCGCTTTACAAGACACATTACATTACATTACATTACATTACAATACTGGATAACACATCTACTTCAGAAAAGGTGCAACTGGGTGCCCAGCATAGTCTCTTTTGAAAGAAACACGTTGTAATATCACTTCCACAGGGAAGTAACGTATTCACCAGTAAGGATCATCTCAATAGTCTGGATACCAAGATGAGAATCACCAGAGGGAAGGAAAGTTTAACCGTGCTCTACAAATAATGACCATGTGTCCATTTTAGAAATGGAGTCTACCTAAGAAAGTTTACACGAAGTGTGAATATAGGTGCACACTGATACATTTCAAATGCCAATAAGATCAGCATTAAAGTTTTTGAAGCAGCAGCCCAGCATATTGCAGCGAGCTCTAGACGTCTATTGAGTTGTATGCTTTCTAATGACCGACTTTGAAGTAAAGAATAAAAGCGTTACTTGCCAATATCAATAGTTTTGCTACATCAAGCTTTGCATAATCCAGTGAAGTTAATTCAAATTGCGTCGACTATAGGCACAGCAAGATGGACTCATGGGATATCAATCCAAAATGTACAATGCATGACACAATCGAGAAGGCAGATTTCCTATGCTATTAAAACTGCAAGCTGCAGCAAGTTGTGCTGTCTCAGCGCCTATTCATCTGATAGTGTTGAAGAACAAGTTACTTATCTTCGGTAACGCATTATCTGGTAGAGACTATCTAGCTGCAAATTCCTTACCTTTGATTTTCCCAGGTGTCAGGCTGGATCCAGAAACTTTTGCTGAGCAATACCCCTTGTGCATGACATTGGGTGTATCGATTCGGCTCCGTGCGATGTTGATGGTGTCGGTAGTGCAGGTGGCGACTTCAGGCGGACTACATAGGCGCCACCCAGGCGCATGTCAGTACTTTTTCTTTTTCCATTCCAGAACCGCAGAGCCACGAAGTGACCGACGTAAATGTGTGCAAAACTAGGGCCCTGAAAGGAGAGAAACCCTAGTCTTACAACATCAGTCCGCAAAGTGGGGAGGCATGGGTGGGGCTGTAAGGAATCTGCAGCTAGATAGAGTCTCTACCAGATAATGCGTTACCGAAGGCCAGTGACTTGTTCATCTGATAGAAACTTCTAGTTGCAGATGCCTTACCTTTGAATCAGGTACTCAAGCCATTCCATCCAGGCGGTGGGTTGCAGACTTATGGTCTAGACTAAAAAGTCTTGCAGGACTGAGCGGGCGAAGTGCCCGTCCCTGCACACTTGACCATCAAGGCAATAATGTTTTGCGAACGTGTGCAATGATGCCCACATCCCTGCCTGACAGACGTCTTAGACTAGGACACCCCGAGCCAAGGCTGTAGTCGCAGCCTTTCCACTGGTGGAGGGGGCCATTAATCCCTCAGGGGGCTGCTTCTTCGCCAAGGCATAACAGATTTAAATGCAGAGAACAACCTAGCCAGAGGTGGTTCTTTTCTGTACTGTCTTTCCCTTCTTTGCTCCCACATACCCCACAAAGAGTTGGTCATCCACCCAGAACTCACATGTGCAGTCAAGTTAGAACGACAACGCTCTTTTTGGGTCCAGACGCTCCTCTTCCTTAGAAAGATGTGGGGGAGCAAAGTAATGGACTGACCCAGATGGAATGGGGTCATAACCTTAGGTAAAAATGAAGCCATGGTGCGAAGCACCACCTTGTCCAGAAAGGGCATCAGATAAGGAGGCAAGCTGGATAACGCCTGCAACTCACTCACCCTCCGTGCCAATGTAATCGCCACTGAGAAGGCTGTTTTGATGGTCAACAGCCGGAGGGGACAATTGTGCAAAGGCTGGAAAGGAGCGCACATCAGATAAGTGATGACCAAATTAAGGTCCCACTGAGGCATGACAAAGGGTGTAGGTGGAAATAAATGAACCACCCTTTCAAAAATCTATTTACAATAGGAAATTTAAAGAGGGAAGGCTGGTCTGGCAGCTGCAAAACAGCAGACACAGCTGAACGGTAACCCTTGAGAGTTCCTGTAGCCAGGAAGGGTGGCCCCCGCCCCCTGTGGCCCGGAGCGAGCCCGTAACGTGTGACCCCCCCCCTCTTGTTTCCGCAGGCACCAGAGGTCCCAACCTGGAATCGGGTTGAAGAGAAATACAGCTGCGATGAAGAGGAAATGGAACATGGACCCTTTAACTGGCCAGGTATGCTCAGCGAGGAGGAGGAGCCAGCTCTCGCCATAAAGGACGCCCAACTCCAAGACCAGGTGTGTCTTTACACCGTAGGAGCGGTCAGAGAGGATTGAAGAGGCGGAGAGGCGTGGAGCAAAGGAGAGTCGTGGAGCAGAGGAGAGTTGTGGAACAGAGGAGAGTCGTGGAACCGAGGAGAGTTGCGGAGCGGAGGAGGAGAGGCGAGGAGCCGGACGGAGGAGAGTACGGAGAGGAGAGTCGACGGACTGAGGAGCGGGAGGAACGAGTTGAGGGAAAAGCAACATCGGAGGACAGAGTGGGAGTCGACGCTGGAGTTACCGCGGACCCGGGAGAGGCTTCGGGACAAGGTGCAACATCGGGGGTGAATCCTACCTCGGCAGAGGAGCGGACACAGGGAAGCCGACGCCTGGGGTTTCTACGACGACCAGCAGGACCTTCAGAGCCAGGCGGCCAACGGATCCACGCATCGCCCAGCCACTCCCCTGGAGGGGCGTGGCTAACATAGGTGCGTGACCGAGTAGTAGGGTGGGTGCGGTATAAGAGAAGGGGAGCCCCCTGACCCTAAGTTAAACCACTCATCCACGTCCCTCACTGTCCCGTTAGATACCTGTACAATGTGTGGTCCCTCACCCCCCTACCCTGACACGTAATACTGTGTAGTCACCTGTACTGATACACCCTCTGTTTTTCTTTGTTACCCCCTTCGGTGGAGACTGGGCCAAGACGGAGACCGCCGAAAATGGAAGAAGGGGCCCGAACAGGCGTCGAGAGGAGGGAGTGATCAGCAAGAGTAGAAGAGAACGAAGCAGGTCACCTCGACAACTACCAATCAGAAGAACGTGTACTGACAGACTGTTTAGCTCAATAAAGCCCAGTTTAAACCCTACTAAGACTCGCCTACTGCCTATACCCGTCCAGCCGATTACAGTTCCCAAAGCAGAGCCCTGCTGGGCAAGGGTAAGAATGAACAAAAGGACAGTAGAAAGAGGAGCAGAAAGAGGGTCAATAGACCTTTCTGTACAGTATAATGAAAATTTCTGTCAACAGCAGGCGTATACCGACTTAAGTGGAGGGTCGCCTGACTGCCAGAGTAACATTACAGACTTCTGGATGAAGGTCAAAAGCCATCAACTGCCACCACTCAATCTCCACGCATGGAGGCGCAGAGTCGACCGGTTCGGGTGGAGAACCCTCCCCCGCTGCAGCAACCGAAGATCCTCCCGAAGGGGCAGCCTGATCGGAAGATCGACACTCATGGTCAGAAGCTCTGGATACCAGACTCTCCTTGACCAGTCCGGCGCCACAAGGATGACTTGGGTTTGGTCGCTACTGATCTTCTTCAAAACCATGGGCAGCAGTGGTATGGGCAGAAAGGCGTACAACAGGCCTGAGCTCCACTGGCGATGAAACGCGTCGCCAAGGGATAGCTGCCTTGGAAACTCCAGCGCGCAGTACTGCTGAAATTGCACGTTCTCTTCGGAGGTGAACAAATCTAATCAAGTTTCTCCCCACTGCTGAAAGAGACCTTGCACCACCTCCGACTGGAAACGCCATTCATGATCTGCTGGCATCAACGGCTGAGATAGTCTGCCTTGGCGTTCAGAGAACCTGCCAGGTGTTGAACCACCAGGGTTATGCCCTGCTCTTCCAGCCATGCCCAGACGCAGGGCCCCTCAACAAAGGGTCCATGACTCCCACCCGCCTTGCTTGTTGCAGTACCACATGGCGGTGGTGTTGTCTGTGAACACCTGCACCAACTTTCCCGTGACAGAGGGAAAACATGCTTTCAGTGCCATGCGAATCGCTCGGAGCTCCAACAAGTTTATGTGGGGCCCCGTCTCCCACGGAGACTGGTGACCTCTGATCTCTGATCTCCATCGCTCACAAGTAGCCACCCGATCCCAGAAGTGACGCATCCGTCACAATTGTGAAATCTTGTTGGGGAAGGAAGAGAGGTCTGCCTTTGACCCAATCTCGATTCGTTAACCACCACCTTCCAAGATCTGAACCACGTTGATGAGATTTCCCTGGTGCTGTGCCCATTGGAACTTCAAATCCCACTGCAGAGCCCGCATACCATCTCGCATGTCTTACCAACAGGACGCAGGAGGCCATGAGGCCCAACAGCTTCAGTGTCAACCTCACCGAAATCCAGGATAGAGGCTGAAATATCAGAATCATAACCAAAATATCCTAGACTCGCTGCTTGGGAGGATAAGCCCGAAATTGCACAGTGTCCAGAACAGCTCAGTGAAAGGGAGCATCTGAGAAGGTGTCAGGTATGATTTTGCCATGTTTATAGAGAACCCCAGCGGATGCAGGAGGTCCACCGTAGTCTGAAGGTGGGAGACGACTGCCTGGGACGAGGACGCCTTCAACAGCCAGTCGTCGAGATAGGGGGAAGACTGAAACCACTAACATGCGCAGATGAGCTGCAACCACCGCCATCACCTTGGAGAAACACCCGGGGGGGCACTGGTAAGGCCGAAGGGGAGCACAGTAAACTGAGAGTGCTTGTGGCCTACCTCGAACCGCAGGTAACATCTGTGGCATGGCAGGATGGGAATGTGATCGTGTATCAAGAGGGAGAGAGAGGACCAGAAAGCTAGTCCATATCCCCGGGTTATATAGAGTTTAATCAAAAGGAGACTAGCTTAAGTAGAGGAGGGGGGGGGATTAACGAAATTTTATTTTTTAATTTTAAATGACTCAGGTATGTTTCGTCAGGGGGTAGTGGCACCTGGTGAGTGTGCTCATGAAGCCCTCACCCACCAACCTAGTTGGTGGCATGCTTCATCATCGGGCCCACCCAGTGACATTTAGCGTGTCCCGGGTGTGCTTCGACGCCTGATTACAGCGGAGCAGGTATGTCGCTGAGTGTGCGGTGAAGAGTGTTATGAATGTGAGTTTAAAACGGCTTGGCGGAGGTCCCAGTACCCGAAGGTGAATTGAACTTTAATACCTGGGCCACCGTCAGCGGTTAAAAATAAGGCTGTTGGATGTTAGAGGCGAGTTACGACCTCCCGCATCCTTAGATGAGTCAACATGTTTCAGCCAGTGCCTTATGAATATGCTGGCTTTCTTCAGGACAGATTAAAAAATGTGTGTGTAATTAAACTAGTGGGTGTGTGATTCAGACTATGTGTCTACACGCCCTAAAGTGTTTATCTATGCGTGAGAGGGGGATTCCCTTCTCAAAACACGCTAGTTTTAAGGAGTTTTTGCTTCAAGGTTGTGAAGTGGCAAGGGGTTGACCAGCTTTTCTGGCCAGAGCCTGCTTTGGACCTGTAGTGCCTCCTTCGCAGAGCCGCTGACGGTGACGGTGGCCCAGGTATTAAAGTTCAATTCACCTTCGGGTACTGGGACCTCCGCCAAGCAGTTTTAAACTCACATTCATAACACTCTTAGGCGTCGAAGCACACCCGGGACACGCTAGGTGTCACTGGGTGGGCCCGATGATGAAGCATGCCACCAACTAGGTTGGTGGGTGAGGGCTTCATGAGCACACTCACCAGGTGCCACTACCCCCTGACGAAACATACCCGAGTCATTTAAAATTACATTTTGTTAATCCCCCCCTTTTCTACTTAAACTAGTCTCCTTTTGATTAAACTCAGGATGGGAATGTGAACATACGCATCCTGCAGGTCCAACGCCACCATCCAGTCTCCTTGGTCTAAGGCAGACAAGACCTGAAACAATGTGAGCATTTTGAATTTCTCCTTTTTGAGGAAGAGATTGACGGTCCGAAGATACAAAATGGGCCGAAGCCCCTAGTAGTTCTTCGGAATCAGGAATTAGTGGGAATAACAGCCGCTGCCCACTTCTGACACTGGAACCCTTTCTATAGCTCCTTTGGCCAAAAGAGCCATAAGTTCCTCTTGGAGCAGCTTTAAGTGATCACCCGCCAGCCAATCCTGACTCAGCAGAATAGTAGGAGGAAAAGAAATGAAAGGAAAAGATTAGCCCTCCTGGACGATCTGTAAGACACACTTCTCTGTTGTAATAAATCTCCAGCAGGAGAGATGATGACTATTTCTCCCACCTACTGGAGCAGGGTGGCCCTGCAGAATCAGCCTCGGAGTGCTTGGAGGCTGCGGCTGCCGGGGGCAATGAGGCAGAGGGCTTCTGGCTTCCATGCAGAGGACGGAACGTACCGTGTCCACGTCCACACACGGCTTGGGCATTCTGTGTGGGAAAGTGGCTAGGATAGGGTTGACGCAGCTGCAAACCCCCTTACGTTGCTACAAAAGGAAGACTAGCCACGAGGAGAGGCCCAAAGTTACGGCCTTAGCTCGAGAGTCCTTGAACCTGACAAGGGCGAGTCTGCCTTTTCCCAAAATATGCGGGTTTGTATAAAGGGCATGTCCATCAAATTGGCATGAACATCCTCCGAGAAGCCAGTTATACGAAGCCAGGCGTGGTGCCTCAAGGCCACTCTTGTTGAAATAGACAGGGCCAGTGAATCGGTCATATACAAACCACACTGTATGGTTAATTTTGCTGCATCTCTCCCATCCTGGACAGCCTGGGAGAGCACAGCCCAGGTCTCCTCTGCGACTTGGGGCAGCACCAGCGCAACTGTCTCCCAAAGAGAGTGGGAGAAACGGCCCAATAAGTATGCGGTATTCACCAACCGCAATGCCAGACTGGAGGTAGAAAACATCTTCTTCCCAAATGAGCCCAGTCTCTTGGATTCCCTATCCGGAGAGGTGGAAGGCAATGCGCGCCCTGGGAAGTAGAGGCCTGCACCACTGAACTTTCTGGGGTGGGATGTTGGCTGAGGAACTTTGGGTCGCCCGGTGCTGGGCGATGGCGGCGTGCAATCGTACTGCTCACAAGAGCCCCTGTGCTAGGCTTGGACCAAGTTCCTAGTAGGACGTCCATAAGTGCCTCATTAAAGGGCAAATGGGGTTCAGAGGTGGAAGCCCCAGGTTAAAGCACTTAGGTCAGATTAGTCCTGACCTGCACTGAGGGCAGTTCCAGTCCAAGGACCTCAGCTGCCCTCTCAACCACCATAGCATAGGACGCCCCCTCCTCCGTAGCCACTGTAGGTGGAGAGAGCATGCCAGTGTCTGGGGAAGTATCCAGACCACTGGTTTCCCCAAGTTCTCTATACCAGTACATTGTCTCTTCAGAGACATCTTGGTTCTCTAGAGGGTCTCCAGCCTCCTCCCATTCATCTCCTAAGCCTAGCACGTCCACAAGGTGCTCAGGCGACAACATAGAACCCCAAGGGGTGCCGGCTCTGTGTTGTCGGGGATGAGGGTGGGGCTTGCGTCACCGACCGCCGCCAACGCCGCTGGCACCAACTTCGGTTTCGACGCAGGGAAGGCCATGTTGGTACGACCGGCTTAGAACCGGATCGGATCCCTAAGGTCCCACCGGCGCCATGGCTGAAGCCGAAGGCGTGAAACCCGATGGGCCCCATCTGACCCCGCGGGGGCCCGAGGGCTCACCAACAGGGTCGTTCCGCTCAAATACGTGACACATGGCCCCGTAAAAATCCTTCATTTGAGCGGGAGTCACACCGGCTCCTGGAAATGGAGGGAGGCGCGAAGTCGACTCTGGCTTCGGCTCCGTAGAACCGTGCCTAGACCGTCGGTGCTCCTTACCTCTTTCGACGACGGACGCCAGTTGAGGTGATGTCGAAGTCTGCTAGGACTTCTTCTTCTTGTGCCTCTTCCCCAAGTGTCTAGATGACCTCAAATGGGAGGAAGAGGACTTAGGACTCCATGATCGATCCTGCAACTTCCTCTGCTTCAAATGAGATTTTGACCTCCTCGGAGTCTCGCTCAACGGTGTCGACTCCCGGGCCGCGACTGCTAAAAGGGCATCCACCAGAATTATTACCAGATGTGAGCCTGAATTTACAATGTGGACAATTTGTCTTACATGACTTGCTAAGTTAAATGTGATCTTATAGAATTTAAATGTTGACTTCTTCAGTAATGTACTTCTGATGGTATAGCAGCTAGCATGCCTATTAATGGAGGCCCAGAAAAAGTTGACAACTACATTCTTTAGTCAATATAAAAAAAAATGGAAATGGATTTGTACAACTTAAGTTCAGTAGGATAGTTTCAGAGGATGAATCAGTCATGGAGAGGAAACGCCATCTTTGCCTTACTCACAACCTTTGTGCGTGTTCATTTTACAGTTTGTGATGGAGCATATTTTGGTATTTCTATAGTGTAAATTCAGCTGGCTAGCAATAGTATATTGTAAAGAGTGCAGGCCTCAGTGAGGATACAACGGGGCTACGGAGAAGGCACATGGAGACCTCCACTCTGCTTATCTGGCACATCGAGGACATAGACAAGACAATAATAAAAGACAAGAACAGAAGTTGCTGTTTCTTTACTGAACATTGCTTCCATTGTTCAGAAAAGCTATGTGGGTGTGAACCATCTATGGAACTAGAGTAGGCCCCTCCTTTGGATGCCATGTTTAGTTTAGTTAGCCTAGGCAAAGGAGGGGTTGGGGAAACTTATATACAGAACCCCTTTAATACTGTTATAATGTTACATTTTCTATTGTTCTGCCTTCTGACAAATATCGTATATGTATATGTAATATATTGTATGTACTAGATATGATTTGGATTTTAAAAATCAATTTCCCCAGATTGATCTCTGACGAACAATTTTAGAGGAACACCAGAGTTCTTGCCTTAGATGCTAGTGCTAGTTCTTAGACCATCTAAGCACCCAATTTGCCTGAAGTAATCGGTCAGCCTGGTAAAGTAAATGTGATTTTCTTCACCAATATGAGTCTTGTTGGTAGGTAAGGTGGAATGCAGACTGGTTCGTTTAGTTTGGTCTGACCTTCTGGGTCAACATTTATATTGTATGGACTCATTTAGTGGCCACGTTGACAAATGAATCAGTGCAGAGAACTGTGTTTCATCCCATGTTAATAGGTTTAAATCCCAGCAAGTCCATTCAAGTTTTCCTGGAGTGGGCTATGTATGTATGTATGTATGTATGTATGTATGTATCTGGAGGACTGTGTAGCTCAATCATGGTCATCAGGAATAGTGGAGAGGAAGAACTTGGATCTTACACATTTGAGACTGTCACAAATAATACATCTACCATTTCATGTTCTGCTAGCTATGGAGTATATATGGTCTTATAAAGTTATATTCATGGGGCATGGAGAATATAGCAGCTGAGCAGCAGCTAAACCCACGAGGTTCCATGCTTTGAAAATTCCCACCCGACATCCCAGCCCAATAAAGAGATATTTCCAGAAGTGAAAAAAAATCTGTAGAAAGGAACGTAGAAAGAAAGTCCAGAAAGAATTGTGGCTAGGACTTAGAGCACAGTGAATGGTTGACTTGTGGCCTGACTCTGGGAGAATGACCTGTGCCACAGCTATTGACTTTGTCAATGTATTTTATACAAGTAGCACAGCAGCGCGGCTGCTGCGCAATATGGCTAAACATTAGAAAACGAAGTGTTTTGATGCAACCAGCACTGGCCACCTCGTACTGCTTTGCTGTTCTGGTAGGGGGAAGCAACAATGCCGGAAAGCAGAGATGCGGCAAGCGCTAGCCGTATCATAGCACTTTTATCTGGCAGGAGGGAAGGGGGCAAGCAACAATGATGGAGGGGCAAGAAACAAGGACGGGAGGGGGTGCAAACAACAATGTCAGGGCAAACAACAATGATAGTCAGGGCAAGCAATGATGTCAGGGCACTGGCAGGAGGACAGAAGGCAAGCAACAACAGGAGCAATGCAAAGAACAATGATGGGATAGCAAGCAATGACGATTGAAGCGGGCAAACAGCAATAATAGGAGCGCAAGAACTAAAGACAGGAGGGGGCCAGGAGGAAAACAACAATAATGGGTGGCCGAGGCAAACAACAATGCGGCCGGATGCAAGCTACAATGCGGGAGTGAGCAAGAAACGAAGATGGTGTAAGTAGCAAGAAAAACAAGCATCGGTAAAGCAATTTTGTCTCACCTATGCCAGAGCGATAGGCTTTCTTAATGTGTTTTAGACAAGTTATACAGCAACATGGTTGCTGTGCAGCATAGTTGAAAGTAAAGAAATTAAAGCACTGTGACACAGTCAGCATTGGCCGTATTATAGGACTTTTTATTGTTACTTTTAGCCGTGCTGCTTTACAACATGACTAAACAAGCTATTGACAATGTTAATAGCTCTTGCATAGACAAGACTCATAAGGTGTTTTAAAACTACTTTCATGAACTCCACAGAGAAGCTCAGAGTACAGCACTAGATTTCATGCTCTAGAACAAAAAGAAAAAGAACTGAAAATCCACAGTGGCTGGAACACTCTTAAAGTCTTCTCGAACACTCTGATGACCAAGTATATGACATCTGATTCCCATCTTTGTTAAATAAAAAAAAGAATAAAATCCCTCTAAATGATTTTTCCTGGAACAGGTCTCAGGATCATGGGATGTGCAGTGGTGTAGCTAGATCCCAGAGGTGGATCTGGTGCGGAATGTAGATTTTGTCCCTATACCACAGCAGTGAAACTCTTCATTTTTACAATTTGGGATTCTAGTGAGACAGATGCCTCCTGCCCAGTGCTATGGCTGGGAGGAAAGACTGAAGGCATTTATTTAAGAAGGACAAGTCTGTGGATGTCCAAAATCTAATGATTGAGCACTAAAATAATTTGGCATTAGCAGAAACATTTTCAATGGAAGAGTTGTTGGGGTAACCAGCCTCGTAGATTAGTGAAAGTGTTGTACTGTAGCCATTAAAAATGTAAGACGATTCTTGAGAAAGGTGAGCGGTTTGCAGTGCACCTCTCAAACTTAATTACATAGGAGGGATAAAAGGCTGGTAGGCCTGCTTTGAGGGTCTACTACAGAAACAGCAGATTCTACAGATCTCTTCAGGGAGTCAATAGCTTAATTTGTGCGGTTTTATATAGCACAAGCTCGGGCAAGCGCCTTTAGAGGGCTTTAAATGAGCAGCAAATTAGTAGCTCTAGCCATTAGGTCACAACTGACGGACTTGCCTTCTTTACTAATGATATACCAAATGACTTCTGATATCAATTATAATAGTAAATGCATCTGACATCACTGACACCTCACACACACTATTTGCAAAGTAAAAGAGCTACTAAAGTAGTGTTCAGCTGAACGAGTTCCCACTATATGTCTATAATTAACGTAGAGGTAGGAATTTCACAGTACACCATGCTTACAAGCAACAGGGGGGATGGATGCTAAGAACACAATGGAGACTGCTAGATAAAATATGCACTCATGTGGACTGCTGCAGGAATAAGCAATTGCAGAACAAGCGCTGGTGGAGGAAGAAGAACAAAAATACCTCAGGTGCGAGCAGCGGAATTACACGAATAAATACATTAATCAGTGCCTGGTCTGCGCTCAGAGAAATGGAAGCCTGCATGCTCTGACCAATGAGGAGCAAGGAAATGAGTGATGATTAAGCCAATCAGTGGTAAATAATGGGAGGCCCCTTTTAGAGTTTTAAGAAACAATAGATGTTGCAAGCGACAGCATATGCACGCTGCCTGTAGGCGAGACCTAGAAAAGTACCTCCATCCAAGCGGAAGGACACTAATAAAGCAATTAATCAGTACTTGGTCCAAGCTGCAGGAAAGGGACAACATACAAGAAGAAAATGAAACCGGCACACTTAGACCAATGAGAAGTAAGGAAATGAGACTGACAATGAAGACAGCAAATGATAATCAACAGACCCATTCTAGTTTTGCTATGTCTTGCAAGTGACAGCGAATGCACTTTCGAAACTTAAAAATGGAAAGGAGAAGGTGAGCGGAGTGTGGAAACAACGACAGCAGACCTTCCTTAGAAGAGTCGGGATCCCATCCTTTGCTCACTCAGTGGCAGCCATATTGCATGGGGCATTTTGAGAAAATTAATCATTGCAGATATCAAAAAGTTAATTAGCAAATGAAACATTTTTGAGGAGTTCCATTCCAAGGTTCTCCAAAGGGAACAGGGATTTACAGTTAAATAAAACCAACCCATTAAAAAACCCAGAGAAGTCAGTAGGAAAGCCCACGTCAACGTATTACCTAAATTGTCCCAGCCAATTAAAAAAAAAAAAAAAAAAAAAAGGAGGGGGCAATTTATTAAAATGCATCATAAACTTCATTCAATAAATCTAGAAGGATAAATGAGGAACACTCAAATCTGAGCTCATTTGTTTAGTTTCGATTTTGATGTTTTCAAGTGGTACTCAGGAAATATTTTCTGTAAGTAAAGAAAGCCTTATCGATCTTCCTGATCTGGTGAAACACAGTAGTTAGTTACTAGAAATTACAAAGCCAAATATTTCAAGTGAGCTGATGTGTTGGTGGTGATGGAGAAGGTGAGCGCGGATGATACGGCATTTTGAAGTAATAGCCTATGCATGTTCCTCTCTCCTTACACAGATATAGAAAGTAAATACATTGTAAGGGGCTATGCGGCACAGGTGTGACCACTGTAATGAAATTCTGATAAAAACATTTTATTGTTTTCACATTAACCTTTCCAACACCCACAAGTAGCGTTCATTTTCCCCTTTAAAATTCAATTTTGCAATGTGTGGTGGCAAAATGCTATTGGATTTCAAAGAGATATGTGAAATGGCTGGGTATGTTTCAATCATTTTAGCTACAGCCTTCAACCCCTTGGAGATTCCTTTGTGCTCGCACGAGTATCTACAAATGTTTGAAACCAACACAGACGCAGGAAACTTGGTGACGAAGCTTGAGTAATTCAGAGAATCAACTAAGAGCAGCTGGTTTGCTAAATCCAAGAAGAAAATGGTGGAGTGCCCTTATAAAGTGCCTTTTAGGCAGTGAACGTTTCCAACAGATCTCTGTCTAGATGGAACAAGAAGCACCCTCATGCATAGTTGCTCTTAAATTTTGGATCTTAAAGGCCAGCAGAGGAACGGCTACAGTCAACAGAATCATGCCGCAAAAACAAATTGGTACAATGACCGACATCAAGAGACTTAAAATGAGCCACGCAGAACCAATGGAGACAGAATGGGGTCACTGGAGAGTCAGACAACTTGAATAATTTAGCAAACTATGAGCAGCCACTGATGGCACTCTGAGACCTAAACAGGCCATAAGAAATGCAGACAGAGACGAAATTGACACAATCCAGTCTCTGATGTTAGCAGTGCCAGCACGGAGGTGACAAGTTGTGACAACTCTGGAAATCTGAATATAAGCCTCATGGAAGGCACCAACTGCTCTAAACATTTGCTGTAATTGTGGTATGGAGTATTTATGTTTGGCACTTTCAAATGTGTTGCATTCACTTTAAGATACTGCTATAGAGCTAGTTTGATATTTAGCCAGGAGTTTATGGTACCGAAAATTACGATCCTAAAATGGATTTTGACCAAAGAAATTCACCTTCTTCAAGCTTTCAACTTGAATTTCGCGACAACCCAAAAATCAGTATCTTGTAGGTAGCTAGCAAATCAGGCTGGCATAGACTTGGGAAAACCCATCAGGGCGCAGCAGTGTTCCCATGATCTGGGTATCATCAGATTACTGTGAAATGTGAAACGGTAATTAATGCCTGTGGCACCAGCCTCTTTACAATATTGTTTAGTTAGTGAGGGTTTATTGAACATTGAGGATGAGTCCAGACTACACAAAGACTGACAACTAACTACCCTGCCGCTGCCTGAGCATTTCAACATCCTGCACTTCCCCTCAAATGTGAGCGAAAACAGTATGTTTGGTATTGGTCTTTTCAGTCTCTGGAAAAATAATAAAACACCAAACAATATAGAGATTGATATCCCTAACAAAAGCACCCCAAAACTGGGCAAACCATTTCACAGTGACAGACTCTCACAAAAATCATGCACTGGCGGCAGGGTGGTACTACAAAGCAGGAAGAAAAAACAAGAAAAAGATGGAAACACACCAAATCAGAATCAATCAAATGAGATTGACAAATGTGCTGTGATTTCTTTTTAATGCAATAGTTTAATTGTTCGTATTTTTAATCGGAAAAAAGATACTTTTTGTGGCATCTGTAGCTTGATGTGCTGCAGTGTCATGGTAACCAGCGAATGTATTCTCTGTGTGGGTATTCTAGTTACATGAGGGGTTGGAATGAAATGACTTGAAGTAGCTGAGGGACAGTTGGTGGATCCAGTGGCAGGGACCTGGATGGGGTCTTCTTGCGGAGGAATAAACTTCAACTCCTATCTACAACCTGCCTTGTGTGATCCTTTCTGCTGATACCAGGATCTTACACTGGTGTAGTCAGCAGCTTCAACATCGTGGGAGGAAGAGCAGCAAGGCAGGACTATCTCAACAATTAGAGATAAATTCATGTTAGGATGTAACATTGAGAGAATCAGAGAAGAACTTTGGATGAGAGATGAACCTTCCCTGGATGAGGTAATACAGGTTGCCAAAAGAGTAGAACACTCTTTGAAGTGTGTGGATACCATCAAAAGAGACAGTCTTCTGTTCAAGTGGCAAGTGGTGAAAGAGGAAATTAAGAGACCTTTAGTTAAAGTTGAGGGAAGTGGATTGAGAAATAAGACCACTACACGCAAGTGCTACAGGTGTGACAAACCAGGGCATTTAGCAAATTACAAGACTTGTCCAGCGTTAAAGTAGTTTGCTCCAAATGTAAGAATAGAGGTCACCGTGTCATAGTTGGTAAGGCTAAGCTGACTTCCACTAATGTAAAGAGTGTTGAAACAGAGGACGCTGAAGAGGACTTTGTGTGTGGGCAAATTGTGGTTCAAGTTGACACTGATGTTAAATGCAAGTCATGTCCTCGTAGGCTTAGTTGAGTATGAGCAACGTTCTACGTCTGGGAAGATTTATGTCTCGGAAAAAGGTGACAACATAATAAGTTGGTTTCACCAAGGTGACTTGGGCATTATGCTTGGCCCACGTAGTACTACACCTATCCTGTTGAAAGATAGGATGAGCATGGTCCAAGAGAACTCCATTCATTGGGGTTGTGTTGAATATCAAGTCAAACTTGAAATACGCTTATGCGCTGGTTCTCAACCTTCATGCTGCAAAGTAAGGAGTGTACCTTTGGCCGTTAGAAATGAAAAAGAAATTAGAAAAACTCAAGAAAGGGGGTATAATTGAAGAGGTGGAATGTACTGAGTGGTTGGCCCCAGTAGTCACAGCCCGTAAGGCCAATGGGAGTCTTCGCCTTTGTGTAGGCTTAAGACAACTAAATAAGAGTGTCATTGTAGATCGATATCCTCTTCCATATATATCGGATTTATTGATGTTGCTGGGTGGGGTCAAAGTTTTTTGCACAATTGACTTTGCCTTGGCTTATCACCAGATAGAACTGGTTAAGTCTTCAAGAGATTACACAGCCTTTATTACACCGTTTGGCACGTTCAGGTTTGTGAGGATGCAGTTTGGCTTAGTATCTGCGGCATCCGTTTCCCATCGTGACATTGAAAAGATTCTTATGGGTTGGGAAGGCGTCTGTATGTACCAAGATGATATTCTTGTCTTTGTTAAGGATGAAGAGGAACATGGGTATCTTCTTGATATTCTTCTTGAAAAACTTGACAATGCGAGTCCATAAAGTCTGAGAAGTGTCAATTTGCCACCACCACCATTAATTATTTAGGTTACACCATCTGCGGTGACGGGGTCATGCCAAAATCTAATTTGATTGATACCATCTCTCATATGTGTGCCCCTACTTCCAGAGAAGAGCTTCTGAAGTTTTTTGGTATGATTGAGTACTACAATAAGTTTGTAATTCTCAAAGAAAAGCTTAATTGTGTACCGAAACCTAAAAGTATCGACCCCTCAAAAGTGTCTATCATCTCCACCGATGCAAGTCTTAAAGGTTGGGGGCAGTTCTGCAACAACAAGGTGATGAGGGCATGAATACTATTATATTTGTGTCACGAGGGTTGAAGGATGCAGAGTCTTGCTATTCAGTCATTGATCAGGAAGCTTTGGCTGTGCTCTGGGCTATCAGAAAGCTTAAGAAATATATGTGGGGAACCAAGTTTCTGGTCAAAACAGACCACAAGCCTCTCTGCAAAATCTTCACAAAGAAGGGTATAGATCTTGTTTCAGGCAGAATAACCCAACGGGTGACTGCCTTGCAAGAATATGATTTTGAAATAAGATACATACCAGGTATAGAAAATGGAGTAGCTGACACGTTATCTAGATTAGTCACGAAGGTTGATGAGAGTGTGACTGATGAAGACTTTGAAGAAAGTGATGTCCATGTTTGTTTTGTGGCTGAGGAGATTGTTTCTGAGGATCAGTGGCGTGTAAAATTATCTTCTGATCTGGTGCTTTCTGGAGTGTTGCTTTTGGTGAATAAAGGGTGGCATTCCAAAAAACAGGCCTCTGATGAAGCTGGGAAATATTGGGGTGTGAAAGATGAGTTGGGAGTGTATGATGATCTTTTGCATTGTGGAACAAGATTGGGGCCCTTCTTGAACTTGCAGTAAATTGATCTTTTTGGTGTATATTTTTCATTTAGGGATGTCCAAAACCAAAGAGAGACTTCACTCCTCTTATTGGTGGCCAGGCATGGACTTGCAAGTAGAAAGGCTGGTTAGAGATTGTTTGGCATGTGCATTATGTGAGAAGTCCAAAGTTGTGAGAGTACAACCTATGGTGGTCAGGGATTTACCTCGTGGACCGTGGATGGAAACAGCCTTGGACATTCTTGGCCCCATTCATTCCGAAGAGCAACAGCTGTTTCTCATAGTAGTTATAGACATGTTTTTAAGAAGGCCTGAAGTTTGCTTCACGAGTGAGATCATAATCAAAAGTGTGACTGCGTTTTTATAGAACCTCATGGCCAGGGAAGGTTACCCAGACACCATCTTCATTGACAATGGTGTTCAATTTGTTTCAAGAGAGATGGAAACTTTCTTAAAGAATCGTCGTATTAGACACAAAAAGTGTTACCTCTATCATCCTGAAACCAATGGCATGGTGAAAAGGTTTAACAGAGTTTTGAAAGAGGAGATTGCTTTGCCCAAAGGCAGTGGTCTCAATTGGAAGAAGGAAGTCATGAAGAAATTGGAAATGTATAGGTTGACTCCTCACAGTACAACTGGTAAGTCCTTTTGCTTTGTTTAGAGGCAGATCTCCTTGTACTCTAGTGGAGCAGTCATAGGTAGAAAACTTGGAAGGGTCGACAACTAAGAATGTACACACTGAGTGGCGTGAAAGAGAAGTTGGTAAAGTCCTGGCAAGGAAATACTATTTTGACTCTAGAAAGGCCACTATGGATACTGTGTTGTTGTTGGTGACATGGTGGTCATCAAACAGCCTGGTTTACGTGCCAAGTTTTTCAAACCCATTCGTGTTATCAAAGTGTTTAAGAATGCCATTAAGACTCAGGATCGTCACATTTGGAACCTGGGACGAATTTTCCATACAAAGGTCCGGTGTTTTTCTCTGATTCGCTGTAAAGGGTAATGACAACCATGATTAAGTTGTGCGTCCCAGGTTGTCTGCTAGGATCGTAAAAAAAAACAGCCTTTTTGAAGGACTTTGTACAGTAAATGATTAATGCTTAGGACTTTGTACAATATGTTGTAAGTGCAAAGGGGGTTTGATATTTTGTTTTAGTTTATTTTCTCTCTCTTGCCTTTTATTTTTCTTTCTTCTCTCTTGTTTCTATCCCTCTTATTTTTGCATACACAGTTTTTTTGGGAAAGGGGGAGGTGTGTGGCATCTGCAGCTTGCTGTGCAGCAGTGTTATGGTAACCGGGGAATGTATTCTCTGTGTGGGTATCCTAGTAATATGAGGAGTTGGAATGTAATGATTTGAAGGAGCTGAGGGACAGTTGGTGAATCCAGTGGTTGGGATCTGGATAAGGTCTTCCTGCTGAGGAATAATAAACTTCAACTCCTACCTACAACCTGCCTTGTGTGATCCTTTCTGCTGATACCAGGATCTTACACTTTTGTATATGGAACTCGAAGCAACAAGAAAAAGCATTGGAAAATCAACTAGGTCTTGTTTATGCGGCCCATTGTACCCTTGCTTTACTGCATAATACATTTCATTGCCGCATGGGACATTTCATTAACACGGTTTGTTTACAGCGCTTTGTGCTACACCACTGCATCTTCCCAAGACCATAAACCAAATGTGTCACTGTTTCCTGAGAGGACCACCTTCATTTTCTTGACCTCATAAGAGGTAAAGACCGAGTCAGCCCCACGATGGCTGATAAGTTGCATATTCCCTTTCGTAGAACATTTATTAACCTTCTAAGGTAACTCTGAAGTTGCTGATCAGGGCTATGAAAGAATCAACTCGAAAAACAGTAGTTTTCAAGTTATTTTTTTACACTATTGCAGCTAGTAAACAACGTTATTTCGGATTCCAGTTTTGCAAGATCCCTTTCACCAGGCACTGCACCAGTAGCGATGACTATGTCGGAAAAAAAAAATGAAATCCTACAAAATCCATGCAAATGACAGCCAGTGTGTGGTAAGCCAGTCTCCCATCAAACTGTTGAGTTATAGAAGATAAGCCAAGAAAAATAGACCAGAAGAAGTCTAGGAAGATAGCTCAGTGGGTTGATGGTTCTGCTCTGCAAGTCACAGGTTCAAACCTCAGCACTGCAGGTTCAGACTTCCGCTTCCAATGAAGCTTGGATGTTCTAAACAGTTAACACCAGGACACTCAAACATTCTGTTGATTGAATGTGGAATTGAAAAGTGAAGCTTAGGTCTGTGGCTTGAGGCCTCAAGTAAGCTGTGTGCAGCACTACACCAGTACCTAAAACACTGTGCGGTTTGCAAACGGGTAAACTGAATGTGCAGTAGCCCCAAAACTATTTGAACAATAAGCATGCAAGAGCCGATGGTTGTTCTCTGTTGCTCAAAAGCCCACATAAACGTGCAATTAATTGCTCATGTGCATTCCCGTGAACTGGAGGTGCACTGAAGCAGTTTAAAGTCGAATCAGGTGAAAGTACTGTTTTTCATTTCTAGGTCCCGTTTATATTTTTTTAGCCTAGATATGAGATTATATTTTGAGCGTCTGCTACGCATGTGACAGGCCCACTTTGAACTGAATATATTAAAGCACGGGGGTGCAGGATCTGGTAGTCCACAAGGCATGGTTTTTGTGTCATAGAGAGGCCACTAGCCTAGGTAGGGGTCAGGCCAGTTTGCCAAAAATGAATCGTGCTTGGGCCCTAGAGAGCACACTCGCCTGAACTGGGGAGAGGCAAGTCTGCACATGAAGGATGATGTTTGAACTCCAGGGAGGATGCCCATCTGAGCTTAAGTGAGGTCAGTGTGTCTGGAAAGGGCAATGGTCTGGGCTGAGTCTGGGTCACTCTGCTCAGGAGGGGGCGGACTGTTCTTGTGTCGGCTAGACCTCCTGAACGCGAAGTGCTTTTAGAAACTTGGACGTCAACTACCCTCTGAATACCAGTGATTTGTAGGAAAGCACGGGCACCACGGTTTGCCTCTTCTCCTACTAATGGCACTGCTTTCATACAGATCTTGGACCTGCCAACCTGCAAATAAATGTCACCGTGTGAGATGGGGGTCTTGGAGGAGGAGGGCAAGAGCTCCCTAGGAGACACTCTACCCTCCACCCAGGCCACCACCCCCTAACCCCCCCCCCAAAAAAAAACAGAAGTTGCGAGGACCAACAGGAAAAGAGAAAAGTGGAATCAACAGAAGTCACAGCTTGAAGGCAAGATGGCAGCCGCTTGATCCGAGTGAGAGTCACTCCCTGTCTGAGGTTGTGTGAAGGAGCAGTTCATGAGCAAGAGATTTACCTGATTTTGTAGCTCTGAATCCCAGTTTATTCAACTGGCACTACGAATCGCGAGTGAGAAAACCCCATGCTGGTTGATCTTATCTCGGAGAAACTCTAGCTCCGGTCAGCGCGGCTGGCAATCACCGCCCTCCGGAGCCGCGTACACCTGGCTGTAGTTAAAACTGCAGCGGCGGTGAGTGGTAAAAAGCCCGAGTTAGTGAAAGGAAAGCAAATAGAGAAACCAGCGGACAAAATTGTGGGGAAAGTGTCTTCCAGCGCCGCCTCCAGAATCAAGGACTCTGTACAATTGGGGGCACAGGTGGGGGCAATTAATGGCACTGCAAGGGGGAAAGCTGTAACGGTCCTGGATAGGTTTACGGGAAGATCTGCCTCTGTAAAAAATGGGACACAGGTTCCCTTTTTAACGCTAACCTCTCCCGCTGATACAAGTATAATTGAAAAAAAAATGGATGTATCGATGATCGAGGTATTATCCTCGAGCTAGCTGAAAACGGTGATGGGGGCAATAAGAGTGCGGGAGACCAGAAAAAAGCCATTTTAGTCGCGGAACCTGCACTGTATGTTAGGAAACAAGAGATGGTGAGGGGCCAGAGGGCCTTAATAATACAGCTGTATCAAGTACCCCTCAGACAGTTGCTGGAGGAGGGGGTGTCAGGTATTTTCCAGACCCCTGCTGGGGAGAAAGCTGTTGAGAAAGCGGAACCGAATGACGGTAGCCTGCCGGAGGCTCTGGATGCGGATAGCTTCTTCTCAGTGGCCAAGGAGTCTGAGGGAGAGTCCACTGGGGGCTTCATAAGTGGGGATTTGTCATCGGACGAGGAGAGTGCTAGTCCACCAAATACAGCGGATACACTTAAAAGGGCTACACCCCGCCATAGTAAAGCAAAGCTGACACTCATCCAGGCTTCAGGGGATGGAGACAGTGAAGGCTCTGAAGTAAGTAACAATCTTCAGTGGGACTACGCCCCAGCTACTACGAGTCTTACAGGATATCAGGGGGGTCTAGGGCCCATGGAAAAGAGAAAGACCGCAATGAAAATAACTCTCCCCCATCCAATACTCTGATCTATGCTATGCTAAAATCGATACAAAGTGAAGCTTGTCAGGAACACAAGAGGGCTCAGTTGGCTACAATGAAGATCCAGGGTGCTATCCGGAAAAACACCAAAGCATGCTCCGAAGTCATTGCTAGGACGGCTGCGCTCGAGGAAAGGATTGTGGATCTAGAGTCAGGGCTAGAGAAGAGACTCAAACAACGGCCAATGACGATAGACTGACGGACATAATGTGGAAGTTGGAAGATTCCGAAAATAGGCTCCGAAGGAATAACCTTAGACTTTTAGGAATCGAAGAGAAAAAAGAGGGTCAGGATATCAGAGGTTTTGTGATAAAACTGTTTCAAGCCGCTTTTCCGGAGCTCTCTCATTGGACATGGGACACTGAGATTCAAAGAGCGCATTGCTTTCCCCATATGCAAAAAAAGAATTCTGATCCGGGAGCAAAACCTAGGGCTATCCTGATTCTTTTCGGCAATTTTTTACTACGGCAAGCCATCTTTGAAAAAGCACGTCATGATGCCAAAAGAACTGCTGAAGGTCATACTTTTTTTGTGCGCCCGGATATTTGCCACGCAACAGTGGAACTGAGGTGGCGGCTCCGTTCATTGATTACCCGCTTCCAAAAGAAAGGGTGCGAGGTGTTCTTAATGAACCCCGCACGGCTTAAAGTTATTTTTCGTGGCAAAATCCGGGTTTTCACTTCTGAGATACAGGCCGAGGACTACTTGAAAGAACTACCTATTGGCTAAAAGGCTCTTGGTTTATCAGTATAAATGTAGATTTAACCTGGTGTGGTAGTTGATTAAGACTTAACTAGGGAGAGAGGGGGAAAATGGCCGAGAGGGGTATATTCTGGTGGCTTATATTCTCTTGTTTTGGTTGTTTTCCCCCCTGGTAGACTTACAGGGGATTCAATCGTATCTGGACACTTTCGCTCACTTTTGTATTTCAGGGCATATAGACAGGGAGTGACCAGGGCACACTTGGGAAGTGGGAGGCATCACACGGGTCTGAGGACCTATTTTACCTGTGTTTGGAGGGGAGGGGTCAGTGGGGAGGGGGAGGGGGATCTGCCACGGGGGGGGGCAAATGGTAGGATTTGAGGCATTCTTTTTTGATAAGTTCTCCATATTGAATATTATTATGAAGTGCTGGTTATCTTTGTTTTCTGGGACATCTTCTCTGAGAAATGGCTAATATTAGAATTGTATCCATAAATATATGTGGGCTTAATGGCCCGATTAAGCGGCGAAGAGTCAGGGAAGATTTGAGATTCTTGCGGGCGGATGTTCTCTGCCTGCAGGAAACGCATATTGAAGCTAGCCGCCATAAATTGCTGGAATTTGAGGGGTTTCAACTAGTTTCTTGGACTAAATTTGAGAATAAGACCAAAGGAGTCGCAATCTTAGCAAGACGGGGGAAGGTGAACATAATTCGCTCTATGGCTGATAGTTTGGGTCGCTGGGCAATTGTATACGGTGATTTTCAGGGCAAAAATATCACACTTTGTGTTCTATACGGCCCAGTACTGGATGACCCAGAATTGTATAAATGGTTAAGTCTGGAGCTGGTACGATGGCCATTCCCGCTTATAATCTGCGGGGATCTAAATATCAACATGGAGTGTGGACTATTGAAACTAACAGAGAGTGCATACAATGGGAGAAAATCTAAAGTGTATAAGGCTTTACGCCATCTGATAGAGTTGCATGGACTAATTGATGCTTGGGCGTTTTTTTTTAAAATCGGGATGATCCTGGTTTAATTTTTTTTTCTGCACCGCATAAAATTTGTTGTAGGCTTGATTATTTTTTTATATCACCAGTTCTTAGTCAAGGCTCCAGTATTATAATTTATCCACGCGTGATGTCGGATCATAATCCGCTCATGCTGGAGGTGAATATAGAGGCATGTAGGAGTAAAAGTGATGTCTGGACGTTTAACTGTGGCCTGCTTAGTGAGAAGGAGTTTGTGGACACTATGTCCCCCTGGATTATAAAGTTTTTAGAGGAAAATAAGGGTAGCACAGGTATTCAGAATGTTTGGGATACTCTTAAGGCTGGGATCAGGGGTGAAACTACAAGATATGGCTGGGATGCTCAAAAGAAGGAGAAGGCTAATTTACAGAGGCTGTATAAAGAACTGGACGAAGCAGAGGTGAACCTGTCTCGCTCGATACAGACAGGTGGGGATAGCGATCTAGCCCTAACACAGATTGCTATAGTAAAATCAGCTATCACAGAACGTTCACAGGCCAAAGCAGCTAGCAAATTCATTGCTTGGAGATCTAAAATGTTTGAGAGTAGTGAGAGAGCAGGGCACATGTTAGCCGCAAGAACTAAGGACAGAGAAGCGGCTATACATATTAAAAAGATTCAGGATCCGGATCTGGGGCTTGCGTCTGAGGAGAAGGTCATTGCTTTTGCCTTTCAAAAGTTCTATCAAAAATTATATTATGACGACATTTGTGATAACGATGCACTTCAGGCGGAAATTCAGGAATACCTGAAAGGGATCGGGGTGGATACGTTATCCTCGGAAGAACGAGAATCATTAGACGCAGAAATCAGTATTGAGGAGCTTTGGCAGGTTATAGATTCTCTCCCGAGGGGTAAAGCTAATTACCCAGGCTTTCTGCCGAGGGAATTTTATAAGATATTTCGGCCTCAATTATTTCGTAGAGTTCAGGATGGGGAGGCTCCTCCAGAGTCCTGACGAGGTGCCCGAATTATAACTTTTTTAAAGGAATATCCCTATTTAGGAATCTTAATTGACGACAGATTATCCTGGAAACAAGCCATGAAAACCAAAAAGCTACTTTTTCAAAGAGCAACCTCAGCTCTAGTTTCCTTTTCGAGGAAACTGGGCAAACCTGCCCCAGTAGAGTTGCTAAAAATCTACCACACAAAATGCCATAGTGTAGCAACCTACGGCGCAGGGGTATGGAGTTATGCTCCCATTGATACCCTCAGACGGTTCAGAACGGGTTCTTAAAATACTTACTGGCACTCCCCCAAAGTGCCCCAATATACGGTTGCCACATCGAGCTGGGTATTTACTATCTGACAGATAATATCAGATGCCAGCCGATCTTGTTATGGCACCGTATTTGGACCAAATCACAGTGCCATCTAACCCGCTCACTGATAACCGACTGCTTAGCCTTGCCAAATTGGAGTAAAATCCCATGGCTTCTATATGTCTCCCATTTCCTTAAAGATTTGGACTGTACAACTTATTTCACAGAACCCACTTCAATGATAGATACCACCAGGAAAGACCTGAAAAAATTATGTCTAACTCATCTTAGAGAACTGCGTCTTTCCCAAGAAGTAAGCAAACCCTCAAATGTACAGATTCTATCGGTCCAGACTGGTTTGGGTATCCAACCATATTTAGCATTTCACCTAACCAATCATGAAAAATTTGTTTTGACTAGGTTCCGAATTAATTCTTTTTTTCGCCTAGTTACTTTTCCAAAAGAGCAGGACTGGTCTCATATTCTAATGAAATGCCCATGCGATGGTACATCATCTCAGTCTACGATGCATGTAACTCTGTTTTGTAGATATTATGAGCTTCCCCGCAAGCGCTGGATCACTCCCTTACTCCGAAAAATGGGCCTGAGAACATGTCGGCCGGCTTATCTGCCCTGCAGTCTCTGGATTCCCTATACACTGCTAAGTGCGTAGCTTGCTTCTTAAAATTATGTTTAAAAATTCGCTGTAAATCGTAAACTTTGAGCTTCTGTTTACCCGATATCTTGAATCCTGCTCAGTATCCTAATGCACTATTTTTAACAATGGTTTTAAATAACAGTTTTTAAATGTACTACGATAGAGACTTTTTATATGTACTGTAATATTTTATCTCTGTACTTTTTATGGTTTTGCTATGATATAACCGAATAAAAGTTTTATGAACTGAACTGAAAAAAAGATAAAGAGCTATCTGATCTGGGATCATATCACCCTATTACGCTTATCAACAGTGACATTAAAATATATGCCAAGATATTTGCTAATAAGAGCTCTGGGGTGATTAAGAAACTTGTCTCTGCTCATCAACCCCCTTACTCCGAAATATGGGCCTGAGAACATGTCGGCCGGCTTATCTGGCCCTGCAGTCTCTGGATTCCCAATACACTGCTAAGTGCGTAGCTTGCTTCTTAAAATTATGTTTAAAAATTCGCTGTAAATCGTAAACTTTGAGCTTCTGTTTACCCGATATCTTGAATCCTGCTCAGTATCCTAATGCACTATTTTTAACAGTGGTTTTAAATGATAACAGTTTTTAAATGTACTACGATATCAAGACTTTTTATATGTACTGTAATATTTTATCTCTGTACTTTTTATGGTTTTGCTATGATATAACCGAATAAAAGTTTTATGAACTGAACTGAAAAAAAGATAAAGAGCTATCTGATCTGGGATCATATCACCCTATTACGCTTATCAACAGTGACATTAAAATATATGCCAAGATATTTGCTAATAAGAGCTCTGGGGTGATTAAGAAACTTGTCTCTGCTCAACATGGCTTTGTGCCTGGGCGCGAAACAATAGACCATATACGCAGAGTTATTGCGCTGTTTGATTTTACTAAGGTTTCAGGAGACCCTATGGCCCTAATTCTGCTAGATGCAGAGAGGGCCTTTGAGAAGGTCTCCTGGCCTTTTTTATGGGCTGTGTTGAGATATTATGGCCTAGGAGAAAGAATCATAAGAGCGATACAGAGCATGTATAAGCAGCCGTCGGCCCAAATCTCTGTTATGGGGATCCAGACGGGTTCAATTAATATTTTAAGAGGTACACGTCAGGGTTGCCCCTGCTCCCCTTTATTATGTGCAATGTATATAGATCCCCTTATTAAAAAAATTCTTTTGAATGATTCGATTTGCCCATTGAGATCTAGGGGTGGTAACACTAAAATACTGGGGTATGCAGATGATTTAGCCATTTTGACAGACTCTCCACAATCAGCACTGTCAGAAATTCAAAACCTAACATCACAGTTTGGTAAGCTGTCCGGATATCATTTGAATGACTCCAAGACCCAAATTATTTGCAATGATAAAATTACGTTGTTGGATCCTCGAGTTATTGATAGGGCAAAGTACTCAGGAATTGTAATAAACTCTAAACCCGAGGAAATTGTTGAGATTAATCTTAAATCACTGTTAGGCAAGATGGAAAAAAATACTAGAAAGTTTAACAACCTTCAATTGACACTGATGGGTCGTTGTAATGTTGTTAAAATGAATATTGTATCTTTTCTGAGCGATTCCTGTATTGTTCGCACAAGTATGGTTCAGGAAATTAGAACGTCTAATATTGTGGTTTGTATGGGCAGGTAAAAGACCTAGACGAGCCCATAAATATATGACTTTTCCTAAGGAGAGGGGGGGTTGGTCTTTACCAAAGTTTCAGCTTTGCTATTGGGCAATTACATTAAGGCATATTGCTGTATTAATGGATTCTGTGGACTTAGAGGTCTCTGAGTTTTCTACGTATTGTTTAATTTATGGGGAAGAGGTGAAGGGGTTACTATTCAGGCATATTGATTTTGCGTATTTCAAACGTGTGAGGTTTAAGGTTTTACTGGCAGCCTGTAAAGTCTGGACGCCTGTGTGGAAACTATTTAATATAGGAAGGATACATATATATACTCCGGTAATTGGTAATACCCTTCTGCCAGAAATATTTGCAGACGGGTATTTCAGAGAGTGGACTATACATGGCGTTACTATGTTGGGGGATCTGGTTTCAGTTCAGGGGGTGCGGACATCTGAATACATAAAACATAAATTTGGTATTAGTAATCAGCATTTTTTTAAGTTCTTACAGATTCGTGATTTTCTTTCTAGGAAATCTGTTAGCTGATTTCTATCCTATTAGTTGAGGCTATTAGGGGGGGGGCACTCTAATATATCAATAATTTATAAAATGTTGAATGAAAGGAGGAGTGATGATCTACCTAAACACTTTAACCGTTGGCAGATTGGTTTACAAGCTGGGCAGGAGGTTTGTGAAGACTCATTATGTTTTAGCTATACTGCCACTATATCTGCTAACCTCCAGGTACAATGTTTTAAAACATGGTTTAATTTGTATATAACCCCACATCGCATACAACAATGGGGTGGGATCACAGGAGTCAACTGTCCTAGGTGTGGGGAGATAGCAGTTGACAGTATCAATATGTTCTCTTCCTGCCCTAGTTTAACTCCATTGATAACTAAAGTGGAACAACGGTTGGAGCAAGTGTTCGGTTATCGGATACAATTATCTTCGCAAGCCATTATATTGGGGGAGGCAGATGCAAGTATGACGTTGCCAGAGCGGAAGTTATTTTACATAGCAATAGCTACATTTAGATTATGTTTAGCAACAGTGTGGTTAGATCCTCCCCCCCCCCCGACAGAACATGAGTGGTTCAATAAGTTTTTGAATGTTGGGAAGTGGGAGCTGTTGGTTTTCAAGAGGAGAGGTCCACGGGCTAGAAGAGAGGGCGAATCAGTATGGGAGCCGGTAATTAATTGGCTGGATAATGTAAACCAGTAAAATGTTTTCTTTTTTTTTTTTTTTCTTGAAGGAGGAGGACAATCTGGATGAAATGTGTATATTGTATATAATGAAATATAATGGGATTCACCTGTCTTATGACACGAGTTTACCATATCTATTTTTTAATTTGTTTTTTCTTTTTCTTTTTCTTTTCTCCTCCTGTAGCAATCCCTGGGGGGGTGGGTCAGGGTGGGGTTCTGGGGTATAATACAAAATGGGCAGCAATGACAGATGAAATGTACTATATATTGTATACTTTGTTTTATTTTCTGTTTGTATTCTGAATTTGATGTCTTGCTACTCTCTAATAACCAATTAAAAAAAAAAAAGGAAAAGAGAAAGGAGGGGGGTGTGTGGGGGGGAGAAGCTGACAGAACTGCCATGAGTATTAAAGTAAAACTGGGTCAAATGCTGCCAGCCACAGGAGTCTGTGACTTCTTAACGGCTGATCATAACCAATGCCCTCTCCTCTGCCCTAGGTATGCTCACAGAGCTGCAGAAGAACAGACACCGTAAGTCTCAGTGCAAAGCGCATTACCGGCACAGTAATTCAAGCAAGTACTGGCACTGTGTATTACGTGACAAAATATTTTGAGGGAATGAGATAATACCAAACATGCATTAGTTTAACCCCTGCAGAGTGACCCTTGGCAGGGCTGCGCTCTTACCAGGCGCCCTTACCACTGTTTCCTGCTCTACTCATGGACCCTTGACATGCCAACATTGTGAAATATGAGGAAGTGAAGCTTATTGCATGAAGCAGCCATGCCCTTCCCCTGCAGCGGCAGTGAGGAAAGAAGACACTGATCTTAAGCACTACATCCATGAAGCGGGCACTGTTTTCGGGAAGCGGGCACAGTGTTAAAATAAAAGCCCAGCAGTGTCCAAAAGTATATGACACATTTTGAACAATTTAAACAGCAACATGAGCGGAAACTCAGGAAGCAGTAAAAATGTATTAGGATGGGAAATGCACAAACGCGCGTAAACACAAGCTTGAAGCAGAACCTAACAAAAAAACTGTGCCAGAAGGAACATAAATTAAAAAAAAATGTAAGATCACATGTAGCAGGGGCAGTCAGCAGGAAAGATCTAAAAAAAACAAAAGGCGGGAGTAACTCTACAAGCTGAACAAACAGAAGCATGCATTTCTAAAAGGCAAGGATGGGAAAGAATAAAAAAAAGAGGACGGGCTTCAAGCCACAGTGTATATTATAGCATGCCTCGCAAAGCAGTGCATGCGCTGCCCAGGCTCGACCTAAAAAGCTTGCTGTGTTGCACAGATTACACTTGTACCCAACTTTTTGGTGAGCACATACCTCGTCTGTGCACTATCATCCTTCTCCATGAGCGTTGGATGGGGCCGGAAAACCAGCTCTATTTCACAGGATCCATCCAGGCTTGGATCCATGGCCACAGTCTCATTGTTATTGTCCAGTTCAAGACCTGAATCATCCGAGGTCTTGGTCTTCTTGTTGCTGGGTCCCGCCTCTTGATTGCTGTGCACTGATGCATTGCTGCAGTGCGAACTGTCCCCGTTGTCTTCAGCACCACTCCCATTCTCTATCAGCTGCTTTTTACCTCTTTGTAACCTGGTTATGTTTTAAACAGAAAAGTTAAACATGTGAATACTCAGATTTTGATCAATGTTCATATATTTCTTTGGGTCAGTCTTCTAGGCAACATTAGGTGAATAATGGTGAGATAAAGGCAGTCCTCCAGTAATTGTACAGCCCACATTATACCACTACTATGGTCAGAGATTGTAGTTGACTGTCCGGAATGTGCTTTTCCAAACAGTTCTGGATCTTCTCGCGGACCAGAGTCTACAAGAGCAGCGCAGTTTATTTAGTGCATCACTTCAATACATGTGTACTTGCAATGCTAACTTGTATCAGCTAAGAAGGGTCAGGTTTTGAACGGGTGCTTTCAACTCCGTGATAGGAAAATGTTAGTCTTCAAAACTTTGGCAAGTAAGAGAATTTAAGTAGATCAGCTCTAGGTTTTTGGATGCTAAGAAAATATGCTCCTATAATGGTCCATGCATAGGCATGCTATTTTTTAAAACCAATATATGCTTTTGGAGAAAATTCAGGAAATGTCCAGCATGTGCTTGATATAGGATTTCAGAGCTCGTGTCCATTAGGAGGTGCAAGTATGGTCGCATTCTACAACTATCGATTGTAGGTACATTGGTATTTTCTTTCTTTAGAAATAATAAAGATTACTATGATATAAAAAAATAAGATAGTAGGAGGTGAATCCCTTGTTATAATGTTATTCTTTCACTTTCACAGATAAATTGGGGGCTTGGGGGACTGGAATACGTTTAAATCCCAATTTTATAGACTGAATGCCTTAAATTACTTGTTACAAACTTCAATTTGTTTATAATTATTTTATGTTTATTTACACAAGTGCATGCTAATTTCCTGATCTTTGAACAGTTATAATTCCAATATCATTTCTGCCAGATTTTCACAAGTAAATGGCAATATAAAACATAGGAAATATACTGGCCTGGTCTACTTCATTAAGAACCACTCGAATTCTAACCTCACTTGTCCTAAGGCCTCTCTCACCTGTTCATCGCCTGGATCTTAAGCCCTTCTTCAATACTGTGGCTCAGAGCTTGCTGGTTGTTGTGCTTGTTGATCCTCTGGAGGACTCGTTCCTGGTGGGCTTCATACTCGTCGCGGCTCGGATAGATTTTGCTGATGAGTGCATCAAAATTTGGATCTGGGCGAAGGGATCTTTTGGAAACTAGCTTCTTTCGACACGTGGGGCACTCCTTGTTCCTAGAAGATGGAAAAAAGAATATTAGGGCAACACTATAAATGATGGAAAAGATTCACAGGTTTGTTAGCTTTATGGAAGCAGCAATTAATTCATGAACTAACTGTGGGACAGCTTCCCAAAAATGCTACTTGGAAAGATTTGCTAGATTCAAGTGCTCAAAGTTTCACAATACGTTTTAGAGAATAAGACACAAATATACTGCAAATAAAACAATGACTCACTGACTGCTCATCATGCTTTATTTTTACTTGGTTCTTATCCACAGGGTTTACTACGATTAAACTTGATAAATTATGATATCTCTGGGACAGTATAATGTGTCTTACCTCAGGAGTGAGTAACCACCTTGAACAGACCTTGACCCAAGTATGTACAGTAGTGAACACCAGACAGACAGAACCACATGTGGTATCTTCTGCCAATACTTGTTGCATCATGTTTTTTGTATAACGCTTTGGTGGATCAGCAAGATTCTGCTAATATTAAAATGGCAATAACCAAACATTTTTGGGTTTCAAAAGACCCGCATTGTCATAGTAGTTCTGGGTACTGAAGGCATCTACGTTGCGTGTGGGTATGCTCCTTGTGAATGAGCAGAATACCACCACTAACAGTGAAGTTCGGCAATGGCTAACCCACTGCCCCATGTTGTATGCTGTACAGGTAGGAAGTAATATGCAAATGACATTAAAACAGACAATAAAGACATCAAATAATTGACAAGCCTAATGCACCTATTTATTTATATCGGGTACCCCACATTCTCTTGGGATCTGAACTTGCTTTTGACAAGATTAATCCACACAACATCCAAGAGCTTTGTCTCCTGCAACTTCAACCGCCTATTTCTGTAACCTCCAAATCCTTATTAGGCGCAATATGTTGTGCCAGTGGTATCATTTGTTGGCAAGGCATTTAAGCCTCTAAACCAAACACATGTTCCTATGAGAAAAAGCGACACTGAAGGCTCATAGTAAAGGCTATAACTTCAGTAAAGAGAAGGAGATGATAAATGGAGCACTGAAACTTTTCAGACACTCGCACCCAGTCACAGATCTGGGTTGAATCCATCATCATTCTTTAGCTCCCTTCGCCACCTCAGTTCAGACCCAGCCATGTGTAAATTAGTCTTGACCCTGTTCCTCATGGGAACAGTCCAGCCGAACTACAAAGCCAGGTCTTCCCTGGACCGGAAACAAGCATCCTGGGACCGATTTTTGGGTTTTACCCCTCATCAGCCAGGGTAGCTGGATTCCAGTGGCAAATTGAGCAAGGAACCAACGTTTGGGCATACCCAGCCAACTTAGGGCGAGCAAAGCAAACACAAGGAGAGAATTACGGAGCTCTGAAACTTTTCAGACACTGACCCCTAGTCACAGATCTGGGTTAAATCCGGTCCAGGTAGGACCTGGCCTGGCAGTTCGGGCTGGAACTGTTCCCATGGAGAACAGGGTCAAGGCTGATTTGCATATGGCTGGGTACAGACTGAAACGGGGTGGCGAGCAAAAGTACAATAGATTAAAACCAGATCTGTGACTGGGGTTGAATGTTTGACAATGTTCAACATTCGATCCATCATCTTTTTGTGCTGCCTAGGCTATTACTTCAACCAGGAAGTGTTTCTCTCATTTTGTCAATCACAGCATGCACCTTGCATTTTTACCTCAACAGATCCAGTGATCTGCGCTCTTGGGACTAACTCAAGGTGACTCTTACAGATACACTGAATGCCAGCCAAGCTACAACTAAGGCAGCAAATAACGGTTTTATCAAATCCTTCTTGTTCTTACTTACTTCTTCTTGGTGTTCAGTTAGGCGCGGAGCGCCTGGTTTATCAAACGTGGGACGCCACCTCTTGCTTTTAAATGATGTTTGAGCTGAAAAGTTTAAATTGAGTTGCATTTTAGTAGGTCATATATCTAATCGTCCTGCGTATTTTGTGTTTTTTGATAGAGTAAAACACCTACTTGGACTCTGTTTCAGGGCGTGCCGAACGCCAAGCCTTTGCTGAACGGGGCATTACTCGTTTCCTTGTTTGTTCCGTGGGGGCCGTTAGTGCTAAAAATAATAAACGGAACATGAGTTTTAGGATTTAGTTTGCCACGTTTTTGAATGCTATCTGGTTGAAGCGCATGAAGTCATTTACCTGTGGAGTCATTGTGAGACGCTGCTGTCTGCTTAGTGATTCCTCAAGTGAGTGAATGTTCAAGTCACGAGGGGGTTTAAAGCTTGAACATGTGACTTAGTGCTTCTGGGACTTGTAGTCCAGAACGTGCGTAATGATTGTTAGATTTATGCGGTGGTCTATGCTACATTCGACCCAGTTACTGGTTCTGGCATTCAGTGTGTTCGTTCAATCCAGCACTCACATGACTGCGTGAGTGCTGGATTGAACGAACACACTCATGTTCCGTTTATTATTTTTAGCACTAACGGCCCCCACGGAACAAACAAGAAAACGAGTAACGCCCCGTTCAGCAAAGGCTTGGCGTTCGGCACGCCCTGAAACAGAGTCCAAGTAGGTGTTTTACTCTATCAAAAAACACAAAATACGCAGGACGATTAGATATATGACCTACTAAAATGCAACTCAATTTAAACTTTTCAGCTCAAACATCATTTAAAAGCAAGAGGTGGCGTCCCACGTTTGATAATGTTAATGTTAATGTTAACTACCATTTATAGAGCGCTCGTACGCCCGGGGGCTTCATGGCGCTGTAGGAAGGAACAGGGCACGTCAGTCATATGATAGGAGGAGGCAGCTCAATGATGTGCTTGAGAGAAGAGCCAGGTCTTCAAAAGATGTCTGAAACTAAGGAGATTGTCACTTAGTTTTAGATGAGGAGGGAGAGAGTTCCATAAGGCAGCTGCGAGATGGTCAAAGCAGCTGCCTCCGAGACGTTTCCTTTTGTACGGAGGCACAATCAGGAGGGATTTATGGGTGGACCGGAGATAGCGGGGGGCTGTATTTTTGAAATAGGTCCCTAATGAATTGGGGGCCAGTGTCATGTAGGGATTTGAATAAAATGCAGCCCACTTTAAAGGCCACACGTTGTTCCACCGGCAACCAGTGTAGTTGTTTCAGGCCAGGTCTGGCTGATTGCCTTCTAGGGATGTTCAGAAGAAGTCTGGCTGCTTGATTCTGAACCAATTGGAGACGTTTAAGCTCTCCTTTTTGGATGCCAAGATAAAGACTATTAGAAAAGTCCAATCTGGATAGGACCAAGGAGATAACGATCTGAGTGAGAGCAGCAGAAGAAAAGAAACATGCAATTTTTTTGATTTTTTTCAGTTGAAAAAAGCTGGAGGATACGACTGCTCCCACCTGTTTCTTCAGGGAAAGGTCTTCACTGATGTGGATGCCCAGACTTTTGACCGAAGATGATTTAGATGGAGGGGCACCCATGCAGGAGGGCCAGAAGCTGGGGTTCCAACTATGTATACTCTGTCCAGGCAAGACCAATTCAGTCTTGCCTGGGTTAAGTTTCAAATGATTGCAGCTCATCCAACTCAGAATGTTGGACATGGTGTTTTGAAATTCTACCACAGAGTCCTTGGTGTGAAGAGGGAAGATGAGCTGCAAATCATCTGCATAGTTGAAGATGGTTACCTTGGCGTTTCTAAGGGAAAACAAAAGAGGGCGCAGGTACAAATTAAAAAGCAGGGGGGACAGCGAAGAGCCTTGAGGCACTCCACAGTTGGTGGATATGGTGGGGGCTGTAAAAGTGCCCAGTCTAACCGATTGAGTTCGGCCAGAAATGAACGAGCGGATCCAGCTCAGTGCCGGCCCTCTGAGGCCTGCCTGCTCGACACGGTCGACCAAGATGGTATAGTCGACCGTGTCGAACGCAGCAGAAAGGTCCAACAGCACCAGAGCCTGGTGGATCCCCTCGTCCGCATTCCGCCTCAAGGTATTCTGCACCGAGAGAATGACAGCTTCGGTTGAATGGCAAGGGCGGAAGCCGGCCTGGTTAGGTGCAAGGTACTCAGATTTCTCTAAGAAAGTGGAAATACTGTCACAAACATGGGATTCCAAAAGTTTGGCGCAGTATGGCAACAGAGAAATGGGCCTGTAGTTGAGTGGGTCTAACGGGTTGGCTCCTGTCTTTTTTAAGAGGGGAATGAGAAGGGCTTTTTTAAAGTTGCTTGGGACTTTCCCTTGAATGAGTGATCCATTTAACAGGGGAAGTAAGCCCTCAGGGATGTGGGTGCCTACTTCTTTCAGGATATGGGGAGGGCAGATGTCATCGGGGGAGCCAGATTTGATTTTGGTGAGAAGTTTGGATAGGGTGACATTGTCAATCAGGGGATATGAGTCCAGAGTGGCAGAGTTGTGAGAAATGTCAGAAAACAAAAGGGAGGGCTGAGAAGTAGGGATACTCTGTTTGATGGTACAGATTTTATTAAAAAAGAAGGAATTAAGTGAATTGCAAAGTTCCTGAGTGGGAATTATCGGAAGGGAAGTTCTATCGCTGGTGCTGAGGTTTTCCACTATGTTGAACAATTCTCTGGATTTATTGTGAGCTTTGAGTATTTTTTCAGAGAAGTATTCAGTTTTGTGTTTCAGGATAAGCTTTTGATAGTCCCTGCGGGCTTTACGGTAGTTATCCTTGTCTTGTTCTAAGTAGGCTGTACGCCATTTTCGCTCCAGTTGACGGACCTCGAGCTTAAGGTTTTTCAAAAAAGGTGTGAACCACCTGTGTGCGTCGTTGGGGCGGGAGCGGGGAAAGTTGGTGCAGGGAGCATAAACATCGGCTGCCTGAAGCAGCCAACCTGAGAAAGCCTCTTCCATTTCATCAATGCCCTGGTCGAGTGAGGGAGGGGAGGAAGATAGGGATCCGATAAAGGTAGGAATGTCAACATTCTTCCACAGTCTAGTTTTTCCTCCTGGCTGAGGTTGGGGCCTTCTACTACTTTCAATGGTAATAGTAAAATTGATCAGGTAATGATCCGACCAAATGCAGGGCTTGATGGAGTTAATAGCAAGAAGAATGTTTTGGGACCAGATTTGGTCTAAGCTATGCCCTTTATCATGGGTGGGAAGATGTATATGTTGAGTGAAGTTCATATCCAGGAGGGTTTCTTTAAGACTGGCTGCCTGAGGATCAGACTCAATAGAGTCCATCCAGAGGTTGAAGTCTCCCAATAGTACGATTTTGTCATGGGGGATAGTGAGGGATGCAAGTTGTTCTGCGAAGGATGTGGTAAATGTGGACGTAGTTTGAGGGGGGCGGTATAGAAGGATCAGAAGAAGTGATCCTAAGTCGGTATCCAATTTAAAAATCAGATTATCAGATCCTGTTAAGTCTAAGGATGGTAAAGAAGAGACTTTATGGGAGCTGCGAATGATCGCAGCGACCCCTCCGCCTCTTTTGCCGGCAGGTCTGTCGGCATGCAGGATGTAATAATTCGAGGGGACAGCGGCTAAAATGTCAGGCAGGGATCCTTCGTTAAGCCAGGTCTCTGAAAGGAATAAGAAGTCTGGCTTGTCGGCCTGAAGCAGGAGAAAAATATCAAGGTGGTGTTTAACCATGGACCTGGTGTTTAAGTATAAGCATTTGAGGGTGGTCACAGAGTTCTGAGGGGTAGCAGAAGGCAAGGAGGACCTAAGTTTGGGAGTTTTGGCAAGAATGTATTCTGGCTTCAGAATGCCGTAAGTGGCAGCACGTTTTAAGGTGTAGGCGGGCGGGGCAAGTATAGCGCTATCTGGGGGTCTGAGTGATAGCAGCGTAGGTGAGGAGTATTTGATGATTGGTCCAGGGGTCGTGGCCCCAGGCCCCGGTCTGCCGCGGACGGGCGCAGACGGGCTTGACTTATGCGCGACTTCGGCGCGCATTCGTCGCGCCCGCTGCGCTCGTCCGCTGCGCTCCTGTATGCACATTGTTTTTAAGGCCTGCCTCCCGGGAGAACTAGACCGCTAGATCCGGTCCATCTCCACCCAAGATGGCGGCTCGCCTCACCCTCCACACAAACGGCACCAGCCGCGATGGACCAGGGCGGGTAGCAGAGGAAAATACTATTTATTCAGTAAGTGCAAGTCAAAATATGTAAAGTGACAATTTAAAAAGCAATTTAAAAAATTCGAGCGCACTGGCGCTTTGATCGCGCTACAGCGCTTGCAATGACTACCAAGTGACTGAAGTGTCAGAGAAACGAGTCCGAGGTTCCTCGAGGGCCGGGCTGCTGCCACCAGCCAAGCGTTCTCGAGTAGCCCAGAACGAGGAAGTGTTTTAAGGCCTGCCTCCCGGGAGAACTAGACCGCTAGATCCGGTCCAGCTCCACCCAAGATGGCGGCTCGCCTCACCCTCCACACAAACGGCACCAGCCGCGATGGACCAGGGCGGGTAGCAGAGGAAAATACTATTTATTCAGTAAGTGCAAGTCAAAATATGTAAAGTGACAATTTAAAAAGCAATCTTAAAAACCTCCGCGCCTAACTGAACACCAAGAAGTAAGTGCTGACAAAAGCAGTTGCCTGTCGATCATTGTTAAGTTCTCGCTCCAAAGAAAATCGATTATTTCTAAAAAAACATGTTTGTTAACTTTGCAGCCTTAGCGACAGTCAACTTAACAAACCGAAATCTACAACTTAGTCGAAAACGCTCTGCCTGGAAATCACATGAGTGAAGCGTCCAATGATTCTTACTAAATAGCGTTACATAATATCACTAGGAAACAGACATTATATCACTGCTTCCATTGCAGAATACAACGAGTCCTCCAAGAAATCCGAAACACGATCAAGATAATTGTTAACCTGAAAAATAAGGTAATAACAATGCAGGCTTAACTAAGCTAGTGACAACATAGGTAAGGGTCCCAAACTAAATATGCCCTTCACTTATATTCACACAGGTACCCAGCCCTGAAGCCCTGAAGAAGAGCCTGAATAAGTAGAGAGACAGGCTCAGAAACGCGTCGGCTCACTGGCTTATTATTATTCATTCGTCTTAATTCCGAATGTTTTCTTGTCGCGCATAAGGCTTTCTTTCAAACTACTAAACATAATTGAATGTTATTGCGATACTTGCCTTTGCGCTATTAGGCCAAAAAATAGAACAATTATTGCATCCTAGTGGCCTGATACAGAAATAGTGGACAGGGTACTTTCACAAAAAATGTAATTTGTTTGTTGAATGTTTTTGTTTTGAATTGTTACAAATGTTCAATTTCTTTCTTGTTTTCACAGTAATGTATGTTTGTAGTCACTTGTAAATATATTTGTCTAGGTGCAAGACAGCAAGTAAATCTTCGGACTGTCATGATTATGTAAAAATCGGTGTATTTTTCTGAAGTATCCAAACAAAATAAAAATATACATCTAAGGATTAAACACCTTAGTGTATGATTCTGCTCTAAATAAAAAAGATAGCAGAACAAAAAACAGTGACCGGGTCCTCCTTTTCTTCTGAATTAAATATTGTCCTACCCGGCCACAGTATCGGACAAAACCCCACTTGTACAAGAATTGAAAAATACAGTGGCATAGCAGGGATGCCAAGGGCCCTAATGCAAGCAACTGTCCCTAGTTTATAGGAAAACGCATCAATAGGGGTGTACCGGGCCACGGTGGAACTGTACCTGCTGCAGCACAGATATTTACACCTCTGGAATAATATGAATTTGTTAAAAAGAACAAAACACGGACCGTACCGCTTAGATGCAAATACTAACCTCCCTTTGCAGTCAGGCACGCAGCGGTGGAATGAAAATGTCCGAGCTGCTCCATCTCGAGACCATACGGCAGCATCTGACATCACAATGCAAAGCACGTGACGACATAATGTGTTTCAGAACGGTGACCCTGCGTGACTGTCCGCGCAATAGAATGGTCGGTGTTGGTGATGTCAGTGTACATTAATGCACGTGATCAAGTTCAGTCTTCATTCATCACACGTTCGCAATAGTGAGCAGTCACTATTTCTATAACGCACCCACTGAAGGGTTTGCATGTATGACTAAGGGTAAAAGAGAACTTTCGTCCCACATCTGCGGTAGAAAAATACGAATCAGTACTATAATGGTAGCACATGTATTCTGTTACATTTCCACATAGTTGGAAGGCTCTCCTTTAGACAACCAAGTTCAGTACAGTAGGGCTGCACTGCACTACGATTTCCCACCCGCAATTGGCTGTCTGAGAAGAGGTAAAGGCCATCTACCACACATTTTGCAAAGCATGCGGGAAGAAAGAAAAAAGGAAACCCGAAAAAAGATGAAACTTTGTGAAAGAGAAACAGAAAGGAGAAAATTACAGAGAAGAGAAATGAGAGAGAAGGAAAACGAGAGAAACAAGGAGTGTGGCAAATGGCCGGAGGGAAGCCGGATGGGGGCGGGAGAGCCTGGTGGGGGGGCGGGAATGTGAGCGAGGAGCTCACGGAATACAAGCGAAAAGAAGAGCAAACAAAGCTGTTTTGGAGAGTGACGGGGGGAGGAGTCCTTTGCGGCAGAGGCAACGAGTGTGGCAAATGGCCGGAGTGAAGCCGGATGGGGGGCGGGAGAGCCTGGTGGGGGGGGCGGGAATGTGAGCGAGGAGCTCACGGTGAGACTGTAGGGGGTGTCGACGGGGGGAGGAGTCCTTTGCGGCAGAGGCAAGGAGTGTGGCAAATGGCCGGAGGGAAGCAGGATTAGGAGGGTATTTTTATGTGGCGAGGCAGAAAGCAAACTGCATGGTTTTGATGAGTAAAACAAATAATAAATGCAAGTTATGGCACAATATAAGCATTACTAATAGAGTGGTTATTTTATCAATTGCCCAATTGTGGGAGATTCTGCACTGAGACACTTAAAAACTGTAATATTCATTTATGTGCGATTGTGTTTTGTCGAAGCATTGGGAGCTCTGAGGCTGCTTGAAAATGCTGGAGAGTGCAGTGTGAGTACTTAGATTGCACTGGTATAGATTACGGGGTAAGTGTCATCAATGTTTGTACAAGGCTTTCATGTATAGTAGGCAACGTGCTGAAATATCAGTTTGAGGTGGTCCTGTTTAGACTGAAGTGCTTGAGTCCACTGGACTATAGCTGAGCCACTATAAACTATAGACTATAGCTACCAAGATAAAAAGGCAGAATGTGTTTCCTTTGTGCTATTGTTGCATTTACACACCGCTTCATTACCTTGATCAGTGCAGATTCTGATTTGTGGACGAGTAACATGGTACTTCATGGAAGTGCTCTTGATGGAAGAGTGCACCGGTCATGTGGCCTATATAAGTTGGGTATTGATGTGCGGGAGGAGCAGAGTTGTGTTCTTATTATATTTATGAAGTGCGATCGTGCACTGCGTGTTATTGGGTCCAGTTAAAGACATGTGCCGTGCGCCAGTGAATCGTTCCCCGCTCGGGAACGTAAATAATATAAATCCAAGTAGAACCTCCACATCCGTGGAGGTATCTCTCTGGGCACTGCAGCTTAAAGTGCTGTATCACACAGCAAAACTAAACTGCAAAGTTCTCGAGAACAAGTTTGAATGAGAATGTTTTTATTCTTCAAAACATAGATCCATGAAAAGTCTTAATCTCAATTGTTGTTTGCAATCCAAATAAATTGATTAAAGTATTGCAGCATACATCATCGATATTGTTTGCACGTGAATTCCTTCCCTATGCATTTCGGCACTCGGCCTTCATCAGGGGAGTATCGAATAGTTTCTTACCTGTCGGTGTAGTTTTGTAGCTTGAAGATCTTTCTGGATTCACTATGCTGTGCATATTCCGCGGTCTTGTGGTTGGGTCCGGATTCGTAGTCTTTTCTTTGTTTTTTTTTTTTTTTTGTAGCCCTTGTGGGCGTCGGCGTCACACCTCCTCGGGTGCATTTCCGGTGACGTCGGCATGCTTCCTGCGGAAGCTCCCAGCCTTGGGCGCCATCTTCGGATTCTTTTTTCCGTGTTTCTTTCTTTTCCGAAGCAATGGCAATGTTCTATTCAGGTGATAATTTCTTTACCACTTGTCCTTATATTCTCTTACTTCTCCTCCTATTTTTTTTTTTGACCACCTCTTCTCTCTCCAGCCTCATCTTTCTGGCGGAGGTGGGTGGGTTCGCTAGTGAATCCAGAAAGATCTTCAAGCTGCAAAACTACACCGACAGGTAAGAAACTATTCGTTTTGCAGCGTGAATCTTTCTGGATTCACTATGCTGTGCATCGATTTCGTAGCGGTTTCTCATTTCCGTGGCGGCTGGGTGGAAGATGAGCTCTGGTTTCTGAATATATGCTGGAGCACCCTTTGTCCGACTTGTGCTTCCTTGTTCATTTGCACATCCACGCAATAGTGTTTCGTGAATGTGTGCACCGAAGCCCATGTTGCCGCCAGGCATATGTCTTGTATGGGTGTATTGGCCAGGAAGGCTATTGTAGCCCCCTTTTTTCTAGTGGAGTGGGCGCGTGCCCCCTCTGGCACCCGCTTGGGTGGTGCAATCCTTTTTGCTCCTTCCAGGAACCTCTTTACAACTTGTGATGTGAAGAAGCTTCTGCCCATCTCACCCCTTGTGTATGCCACTATAGCCGCCAGGTGAACTCTCAACGAGGACGAGCTAAGGTTTTTCTCCAGTAGGTGTGTCAGGT
Source organism: Lissotriton vulgaris (assembly GCF_964263255.1). Lineage (NCBI taxonomy): Eukaryota > Metazoa > Chordata > Amphibia > Caudata > Salamandridae > Lissotriton > Lissotriton vulgaris. The sequence continues at coordinate 817,825,780 of NC_141685.1, read as the reverse complement.
ACTTCAGTACCGTGGAGTCCTTTTTCATTTTGTTTTGGAGTCTTTCCCTCCTGCACCAAACCGTGAATCTTTTCCACTTTGCGACATAGCACTTCCTTGTGCTGGGCCTTCGTGCCTCCCGAAGGACCCTTAGGGTGCTCTCGGGCAGTCTCAGATGTGCGAACTCTACGTCCTCAGGAGCCATGCTACTAGGCTCATGCTCTCTGGTTCTGGGTGCAGCACCTCTCCGTTCTGCATGGAGAGCAGGTCTTTTCTTCTGGCGAATCTGTGGGGTGCACACTGCGCCATCTCCATGATCTGCGAGTACCATGTCTGTCTCGCCCACTGTGGCGCGACCAGTATCAGGGTCATGGTGCTCGCTCTGCACTTGCTCAGTACTCTGTGTATCAGTGGTATCGGGGGAAAAGCGTATGCAAATTTCCCGGACCAGTCTATCCATAGGGCATTCCCAAGGGACCCTTCTTCGTGTTGTCTGGATGCGAAGTTTCGGCATTTCGCATTCTGGCGTGTTGCAAACAGGTCCACTGACGGTGTTCCCCACCTGTTGAACAGCCTCCTCGTCTCTTGAGCATTGAGCTCCCATTCGTGGGATGCTGAGGTCTGCCTGCTCAGCCAGTCTGCCTGAATGTTCTCCTTCCCTGGTAGGTGTATGGCTAGCAGGTCTATCTGGAGAGGGATGGCCCACCTCCATATCTCCTGCGCCAGCGTCGAAAGCGTTGATGACTGTGTTCCACCCTGTTTGTTGATGTAGAACATCGCCGTGGTGTTGTCTGTCTGTATCAACACCCTCTGCCTGTACAGTCTTGTCTGGAAGGCTTTCAGTGCAAGGAAGATCGTCTTCAATTCGAGGTAATTGATGTGCTTCGTCGCATCTGCTGGCGTCCAAAGACCCCTCACTTTGAGCTCCTCCATGTGAGCGCCCCATCCCTTCAGGGATGCGTCTGTGGTGATGGTCACTGTCGGAGTTGGGAGTGTTAGAGGCTGTCCCCTTGTTAAGTTCTCCAAGGTCCACCATGCCATCTCCTTCTGCACTGCGTGCGTCACCACCACAAGATCCTCCCAACTGCCCTAAGCCTGTGACCATTGTTCCTGGAGCCATTCTTGCATGGGTCTCATGTGGAGCCGCACATTCGGCACTAGGTGGATGCACGATGCCATCATCCCCATGATCTTGCTCGCAGTCCTCACTGTCCGAGCTTGTCCCTTCCGGTAGAGGCGAGTTTCCTTGACCAGCACCCTCGCTCTCTTCTCGCTGGGAAACACTTTGCCCTGTAAGGTGTTGATCTCTGCCCCCAGGAAGATCTTCACTTGTTCCGGCTCCATTGATGATTTCTTCCAATGGACGGAGAACCCCAGGTTTATGAGCGTGTTCGTCACTGTATGTGCATGCTGCTTGCACTTCTGGTAGGAGTTTGCTTTCATCAGCCAGTCGTCCAGGTAAGGGTATACGTGTATCCCCTGCCTTCGTAGGTGCGCTGCGACTGCCGCGAGGCACTTCGTGAATACCCTTGGTGCTGATTTCAGTCCGAAGGCCAGTGTTGTGAACTGGTAGTGGCCTCCTCCGATTGCGAACCTGCGCATATGCTTGTGCTTTTCGTTCATCGGTATGTGTAAGTAGGCGTCCTTGAGGTCTATCGTGACCATGAAGTCTCCGACCTGCAATTGCGGCAGCACCTCCTGCAGGGAGGTCATTTTGAACTTTTGTGTTCTTATGAATTTGTTGAGGAACCTTAGGTCTAGGATGGGTCTCATTTTGTCGTCGACCTTTGGTACTAGGAAGTACGTTGAGTATATTCCCTTGTTCCTTTCCCTGAAGGAAACTCTTTCTATGGCCTGTTTTTGTAGAAGTTCTTGCACTTCTTCCTGAAGTCTCGCCAGCTGTTCTCTTGCTGGTGGCTTCCCCCTTGGCTTTCTGTTTGTTGGCTTTTTTTCCAACTCCAAGCAGTATCCGAATTGGATGATGTTTAGGATCCATTTGTCTGATGTTATTTCTCTCCACTCTTGGAGATAGAGCTTTAATCTTCCTCCCACTGGTGTCATGTGGTCGTAGGTCTCTAGACTGTCCTGACCCCTTCGTACGTGGTGCCCCCTGGGATCTTTCCTGTGTTTGGGCACCCGTAGGTGTCTGAAGTCACTTTGAGGTGGGCTGCTGGCCCCCTCTTCTGTTCTGGCCACGGCCATTTCTCCCTCGAAAGGACTGACCTCTTGGCTGGTATTGCCAGGATTGCTTCTGGTGACCTTGCTGAGCCTGCGGGTCTGCCTGGTGCGTCTGCTGGAAGGCCTGGTGCGATGTACCTGGCTGGTTTCCACCTCTCCCGCCGGGCCTCCGTGCCGGGGTGCCTCTCCTGTTGCCTCTGAACTGCAATGCCCCCATGGATCTTGCCGTCTCGTTATCTTTTTTGAGTTGGCATAGTTTGTCGTCCACCGTTGTCCTGAAAAGTGTTTCGCCGTTGAACGGTGTGTTCAGGATACTGTGTTGCACCTCGGGTTTGAACCCTGAGATCCTGAGCCAGGCGTGTCTCCTTTCCGTGACACCCATCATCATGAGCCTGCTGGCGGTGTCTGCTCCGTCCAGGGCCGTCTTAAGGCAAGAATTTGCCGCGTTTTTCCCTTCTTCGACCAATTTTTCGGCCTTCTGCCTGGCATCTTGGGGTAGGTCCTTCACCAACTGCCCCAGCCCCTCCATGATCTGGTACATGTGTCTGTTTAACAGGGCGTTGGAATTAGCCATGCGCCAGTGGGTCGCGGCATTTCGCTCGATCCTTCTCCCCACCAGATCCATCCTCTTGCTCTCCTTATCCGGTGGTGGGCCCGAGGTAGTGGGTACGCTCGCCCTCTTCCTAGCTGTGGCCGTGATAATGGAGTCAGCGGAGACCTCGCCTCGAATGTAGGCCGGGTCCTTCGAGGAGTGCTTGTATTTCTTCTCTGTTCTGGGAGTTACCGCCTTGCACGTTGCGGGCTCTTTGAACGCTTCCTTTCCCTGAGCCAAGACGCTCTCGAGCATTGGGAGGAACTGGCTTCTTGTCTGTGTAGGAAGCAATGTCTCTAGCAGGAAGTCTGCTTTCTGCTTTTCTTCGTCGAGCTTTAACTTGAATGCAGCTGCGGCCGATTGTATCGCCGAGTTGTACGCCCCGATGTCGTCCGGCGGCGAGGGTCTCGAGGGGTATGAGTCGACCGGCTCTTCCGGGCTCTCGGTGTCGACGTCCAGGTAATCCTCCTCGCGTGGGTCAGAGGTGACCGACTCGGCGTCCACCCTACTGCCCTCTTCGTCCTCATAGCTTTAATCCTCGTAGGGATTCTCTTCAGCTTCCCGGTCGTCGACCATCTCGTCGCCAGGCACATGGTCGTCGACCCGTTCCTCTTCCTCCTCGACCAGATCTAGCACGGTGTGCTTGGTCTTGTGTGGAATCGTGAAGGCACTCATCTCGGCGGCGACTTCCTTTCTCCGCTGCAAGAGACTTGCCATCTCGGCTTCTAGCCGACGTCTTTTCCTTTCCACCTCGGCCGCGTGTTCGGCTCGGAGCGTTCGGCCCCTCTCTTCGTCGCCTGGTTCGGCGGCGAGACTTTCGGCGTCGACGGCTTGGACGTCGAACTGGTTTTCGGGTCCTTGGACGGTGCCGAGGCTTTAGGGTCTTTCTCCCTCGACGTCGATCGGTCCCTTTCGGCGACGATCTTCGACGCTTTCTGCTGGTCAACAGCTTTCGGCACCAGGGACTCCTTCTCCGAGGATCCGCTGGGCCTACTTGTGGTCGCGGACGGCAGATGTCTCTGCGTCGGCGCCTTCGGGCTCTTGGCCTCGTATTTTCGAGACTCAGAGTCTCTCGTGTTCTTGTGGGACGTCGAGTCTCCTACCTTATCAGGTGTCTTCTTGTAATCGGTCTCTACGACCGTGTAGCTGTCGTCTTCGGCGGCAGCGTTGTCCTCTTCCTCCGAGGACATCCCCAGCTCGTACAGCGATGGCGTTGGGGCTTTTTCTTCGAGGGTGGCGTGTGCTACCCTCTGGCTCTTCCTCACACGAAGGTTCTTCTGGGCGAAGACGGCGCAGGCGTTGCAGTCCTCGCTTCTGTGTTCTACCGGTAAGCAAAGGTTGCAAACCGGGTGCTGGTCTTTCTGCGCGTACTTGTGTCTGCAGTTCGGGCAGAACTTAAACGGCGTGTTGTCCATCCTCGAGCGTTCAGGCCTCCCTGACCGCGTGGACGTCGACGATCGTCGAAGTTCTCGAGGATTTCTCCTTCTTTTCTCTTCGTCAATGTTCTGCGAAGCCTTCTCTAGTCTTCTTCTTCCAATATCTTCTCCAACTTCAATTCTTTTCAGTACTTTCTCCAAAAATGTCTGGAGCCCAACGGGAACGATCCAGACCCGACCGCGGAAAAAAAGAATCTGAAGATGGCGCCCAAGAGTGGGAGCTTCCGCAGGAAGCATGCCGACGTCACCGGAAATGCACCCGAGGAGGTGTGACGCCGACGCCCACAAGGGCTACAAAAAAAAAAAAAAAAAAAAGAAAAGACTACGAATCCGGACCCAACCACAAGACCGCGGAATATGCACAGCATAGTGAATCCAGAAAGATTCACGCTGCAAAACTATGATAAATAAAAGTAGACAACGTAACTGATGTGGAATCACCACTGAGTGAGACCATCACCGTAGTTCTGTGTGAGATCCACTGTGCATTTCAAGAAAGTGTAGGATTCATGAATGTGAACAACGCGGTGAACATTAAGTAGACTCGATGTAATGAATACTATTGTCGAAGTGACAAGTTTCTGGATAACAGAAAACGTGCTTATCAAATAAAAGTAAAAGGAGTTCATGCTGTCAATACGGGTACGTGTACAGAACATGATAAGACTCGAGGTAAATAAAACGCTGTGGAACTGCGACGCATCGTGACTAAAGAGACGTCCGTGAACCATTAACGAACACTCTCAATGGCCGTGGCAAGATAAACCATGTGCGGGGTTAAAATAAACAGAAAAGACGTATATTAAAAAAGTCAAGTGCTAGGCGCTTACCAGTGTGCACAATTGATACGGCATATGTATGCGGTACTACCGGCAATTCTGAGTCCATGCCATTGAAAACATGTCAGCATGTGACGTAGTGAAGGAGGGTGTGGTTAAGTACGGAAGTGACGGTGCGTGTAGTTGGTGGTTAAAGGGGCAAGTCACGATATGCAATTTCAAATGGAGAATGTGAATAATAAAGTTACGAGCATCAAAAGTGAAAAAACTTCAACATGCTCAATGGGTGTAACATTTTAACAAATGGACACGTAGTACTAGTTCGGATACGAGAAATTACAGCGAGCAAAATGTAAAACATAACAAATCTTGAAATGAAAGTGTATCATACCTAGAACGTCGAATGTGAGCGAGGAGCTCACGGTGAGACTGTAGGGGGTGTCGACGGGGGGAGGAGTCCTTTGCGGCAGAGGCAAGGAGTGTGGCAAATGGCAGGATTAGGAGGGAGGGAGGGAGGCTGATGCACGTGCTTGTTTGGTCACGTAATTCACGTGAACTTAAAGAAAACCGCAGGAACGAAACCCTTGGTTTGACGAGCATTTTGAGCACTTGAATTCTCGCTCCGCTCAATGTGCTTGCGCGCATTGATAGGTCGCGAGACCTAAAAACTACACTGCAAAGTCACTATAAATGGCTGCAAGGAGACATGACCCTCAAAACAAATAAAATCACATACATTTTCCTTGTCAGAAGGAATCACAAGTCCAAACTTTCTTCCTGCTGTGAAAAGAAAGACAACAGCTAGCCTTCAACCTACAACGAAATACGGTTAAACAGAACATGCAATAAGCTGTGAAACATATTTGGAAGCTGAAGTGAGAACTTGGGGACGAAAACACTTCCCAACCCACCGAAATTTGGCCTAAGGTGTGAAATATTATTTGACATTAGTAAAAGTCATTAATGGTTCCATCAGTCATCAAAGAAAACCTACAGCAAAGCAAAGATCAGCATTCGCTGAGCAATTTTTTCATTCTAGACCTAAGAGATTGTGAACAGAAGCACGTCACTTATATTAGTAAACAAATCTACAAAGAAATAGAGGAATAATCATTCGCACATTAATATGATTTTTGTTCACCTGCAAATCATCTGCAGATAGACAGAAAACGTGAGAAATACTTTACAACGGTCTTCAAGTATAAACCTTAGCACAGTTGTTTCCGCAGTTTCTTCGTATGAGATACTGGGTATTCAGATTTAATGATGCATGGTGGTTGTTGGGATGGAAAAGTCCCTTGCATGGTGGCAAGTGTGTACCCCTGCTCTGAGTACCACAACTTCAATGATGTCTGAATCCCTGGTGATCACTTTTAATATCATGGTCAAACACAGATCGTGTGCCAGGACATAGGACTGTCTTACGGATTGCGGTCTTGTTGCACCAGTAGGGGTACCCAAAGTGCTACACTAATAGTTGTGAAAAGCGACTGACTTTGCCAGAAGTTAAGCAGCACAACAGCAGTGGTGAAATCATAGGTTGTAGTGATCAATTGAAGTGAACAGGCCATTTTTAGGTATTGTGCTGCAAGACGTATTGTTTGCAATTGGGCTTTCATCCCACTCACAGTATGCCATTAGTTGTTTTCGTTGTCAGTCTAGCTTGCAATCTTTCAATTTATTAGCTCTCATGGACTTCCCTTCCTTTCTTGGGTTAGCTCCTCACATGGAGCATTGGCCAAGTATATGTGATCCTCCTTTGTTCTTCCTCATCTTTTTGCAACACCCATAACTGTACTACTCTACACCAAGCCACGCCACTCTACTCTGTGCCACTCCACTCTACTCTGTTCCATTTCACTCTGCGCCACTCTACTCAACACAATGTCACTTTACAGCATTCTACTCTATGCCACTCCACAACACTCTTAGCCACTCTCCTCCAGAGCACTCAAATCCACACAATGCCACTCTACACCACTTTACCCCACTCTACTCTATGCCACTACATTCCGCACCACTCTACGCCACCATACTCTCTTCTACTCCACTCTCCTCTACGCCACGGCGCTCTCCACTTTACGCTACTAACCTTTAGTCAAGCTGCTGTACAACATGGCTAAAAGACATTGGCCAAGCCAATAACTCTCAGTGGAGGGCTGACTGGGTGGATGACTCTACCTATTCATGCTCGTCCAGACAAATTTGTGGATTGCTGCATTCCTGTATGCTGGGTGGGACTCACACTTGAGAAAGAAGAGCTCTCCTGCACATTTCAAATGTTGCTCTTTGATTCAGAGAAAGGTCAAAGAGGAGAGCTAGAGGAAGTGAAGTCCAGCGGGGTATCCTGGCGAGTGGATCCTTGTAGCAAGGTGCGACAAGAAAGCTGCTCCACCAATTGGGTCATTGCTTGTGTGCAGGTTTTAAGTCAGCAACCCACTGTATGCCAGAGAAGGACCACCATGAAGAAAGTCATGAACTTTGCTGCACTGATCGTCACTGCCCATAAGCAGGTTTAGGTCAGCGACCCCCGTAGGCCAAAGTAAGGTCGCCATGAAGTGAGCTGTGACCTCTGCTGCACGCATCAGGTAGGTGCACATGTGCAGTTTTAAGCTGGCACCCCGTGTGCCAGAGGAGGCCGCAGTGATGATTGGTGTATCGATCGGGCTGGTAACCATGTGCAATGTGAGTCGGCGGTCTTATATGCCAGAGGGAGCTGCTGTGAGGATTGACATGCCTATTGGGCCATTGCTGGTGTGAGGCAGGAACCCTGTATGCCAGAGGTGGCCGCTATGAAGAACAACCTATTGCTGTGCCGATTGAGCAGTCAGAGGGGCCACCCAAGGAAGACAGGGAGCACTGTCTAGTGAATCCCATTGTCATGAGGAGAGGCCGCAGTGGTGACCCGTGTGGGCCTGTTGGACAGGCCCCATGAAGGGCTCGCTCCCTCCCCGCATGACAGGGCCCAGACACCGGCTCTCCAGGTGCTACCTACAGAAGCAACCCGCAACCCGTCCACTACGGGACGCCTGCTCCCGGATATCTCTGTATCACTGGCCCGGGCCACCGTCAGCACCATTGCCCGGCCCAGCCGCCATCTTGGACACTGCACCACGAGGCCGCGTGGCCTCCGCTCGACCCCGACCAGGCCCCGGCACCACCATCTACCCCGGAGGTGAACGGACCACTTGGCAGGTCAATGGGAGAAAGAAGTGTCGATGGCTCTCCCCCGCCAGGTGCCGATCGCCCCCAGCCTCCCCGGGCGCTGGCTCCACCACCCTGCTGGGTGTCTGGACTCCCTCATCCCGGACCTCCCGACCTCCAAGTGCGAGGGTCCGGACATCAAAGGGCGCCAGACCTATAACTGAGGCAGCACCAGAGCAGGAAGGCAGTTGTATCCTGGAGTCGAGAGACCCCGTGAAGAACTCATCCTTGACGGACTGCTGGCGCTGCCGCAGCCCTGCCTTGTGAATCATCGTCCTGCCTGCTGGCGCTGCCGCGGCCCTCTGCAACCTACATCGTCCAAGGGACCTGCTGGCGCTGCCGCGGCCCTCTGCAATCTACATCGTCCCAGGGACCTGCTGGCGCTGCCGCGGCCCTCTGCAACCTACATCGTCCCAGGGACCTGCTGGCGCTGCCGCGGCCCTCTGCAACCTACACCGTCCTAGGGACCTGCTGGCGCTGCCGCGGCCCTCTTCCATCTACATCGTAGGGACCTGCTGGCGCTGCCGCGGCCCGACCCTCCAGAACTCCGAGCTCGAGGATTGTGAGCTATCCATCATTTCACCCCCATACCAGATCGGTATCAAGACTTTCCCGCTACCCCCTTTCCCCTACCAAGAGACTAGAATTCCGAGGACCCTCGTGTCCCGACCTCACTGTATCGTGATACCCTGCTTAAAGAACTGCATATAAAGAGCGTTAACCTTATCCCTGTGTGGTGTCTATCTGTGGGGGGGAAGTTACTTGTCTGTACGATCGCTGGAGACGGCCCTCCTCGGAGGCCTCTCCCCTTGTCCTCGGCCGACCCTCCAGGTCCCCGTCTAACATTGGTGGCCAGCGGCGCGATCCGAACCAACGCGTAACGTACAGAAAGTAACTCACCCCACGACTCAACCACAATGTCAACGAAAGAGAGCGGATCCACAGGAAAATTTCTGAATGGAGAAATTAGAAGAATACAACCACAAAGAACTGAAACAATTTTGCATGGAACTAGGCATTGCTACCACCGGGCTGAGCACAAAAGAGGACTTCAAACACGCCCTAGAATCTTGGGCAGAAACGGGTGCGGCTGCACCCCGAAGCCAAGACCGCGAGACACCCGAGACAACCCACACTCCGACGGAAGAAAGGAGAACGGGTCTCTCCCCGGAAGAGATCCCAGAACGAGAGAAAAGCCGACTCCACGAATTGGAGTTGGCGCGGCTCCGGTTGGACGGAGAGCTGAAATTGGCGGAACAAAAGATGAACTTAGAACACCTCCGGCTCCGAGAGGAACGGGAAGAGAAACAGAGGCAGAGAGAACTCGAAGAGAAAAAACTGGCATACAAACACGAGTGCAAGCTAGCAGAAATAGAAATACGGAAACAGAATAAAGATCTAGGGGTGCCCGAGCGCCCGCACACCCCGGGCACTACCGAACCAAAGGTCCACATCCCCAAGGATGTCGTCAGAGAATATTTGCGAAATGACGACATACAGCAGTGGTTCAAGGCCTACGAGATCGCCATGACCTCCCACCGGATTGATCGAAGTGACTGGGGAGCCGGGCTATGGGGGAGGTTCGTCAATGAAGGCCGCGATGCCCTGCTACAGCTCCCAGACCACCTCCTATGACCACATGAAGGCCGCCCTCCTCACTCGATACGGACTCACGCCCGAGATGTACCGCCAGAGGTTCCGCGACTGCAAACGGATCCCGGGTACAACTTGGGTCGAGTATGTGAACTATTTCAGCCGAGCCTTCGAGGGATGGATCAAGGGTAGCCACGTAACAACCTACGAGCAGCTCTTCAACCTCATCGTGTGGGAGCACCTCTCCAACAACTGCTTCATCGAGCTCAGGCAGCACCTCCTTGACAGTAAATTGACTGAACCACGGCAGCTCGCCGCTGAGGCTGACCGATGGGAAAGCACCCGAGTGGCCCGGAGTGGGCCAAACGAGCAGAACAGAACCAACCAAGGTCATCATCGTCCCCGAGGAGGAGGCCAGGGCCGGGGCAGAGACGCCATCCCGGCCGCTCCCGCTAACAACACCCCGCCCCCGGCCGGCCGGGGCAACCCCCCGATGCGCCCGGGATTCCGTGGCAATGTTACTTGTCACCGATGCCAGCGAGTCGGCCACTATGCCAGTGACCCGAACTGCCCAAAGAACCAGACTCCCGGGCCCCGCCAGGTCGCTGCCGCCGCCCTGGGAGAAGAACAAATCTCCGAAGAGCATGAAGAGTACGAGCGGGAGCAGCCCGAGTGGGAACCTGCCGCCATGGTCCTGGCTTGCCTAGGGGGAAGAGACATGATCCCGCGGGCTCCCCTACCCGCCAACACCAGGAAATACAGCCAGTGGGTGAACATAAACGGGCGCAAGGCCGAAGCCCTGCGTGACACGGGGGCCAGTGTGACGGCCGTCCGCTGTCACCTGGTGACCCCAGAACAAATCCTGCCAAACGTTCTGTGCCCCGTCCGATCGGCCGACAATTCTGAGAGCCTGTGTCGGATGGCCTGTGTCCCCTTCGAATGGGGAGGAGTGTCCGGTATGCTAAAAGTGACTGTCCGCGATGATGCCCCCGTGGACTGCCTCCTGGGAAACGATCTCGAGAGCTCCCCGTGGGCGGCCGTTGAAAGAAGAGAGCGCCTGGGGATGTTGGGCCTCCCGGACTGGGCGTGCGTAACAACCCGGTCCATGGCCGCCCGCACCATCCCCAGACCTGAAGAACCCGAATGGCCAGCACCTCCTCCCCCGATCGCTCCAGAGGAAGACACCATCCATACCGACCCCCCGGAACAAACCCAAGAAGGGCCCGCTCAGCCCCAAGACCTTCCAGACCTGGCTCAGTGGCGTCACGAAGGGGGACCCACCCAGGAGCAATTCCGGCAAGAGCAAAAGACCTGTCCCTCCCTCGAGGGACTGCGACAGCAAGCACTCGCCCAGAGCGCGGGAGACACCGCAGGGGCCCACTGGATCTACTGGGACAACGACCTACTGTACAGCGAACAAAGAATCGCGGAGTTGGGGGCCAGTCGAGTGCTGGTGGTGCCCCTCCGCTTCAGAGACTTCCTTTTGAACTTGGCACATGATGTCCCCCTGGCTGGACACTTGGGGCAAGACAAAACATACCACCGCCTGGGAACCCACTTTTACTGGCCAAAAATGAGAAATGATGTCTCCAACCACTGCCGGTCCTGCCCCACCTGCCAGGCCAGCGGGAAGAACGGCCGCAAACTCAAGGCACCCCTGCAACCATTCCCCGTTGTTACCACCCCGTTCGAAAGGGTGGGAATAGACATTGTGGGGCCCCTGGACCCCCGAACAGCACAAGGGCATCGATTCATTCTGGTCCTGGTGGACCACGCCACCCGCTATCCCGAGGCCGTTCCCCTTCGAACTGTAACAGCACCAGTGGTCGGCCGAGCCTTAATGGGGATCTTCTCTCGAGTGGGCTTCCCCCGGGAGGTCGTCAGCGACAGGGGCACGAACTTTATTTCAAAATATATGAAATCCCTCTGGCAGCAGTGCGGAGTCACCTACCGATTCACAACCCCCTATCACCCACAAGGGAACGGATTGGTCGAGCGGTTCAACCGCACTCTCAAGGGGATGATCATGGGGCTGGAAGAACCCCTACGCCGCCAGTGGGACGTGCTACTCCCGTGCCTCCTCTTCGCCTACCGAGAAGTCCCCCAGAAGTCCCTCGGCTTCAGCCCCTTCGAACTCTTGTACGGACACCCCGTTCGAGGGCCCCTCAGCCTAGTTAAAAAAAGAATGGGAAATGGCCCCCCTGAAGACCCCTCCAGACGTCTACAAGTACCTCCTGACCCTCCGCAATCAGACCAGGCGATTCAGAGAGATCGCAAAAGCCAATCTTGAGGCCAGTCAGGAGGACATGAAGAAATGGTACGATCAACATGCCTCCTCCATCAAGTTCGAGCCTGGTCAGCAGGTATGGGTGATGTCCCCCATCGAACCTTGTGCCTTGCAGGACAAATGGACGGGGCCCTTCAAGGTGGTCGAGCGCAAGAGCCCCGTCACCTATCTCATCGACATGGAATCCCCCCGGAACCCCCTCCGGGTCCTCCACGCCAAAAGACTCAAACCACACTTCGTGCGCTCGGAGCTCAGCCTGCTGATGGCTACAGACAGTGGAGCGGAAGAGGACTCCGAGCCCCTCCCTGACCTACTGAGGACCCGTGAACAAGATGGTTCGGTGGACGGGGTCCGACTCTCCGATGCCCTGACCCCGGAGCAGCGCCAAGACTGTCGGGCCCTCCTGCTGCAATTTGCAAACCTATTTTCCCTCACCCCCGGGTTCACCCCCTGGTGCCTGCACGACGTGGACACTGGGGACAGTCCCCCTATCCGAAACCGGGCGTACCGAGTACCAGATCGGGTGCGCGCCTGCATCCAAGAAGAAGTTTCCAAAATGCTCGCACTCGGAGTCATCGAACCCTCGGACAGCCCTTGGGCCAGCCCAGTCGTACTGGTCCCCAAAGCTGCTGCCCCTGGCACCACACCCGAGCTCCGATTCTGCGTCGACTATCGGGGTCTGAACGCTGTCTCCCGAACCGACGCTCACCCCATTCCCCGAGCAGATGAACTGGTCGACCGCATGGGAGCTGCCCGCTACCTAAGCATCTTCGACCTGACAGCAGGCTACTGGCAGATCGGCCTCACCCCCAGGGCCCAAGAACGATCTGCTTTCTCCACCCCGGATGGACACTACCATTTCAAAGTGATGCCATTCGGCATGAAAAACGCTCCAGCCACTTTTCAACGACTTGTGAACCAGGTATTGGCGTGCCTCGAAGAGTTCAGCGCCGCCTACCTGGACGATATCGCGGTATACAGCCGCCACTGGTCAGACCACCTCCGAGAGGTCCTACAGGCCCTCCGACAGGCCGGCCTCACAATCAAGGCCAGCAAGTGCCAAATTGGCCAGGGGTCCGTGACCTACCTCGGACACCAAGAGGGAAGCGGTCTGGTGGCCCCCCTCCAGCTCAAGATCGCTGCCATCCAGTCCTGGCAACCCCCCGTAACCCAAACCGAGGTCCGAGCCTTCTTGGGGCTCACCGGATACTACCGGCGGTTTGTGAAGGACTATGGCAGCATTGTGGGGCCCCTCACGGAACTCACATCCAAGAACCACCCACAAACTGTCAACTGGACTCCCGACTGTCAAGCGGCCTTCGAGAAGCTGAAGGCCGCCATGTGCACCGCCCCTGTGCTCCAGGCCCCCGACTACAGCCGCGAGTTCATCGTCCAGACTGATGCCTCGGACCATGGCATTGGGGCCGTCCTCTCCCAACTGAACCCCGAGGGAGTCGACCAACCAGTGGCCTTCGTCAGCAGACGCCTGCTGGCCCGAGAACAGCGTTGGAGCACCATCGAGCGGGAGGGCTTTGCAATAGTATGGGCCCTTAAGAAACTCCGGCCCTACCTCTTCGGTACCCACTTCCGGGTGCAAACAGATCATCGCCCCCTGCAATGGTTAATGCAGATGCGGGGGGAGAATCCCAAACTATTGCGATGGTCCATCTCCCTGCAGGGGATGGACTTCACTGTGGAGCATCGCCCTGGCCAAGACCACGCCAACGCGGATGGCCTGTCCCGCTTTTTCCGCCTCGACGAGGAGAGTCCCCAAGAGGATGGGTGACTCTCCCCGCCTTCAGCTGGGGGGGACGCATGTTGGACAGGCCCCATGAAGGGCTCGCTCCCTCCCCGCATGACAGGGCCCAGACACCGGCTCTCCAGGTGCTACCTACAGAAGCAACCCGCAACCCGTCCACTACGGGACGCCTGCTCCCGGATATCTCTGTATCACTGGCCCGGGCCACCGTCAGCACCATTGCCTGGCCCAGCCGCCATCTTGGACACTGCACCACGAGGCCGCGTGGCCTCCGCTCGACCCCGACCCTGGGCCTGGCCAGGCCCCGACATCCCGGCACCACCATCTACCCCGGAGGTGAACGGATCACTTGGCAGGTCAATGGGAGAAAGAAGTGTCGATGGCTCTCCCCCGCCAGGTGCCGATCGCCCCCAGCCTCCCCGGGCGCTGGCTCCACCCCCCTGCTGGGTGTCTGGACTCCCTCATCCCGGACCTCCCGACCTCCAAGTGCGAGGGTCCGGACATCAAAGGGCGCCAGACCTATAACTGAGGCAGCACCAGTGCAGGAAGGCAGTTGTATCCTGGAGTCGAGAGACCCCGTGAAGAACTCATCCTTGACGGACTGCTGGCGCTGCCGCAGCCCTGCCTTGTGAATCATCGTCCTGCCTGCTGCCGCGGCCATCTGCAACCTACATCGTCCAAGGGACCTGCTGGCGCTGCTGCGGCCCTCTGCAACCTACATCGTCCAAGGGACCTGCTGGCGCTGCCGTGGCCCTCTGCAATCTACATCGTCCCAGGGACCTGCTGGCGCTGCCCTCTGCAACCTACATCGTCCCAGGGACCTGCTGGCGCTGCTGCGGCCCTCTGCAACCTACACCGTCCTAGGGACCTGCTGGCGCTGCCGCGGCCCTCTTCCATCTACATCATCGTAGGGACCTGCTGGCGCTGCCACGGCCCGACCCTCCAGAACTCCGAGCTCGAGGATTGTGAGCTATCCATCATTTCACCTCCATACCAGATCGGTATCAAGACTGTCCCGCTACCCCCTTTCCCCTACCAAGAGACTAGAATTCCGAGGACCCTCGTGTCCCGACCTCACTGTATCGTGATACCCTGCTTAAAGAACTGCATATAAAGAGCGTTAACCTTATCCCTGTGTGGTGTCCATCTGTGGGGGGGAAGTTACTTGTCTGTACGATCGCTGGAGAGGGCCCTCCTCGGAGGCCTCTCCCCTTGTCCTCGGCCGACCCTCCAGGTCCCCGTCTAACAGGGCCCAAGCCCAGACTGTGGATTGGTATCAGGAACCTCCGACAATACACCCTCATCTCCACCAGCTTCAGGGGAAGAGCCAAGGAGGCTTACATTTGCACTGCAGGAGTGCAGAGGACACCCGGCCACAGTACAGCTGCTGCAGCGGCTGGGCCTGCGAGTGATGCTCTTGGAGACTTCGGTGGGACAAACCCTGCTAGTGCGGGTAAGACTGAGCTGCGGGTCGGAGAACCCCAGGGGAACTGGTCTGTCAGATAGTGCTTCAGCGCTGGAACACTTTTGATTTTTCTAACGGAGTCTGAGTGGGACTCCTGAGACCCAGACTGCTAGTGGGGCCTAACCTGAATTGCACTTATAGTGAATGGTGAATAACTGCTGAGGTAATTGGAATTTTTATGGTCAAGTGTGTCCCCTAACGTGTACCCCATCGACTCCATGTACGAGTTCAAAGTGCATGTAACTTCCCTCCACAACCGAATTTCAAGATGCAAATACATTTGCGTCCGACGTTAACATGTCCTCTTTCAGATCCACCATGAATGGATTGATAATTCAGTTCCTAAGTATGCCGTGCCACCGTCTTTACATGGTGCACTTTCACGTTATCCTGGCTCTGCTGAGCTAGGCCCTGATTCCTGCCATTGAACCACTTTTCCGCCTCTGTCTCCGAAAGCTGCAGCGTGGAGATGAGATGCATCCCTGACCTCTGCCTTACTTCCTGCCAAGCGAGCGGTGCCTGGCTCGGCCTGGTCTGCCTGCCAAAACAGTATTTTGCCTTCAAGTTATCAGCGTAGCCAGCTCAGCCTCCCGTAAACACATTCCTGTCTAGTGAAATAAGTAAATATACCCTCGGCTGCAGAGCAAAGGGCCAAGCCTTCCTGTCGCCTTCATGAAATTCATTGCTCAAGTTACCATAGTAGGCCCCTGTCTTCGAACGCATTGCACTTAGACATGCATACATTTAGTATAGAATAGCCTCTGCCCGAAAAACCTTTTACTCCAGATTAGACATCCTCCAAAAACGAGATATCCGATAAGTTTAGGAACAGGTCGATCTGACCAGCCAGACTTCTGTCTCTTCTGCTAGTGTTAAATGTCAGACACTTAGCTTCCTCTAGATGCACGTCAATCACACGTCATATTAGCTGCGTGCGCATCCAGGCTTTAGGTTTCAGCTGACTCTGCAAGAGTTCTCTAAGCATCCACCCACTTATGACACTTTTCTGTGACGTTCCTAGTTCACGCCTCTGTGCACACCCATGTTCACGCCTTTTTGCTACGCACATGTGTTCTTATCATATACATTTCACTTGTCACGCCTACTGTATGCAATGCTATTGTGTCATTTTACTATATATGCCATGTACTGTGAATAAATCGTTGACATCTTTCCTGACATCTTCCCTTGCATGCCCGAACCCTTGTATTGATGGAACAGATCTCCAGTGACTCGAGTCATTTCTGAATTAAAGCCCTTTCAGACTCAGACACCCCGGACTCTGCCTTTCATTTAATTGAGCTATCCTTGTACTTGTAATTATATGGCAAAATATGATACGGTAAAATATTTACCACATAATTGGCGCCCGAATAGGAACCCCTCCCCCACCCCACGCGCCGGAGATGCGTCGCAGGCCTAGCCCCCTGCCACGGCCGTGACGGACCCCAAGCGCATCCGCAGGATTTCCTGTATCTCCCTCAGGCCCACGGAGGTGACGGAGACTGCGATCGACATCCATACGAGGCGGTGAGGAGTGCGGAGGATCCCGACCAGAGCCCAGCCGAGAGAGCAGCGTCCGAGGTGTCGAGAGGCCCACCTGTAGTGTCGAGGCGCATGCGTAGTGCGCAGCAGAAGCAGACGTCGTCGTCAGTCAGTCCAGTCCAGTCGAGTTTCCGAGGCCTTCCGCTCCGTGCTTCCCGGTGAGTACCGTTGCTGGGGACGCATCAAGACGGGTGCATTGATTTGTATCCGGTCAAGACGGGTTTGGGTTTTAGCAGTGTATCTGTACTGTTTAGCAGTATATCAAGTAATTCCTGTATGCAACGGTTCAATTTTGTTCTCGTTATAGAATTAATGGGTTGTCAATTTATGTTCGAAATGTTTCAATGTGTGTAATGTCATGGTATGAGTGACTGTTTGCATATTATACTGTGTTCATTGTTTTCGTGTCCGTTTTAGTAGCAGCAATGCCTTTATTCTCGAAATTACGGCAGATAGGAACTAGAAAAGGGATACTTGAGGAAGCTGTTCCCATCCCACCCAGGGACACTCCTGGTCATTTTATGTACCACAAGCACGGCTTAGATGCCATTTTATACCTCGACTTGTGGGTGGATTACACGAAAGACTTAGCAGAGAATCAGAGTTGGCCCGTTACAGGGACATGGGATGCCGAGTGCATCATGAGAGTAGAAGAAGCGTTATGGAAAAAGAAAGCCAGACAGTCACAGAAAGATGCCATTGAATTATGGCGTAAAGAATCACATAGACGGACAGAGAAATCACTCAGAAAAGCAGAAAAAAGTAGAGAGGATTCCGAAAAAGCCAAAGAAAAATAACTAATAGAAGAAGGAGAACGAGTTAAAATGGAACAACACGACAGACAGAGTAATGCCGTTATGACAGGACTGTATCCAGTTCTGGCCGAGGGCCTGCCCAAGGCGACCCCGGAAATACCGAAAGATCTGCCCCCTCCATTGGTACCGACCAAAATACGTCATAAGACTGCAGCAGACATTTTCCTTTCTTCCTATTTAGATGATGTAGCTCCCGCATATACTACTGCTCCTGCCCATGTACCCGTACCACCTACGGATCATCAGCCCCCAGGTCCACACCAGCAGACCCCTCCAGGTCCGCTTCCTGCACCCTTACCCGCTGTTCCCCCTGTTATTCACCCGCTTAATCCTTTTGGGTCTGGCGCCGCTCAGGTTCCAACTCCGTTACAACAGATACCGACCCTACAGCCAGGTTATGCTCAAGCTTCCGCCTCTGGAGGTGCTAGAGGAGGTTTCCGTACCCCGCCACAGTTACAACGTATTACAATGAGAGATCTCGCAATGGCACGAACACCTAAAGGAGCTCCAGCCGAAAAACTTCAAGAACAGCTTACAGATTGCAGATATGATCCAGTGCCTGGTAGAACAGGACCCATGTTGTTAGCATCCATACGTTTAAGACGTGTTACTGATTATTTAGTTTTACTGCCAGAAATGCCAGAACATCTAGACAATATGTACCATTTTATTAGAACAGGTGAAAGGTCAGAGTCTGTTGGTGACGCCATGTCACGTCAGAAAGTTGAGAACAAAGGTTTAATCATGCGTTTTTTGGTTAATTGTTTAATAAGGGAACAAGACCAGGTAGGTTTTCCACAAGATGAAATGAATAGATTGACCAGATGGAGCCAGAATATATCTGAGGGCAAACATGATCAAGAGAAATGTGTACATGCTATGGTTAGAAAGATCCGTAAAGAAATAATAGATATACATGCCCGTCGAGAATCTGAAGAGCCACTCGAATCAGACGATCCAGCCTCCTCGCAGGAGGAGGAAGAATCAGAGAATCTAGCAGAAACCTCGCAACAGACAAGTAGAAAAATAATAGCATATGTAGGTAGAGAGAAACTTCCTAGACCGTATCCTATTGATAGGCCCTTCGATAGGCCCATTCGTAAACAAGAAACGTTCGAACACAAGAAACGTTACCTTTGTCCGATACCAGAGCGATGTACCCTCGAACATGTATTCCAGATGACTGACAAAGTACTAAAAGAAAGGATAGGTTACCAAGAACTCAATACCCTACGTGATCAGGAACTAGCCCGGTCCGCGGTACAGTGGGCTGGGGATGACAGCATATATAAAGACGATTCAGTAGAACACACGTTTTTAAGTCTTACTCCAGAAGAACAGCGACTGGCTGGTATATACATGACACAACACCTCATCATACAGTATGAAAACCAAGCATCTGATCCAGGTCCGTTATATAGTTTATTGCAAGACTTACTCCTGAGACGATGGAGAGGGCTAGGTACCGATCTAATTGAAACGATTTTAGAGCAACGTCATAAATATAGAACGTTCTTGACTCCACACCTTGTTTCCGTTCCACCCCCAGTCAGGCAATCATATAACTTTGACAAACAGAATCCTTTACGTGAAGTACATCCAGTCAGGAAAGACGATAATACCCTTGAACGTGTGTTCGTTTACACTCCTATTACAAAAATTTAATTATTAGAAATGAAGAAAATAGTGCCAAGTCATGATAAAGACCCTGCAGGTTTTCACCGTGAAATAAAAGACATGTTACTCATGGGGGATTACACCTATCCCGACATTATGAAAATATTGAAAGTATTGTTGCCTGCCGGTATTTACGAGAAACTCAAAGAAAAGGAATGGGAGGTGGGAGACAAAAAGATTGTTTGGGCTGAATTAGAAACCGAAGAAACTGGTCGAACCCCAGGTTTAGGCCTTGGGGATAAAACTAAAGCATTACCAGGATTGTTAGTACAGGTTTTGCCAAGACTGTTAGCGACTAAAAAGGGGGACTGGGATGCGATCTCAGCCTGTAAACAGAAACATGACGAAGACACTAGTGATTTTTATTCCCGCTTTGAGAAATGTTTTACTATTAATAGCGGCCTGAAACCAAGTAGCGAGTCATATCCACACCTTTTTGTATCTAAATTAGTCGAGAATTCATTGCCCCAGGTTAAGAACCGTGTACTGAAAGTTGAGAGCACATGGCAAGCCAATACGCCTTCACAAATGTTACAAATGTTACAATATCACCAGAACAGAATTAGAGAGGAACATGATCACGAACAGAGACGTATGAAAGACACAAAAATGAAAATGTTAGTTGCTCAGTCAGTTCCAGCAGATGGTCAGAAAAAAGGCGCGACACAGTCAAACAATTCAGCAGCTCCCGTTAAAGGGACATGCAACTATTGTAAACAGCCAGGTCACTATGTAAACGATTGCGCAGTCTTGAAACACAATATCTCCACAGGCAAAACCAAAGAGAGACCACGTCCGCCCAGACAGGATCAGGTCCAGCAGCATGCTCCACAAAATGTACAACCTATGCATGTTCCCCAGCAGGCCGTAGCGGTACCACAGCCCCAACCCATTGCCGCGACTCAGCATGTCACACAGCAGATGTATCAGTATGCCCAATCTGATTATCCCGATTATCAGCAATACACATGAAACAGCCTAGAGAGGGAGGTTGGCTTGCCCCTTATTGAGGTTCCTGTAGATCAAGAGGGTCCTTATGTACACAGCCAGGTATTCGGGAAAGATAGAAAGTTTTTGATTGACACAGGGGCAAGCAGAACAACCATCAGTCATGAAGAGGTTCCAGGGGCACCCCTCTCAGGCTCACAGAATGTTTCCCTTGGATTTTCAGGAAAGCCTATTGTTTTAATGAAGTATCAAAACCAGTACCACTTACAGTTGGTCCACTGTCCCGAACTACTGATTTATTGCTCACAAAATCATGTCCAGAAAACTTGCTTGGTATTAAAACCCTGAAAGCTCTAGGAGCTGTAATTTGTTGTTCTCCGGAAGGAGTTAGGCTGTTCCTTCGTGACTTCAAGGGCCATTATGTGTTGAGAGATTTTGATCCTAGGTTACAGAATGTTCCTGCACACTTATGGGCGAAAGGCCCTACTGATGTAGGTTGTATGCACATTACACCGTACCGTGTTACACTCAAGCCAGGAATTATACTACCACGTATTCGACAATACAAGTTACCACCAGATGCTGTAGTGGCTTTACTGAAAATCATTGACGAGCTCATTGCACAAGGAGTGGTTGTAGAAACCGACTCCAATGTTTGTAATTCTCCTATCATCCCGATTCTTAAACGTACTGATCCAAATGCACCTCCAGTCTATCGACTGATTATTGATTTGCGCGAATTGAATAAGTGCGTGGTACCACAGTATCCTGTGGTCCCGGATATCTCTTCCTTATTGACAGCTATTGATTCAGAGGCGACGTACTGTAATTGATCTGAAGAACGCCTTTTTTAGTGTCCCCATTGATCCGGAAAGCCAGTATCTTTTCGGATTCTGTTTAAATGGCCGAAGCTTCAAATTTGCACGCGCGTCTCAAGGATTCACAGAAAGCCCCAGCATCTACAGCCAAGCACTGAAACGACAACTTGACGATATTCACATGCCTCCCAATACTGCCCTATTACAGTATGTCGATGATCTACTGATCACCGCCCGAAGTGAACCAGAATGTGAACAAGCATCATTGACAGTATTGTTTTTCTTGGCGGACAAGGGACACAAGGTGTCTCCTTCGAAGCTGCAATTCTGCGCCCAGCAAGTTGTGTACCTTGGGCACTTGCTGTCCGAAGAGGGGAGACAGTTGACACCAGATCGTAAACAGTTAATTGCACATCTTCCACAACCCAAGACTCAGAAAGAAGTACGAGCCTTTATTGGACTCACTTCTTATTGCAGACAATGGATTCCACAATATGCATTTCTAGCTAAACCGCTTATACAGTTGACAACACAGGAGGCAGCGACTTCGACTGTCCTCCCTTGGACTCAGGAACATACACAAGCTTTTGACGAATTAAAGAAAGCCTTATGTCAAGCACCTGTTTTAGCGACACCATGTTACAGCAAACCTTTTACACTTTTTGTCACAGAACGCGATGGCACAGCGTTGTCGGTCCTCACTCAGCTTCAAGCAGACAAACATAGACCGTGTGCTTATTTTTCGAGCACATTAGACCCAGTAGCCCAGGCCTTGCCTGCGTGCTTGAAATCAGTTGCAGCAACAGCTCTAGCAATCAGACAAAGTGATTCCATTGTATTGGGACACCAAATGACAGTACAGGTTCCACACTCTGTGGAAGTTCTCCTAAACAGAACACAGACCCAACACTTGACTATAGCACGACTGACAGGTTATGAACTGACGCTATTCCAGCCACACATAGAAATCAGACGTTGTAATACACTGAATCCTGCTACACTTTTACCTTCGAGCACAATAGATCCTACTCCACATGACTGCGTAGATGTAGTCGACACAGTTACGAAACCCAGACAAGACTTGACAGATGTCGCATTACCCGATCCAGACCTGACACTCTATGTGGATGGTTCATGCAGGAGAACAAGTACAGGATAGTTAGTGGCCGCATATGCAGTGACCACTGAAACTGAAGTCATAGAATCACATCGCATTGACACCCTGTCAGCCCAAGTAGCAGAGCTCATTGCTCTGACCCAAGCCTGCATACTGGCCAAGGACAAGAAAGTAAACATATACACAGATTCACGTTATGCATTCGGAGTCGTTCACGACTTCGGTGTCCTCTGGCGAGAGAGAGGTTTTCTGACCTCTCACGGAGCCAAAATCCAGCACGGTCCCCTCATTCAAGCACTATTAGAAGCAATACATTTGCCTACAGCCATAGCCATCATGAAGTGCAAGGCACATACGAAAGTAACAGACAAGATTTCCCAGGGAAACGACTTTGCAGATCAGACAGCGAAATATACAGCACAGACTCATACACAGACAACTAATATGACCAAGACTGATGTATCATCACTGACACACAATATGACAGTCAGGGACCCCGCACTAGATGTCATTGACATACAGACACATGCTACTCCAGACGAAATCAAGAAATGGGCTGAACAAGGAGGGGTCCAGACTGAACAGGGATGGATGACGAGGGGAAAGACCACATGGTTTCTCCCCGACTCTATGGTTCAAGTTATCATCAACACTGCACATAGACCAGCACATTTAGGAGAAAAAGCCATGTTAGGCAGTTTACAGAATCTCTGGTTCAACAAACATTTACGAGCAGCAGCAAAACAGAAAGTGCGTACCTGCATGATCTGTTGTCAGTTTAATCCAGGAAAAGGGATTCCCGTAGAGCAAGGTGGATTTCATCCTCCTGACTATCCTTTTGAAGTCCTCCAGATGGATTATATCCAGATGGACCGATGCCGAGGATTTAAGTATGTCCTCGTAGTAGTATGTGCCCTATCCCGATGGACAGAAGCATATCCCGTTCCAGATTACACTGCCCCGACCACTGCCAAGCAGTTGGTTCATGAGTTTTTCCCTCGATACGGTTTGCCCCGTGTCGTGTACTCAGATAATGGTCAGCCATTCTCGTCCGAGCTTATGAAGCAGGTATCACTCCTGCTAGGATACCAATGGAAGTTCCACTGTGTCCGACATCCCGAAGCAGCCGGATTAGTAGAGAGACACAATCAGACCCTGAAAACTCGACTTGCTAAAGTTTGTAAAGAGAAGGGCGTAGACTGGATAGTAGCATTACCAGTTGCACTTTTTTATATGAGGATGGTAGCCCATTCCAGGACAGGGCTATCTCCGTATGAGGTGGTCTTCGGTAGACCTCCTAATATGTGGGGGACGCCTCTGCCGAGAAAAATAACCGATGTTGATAGTACTATGTTGACAGATTACCTTGCTTCCTTGATGTCTGCACTACAATCATGTCGTTCACAGGTTGCTGCAGCCTTCCCAGACAACACCGATGTGAAGCCACACAAAATCGTCCCTGGTGACCTCGTATACATCCGCAACTTCGATCGGAAGAGTCCGCTGGAGCCCCGCTGGAAGGAGCCGAAGATTGTCCTGCTAACCACCCGGACCGCCGTGAAACTGGAGGGGAGGAAGGGCTGGGTGCATTCTAGTCACGTTAAGAAATTCCATGGACTCTTGCCCAGCCCTGACTCCCAGAACTCTCACGTATCAAAGACAGACATTAAACTCCCTTTTCGAGAGAAAACTCCCCAAGAGGAGTACAAACTGAAACTAAGATCTAGTAAGTCAGACAGTTTAATTGTTTAAGTCCCTCTCGGGTGAAGCGGTTAGGCAGTTTCTGACAATGTACAAGCTAGATCCAAATAGAGAGAGAGATAGACAGGAGATCATGAAAAGAAATCGTTACTGTAAAAATCTCCGTAGTAGGTGCGTCTGCACCCTGATTATTCTGTTTTTTCTGAGTCTTATGATTATTGGCATAAGTGTGGTATTACATATGTTCTTTCCTATTGCACACTCCTTTTCTAATGACACTACAGAACACACGTTTAGTGAGCTACCTCCACATGAACTATCTTATCGACTTGCGCTGCGCAACAATTCATTCATCAGTATGTTACACCATTCCCACCAGACCAGCAATGCTACGAATTGTTGGATATGTGGCCGACTCCCTCCCTATCAGAAATACAAGGGAGTTCTGCCCCTCTTTCCGTACCCGTTTACACACAATGGTTCCTGTGGTGCATGGTTTAGTTTAATAAATTCTGTGAATACTGATTCCATAGTTTTCCAGGGCAATTGGGTATGGGGAAATCTGAACACAGTTATGAATAAGGCATGTTTCCCAGACAAGGAGGGTCTTCCCCAAAGGACAGGGACCGATCTAGAAAACGAAGTGTATGGATTAGGTAATTATACACTCAACCTCATGATTCTGAATATCCAATCCAAAACCAAACCAGACTTGCCATCTATGTCAGTATTACCAGTCAAAGGTGAATTATGTGTCAGAAAGAATGGTTCAGTACACCTAGGTCATAGTGAATGTACTACTGTGATCGAATTCAGTGATAAAGGCAAGTCTACATTCAAAGCTTCCCGCCATTCCTATTTCATTTGTGGCCATACAGCCTATATACGTTTACCTCCAGACTGGGATGGTACCTGTTACATTGCATTCCTACTACCACCTGTTTTTCTAGCTCCTCCTGATTATCACAGAAATTCCCGCCTCGTTCATGTTAGAGCCAAAAGAGACCTTCCATTAGTTGATTATACTGAAACCGCATGGGATCAATATACAGATTTCAATAAAGGATTCTTTCCCTATCTAGGCACAGTATCCAATAGTAAACTGATACGTAGATTAACCAGAACTCTCGAAGCAGTAGTGAATGAGACTACTTCAGCTTTGGGCAACTTAACAGAGGAGCAGTCTGCTATGAGACTTGTTGTTCTTCAAAATCGTCTCGTCCTTGACGTCATCCTGGCAGATAGGGGCGGGGCTTGTAGAGTCATCGGATCGAGTTGCTGTGTTTTCATTCCAGAAAACGTGCCGTCAGTATATAAAGCTATATCCCGTCTCCATCAGATCGCTAGCCAGATTCATCAGAATCCAGGCGCCTGGACTTGGTCCGGTTGGTTCTGGAGTACATTAACAGCCTGGGGATGGAAGCTACTGTCATTCCTAGGGATTATATTGGCCATGATATTCAGTTGTTGTCTATGTCTTCAATGTGGGCCAGCGATTTGCGGCTTGTGCGCCACATCCTGTATTCCCCGTTCAAGTGCACGTTCCCACTCCCGATTAAAGAAAGAAGAACAAATGATGTTATACCAACAGATAGATGGTCTCATGAAAATAGATATATCCTAATGGGTCCGTAGGGGACAAGCAGGGAATGAGGTAATTGGAATTTTTATGGTCAAGTGTGTCCCCTAACGTGTACCCCATCGACTCCATGTACGAGTTCAAAGTGCATGTAACTTCCCTCCACAACCGAATTTGAAGACGCAAATACATTTGCGTCCGACATTAACATGTCCTCTTTCAGATCCACCATGAATGGATTGATAATTCAGTTCCTAAGTATGCTGTGCCACCGTCTTTACATGGTGCACTTTCACGTTATCCTGGCTCTGCTGAGCTAGGCCCTGATTCCTGCCATTGAACCACTTTTCCGCCTCTGTCTCCGAAAGCTGCAGCGTGGAGATGAGATGCATCCCTGACCTCTGCCTTACTTCCTGCCAAGCGAGCGGTGCCTGGCTCGGCCTGGTCTGCCTGCCAAAACAGTATTTTGCCTTCAAGTTATCAGCGTAGCCAGCTCAGCCTCCCGTAAACACATTCCTGTCTAGTGAAATAAGTAAATATACCCTCGGCTGCAGAGCAAAGGGCCAAGCCTTCCTGTCGCCTTCATGACATTCATTGCTCCAGTTACCATAGTAGGCCCCTGTCTTCGAACGCATTGCACTTAGACATGCATACATTTAGTATAGAATAGCCTCTGCCCGAAAAACCTTTTACTCCAGATTAGACATCCTCCAAACACGAGATATCCGATAAGTTTAGGAACAGGTCGATCTGACATGCCAGACTTCTGTCTCTTCTGCTAGTGTTAAATGTCAGACACTTAGCTTCCTCTAGATCATGGGTACTCACAAACTTTCTCTCGGGGGCCAAATTTACACTGTGGTTTGTGTCCGAGGGCCGCACCAGTGGGGGCGGGGTCAGTGGGGGAGGGGGCGGGGCTAGAGCAATTTAAAAAAAACTGACCATGAGGTTGATCACTGATCCCTGCAGCGGACACCTTCGTCCACTGAGCCACCAGACCTGGCATACATATATCTCTCTCGCTCTCTTTCTCTCTCTGTCTCCCTCCCTCCCTCCCTCCCTCCCTCTCCCTTACTCTGTCCCCCTCCCTCTGTCTCCCTTTCCCTCTCTCACTCCCTCACTCTGTCACTCCCTTTCCCTCCCTCACTTTCCCTCTCTCACTCCCTCACTCTGTCACTCCCTTTCCCTCCCTTCCTTTCCCTCTCTCACTCCCTCATTATGTCTCCCTTTCCCTCTCTCACTCCCTCACTCTGTCTCCCTTTCCCTCCCTCACTCTGTTACTCCCTTTCCCTCCATCCCTTACCCTCCCTCCCTTTCCCTGTATCCATTTCCCTCTCTCACTCCCTCACACCGTCTCCCTTTCCCTCCCTCGCTCTCCCTTTCCCTCCTTCGCTTTATCTCCCTTTCCCTCCCTTACTCCCTCACTCTGTCACTTCCTTTCCCTCCCTCACTCTGTCTCCCTTTCCCTCCTTCACTCCCTCCCTCTGTCTCCCTTTCCCTCCCTCACTCCCTCCCTCTGCCTCTCTTTCCTGCCCTCCCTCACCGTCACTCCCTTTCCCTCCCTTCCCCTCCTTTTCCCTTCCTCCCTCCCTTTTCCTCCTACCCTTTCATTCTCTGACTCCCTCACCTGGTCTCCCTTTCCCTCCCTCAAGGTTCATTACGCCACCGGATTTAACAGATATGTATTTTCTCAAAAGCGCTCCTGCCACATTGATGAAATCGCTTTTGACTGAAACATCATGCTAATAAAGTGGAAATATTTTAATAGAGCAGGTGGACCACAGGTAGAAGTGGGGTCATTGCGGCTCTCCAAAAAAAATCTGTCTGTCTGCTGTCTACCTAGCTAGATATCTAGTTGGCGCAGGGTTCAAACCTTGCAGTTGGCCAACCCCTTCTGCACACGGCCACAGGTTGCACACAGTGGGGTTGGGTATAGGGCCTGGGCTGCAACCAGCCCTGCACCTAACCTCATCAACAGCCAAACTGCTGCCAGCAGCCTTGTGTTTTCCACCCACCTATGCCTTGGGGTCAGAAACTCATGAATGTGTCTCCCTCTGCCTGTGGATTTATTTTCACCACACAGTGAATCACAATCGATTTGTGAATAATTTATAAAAATGTGCTTGAATCTGGCATCAAAAATGGCAACTTGCAGGTTAAATGATTTGCGTGCAGGCTTTTACACTGTTTAATTGTGTGTGACTCACGATTTGCATACCTTTGGCTTGCCGTCACCACTTCCCTCAAGTCACAGACTTCTGGGGGTAGCCACCCAAGGCTGCGAATGTTTTTTAAAGTGCATATAAATTGCAAATAATAATATATTCACAATTTTGACGATGCTGCAATAAAATTCAGATCCCTTTCTCACCCTTTCCCTCCTTTTCCCTTCCTCCCTCCCTTTCCCTCCTTCTTTCTTGTACTCCCTCTCCCGGTCTCCCTTTCCCTTCCCTTCCCTTTGTCTCCTCTGCCATCTTACCCTGCCTCTGTGTCAGCCCGGGCTGATACATCTTCGGAGCACACACACATAGCCGCACAAGCCCATTAACAGGTCTTTAAAAGACCATTAGCATGTTAATGAGGCTGTGTTGTTGACCTCTTAGCCCCCTGCAGCTCCACTCTAACTATGACAGGAATCCCCCGGCCGGCCCCCACAGAGCAGCAGAGTCTCCGAGTCGCGCTGCTGTAACTTAGTTTGCAGACACTCTTTTAAAAAAAAAATGCAAACACTGGTAATGATGTGTGCAAGGTCCGCGGGCCGCCAGGGAAGGCTTGCCGGGCCGCCACTGGCCCGCGGGCCGTACTATGAGTAACCCTGCTCTAGATGCACGTCAATCACACGTCATATTAGCTGCGTGCGCATCCAGGCTTTAGGTTTCAGCTGACTCTGCAAGAGTTCTCTAAGCATCCACCCACTTATGACACTTTTCTGTGACGTTCCTAGTTCACGCCTCTGTGCACACCCATGTTCACGCCTTTTTGCTACGCACATGTGTTCTTATCATATACATTTCACTTGTCACGCCTACTGTATGCAATGCTATTGTGTCATTTTACTATATATGCCATGTACTGTGAATAAATCGTTGACATCTTTCCCGACATCTTCCCTTGCATGCCCGAACCCTTGTATTGATGGAACAGATCTCCAGTGACTCGAGTCATTTCTGAATTAAAGCCCTTTCAGACTCAGACACCCCGGACTCTGCCTTTCATTTAATTGAGCTATCCTTGTACTTGTAATTACATGGCAAAATATGATACGGTAAAATATTTACCACACTGCTACCGCTATCAAGAGAACAGTGGAACTGAGGACTGCCATTACACTTCAGTCCTTGACGCCAGGGGGCTATGTGTATTATTTGTGCATGCTGTTATTCACTGTGCTTTTTTATATAAATACTACTTTTGTTAATACAAGAAAGTATTTTACTGGGCACTCGTTTATTGCTGCTATTGAACATATTTTGACTTGCGAGCCTGTGCTCACTTATTGTATCCACCCCACCCCAAAAAAAAACAATGGACTGCTCAACCCGCGCTATCACTGAGAGTCAACTGCCGAAGTTGCTCAGGGTCCATAGTGGGTCCGGTCCTGGGACATGGCAAGCAAAAACGATCAGTTCCCACGGTTGGGCCCAGTAGCTCCTGCTTGTTCCATGGCCCTCTGAATGGACTTTGGACAGCAGTTTATGTCTGTGGATTTTAGTTCTTGCCTACTTGTTACAAGATATATTGTGGGCTTACCCATTTCCTCATGTACAACCCCATTGTTTTTTCATCCATGCGCTTCTCTCCTGCCCACTCCACGTTGCACTCTCACCTGTTGCATCTTCTCCCTACCCCCAACCTCCATATTGCTTACCGTCACCCGCACCCTCTTCTCTAGCCCATTGCTTCCCTTCACCAACCATGTACTCCCCCTTTTGCCTGCTCAATTGTGTGTTTCTCCCCCACCTGCTCCACGTTGCTGTCTTGCCCATTGCTGCTCTCCCCACCGCACCCCCATGTTGCTCCTGCCCCTCCCCCGATTGCATCCCCTTGCTCCCTTTTTGAAAAAACAAACATGCTTTCACATTTTTTTTATTTACTGATCGAACTCAAATCAATAACTAAACAGAAAGAAGCACCTGCATAATTGTCTAAGCATGAGCATACCTTGTATTCTTTAGCAGTGCTGCACAGCCTTAAGGATGCTCAGCAGTATAGTTAAAAAACACTGGAAACGCCGAATTGGTCCAAAGGCAAAATCTACTGGTTGGTTTAGGAGTTTGCAGCTTGGGTGCTCTTGGTGTAAGAATTAAACAATAGAAAATATTTGGTGGAAAACGTACACACTTTTCGTTCTCTCTTAATGGCCTGGTCACACTTGGAAAGCTGAAAAAGAGTGTCTCAGATATTTGCAACTCTAAAGTTCAAACCAGATAGCGGTTATGATTAACATATGGATTTTGAGATTGAGTATTTACGTACCCGCTTCTGAGGGCTGTGATGATGCAGTCGGCACAAAAGCGATGCAAGCACTCCTTGGTGGTCATGGTGTTTTTCAACATATCCAGACATATTGGACACATTAACTCACTGTGCAGGCTTCTGGGAGATACTACGATTTCAAGTCCATCTGTAATTGCCTCCTAGAAACCAAGAGAAAGGCATGTTATGTTATTTACAAAGGCTCAAAGTACTTGCCTGTGCTGAAAAAAATTGAGGACTGTATGAAACAGACTCAAGCTTAAATAATAAACCTATCAACAAAAGTATCATACACGCTGTAACTGCACAAGGTCTGCGGTATTATAGAAGACACAATCCCACAGAACACGTTCAGCACTGACTGAAGACTGTTTATTTTATGAATAACCAAACGGGAAAGGGCGGTCTTGAACGAATATTAGTGGTTGTGAATTTAGATATTTAATACATCACTTTGTAGTTTATTGCATATGTGACTGATATGCCTAGACATGGGTCCTTTGCTCTGTGTGCCACAGGACTCAAGCTATACATCACAGATGTCTCTTAGGTAGGTCTCTCCAGTAGGAGTTCTTATGTTCCCATCTCAAGGGAACCTGACCCAGCAGTCCGGGCTGGACATTCCTAATGGAGCAGGACTCCGCTTTTGGCTAGTCTCTGTCCTGAGTGGCCACAGTGGATGAAAAATGATGGAATGGAATGCAGCCACTGCAATAGCCAATGGTGGAGATTAATTCAATTGTTCCCTTCATCAATTTGTTCTTTCTTGCAGTTGGTCCCAAACAGGCCAGATGGGTGCCATTTGTTTACTTAGTAGCTTTTATCTTTCCCAAGTCATTAAAGTACTTCTATAACATAGGGTGATATTAACACGTCATAGAAACTTCAAAAACTATGCTATACAAATGTTATTGTTTCCATCACAATTAAGTTGAGCAATATCACACTAATTATTATACCTACCACTTCAAATTGAACATGGCCACTGTTGGCCTTGGATTTAAAAAGCTACATTTCTTGTACATCATAGCATATACAAGTTAATTAATAACTATTGCACAACTTTACCGTGAATGAGTTCCATCATGCATTTTTTTGTTTACCTGAGGGGTCCTCTGTAATTCGTACAAACTGAGCTCCCAGGTTTTGCTCAAAGGCTGGGCTCCATTTGCTTGCACAGCTTGAGCCATGGCTAGAAGGAAGAACAAAATGAACATAAGACTTTGGGATCTGGTTACCATGCTATACGAGCAGAGTGGTGACTAGCCCAACGATTTATTCTGGCAGCTAATAGAGAATTATCAAAACATACAATAAGTGTTGCTAAGACCTTACCTGCACAAAGATCGTAATCTTCAGAGAAAATTACACAAGGTTGCAAGGACCACAAATGACATTAGCTAACCTACTGATCAATCAAAATACCATTTTGTTTTAGAAAAAAGAATGTTCTTTCAAGTTTATTTTCATCACTTTTTTGTTAAATCGCCTGCAGAACACAGCATTAGTCAAACCATAGCATTTCATACATTTAAAAATACATAAAATCAAACAAATGGTAGCAGCTGATGGACTAGGGAAGTGAGGATCTTTACAAGTAACAATAGGAATATTCCATGAGAAAGATCAAAGTGGAATGAATCTATCTGAAATTATAACAGAAGAGAGTATATGTGACACAACCTGGGATAGTAGAAGGTGACTGAGCTAGGTGGAAGTAGATTCAAGGTGCAACCATTAGGTATCTGTTAGGATAGCTAGCGGGAAATCACTAATGATTCTGGCTGGGACTATCTCTGTATTAGTCCCCGATTAATTGCAAACTGAATCTCTTCGAATGCATGCTTTCTCGAGCCAAAGGTTTCACATTAATCTGAACAGGTTGTATTATAGTTTGGTCTGGGGAAAAAGCAATGATTGCTGCTGTTCCGGTCCTTAACCTTTACTTTCCTCAGTACATTTACATTTTGGAGACTTATGATTCCTTGACCCACACATTTGCTCAGCTATGCTAAGTTTTTATTTATGAGAACCTCTTCAAAGTTTTTTTGTTTTTTTACGCATGTGTTTTGTTTTTGTTTTTCTTTTTATAATATTTTTTTTAACCCCTTCCATGCTGATGACGAACCCCAGCCGTCATGCACTCGGTGCTCGTGTGCTGATGACGGCTGGGGTTTGTCACAGCCCGCCCCTGTTCGTACTGTTTACAGCACACCAGGAGAATCGCGGCCGCATGGAAAGGGTTAACTCTCTACAATTGTTACAAATACATAGACTGAGTAGGAAAGTGACAGTGCAAGGTGTGTAATGCCCAAATTTTGCATAAAGGAAAAAAAATGATCAGTACCTTGCAGAGTATAATGGCAGCAGCAATCGGAAGAACATGTTCAGCAGTCAAGCATAAACATTAGTATTTATTAGACATAGTTGAATTAGGAATTGCAAATATGTATCAATGACAAGTCAAATGTGTACAAAGCGGAGGTGTGTCGTATTATTAGACTACAGTCCCAAAGAAGCGGAGCCGTCCTATGCAACATAACCACAGCAGTGGCACTAGTGAAAAATTGATCAGTGAGACAGGCATATGTGCCCGATAGTTCTACCTAGCCGACCCCCACAGGAACAATATCACTTGCGGTCTGAGAATATTGATCAGCCCTGGTCTTAGCCACGTATGCTCTGTACGGGCCCCAAATGTCCAATGGTCGAGGCGAACTAGGGAGCAGACTGGAGTACTCTTCACAGTTAACGTTACAGAATGCCAAACTACCAAGCCATGCCTTCAACATAGGGGATCTCTTACTGCACTCTCCCTTTTGGCCAAAAGAAAGCCCAAAGCCGCCAGTTTCCTAACCGCAAGGGGGAAATTGGCCACGTAACCCAGCAGTGCTATTTGAGGGGTGGGGATCAGCTGCATGGAAAGGATGTTGCCAAGAGTGGAGTGAATTAGGGACCAGTATTTTTTTTATAATTCTTTTTATTAAATCGAGGTATCAAACAAAAGATACAGTGCAGTAGAATCACATAGTCTGTAGTACATCTTCAGAGGGGGCGGGAGAAAACCTGGTTACATACATGTTAAAAACATCACAGGGAGGAGGGAACATCAAAAACAAAATCTCTAGGCAGTACACAGATCTCTCCTCTATATTTATTCCACTGATCCCGGATTGAGGCCCATTTTCGGGGACGTCCCCTCGCCATATACATCGTTTTTTCTCGAAACATACCCCAGTCTAAATAGTTTTTCCAGTTCTCAAGGGTGGGAGGCAACTCGGAACCACACAGTTGGACTATATTCCTTTTCGCTATCATGAAGCACAGTGTGGTCCACTGTGTCTGTGCAGAGTTAAGATCAGTGGGTTCCCAGATGTTGAGAAGACATCTTGGAGCCTCCGGTAATAAGGAGACACCTGTAACCTCGCGAATAGTGTCATGAATCTCACCCCAATACTTGACTATGTATCGGCACTCCCAGAGAATGTGCAGGAATGTACCCATAAGACCACACTTACGTCTACACAGTCCAACATCCATCAACCCCATCTGTACAAGGCGAGGGCCGGTGACAGACCCTATGCAGTATCTTCAACTGTACGAGTGGCAATCTTGTAGGAATAGCAACCACTTTTGGGGAGGGCACAGCCAACTGCCAGTCCTCATCATCCAATTCTATTCTGTCCCGTGTCCACTTATCCCTCAGTTCCCTAAGTAGATCCACCCTATTATTAATCAGTTTCTGTAGATCAGGGAGATTGTTTTTTCGGGGAGATGACGTCCAAGATTCTGTCTTCAAGGAGTGATGCCTCTGGCAGGTCCACTTCCACAGGCAGAACTGCCTGTAATGAATGCCGAATCTGCGCATAATGGAAATATTCAGAGCCTGAAAGTGCAAATTCGACCTGCATTTCCTCAAATATTTTTATACGCCCTTTCCCCCACATATCCTTAATAGTTGAAATCCCTATCAGCTCCCATTTATCAATCCCTTAGTGTTCCACAATTTACCTAGTCGTTCCGAGTCAAAAAGAGGGGTAGCTAGTGTTAACTTATCCCTCCACCCCAAAGAACTTGTGGCATTATGCCAAATCTTCATTGCATGTTTAGTTGGCCCCGTCATTCCCAGCCTCATTTGCCTAGAATACAGTGCCCTGTTATAACTACCTCCCGGGATGAGCCACCTATCCATAGCGTATCCGGGATCGGTTACGGGTCCATAACTACAGGGGGTTATGAATGATGCAGCCAGGTTGATCTATAAGAAACCCAGGACTGCCCACTCTTCCCCCCCTGATGCAGGAGCTACATTGGCTCCCGATTCGGCAGAGGGTTGTATTTAAAGGATTGTGCATCGTACACAAGGCGCTGTATGGTAAAGCACCAAGATATTTGAAATCCCGCCTATTCCCATATATACCGGGCAGGACTTTGCGCTCATCGGACGCTACCCTTTTGTCCCAATCCCGTTTCAAACTGGCCACGGTGGGGGGACGTGCTTTCTCCAACACACTCCCAGCTTTGTGGAACAAACTGGCCCCAGAACTTAGGAAGGAAAGCAATTTGCTATCCTTCAGGAAAAAATTAAAAACTGTACTTTTTAAGCAAGCATGGAGCAGACCCTAGGCGCACTACTGGGATCAAGTGAATGCCATACCTCACTATGCAATCTGGACAAAACAGCGCTTAGAGACCCCAGTGGTTATAACGCGCTATATAAGTTAAATAAATAAAATAAATAAATGGTTAATAAGGGCCAACTGAGGAGCCCAATAATAACGTTTGATATCTGGGAGGGCTATACCTCCGTCATACCATGGGAGCGTCAGCTTGGTTAGATCAATAAGGGACCTCCCCTCCCATAGCAAGCTACGCTGTAGCCCCTCTACCTCACGGAAATATCTAGCGGGCACTACATCCAAAATATTCTGAAGGGCATAAAGGAAACAAGGCAGGGGCATCATCTTGAAGAGGGCAGCTCGACCCAAAAGAGAGATCGGAAGTCTCCGCCAAAGAGTGGAGTCACTCCTAAGCCTCCGCAACGGGGGGAAGAAGATTTTCAACATATCTGACTGCCGGATCCAGGGAAATGAAAATACCTATGTATTTGAACCCACTCGTATTAATCTGGATAGGACAGTTTCTCGGAGGAACCGCGGCCTCCCCCTGGAGGACAAACAACAGAGATTTCCCCCAATTGATAGAGAGCCCAGAATTTTTACCAAAAGAGGCCAGAACGTCACATACCACAATAAGGGATTTCCGAGGGGAAGTCAGGTAAAGCAGAATATCATCCGCGTATATAGGGAGATCCGATCTTCCCACTCAGGGGACCACCTTATGCCTCGGATTGATGGTTCCCAGCGAATCCATGCCGCCAGGGGTTACAAAGCCAATGAAAAAAGAAGAGGGGAGAGGGGGCAGCCCTGTCGAGTGCCCCGACCCAAACGAAAGGATGCCGTGACCCAGCCATTAACCCACACCTGGGCGAGCGGCTCAGCGTACAATAAGCGCACCCAGCCAATAAAAGCAGGTCCAAATCCAAATTTAGCCAGGACCGCCCACAAATAGGCCTATTCTACAGTATCAAGTTCCTCTGATTATCAACTTGGTATTGGCCCGAGATCTTACCTGCTTTATGCCACCTCACTCTTAGGCCACATTAGCACCCACATCTTTGTGTGTGTGCTGCACTGCTGTAGAAAAAGTGGAACCCTGAAATTCTCGCAGCGCTGGATATCGCTTCTCCAAGGGAAAAGGTTAAACTATTCCAGTTGTCTCCAGGACCGATCCATAAGCCCCAGAATTTTAGGATCTCCAAACAAGATAATTGCCTATATAATTAACTTATATGAAATGGACTTACAAAGTTAATGATTAGCTAGAAAACCAGACATTTCTGCATTAATTGAAGCTGTGTATATAGGTGCAATTGAGTGGAGACTTATTGCCCAACAGCACAGAGATCTTCCCCTTTCTTCTAGTCTTGAGGCTGCTAGTAGCAGTCTGAATGCATGCCACAGTACACCTGCATGGACTCACCAAGTTTTGACACAAGGCCACAATCAACACAACCATAACATCCCACAAGGACAACCAAACTCTTAACATGCGCTCCCCAACACAATCTGACCTCCCTGCTTCTGGTTTGTAAAGCTTCATGGCATGGGTCCTCAGCCTTTATAGTCCAATATCCATGGGGCCATAACAGAAAGTGTTAATGACCCGAGCCCTGCACTGCACGGATGAGTAGAACAGATGGTGTGGATTCAGGACGCCAACGATACTGGCGGCACATAATATGCGCACATTGACCACTTCCATTGATCCCTCACACTATGACCATGAAAATGGTCTTTTGGCTTTCCAGTTCATTCATAAAGGAGAAAACAAGTTGATTTTAAGAGGGAAAAAAACAAAATTTTAGGGAGATTAAAAAAACATCTAAGACTGTGGCCTTTAATGAGAGCCAGAGGGTCTTCCGTTCTGTAAAAATTCCATAGTGGAACTATTATCAAGTATGATCTAGTTTAGAAGGTATGAAAAGTGTTGCCATTTTCTTCAAAAGAATCACTTCCTCTGAGGTTATAGCACACGACTCTTCCGCTTCTCCTCATGCATTACAAACACATTTTGCTGCTCTGCCACACTATCCTTTTCTCTCTGCACTGTGGAATGCTGCTTCAGGACTTGGCTCGTTCATTCACCTCCATAATTTCGCATGCATTTCATGGCCTACTGTCTTCCACTGATGATCAAATTGCTCTTAAGCCCGGATCTCCCCTTCTTCTAGCAACTATCTGAGACCAGAGCTGCCAAACTTTTCAGCTAGCTCCCCGTATGTACTCGTTGCACTCTCTCCAAACAGGAAAAAATCTCGAAAAGGAGTACAAATTTCAGAAGCGTTCTTTGCATACAACACACTATACATTTTCAATATGCTCCAACCGCAGGTTTCTATAGGTAACTGCATCTCACCTTTCTTGCAATGAAAGTCCTGTGTCATCACCCAAATTCAAACCACGTCACAGAGGACGAGCCTACAAAATAAACAAAATGGTTTATTCAAACGAGAGTTCGTACGGATAAGAAAAGGACAATAAAATATTCAAATCAAAATCACATTACAGTAACCTTGAAAACCCACCTATGCTATATTTCTCTAATATAGGCTTATTCATGTCAATAGTATTAACCAACAGTGGCAAAGAGACCAAAAAGTGTAAGTGCTTAAATATTCCGCTTATGGATGCAACACCACCCAGCAGACATCATACAGCTCCACGATACATGGGGTTTTTAGGAAAGTGCCCCGTTTTGGTATGGTAACCCCTACTTTTGCATGGTATTCGATGCAATTTAGAACGGAAGGGCACTGGGTTCTGCTAACCAGGTGCCGAGATCTAAAACCATCCAATTGTTCCTCCAATTGGCAAGATCTTTAGCATCCCTTTACGTCCCTAGTAGATGGTACCCCAGGTACCTAGGGCATAGATACCAAAGTGAGTTCCTAAGGGCTGCAGCATGTATTGTGCCACAAGGGACCCCACACCATACAGAAAGACTGCCACTAAAGGGTGTGTGTCTTGGTGCAGATGAAGGTGAAAAAGCGATAGCACAGAGCCCTGTGTACCATGCCTAAAAACACTGCATACTGTATATGTAAGTCACCCCTACAGCAACCCTTCCAGTGCTAGGGCAGGGTGCACTATATTGCATGTGTAGACATATCAACTTGCGCAGATATGTCCCTGTGCTGGCCAGTTCAATTCCTGCCAGTGACCACGGAAGCCATTTAAAGTACATGTACTTAAAAGGGCACAGCTACATGATGTTTGTTATCAAACATCTTGTATTAATAAACCCACACTGATTCCAGTGATTGATTTATTAATATATGCACCCAGAGGACACCTTGGAGGTGCTTCCTGAAAACCTACCATCTACTAGTGTGCTGACTGAATGGTCTTAGCCAGCCTGCCACCACAGATGTGTTTCTGACTCCCAGGGGCTAGGGCTTTGCTCCCATGCCATCAGGAACAAAGCCTTCTCGGGCGGAGGACGTTTACACCCCCTTCCACAAGATGACCTGTGAATTAGCATTCCAAGGCAGGGAGCTTCAAAGAGTCCACCGCCTTTGGTAAGCAAATCTAGCTTCCCTCACACAAGAGGATTCTGATCCTCCATGTCCAGGGCCTATTTGGCACCTGGACAGTCGGGAAAATAAGTAATCAAGATACGTGTTCACCTTCAGGTTACTTCCATCCCTAAGATAGGCTACTTGAAATGAATAAGAAAATCAGAAGCCTGCCATCTTTATGATGGCAAACTTAGGAACAACTCTGGGACAGAGTTATGCCCCCTTCCCACAGAAAATGGTCATATAAGCGTGCATAGTTACACTAGGAGTAAACAGCCCATTGGCTACTACCCTACACTCCCCTAAATCTAGTATTTAGGGGAGCCCCTGGCACCAGGAAATCAGATCCTGCTGACCGAAAAGAAAAAGAAGAACTGAAGAGCTGCAAAAAAACAAGAACTGTGAAAGAAGCAAATGACTTGGTGGCACCTGTGCCAGCTTTTTCGCTGTTCCCACCAATTGCGCCAAAGTCGACTCACTCTGCAAGCTCCTGTGCCTTCAAAAGCATGGGAGGACTGCCAGCACTTTTGCCAAGGCTCAGGAACACCAGTGGAGCAGTTTCCCTGCACCTTCCAGGTACCAAAGAAAGAACTGTGAGGACTCAACCGCATAAACCAGACACCAGCCAACACCACTGAACCCGTCACTCCAAGCCCGAGTTGAAGTGGGTCAATGGTGCCACTGTGATCCACCAGCCCTTGTCTCATAAACGTGACAGTCTCTTAAAATGCAGAGAAGGGTGGCAGAGTCTAGACCTTGTCAACCTGGATCTGTCAGAGACCTACCAACTAGAAGGTGCTACTTCAGTACTCGTGTAACTCAGCAGATTTATAAGGGAATGATTCACAGAAGGCTTACCTCACTTTGCTACAATACAGCTGAGAAGGTGGCTAAAGAAAGGCCCCAACTTTTTCTCAATAGCATAGCTCCTTTTGGATACTAGATGGGTCACCTCTTTTGCCCATTACTGAATGTACATAAGGGTAACCTGGAATGGCCATCAGGAACTATTTATTTATTTATTTATAACAACATTTGTAGAGCGCGAACGAAGGCCCTAGGGCATCTCGGCGCTGATAACTGAAATGTTTAACCCACAAGGGGTGCTGAGATGAGAATCAGGATCATAAGTTAAAAAGCCAGGTTTTCAGATTTTTTCGAAAAGACCAGAGGGAAGTGCTGGCCTTGATAGAAAGAGGAAGAGTGTTCCACAGCTTCGGTGCCGCTACAAGAAATCGTCTGTCACCCCAGTGGACCGTTTTGGTTCGGGGGACCACCAGATCAAAGGAGCCGGAGGAACGCAGTGTTCTGGAAGGGCAGTAGGGGGTCAGGTTCTGAGTGAAGAACACTGGTCCACCACTATGTAAGGCCTTATAGATCAAACACAATGACTTGAACTTGATCCTCTTCTTCACTGGGAGCCAATGGAGTTGCCTTATGATGGGGGACACTGATTGGTATTTTGTGGTTCGCCCTAGCAGCCTGGCTGCCGCGTTCTGGATGGCCTGCATTTTCAATAGCACTCTCTCCTGGGCACCTAGGAACAGAGCATTGCAATAATCTAGGGTGGAGAGAACCAGGGCGCTAACCAATGTTTTGGCGGCATTTTCGGGCAAGAAGGGCAGGATTTTCTTAATAAGCCGTAGCTTGTAAAAGGCTGAGGAGGAGATCTGGTTGGCGTGAGGAAGGAAGTTCAAACGATCGTCGAACAGAACGCCCAGGTTCCTCACCTTGTTGACCGGTTCTGGGGGCTGACCCATGGATGAGGGCCACCATAAGGGGGACCACTCCGGGGAAAGATTGCCAAAAATAACGACCTCTGATTTATCAGAGTTTAATTTCAGGCAATTATGGGCCATCCAGCTCCCAATTGCCTGCATACCCTGATTGAATATATTAGCTTTTTGAGGCCCGTCATTCTTGACAGAGAGGACCAGTTGGGTGTCGTCTGCGTAGGATGTTAGGCTCATCCCGTGTGCTCTGATGACATTGGCAAGGTCCGACACATAAATGTTAAACAGTGTCGGACTAAGGGATGAGCCTTGGGGAACACCACATGGCAGTGACAAAGGAGGGGATTCAAATGGTCCTACAGTAACAACCTGGGTCCTGTTAGCCAGGAAGGAGGCAAGAAGATTTTTTGCGTT
The DNA here is from genome assembly GCF_964263255.1 of Lissotriton vulgaris. NCBI lineage: Eukaryota > Metazoa > Chordata > Amphibia > Caudata > Salamandridae > Lissotriton > Lissotriton vulgaris. The sequence goes on along the minus strand of NC_141685.1, from coordinate 817,785,545 downwards.
GCCTCGGATACCTATACTCTCGACACGGTCGACCAAGGTGGTGTGGTCGACCGCGTCGAAGGCCGCCGATAGGTCCAGTAGGATCAGGACAGCAGTGCCTCCCGCATCCCGGATGGATCTAATGTCATCCGCCGCCTTGACCAAGGCGGTTTCGGTTCCGTGAAATCGGCGGAAACCGAACTGAGAGTCGTCCAGGCATTTGTTTTCTTCTATAAAGAGGGAGAGTTGTGCGTTCATGATTTTCTCTACTATTTTGGCTAGTAGTGGCAGACTCGCAATGGGTCGGTAACTTTTGAGTTCTTCTTTATCCAGGGTGGGCTTTTTGAGAAGCGGTTTTATGAGTGTTTTCTTAAGGGTATCCGGGTAAGTGCCTGTCGAAAACATAGAATTGCAGATTTCGGTTATGGCAGAAAGAACTGCTTCCATGATAGGCCGTAAAATTTCTACTACCTCTGATGGCGTCTGAACCAAGGTATCTTTCTGAGAGGCACACAACAGGCTTAAGGCAGCCAAGAACTGCCATGTTATGATTACAGTATCCAAGTGTCACCAGAGGTTCGTCTGGCATGGCTCGAAATGGTTTCAAATTGTCGGTGTCAGAATATGGCAAGTAGCAGAATGAGCACATCATAATTTCTTGATATCCCATGGATAGTATACTCACATATTATGCTCAGGATCTATAAATCAGTTGTTCAATTATTTTTCTACAACCATTTAAACTACTTTATAAATAAAATAAAATACATTTCGGCTAGAATATTTTATGTAGGGCTTCCATGTCAGTGGCCTTTGTTCTTCACATCTAAACTGATGACAGATCACCTTGGGCTTCTACAAACGGTCACGTCATTTTGAATATCCACTAACAAAAATGTAGAGCATCCACTTAAAAATACAGAACTTTGACTTGAAATCAACTTTACACAGTAACATAGTGGGACAAGAGAAAACTATCCATACAGACCACACTGCAAAGAGCATATTCCATGAACCGTGCACAAAGCACTGAACAGCTATTTACTCGACCACCAGAAAGCATTTCGAGGCCCTGTCAGTAGCAGAGCATAGCTCATGGGTCATGATGTGCATCGCAAATAGTCCTGAGATGATGCCTTGTCCTGTGAATTTTTAACATTAGGCAGAAAGTTGTGCAATAGGCCCTCGGCTGAGCTTTCAGCCAACTTTATGGTCTGTGAAGTAAGGTCATTGAGCGTATGGGAAGCATAAACACTATTCTTACTCAAAACAATTTAAATTTTGATGGGGTGATAAGAGAAAAAGTAGGACTTTCCAACAATGAGGAGATGGATTGGATGCTTGAATTAATCTCCACCACTGGCAATAGCTCTGGCTGTATTCCAATCCATCGTTTTTTACCCACCATGCTGCCTCTGTTTGAACCCAGCCACATGCAAAATTGGAGGAAGCTCTGTTTTTGATGAGATGAAGGAAGCAGAAGCCATCCTTTCTTTCCCTGATCACGGTAACATTTTTGTTAGAATAGAAGCGGACAAAGAAGATTTGTGTATTGTGGCATAAACATAATATAATGTTCCTGAAAGAGGTAGTGTGGAGGGAGAACAAAAGAATCTTGGAGAGAGCACCAACATCATGTAGGAAGGTGGTGGAGGAGCAATGAGCACCAAGAAACATTGACTGATATCTAAAAAGAGACAGAGGTCCTAGCTTGTAAGATGTCTAGCAGATTAATTATCACAGGCTAAAAATAAAGGCTGTGTTTTTTCTTCAGTGTCCAGCCGGACCTAGAAGTATTTATTTCAAAAATAGTAGGGATGGGTAGAATAAAGCGAAAACAATTCGCACATAAATAACTGGGCACAAGCCTGTACCGAGTCAAGGGAAGACAATACAAAGAAAAGACAAAGAATTCACAGGCAAACAAGGAGAACAGGGTGGCTTATAATACAATGCAAGAAATTCTTGAATAAGCACAAACCCACAGTAACTGCCGAGAAAGTTAAAAATTATACAACAAGCAGTACTGTAAAACAGTCGACGAACGTTTCGATCCCTATCTCCAATAATACAGTGGGATCATCTTCAGGACTAAGGTTGAACTTTGCCTGATTAGTCAAGTGAGCCTGTAGGGTATAAACAGGAAGAGAAAGAAAAAAGAAAAGTTTCTGTACCAATTATTTACAGAATGAGTGCTCAAAAAGCTAAAGTGCTCGTCAACAACCGGTTTTGTCATGCAATGATGCAACATGTGCACATGCAGTTGGATCCAAAGGGCACGGAACGCACTGTGCTCGTGTTTGGGTTGCGAGAAAAAGGCTTACCGCGTACATTTTGTGGCATTGGTGCTTAGTGGCGGGGAATATGGTGTTGGGAGAGGAATTATCGTAGTGATAGATGCCTGGGGTGAAATGAGGGACCCAGTATGAATGGGTAATTACCACGAGCTGTGCTGGGTGGGCCAGTCGTGGTTGAACAGGGCTTCAATGTTAAACAGTTCCGATTTAAGGTTGGTGCCTGTAAGGAATTATTGAGGTCAATATTAGCGTATGGCACATAAGGTAGCATTTAGAAAAATTCAAATGAGAACCCATAATTACCGGGAGTCGATTCAGTGGAATCGAAATGAAGATAAGGGCCTGCCAAAACCAGGTCGGGTAGAGTGTGACCTGAAGGGGAGGCATTAAAAACTAGAGTTACAATTGTTGCTGTGGCATCAGCGAGGTGACTACAGTGCAGTAAGTGAAAGCCAACCATTACCGATAGAGCCTAATGTTGAGCATGGGCTCGATGCGGGACTTCAGTTGGAAGTAATAGCCTGTAAACAAAACGACATAGGTTGATGGTGGGGAGTGAAGGGCAAGGAGCTGCAATTGGTGATATGTGCAGTCAAAAGATATTTAGTACCGTGACCGGGGGTCTGTTCCACATACGGCGCTCGATAATACGGGCCGTTTCCATGCGAGTCTGAAAAAAATAGCGTGCATGAATTATATACCGAGCCATACTGGACTCTTTTGGTTCCCAAAGGGGGCGCCAGGGTTCTTACATGGGCTTACCTTAGTGTACTCGTAGAGGGGCCTCGATGGGATCCCGTCTTAGGTAGCGCAGTGGCTGGATGCTAGGCGTCTGTATTCAGAGACGCCTGATATGCTGTGTCGGGGTAGTGAACACTGAGGATGGACTAATTGGGAATCGGCAAGGGTGCCGATATTGAACGCCATCTTGGAGTGGTAGATGGTTGGAACCATGAATATGGGGTGACCAGTGAAAGTGATTAGTGGTGCGCAAACAGCCCGGGGCACCTGCTGTTTGGTTATAAACAAGCTAGGGTGCTCTGCCTGAACCGTGAGAGTGGCAACGAACGAACGACTCAAGAGTGAGTTGTGCCGGTATGAGCGCCATTTTGGGTTGGTGAGGCGCAGAAAGGGTGAAAGTGAAAAAGGCCACAAAGCGTTTCACAATGCACATGATCTCAAGTTAATTCTGTTAAAACCATGCAAATTCAAGCCAACTGACATTTCAAAATTGTTACATTTTAGGAACAGACAATTATTATGTAAGCTCATGCACCGAGAGAGGAGGCATAATTGAACAGCTCATATTAGGCTTGTCCAGTCTTCAGTTCTGTTGAGGCCATCCTGAATGGAGTTGAACTGTATGATGGACTTCAGCTCTTCTTTATTCAGTAATTGTCCCATGTTGCCGCCTCTCGGAGGGAGTCTCAGTACTTTCAAGACAGTCCATTTCAGTTCATTGTCAGAGTGTCTTTGAGCTGCAAAATGTTCCACCAGGGGTGCATTTAGGGTACCACACCGGATGCGGCTCCTATGTTGTCCAATACGGATTTTTACCTTTTGGCTGGTCTGTCCTATGTACACCTTTTGGCAAGGGCACACAATTAGGTAAATAACGTTGCAGGTGTTACAGTTGGAGAAGGAACGACATTGTATAGTGATGTTGTTAAATGTAAAGCTTTTTCCTTCTATAGTGCTGTCACAATTGTTACACCCACCACATTTTGCATGCCCGACAATGGGGGACAGACCCCATACATTTTCAAGTGTAGATGATGGTAAAGGAGCAGGTAACGCAGCTCTTACAAGGTGATCCCTGAGATTTTTACTCTTTTTAAAGGCAAATACAGGTTTCTCAAAGGAAAGGACACCTGTATTGAGTATTGACCAATGCCTCAGGATACTTTTTCTTAGTTGGTTTGAGATAGGTGAAAAAGTGGATACGCACGGTATGCGTTTAGAGTTAGTTTTTTCTTTTGGTGTAAGTAAGACTTCCCTGGGGCAGTACCACGCCCGCTTGGTGGCGTTTTTAATTAATTTCTTTGGGTACCCTCTGTCTCTGAGTTTGGTTGCCAAGGTGGTGGCTTCTCGGAAGTAATCCTCTTTACAAGAGCAATTACGCCTGATTCGCAAAAATTGCGAGTATGGTAATGAGTCGCGTAATGCTCTTGGGTGGTTACTGTTGTAGGCCAGAAGAGTGTTTTTCTCAGTGGGCTTACGGTAGAGGCGTGTCAATAGGGAACCTTCACTGTGATAAATGGACAAATCCAAGAAGGAGATGGAGTCATGATCAGTGGTGATAGTAAAGGTGAGGCCCAGACAATTATTATTCAGCCAGTGTAAGAATTGGCGCAGGCAATCGTCACTTCCAGTCCAAATGATGAAAATGTCATCGATATACCTACGCCAAAACTTCACTCCTGAAAAAAAGGGATTGGTAGGATTGATGATCACATTGGTCTCTATTTCATCCATAAACAAAATCGCCAGATTCGGAGCAAAAATTGCGCCCATGGCGGTCCCCTTGATCTGTTCATAGAAGTTGCCATTGAAGAGGAAAAAATTCCTCGTAAGGCATATCTCTAAGAGTTGAAGAATGAACATACTGGGTACAGCATGTGGTCGAGGTCGTGAGTCCAAAATCTTTTTAATCACTAACAGTGCTGTAGTCTGAGGGATGTTAGTGTATAAGGACTCGATGTCCATGGTCACCAGAGTTTCAGTCATAGGGTTGTACGGATGATGTTCAATCATGTTAATCATGTGCATTGAGTCCTTTATGTAACATTGCGTGACGGGGACAAAATCTTTAATGAAAAAGTCTACGTAAGAACCTAATGGTTCCAAAATGGATCCGCAAGCTGAAACAATGGGGCGGCCAGGAGGGTTTATTTGATCTTTATGAATTTTAGGTAACGTGTATATTACCGGAATTCTTGGTGATTTTACATTCAGGAAATTATATTCTTTTTTTGATAGAAAACCTGCTTCAAGACCCTCTTTCGTGATTTTTTGTATTAGGCTCTGTATATCTTTACTGGGATTGTGACTCAGTCTTTTGTAGTGTTCCTTATTCTCAAGTTGTCGCATTATTTCTGACACATATGCAGTTTTTTCTTGCAATACGATACCTCCGCCCTTATCCGCACTTTTAATTATGAGGTTATCATTGGTTTTGAGTTGGGAAATTGCATTTTTCTCTTCCCTAGAGATGTTATATGGTATAAACATTTTCTTGTTTTGGAATTTCTGCAATTCCTTCAGAATTATTTTCTCGAAAGTGACCACTTCTGTTGGAATCATACTTGCAGAAGGCGAGAAGATAGATGGTGGTCGGAAAGGAGTGTTAGTGACCCTTTCTGGTGTGGGATGCAACTGAAAGAAGGCTTGTAGACGGATGTGTCTAAAAAATCTCATAAGTTCAGTTTGTAAATCCATATAGTTGGGTGGAATTGTTGGCACAAAAGAAAGGCCCTTCATGAGTAATGAAAGCTCTTCTTGTGCCAGTGTGTATTTGGAAAGATTAAAAATAGGAATGCTGTCAGTTCCTTGTGGCGGAGCTTGTATTCCGCTCACCATTGGTAATAGTTGTTGCGAGTCCTGCGCTCGCCCGGGGGGTAATTCCATCTCTGGGTTTTCTTGACCTTCCCACGCTGTGGTGGGTCCTGGCCGCCTCTGGCTAAAAAAGAGTTCTGATTCAGACCACCTCTTCGTGCACCACTGCCACCTTCCCCAGGATCAGAACTATCAGAAGATTCGGCAGAGGTGTCTGAAAATCCTACCAAATTCTGGCGTCTGTTATAGCGGCCCCAAGGGCGGCTGTTTTGGTAGCGGGGGTATGTTTTATTAATATAAAAATCTTTCTGCAAGTAAGGATAAGTGTTCTCAATGTTATATAGTTTCACGTCCTTTTTAATTTTATTTGACTTTTTATTTTGTTCAATCCTGTGGAACTCGGCCACAGTTTTGTCAACTTGCTCAAGTAGTTTTTTTGCGTCTGCACTAGGATCAGAATCTGTTAATTGTTTTAGGAGGTCTGCGATTTCTGTTTCCAGAGATTTAAGAGTTTCACTTGCAATGTCTATGCCAAGGGCTAGCCAATGGCGTGAACAGGTTGTGCCTATGAAACTGAAGTTTTGAATATATTTCGGATTATCGGTAAAAATTCCCGGGATATTTCGGACTTGTAAACCCAACGGGATCACATTAGCTTTTAAATAATCAGTCAGCATTAAGATCATGAGTTCTAACCGAACTTGCTTCTTTTTCAGTTTTTCTAGTTGCTCTGGAATGGAGTCATTTACTGAGATCGGAGCTTCTGGGGTCTCTGACAATAGAGAAGGGCGTGAGCATAGTTGTTTCAAATAGTCGTCTGTATAGAGTGGTGTGTTGACTGACATATTAGGGAGATAAGTGTGGGGAAGGGGTTACTGGATGTGAGTGATAGGGGAAGACAAGGTGTTAGGACTGGCCCGCCCCCTGAGACGAGGTGGGCAAGGGAATAGAAACCCTTGCAATCTAGCGATTGCGCTAATTGTAGGTTTAGTATACAAGGGAACCCAAAATAATGGCCAAGGACCATGGGTTAGACTACTTATTTTTATGTTACAAAGGTCCTAGCTTGTAAGATGTCTAGCAGATTAATTATCACAGGCTAAAAATAAAGGCTGTGTTTTTTCTTCAGTGTCCAGCCGGACCTAGAAGTATTTATTTCAAAAATAGTAGGGATGGGTAGAATAAAGCGAAAACAATTCGCACATAAATAACTGGGCACAAGCCTGTACCGAGTCAAGGGAAGACAATACAAAGAAAAGACAAAGAATTCACAGGCAAACAAGGAGAACAGGGTGGCTTATAATACAATGCAAGAAATTCTTGAATAAGCACAAACCCACAGTAACTGCCGAGAAAGTTAAAAATTATACAACAAGCAGTACTGTAAAACAGTCGACGAACGTTTCGATCCCTATCTCCAATAATACAGTGGGATCATCTTCAGGACTAAGGTTGAACTTTGCCTGATTAGTCAAGTGAGCCTGTAGGGTATAAACAGGAAGAGAAAGAAAAAAGAAAAGTTTCTGTACCAATTATTTACAGAATGAGTGCTCAAAAAGCTAAAGTGCTCGTCAACAACCGGTTTTGTCATGCAATGATGCAACATGTGCACATGCAGTTGGATCCAAAGGGCACGGAACGCACTGTGCTCGTGTTTGGGTTGCGAGAAAAAGGCTTACCGCGTACATTTTGTGGCATTGGTGCTTAGTGGCGGGGAATATGGTGTTGGGAGAGGAATTATCGTAGTGATAGATGCCTGGGGTGAAATGAGGGACCCAGTATGAATGGGTAATTACCACGAGCTGTGCTGGGTGGGCCAGTCGTGGTTGAACAGGGCTTCAATGTTAAACAGTTCCGATTTAAGGTTGGTGCCTGTAAGGAATTATTGAGGTCAATATTAGCGTATGGCACATAAGGTAGCATTTAGAAAAATTCAAATGAGAACCCATAATTACCGGGAGTCGATTCAGTGGAATCGAAATGAAGATAAGGGCCTGCCAAAACCAGGTCGGGTAGAGTGTGACCTGAAGGGGAGGCATTAAAAACTAGAGTTACAATTGTTGCTGTGGCATCAGCGAGGTGACTACAGTGCAGTAAGTGAAAGCCAACCATTACCGATAGAGCCTAATGTTGAGCATGGGCTCGATGCGGGACTTCAGTTGGAAGTAATAGCCTGTAAACAAAACGACATAGGTTGATGGTGGGGAGTGAAGGGCAAGGAGCTGCAATTGGTGATATGTGCAGTCAAAAGATATTTAGTACCGTGACCGGGGGTCTGTTCCACATACGGCGCTCGATAATACGGGCCGTTTCCATGCGAGTCTGAAAAAAATAGCGTGCATGAATTATATACCGAGCCATACTGGACTCTTTTGGTTCCCAAAGGGGGCGCCAGGGTTCTTACATGGGCTTACCTTAGTGTACTCGTAGAGGGGCCTCGATGGGATCCCGTCTTAGGTAGCGCAGTGGCTGGATGCTAGGCGTCTGTATTCAGAGACGCCTGATATGCTGTGTCGGGGTAGTGAACACTGAGGATGGACTAATTGGGAATCGGCAAGGGTGCCGATATTGAACGCCATCTTGGAGTGGTAGATGGTTGGAACCATGAATATGGGGTGACCAGTGAAAGTGATTAGTGGTGCGCAAACAGCCCGGGGCACCTGCTGTTTGGTTATAAACAAGCTAGGGTGCTCTGCCTGAACCGTGAGAGTGGCAACGAACGAACGACTCAAGAGTGAGTTGTGCCGGTATGAGCGCCATTTTGGGTTGGTGAGGCGCAGAAAGGGTGAAAGTGAAAAAGGCCACAAAGCGTTTCACAATGCACATGATCTCAAGTTAATTCTGTTAAAACCATGCAAATTCAAGCCAACTGACATTTCAAAATTGTTACATTTTAGGAACAGACAATTATTATGTAAGCTCATGCACCGAGAGAGGAGGCATAATTGAACAGCTCATATTAGGCTTGTCCAGTCTTCAGTTCTGTTGAGGCCATCCTGAATGGAGTTGAACTGTATGATGGACTTCAGCTCTTCTTTATTCAGTAATTGTCCCATGTTGCCGCCTCTCGGAGGGAGTCTCAGTACTTTCAAGACAGTCCATTTCAGTTCATTGTCAGAGTGTCTTTGAGCTGCAAAATGTTCCACCAGGGGTGCATTTAGGGTACCACACCGGATGCGGCTCCTATGTTGTCCAATACGGATTTTTACCTTTTGGCTGGTCTGTCCTATGTACACCTTTTGGCAAGGGCACACAATTAGGTAAATAACGTTGCAGGTGTTACAGTTGGAGAAGGAACGACATTGTATAGTGATGTTGTTAAATGTAAAGCTTTTTCCTTCTATAGTGCTGTCACAATTGTTACACCCACCACATTTTGCATGCCCGACAATGGGGGACAGACCCCATACATTTTCAAGTGTAGATGATGGTAAAGGAGCAGGTAACGCAGCTCTTACAAGGTGATCCCTGAGATTTTTACTCTTTTTAAAGGCAAATACAGGTTTCTCAAAGGAAAGGACACCTGTATTGAGTATTGACCAATGCCTCAGGATACTTTTTCTTAGTTGGTTTGAGATAGGTGAAAAAGTGGATACGCACGGTATGCGTTTAGAGTTAGTTTTTTCTTTTGGTGTAAGTAAGACTTCCCTGGGGCAGTACCACGCCCGCTTGGTGGCGTTTTTAATTAATTTCTTTGGGTACCCTCTGTCTCTGAGTTTGGTTGCCAAGGTGGTGGCTTCTCGGAAGTAATCCTCTTTACAAGAGCAATTACGCCTGATTCGCAAAAATTGCGAGTATGGTAATGAGTCGCGTAATGCTCTTGGGTGGTTACTGTTGTAGGCCAGAAGAGTGTTTTTCTCAGTGGGCTTACGGTAGAGGCGTGTCAATAGGGAACCTTCACTGTGATAAATGGACAAATCCAAGAAGGAGATGGAGTCATGATCAGTGGTGATAGTAAAGGTGAGGCCCAGACAATTATTATTCAGCCAGTGTAAGAATTGGCGCAGGCAATCGTCACTTCCAGTCCAAATGATGAAAATGTCATCGATATATCAGCAGGTGCCCCGGGCTGTTTGCGCACCACTAATCACTTTCACTGGTCACCCCATATTCATGGTTCCAACCATCTACCACTCCAAGATGGCGTTCAATATCGGCACCCTTGCCGATTCCCAATTAGTCCATCCTCAGTGTTCACTACCCCGACACAGCATATCAGGCGTCTCTGAATACAGACGCCTAGCATCCAGCCACTGCGCTACCTAAGACGGGATCCCATCGAGGCCCCTCTACGAGTACACTAAGGTAAGCCCATGTAAGAACCCTGGCGCCCCCTTTGGGAACCAAAAGAGTCCAGTATGGCTCGGTATATAATTCATGCACGCTATTTTTTTCAGACTCGCATGGAAACGGCCCGTATTATCGAGCGCCGTATGTGGAACAGACCCCCGGTCACGGTACTAAATATCTTTTGACTGCACATATCACCAATTGCAGCTCCTTGCCCTTCACTCCCCACCATCAACCTATGTCGTTTTGTTTACAGGCTATTACTTCCAACTGAAGTCCCGCATCGAGCCCATGCTCAACATTAGGCTCTATCGGTAATGGTTGGCTTTCACTTACTGCACTGTAGTCACCTCGCTGATGCCACAGCAACAATTGTAACTCTAGTTTTTAATGCCTCCCCTTCAGGTCACACTCTACCCGACCTGGTTTTGGCAGGCCCTTATCTTCATTTCGATTCCACTGAATCGACTCCCGGTAATTATGGGTTCTCATTTGAATTTTTCTAAATGCTACCTTATGTGCCATACGCTAATATTGACCTCAATAATTCCTTACAGGCACCAACCTTAAATCGGAACTGTTTAACATTGAAGCCCTGTTCAACCACGACTGGCCCACCCAGCACAGCTCGTGGTAATTACCCATTCATACTGGGTCCCTCATTTCACCCCAGGCATCTATCACTACGATAATTCCTCTCCCAACACCATATTCCCCGCCACTAAGCACCAATGCCACAAAATGTACGCGGTAAGCCTTTTTCTCGCAACCCAAACACGAGCACAGTGCGTTCCGTGCCCTTTGGATCCAACTGCATGTGCACATGTTGCATCATTGCATGACAAAACCGGTTGTTGACGAGCACTTTAGCTTTTTGAGCACTCATTCTGTAAATAATTGGTACAGAAACTTTTCTTTTTTCTTTCTCTTCCTGTTTATACCCTACAGGCTCACTTGACTAATCAGGCAAAGTTCAACCTTAGTCCTGAAGATGATCCCACTGTATTATTGGAGATAGGGATCGAAACGTTCGTCGACTGTTTTACAGTACTGCTTGTTGTATAATTTTTAACTTTCTCGGCAGTTACTGTGGGTTTGTGCTTATTCAAGAATTTCTTGCATTGTATTATAAGCCACCCTGTTCTCCTTGTTTGCCTGTGAATTCTTTGTCTTTTCTTTGTATTGTCTTCCCTTGACTCGGTACAGGCTTGTGCCCAGTTATTTATGTGCGAATTGTTTTCGCTTTATTCTACCCATCCCTACTATTTTTGAAATAAATACTTCTAGGTCCGGCTGGACACTGAAGAAAAAACACAGCCTTTATTTTTAGCCTGTGATAATTAATCTGCTAGACATCTTACAAGCTAGGACCTTTGTAACATAAAAATAAGTAGTCTAACCCATGGTCCTTGGCCATTATTTTGGGTTCCCTTGTATACTAAACCTACAATTAGCGCAATCGCTAGATTGCAAGGGTTTCTATTCCCTTGCCCACCTCGTCTCAGGGGGCGGGCCAGTCCTAACACCTTGTCTTCCCCCTATCACTCACATCCAGTAACCCCTTCCCCACACTTATCTCCCTAATATGTCAGTCAACACACCACTCTATACAGACGACTATTTGAAACAACTATGCTCACGCCCTTCTCTATTGTCAGAGACCCCAGAAGCTCCGATCTCAGTAAATGACTCCATTCCAGAGCAACTAGAAAAACTGAAAAAGAAGCAAGTTCGGTTAGAACTCATGATCTTAATGCTGACTGATTATTTAAAAGCTAATGTGATCCCGTTGGGTTTACAAGTCCGAAATATCCCGGGAATTTTTACCGATAATCCGAAATATATTCAAAACTTCAGTTTCATAGGCACAACCTGTTCACGCCATTGGCTAGCCCTTGGCATAGACATTGCAAGTGAAACTCTTAAATCTCTGGAAACAGAAATCGCAGACCTCCTAAAACAATTAACAGATTCTGATCCTAGTGCAGACGCAAAAAAACTACTTGAGCAAGTTGACAAAACTGTGGCCGAGTTCCACAGGATTGAACAAAATAAAAAGTCAAATAAAATTAAAAAGGACGTGAAACTATATAACATTGAGAACACTTATCCTTACTTGCAGAAAGATTTTTATATTAATAAAACATACCCCCGCTACCAAAACAGCCGCCCTTGGGGCCGCTATAACAGACGCCAGAATTTGGTAGGATTTTCAGACACCTCTGCCGAATCTTCTGATAGTTCTGATCCTGGGGAAGGTGGCAGTGGTGCACGAAGAGGTGGTCTGAATCAGAACTCTTTTTTAGCCAGAGGCGGCCAGGACCCACCACAGCGTGGGAAGGTCAAGAAAACCCAGAGATGGAATTACCCCCCGGGCGAGCGCAGGACTCGCAACAACTATTACCAATGGTGAGCGGAATACAAGCTCCGCCACAAGGAACTGACAGCATTCCTATTTTTAATCTTTCCAAATACACACTGGCACAAGAAGAGCTTTCATTACTCATGAAGGGCCTTTCTTTTGTGCCAACAATTCCACCCAACTATATGGATTTACAAACTGAACTTATGAGATTTTTTAGACACATCCGTCTACAAGCCTTCTTTCAGTTGCATCCCACACCAGAAAGGGTCACTAACACTCCTTTCCGACCACCATCTATCTTCTCGCCTTCTGCAAGTATGATTCCAACAGAAGTGGTCACTTTCGAGAAAATAATTCTGAAGGAATTGCAGAAATTCCAAAACAAGAAAATGTTTATACCATATAACATCTCTAGGGAAGAGAAAAATGCAATTTCCCAACTCAAAACCAATGATAACCTCATAATTAAAAGTGCGGATAAGGGCGGAGGTATCGTATTGCAAGAAAAAACTGCATATGTGTCAGAAATAATGCGACAACTTGAGAATAAGGAACACTACAAAAGACTGAGTCACAATCCCAGTAAAGATATACAGAGCCTAATACAAAAAATCACGAAAGAGGGTCTTGAAGCAGGTTTTCTATCAAAAAAAGAATATAATTTCCTGAATGTAAAATCACCAAGAATTCCGGTAATATACACGTTACCTAAAATTCATAAAGATCAAATAAACCCTCCTGGCCGCCCCATTGTTTCAGCTTGCGGATCCATTTTGGAACCATTAGGTTCTTACGTAGACTTTTTCATTAAAGATTTTGTCCCCGTCACGCAATGTTACATAAAGGACTCAATGCACATGATTAACATGATTGAACATCATCCGTACAACCCTATGACTGAAACTCTGGTGACCATGGACATCGAGTCCTTATACACTAACATCCCTCAGACTACAGCACTGTTAGTGATTAAAAAGATTTTGGACTCACGACCTCGACCACATGCTGTACCCAGTATGTTCATTCTTCAACTCTTAGAGATATGCCTTACGAGGAATTTTTTCCTCTTCAATGGCAACTTCTATGAACAGATCAAGGGGACCGCCATGGGCGCAATTTTTGCTCCGAATCTGGCGATTTTGTTTATGGATGAAATAGAGACCAATGTGATCATCAATCCTACCAATCCCTTTTTTTCAGGAGTGAAGTTTTGGCGTAGGTATATCGATGACATTTTCATCATTTGGACTGGAAGTGACGATTGCCTGCGCCAATTCTTACACTGGCTGAATAATAATTGTCTGGGCCTCACCTTTACTATCACCACTGATCATGACTCCATCTCCTTCTTGGATTTGTCCATTTATCACAGTGAAGGTTCCCTATTGACACGCCTCTACCGTAAGCCCACTGAGAAAAACACTCTTCTGGCCTACAACAGTAACCACCCAAGAGCATTACGCGACTCATTACCATACTCGCAATTTTTGCGAATCAGGCGTAATTGCTCTTGTAAAGAGGATTACTTCCGAGAAGCCACCACCTTGGCAACCAAACTCAGAGACAGAGGGTACCCAAAGAAATTAATTAAAAACGCCACCAAGCGGGCGTGGTACTGCCCCAGGGAAGTCTTACTTACACCAAAAGAAAAAACTAACTCTAAACGCATACCGTGCGTATCCACTTTTTCACCTATCTCAAACCAACTAAGAAAAAGTATCCTGAGGCATTGGTCAATACTCAATACAGGTGTCCTTTCCTTTGAGAAACCTGTATTTGCCTTTAAAAAGAGTAAAAATCTCAGGGATCACCTTGTAAGAGCTGCGTTACCTGCTCCTTTACCATCATCTACACTTGAAAATGTATGGGGTCTGTCCCCCATTGTCGGGCATGCAAAATGTGGTGGGTGTAACAATTGTGACAGCACTATAGAAGGAAAAAGCTTTACATTTAACAACATCACTATACAATGTCGTTCCTTCTCCAACTGTAACACCTGCAACGTTATTTACCTAATTGTGTGCCCTTGCCAAAAGGTGTACATAGGACAGACCAGCCAAAAGGTAAAAATCCGTATTGGACAACATAGGAGCCGCATCCGGTGTGGTACCCTAAATGCACCCCTGGTGGAACATTTTGCAGCTCAAAGACACTCTGACAATGAACTGAAATGGACTGTCTTGAAAGTACTGAGACTCCCTCCGAGAGGCGGCAACATGGGACAATTACTGAATAAAGAAGAGCTGAAGTCCATCATACAGTTCAACTCCATTCAGGATGGCCTCAACAGAACTGAAGACTGGACAAGCCTAATATGAGCTGTTCAATTATGCCTCCTCTCTCGGTGCATGAGCTTACATAATAATTGTCTGTTCCTAAAATGTAACAATTTTGAAATGTCAGTTGGCTTGAATTTGCATGGTTTTAACAGAATTAACTTGAGATCATGTGCATTGTGAAACGCTTTGTGGCCTTTTTCACTTTCACCCTTTCTGCGCCTCACCAACCCAAAATGGCGCTCATACCGGCACAACTCACTCTTGAGTCGTTCGTTCGTTGCCACTCTCACGGTTCAGGCAGAGCACCCTAGCTTGTTTATAACCAAACAGCAGGTGCCCCGGGCTGTTTGCGCACCACTAATCACTTTCACTGGTCACCCCATATTCATGGTTCCAACCATCTACCACTCCAAGATGGCGTTCAATATCGGCACCCTTGCCGATTCCCAATTAGTCCATCCTCAGTGTTCACTACCCCGACACAGCATATCAGGCGTCTCTGAATACAGACGCCTAGCATCCAGCCACTGCGCTACCTAAGACGGGATCCCATCGAGGCCCCTCTACGAGTACACTAAGGTAAGCCCATGTAAGAACCCTGGCGCCCCCTTTGGGAACCAAAAGAGTCCAGTATGGCTCGGTATATAATTCATGCACGCTATTTTTTTCAGACTCGCATGGAAACGGCCCGTATTATCGAGCGCCGTATGTGGAACAGACCCCCGGTCACGGTACTAAATATCTTTTGACTGCACATATCACCAATTGCAGCTCCTTGCCCTTCACTCCCCACCATCAACCTATGTCGTTTTGTTTACAGGCTATTACTTCCAACTGAAGTCCCGCATCGAGCCCATGCTCAACATTAGGCTCTATCGGTAATGGTTGGCTTTCACTTACTGCACTGTAGTCACCTCGCTGATGCCACAGCAACAATTGTAACTCTAGTTTTTAATGCCTCCCCTTCAGGTCACACTCTACCCGACCTGGTTTTGGCAGGCCCTTATCTTCATTTCGATTCCACTGAATCGACTCCCGGTAATTATGGGTTCTCATTTGAATTTTTCTAAATGCTACCTTATGTGCCATACGCTAATATTGACCTCAATAATTCCTTACAGGCACCAACCTTAAATCGGAACTGTTTAACATTGAAGCCCTGTTCAACCACGACTGGCCCACCCAGCACAGCTCGTGGTAATTACCCATTCATACTGGGTCCCTCATTTCACCCCAGGCATCTATCACTACGATAATTCCTCTCCCAACACCATATTCCCCGCCACTAAGCACCAATGCCACAAAATGTACGCGGTAAGCCTTTTTCTCGCAACCCAAACACGAGCACAGTGCGTTCCGTGCCCTTTGGATCCAACTGCATGTGCACATGTTGCATCATTGCATGACAAAACCGGTTGTTGACGAGCACTTTAGCTTTTTGAGCACTCATTCTGTAAATAATTGGTACAGAAACTTTTCTTTTTTCTTTCTCTTCCTGTTTATACCCTACAGGCTCACTTGACTAATCAGGCAAAGTTCAACCTTAGTCCTGAAGATGATCCCACTGTATTATTGGAGATAGGGATCGAAACGTTCGTCGACTGTTTTACAGTACTGCTTGTTGTATAATTTTTAACTTTCTCGGCAGTTACTGTGGGTTTGTGCTTATTCAAGAATTTCTTGCATTGTATTATAAGCCACCCTGTTCTCCTTGTTTGCCTGTGAATTCTTTGTCTTTTCTTTGTATTGTCTTCCCTTGACTCGGTACAGGCTTGTGCCCAGTTATTTATGTGCGAATTGTTTTCGCTTTATTCTACCCATCCCTACTATTTTTGAAATAAATACTTCTAGGTCCGGCTGGACACTGAAGAAAAAACACAGCCTTTATTTTTAGCCTGTGATAATTAATCTGCTAGACATCTTACAAGCTAGGACCTTTGTAACATAAAAATAAGTAGTCTAACCCATGGTCCTTGGCCATTATTTTGGGTTCCCTTGTATACTAAACCTACATCTAAAAAGAGACAGCACCACCCAGGAAGTGAAAATTGAAAAAATGGTGTGGTGGTGGACTGTGTCAAACGCTGTGGAGAGGTCTCAAACAAGGGGGTAGTGGGAGTGAGAAAAATTGTAAATATGTAGGAGAATTGGCTCCATGTAGTGGAGATGAACAAAGTTGTGTTGACTGGGTTATGCAGCTGAAAGAAGGCTACATAAAAATGTAAATCATGAGCATAAGCCAACCAGGCCATTTGTTAGCTCATCACAACAGTGAATATCTCACTATACAATTTGTGTTGGGCTTCTTTTGATTCTTGTACATCAGATGTCTTCATACCGAGGGGCACGTCCCCCTGGGGGGCCGTGGATGTGTTATCGGGGTGGGGGGGATACAAATGGGTTAGCAATTCCATGTAAATGAAGATAGCCTGGAAGTGCGTTTCTAGGTTGCCTTCATTTACATACAGCCGTTAAAGCCAATACAAAGGTGTGTGGATGGTACTATTGAGTGGCATGGGGCAAGGAGTGTGAAGTCTGGGTCAATCACCTGGCTAAAAAGAAGAAAATTCTGCATTTTATTATTTTTCTTTTCACCTTCGGGTAACTGCATATAAAAACATGCACACACCTCAAAAGAAAAATAAATGCAAGTTAAACTAATCAAAGGGAAATATACTCTTTCGCCTTATGAAATCTCAGTTGGCTACTGTGATCACTACAGATGTCTTTGTGTGTGACCAGAGAGTGACAGAATAAGATCCTGATTGGTGCAGTGAGGATAGTGACTTATTTGTAGTGCTATGAGGTGAATGGATGAAGAGAAATGTTTTGAAGCTTAACGGTGACAAGACCGAGGTTGTGATATTGGGCAAGGGTAAGGACCTATGGGACCCCCATCATTGGCCTACTGATATGGGTTCCATCCCTTTGCCCGTGGCTGTAGTACGCAACCTCGGGTTTCTCATTGATGAGGATCTTACTATGAGACAGCAGGCCGTGAAGGTGGCCTCAATGTGTTTTGTCATCTTGAAATGGCTTCAGAAGATTTTGTGGATGCTACCTTCTTCGACACAGAGAACCGTGGTCCAGGCACTTGTGATCTCACGCCTGGACTACGGCAACATTCTTTATCTTGGAGCTGACCAGAAAACAACCAAAAAAACTCCAAGTTGTTCAGAACGCGGCTGCTCGGCTTCTCCGAAATGTTCCAAGGAGAGTTTCTGCTCTACCAGCACTCCACGACCTTCACTGGCTTAAAATCCCTAGCCGAATTAAATTTAAAGCCCTGTGTCATCTTTTTAAAATTAAACATGGCTTAGCTCCCAAATATCTACAAGGCTTAGTTCAGGCTTAAAAGCCTAGCCGAGAACTACGATCCTCTGGAAATGGAGATTTTGCCATTCCCAGATTCAGGCTGGCTAAAATGGGAGGTTGTTCTTTCTCACATTTGGGTCCTAAGATGTGGAATGCCCTACCCGTGACCATGAAAACGGAATGTAATCTTCTCCGTTTTCGTAAGGGTCTTAAAACCTGGCTCTTTCAGCAGTAATGTCGGAGGTTCCTCTTATTGAAATGTCACTCTGCTAGTTCTTCTTCAGTCTGTCCCTAGCGCCGGGAAACCCATTGTGGGTAGCAGTGCGCATTATAAGTTTAATAAAATAAATAAAATGAGGTCCCAGTGTGTGACAGAAAGCACTGTGTCATTATTTTAAAATTGTATTACACTGTATAAAAAACAGGCTGCTGCGAAAATACTGTTTAAGATATAAAAAAAGTTCCTTAAAAATATACATTTTAGTGATAAACATTCAGACTATATTTAGTGTAAATATTTGTAGGTGCCCATTAAATCGGTGCACTCCTTTTAACGGTCATATATTACCTCTAAAAAAAAAAAAAGAATAAATATTCGTCACCATGAAGCGGAGTGACTCAATTAAAAGCTACATTGGCTCCAAATCAGCCTTTATAGTTGGTGATTAAACATTGCACACATTCACATTTCTTTCAGGTAGCAGGCACCTTGGTGAAAAGGCATGTTTCTTCTTTAGTTCTCTACTGTTTTTGTTTTGAAGCACAGGAGCACCGCCCAAACACCCTCTGTGAGTGGGCACTGAAGCCCAGTTATGACAGTCTTCCTATGAAAAGGAACATGGGTTGCATTTTCCTTGCTAGCATTAGGGCCAGGTCACCGTTGTTGAGCACGGAACAGGGCCAAAGAAACAGGAGGCTAATTGTGCTTTTTTGTTTTTTTTACAGCAAAAACCTAAAAAGACCTAAGAGTTTATTTTTCTAATGCAAGTCTAACAAATTCTGTCCAAAGACAGACATCCTTTATAACTAACAACTTTTCCCACTGCATCCAAGATATCACCACTCTTCATACGAATCTCCCTACTACTCCCAGGAGCAGTCCTCTATGGTCTTCATTTATAACTTCCTTTTCTAAACAAGCTCGTTGTCACCCCTATCATATAAGACAAATAAAAGTTGCTGAATCTGTTCGGCATTGCAAGCTATTGGTCCAGTGGTGTAAAGAACTGGATTTTTCCCAATTAACTGTCTTTCAGCTCTCGAGTTCCTGGTTTAGATGAACTTGTGGCAGCCAGAACCCTTTAGGATATCCACATAATACACATTAATTTCACTGAACACTTGAAACCACAAATCGATATTTCTTTCAGTACCTATTTTCAATGAACCACTCCCCTACGGGTAGCACGAAATATTCATATAAATTCACTTGTTTTATCTTCTTTGCTTACCAGAATTAGCAAAAAACGGAATGCACATAAAAAGTCTCATCCTTCGAAAGCCAACACTTAATCAGTGCTGAACCTCTCCTTCCAGTTAGTAGTGGGTTAACCAGATAGGAGGGCGTGGTGATTACCACATGAAAATTTAAGAAATGCTGGTTTATAACACTCATGCTCTTCTACTCAGGGGCTTAAGCTAGGAAACATCCTGTTCTCACACTCCACATTCAAGCAAAGAGATCATCACAATCCCCCAAAACACTCCCCAGGAGGACTGACAAAAACGTGCACACAAGTTGCAGCGGTCATTTTTATAAGCACAGCAACGGTACACAGTGTACTATTTCATTGTCATGGGCATTGCAAATTGTGTCCAGTCAAGACTACCAAGTTACTGGCAAAACAAGCATTTGCAATACTATAGGTCTCGCATTTAGGAGAGTTAGAACTATTGGTGTTGTAAATGACAATGTCTTTTTCCCATGTGTTTTGGTTTGGAGTGGATGTATGTGGTTTGGAGTGGAATTATGTGGTTTGAATTTGAACTGTTAACTGTGGAATTGTGTGGGATGGAATTGTGTGGTGCCTAGTTGAATTATGTGGCATGGTGAATAGATAGGGGAGAAAGCTGTACAGAATCGATAGCGAGGGATAGGTACTTTGTGCATGAAGTGGTGAATGAACTCCGTACAGAGGAGCAGAAAGAGTGTGTGAGAAAGATGGGGAGAGCAGGCCACAGATGCATAAATAGGGTGCACCTGGGTACGCAGAAGACACCCCCAAAAATGGAGGCAAGCATGGGTATGAGGGACGGAAATCTTGAAAAGGCACAGGAAAGAAACTGTGCTTGAAGATCTGAAGTGAACCAAGCTGAGAGGGAGGAAGAGTGCATGAGAAATGTGAGAGGTATAAGAGATTACGAGAGAAAGACGGATGAGTGGGAGGATGCACACAGAGGGGGAGGTGAGAGGTGGCCCAGTGCACAGCATGAGGTGGGCATGTGTGTAAGTAAAACCCAGCCTCTCCGTGGGTGTATAGCACATTCATAAGTGCTGCTGAATCAGAGGGCTGTGGAATGTTTGCATTTTACAACCCCTTTAATCTCGGTGTAGGAGCGCTCATTTAACTGTTGGAAGCCAAAAACAAAAAGACAAGTACAGTTGAACAACCCTATTATAACAAAAATAATATTCTTTTAAAGTTCCTTAGTACTGAAGAGTAATATTGTTATACTTTAAGAGGGAGGAAATGTATGTGTATAAGAATAAAAGGGGAACCCATTTCTCCAAAAACATTTGGAGGCGAAATTGCAAAGACACAGCATAGAGTATGAAATCACATATACATGAAATGGAAACAGAGCTTTCTCCTGCTTGATTCAATGCAGGTTGTTGCCGGAAACGAGATCCTGAGTAAATGTAAATTAAAGGAGTAACTAGATTCACCTGTGAAAAACAGATGGTGAAAATCCAAATACTGAAGGCTATGAAAAGTTGTTATTAATTGCCAACTGGTGAAATGACGTACAAAGCCAGGAACAGTGTAGGAGATTGCCTACACGAAAAAAAATAACGTTGAAAGTGCCTGCTGCTGTTTATTGAATGCTGTGAACACGAAAATGGAGCATGGGAATTGCTAAACAAACGTGCCCAAGGCCGACCAAACAACCTAATGCCACTCGAACCACCAAGTATAAAAAACTCTCTCCAGACTCTGCCACAAAAGAGGATTTTATCTGATCCTGAGTTCCATTGTGGATGAAACCTTGGATTATTTTGCTGTTGGTTGAACATCCAACGGTGTAATTAGGCCAGAGTGATGTTAATAAACTACAATCAAATACAATAACAACTTAAACTACAGTGCTTGAAGTGTTAGAATTCTCTCTTGCACCATGCAAACTTTTCAGAATAATCTTGACCCTACGTGTATGGCAGAACTGTTACTAGCACTTTATAATCCCTCCACCCCCACACAAGATGAAGTGTATAAAAACACACCATATATTAAGACGTAGGTTTTTAAGTCACGCATGCGCTGCATAAGAGGGCCTTTAGCAGTCGCTCTGCTCATTTTCAAGCATACACTCGTGCTTGTGGCAGCCTCCACCTTGCGGAAGCGAGCAGTGGCACGTATGCTAATTGGCTGTTGCTCGCTCCCGCAAGGCGGATGCCGCCGAACGCACAAGTGTGCTTCAAAACAGTCGTTAAGCAGAGCTCGGGCCGTGTCTTTTTTTTAATTCCCCTCTCAGTGGAGAAGTGTGGCTCAGGGGTTAGAGGCGGCAGACCTGGAGCTTGAGTTCAGCCCTGGACCAGGGTTCAATTCCCCGCCTCGGCGGGTCTTGGGCTCAATAATTCCACGGACTCGATAATTCTCGCTCCGGTGCCTTCTCGACTCACGGGTTCACACTCTGCGACTCTGGGCAATAGCTTGCTTAATCTCCACATCGGCCCCTCGCGGTGGGATGCCTGGCTTTCACCTTGTGGATACCCTGCCAGGGTTATCTCACAGGGGAATACCAGGACGGGTTCCCTAAGCAAGCGCGGAGATGCCCCAGGGTAAGTCATGCGCTATATAAGCTTCATACATTTACATTTACATTTACACTCTCACTCACTCTCTCTTTGCTTTCAATCGCGGCACTCGTGCTTTGGCTGTAAACATCTCAAGCCAAAGCACAAGTGCCACGCTTGTTTGTACTTACTCTAGTCTATCTATTCATTTTGCTCTCGCCCTTTCTGTCTTTAACATTCGATGCATCCTTTTCTTTTCGCTTGTGTAATCAAATATATGTGCATATATAGCAAGGAAAATACACACGCGCGCGTTTCCTAAACAAATTCTCACTCTGTATTTGCTCTCGTTTTGCCGTTCTTTTTCCTGTGCCATTTCTTTCTTTCGTTTAAGTTTTTATTATTTTTTAGCACGTCTTGTTTCCTCCCCACTCTTCTGTCTTTCCTCTTTTTTACGGCGATTCTCTTCCTCTTTCTTCTCTTTTTTCTGTTATTTGTGAATCCCGTTTTCATTTCACATTTTATTTCCCTTTCTTTTGTTCATTATTGCTAGTCGTTTACTTATTGTTTTTCTCCAAAGTGAATTTGTTTTCGCAACATTTATTTTACCTCTTTCTTCGTTTTTCAACTATTGGCTTCATATCCTTATTTTCGTCCATTGTCTTTCTTCACTTTAACCTTCCCTTCAATTCTTTATTGCTTAATTTCCCCTTCTCTTTTTCAATCTCTCCCACCCATTTTATTTTTTTTACTTCTTTCAGCGTATCTTTCTGTTTTTCTTTCTCCGTTTTTGATTTCCTCCTTTTCATATCCTTGTGTTGTCTTGACTCCACTTAATTTCTTTCTATCCTCTTCGGTTGCTTTCTTTTTTTGTCTTTGCTACTTCTTGTCATTCTTTCTTTTTTCTTTTCCTGTTTCTTGTCACCTTTCTCCCAATGCACCTCTCTCTATTCCTCACTCTAGCTCATTGTTGCTCTCCGGGTCTTTACTTTCTTCAACCAATAAGTCCCATATGTAAGTGGATAATGCAGCATATCGTCCCGTACAAGCCATTACACACAAGCTCAAATGATAAACGCAACCTGGGGTCAGGTAAGATACGATTAAAGGAAAACAAGGTAGAGTGTAGCACCCCTCGCGCTCACCATTTACAGGCACATTTGGCTGTGGAGGCAGAATGCCCTGACTTGACTACAGCATGCCATCCTCGTCTCAGATGCAACAGGGAGGTAAGGGTGGCCGCCACGGTGCCCGTATGCTTGTGTAGTGGGGCAGACCATCAGAGACCCCCTAACTCATCGGGAGCCCTCATTATCCGAAAGCAAATGAATATTTAAGAAATATGAGAGGTTCAGGGCTCCGTAATTTTGCGTTTCGCCACTGCGATGCCACAGCAGCTCGCGTATTGTCAGATGCACCCGTAAAATACCCTTGATTCTCTTATCTGTAAACAGCATTTATTTACCTACACACCAGCCCCTCTCCTGCAGACCCTGAGCTCGGTTACAAGTGATCCTGCGCGCGCTTTACAGTGACTCCCTCCTGGAGCCTGATTATACGCACAATACAGCCGACGGGCAGTTTTGCACGCGCCACTTCCTCTTTGCACTGGAATTTGGACCCAGTAACGGATGGAAAAGTGATGTGTACAGTGTGTTGGGTGGCAAAATATTTTATAACGGACAATCTGTTTTAATGCCATATTTGTTCAAGTCAAGATGTGCAAAAGGGCTGGAAAAAATCGGCACCATCAATTCAATTTTATTCAACATCGGTGCAAACCTCTGAGGTGCTTCCAATGTTTAACCCGAAAGTTCTTAAAATTGCGCGTACCCACAACGGGGTGTACTTTAAACACATTGGGGCTTATTTACAAGCCTATCGCGCCACGTTTGTGTCTTTTTTTTAACATGGAAAAAGTGAGGTACGGGTGGTGCAAGGGACGTGTAAATAAGCCCCACTATCCCAAATAATAATGTGCTAATTGCTGTGAAACAAATATTTAGCTTTCCTCACAGGATGCGGATCGGGTCTGATGTGGTTGTGTAGTTGTAGCAAAGAATGGTCTGAACTGTATATATTCTGACAAACCATTTGCTCAAGACGCACTTAACACACACCAGATTATTATTTAATATACCAAGGCTGGAGCTACAGAGCTGGTTATGGCAAATCATGTATAAACATATTAGTAGCATACAGAAAAGCGTAGTTTATGTGCCTTCAATGCCTATGAGACACCTGAGGAAGGCAAGGGTGAATGCTTGTAAAACAAGCATTGGCATAGCCAATAGGTCTCGCTTTTGGGACCTTATAAGTATTTAGTTATGCAGCATATTATGCTTGGTGCAACAACATCAACTGTTGCATGGCTAAACACTTATAAAGTCCCAACGGCGCGACCTATTGGCTATGCCAATGCTTTTTTTTTTTTACCGATACATGGATCTTCGAGTGTCCATGGCGGCGGCATTCCTGTGGCGTTAAATATTACCTTTTTCTTTAAATGTGCAGCCCAGGCCTGGGGTGACAAGCAAGTACTGCAAGAGCCGGGCACCGCAGCCAAAACTAAAAGCCTGCACAGGAAGCTTCCTGTTGTCCAAGCAAACACACAGCACAGATGGGGAGTGGACGTAAAAAGGGGAGCAGACTAAAAAAGGGGCAAGCTGCTGTCGGTGCCTCGGAGCAGGCTTGTAAGGGCTAAGCGAGAGGGCGGGTGAGCACAGGCAGAAAGGGCGAGACAGGACCAGAAAAATCAGCGCAGTGAGTATTACACGCCGATTCCAGAATCAATCATTTTGCCAGGTGAAGTCCCCGTTAAACCTCAGCTGCTCAGGCTGCTGCATGTTATTATAAAAACACAGGACTCCGTCTGCCCATGCAGCCCCCGCCCCTCTGGGTGGTATGGACCCTCAGCTGATTACCTGCTGGTTGAGGTCAGTGGCCGTCTGCAGCTACAGGAGTAGGAAAGCAACCTGCCACCCGCAGGCGGTCAGATGCGCGTGGGGACTGCCCAAGCAGTCCCCAGCAGAGTTCCTAGCGCTGCACTGCCCTGATCCCAGGCGCACTGCTCACCGTCACGCAGCACTTTATTCATCCCAGTTATTTAATGTGCCAGGTTACAGTGACACCACGGATTACATTTTCATAGTTATTAATAAAAATAGAGGTGCGCGAGCTATGCCATGTTGAACAAAGGAAAGGCGTGACCCCATAACTAAAGACAAAGCGTGTGTGCCCCTCTGCACCAATTACAAAAATATTTGCAATGACATAGGTCTTCCATTCAAATGTGAAACCTATGGCATTGCAAACAAGTGGCCGCGCTGAATGTAAGCAAAGGTATGCAAGCAAAGCACGTTGTTGTGCCTGAAGTAGGAGAAATACAAGAAAATAGTGCTTACAAGACTAAATAAGATTTACTGTGTAACAACCGAAGTAAAGGGGCCAGTCGCCATGAGAGGTTGCAAATGAAGACAAGGCAGTACTAAGGAGGGACTAACAAGCCTGTTAACGGATCAGAAGCTAGCATTTACGAAGGGCATTGACACAAGCCAATGACATATGAACGGGGGTGGGCAGGGCTTCTATCCTTACTCAACTACAAGTCTCGCAGAGCAGCGCATGCAGGCTGACTCTGGGTTCGACCTAAAAAACCTACCTCTACAAGTATAACACTTAAAAGAGTTCTACGGTACAGTTTAGCACATGAAAAGCACAATAAGCTCAGAACATGGTCACACAGCAGCACGTAGAATTTTCAACCCGATACTACCATCAAAAGATAATTGATCGATTTCCCCTGGAGTCTTCTCTTTGCAATAGTGTCCAAGTAGCCAAAAACTCCTTCAATTCATTAATAATTGGAATAAATATCAGAAGCCCCATGGAATATTTACACTAACTATAAATCGAGTGGAATAACTAGATTAGCACTTCAACTTGTGCACTGATTTGACAGGTGTATGCAAAATTATTCCACACAAGCAGTGTGTATAGTGTTTTACCAAGTTTGCTGCTTTCTTGCAAATCATTCCGGATCACATTTAACAAAACAGCAACACTTGCACCACGTCATCGACACACCTCTTTACAGTTCCCAAACTACTGCTCTTGGCAAATTACCTTGTTCGTATCGCCATCGCGGTGTTGGTGACTACATAGAACAAGTATTGGAAAAGCCAATAGGTCTCACTTTTAGGACCTATTGACTTTGCCAATGAAATGGGTTGATACATTTTTTTTAAAGTAGTAGAGAAATGTTATTTTTTTAAGTGGGTGGGTGAGCAACCAGGACAGTGGTAGTGGAAGCAACACATAGGGCAAGGATGGGGGGGGGGGGGGGGGGGGGGAGAACCAGCACAGAGGGCTGGGTCAGAAGACACACGGAAGGAAGCTGGAGAAGTACATAACACAATTATACATCTAACAAGGAGCTAGGGGGAACAGAATCAAATGGTATGAGAGGGCACAATGTGGAATGGAGGAAGCACACAAGCGAGAAAGTACTGCAGGGGAGAGAAGCACACATGGGAAGGCACAAGACTGGGTGGAGGGGAGAAGCACGTGGGAGAAAGCACCATGGAGTGCAGCAGATGGGCAATGTAAAGGCCACGAGAGAGAGAGTTGCAAAAGACTTGCACTCGGACACAGTGCTTAACCAAAATGAAAGACAGTCATTGAAAAGTAAGCAGTGGAAGGAGATAATGTTCACACAACCAGATTTTAAAGGTGGATTGACTGCATTCGTAGGTTGCTTTATGAAAATCATGCCATGTAATGCGATGCGATTAACACTTCATTTTCTTATTCTCACTGCACAGCAATTAAATAAACAAGGTAATCAAATATGAAGTTTATGCAAATGTGAATCTGCCTACCGAGCACTTGAGAGTTCACTGTAACATCCTAATATAGACTTCCTTAACAACCTAAGCATACTGATTTCCATAGAATAGGCTGACTGGTCGATAGATGGCTATAGATGACGTGTGAGTATTTCTCAATCGTTAATATGACTTAGCTTCACTATACACCAGATTCATAGTTTCAGGTGAATACAAGTTATTTGAGAGTAAACAAATGCAAATTAAGGCCAGACCTTTCTATGAAAACAAGAGCTTCTACAGCAATTGAGAGCCATGTTGAGTCAAGTGGTGGTAGGTGGGTGGTTAAGGTAGGGTAGGGGGTGAGGATGGTTGTGATGACTGTGGTGGTGAGGGAGGAGGTGAGCAGAGTGGTGTTGGTTAAGGCGGAGGTGGTTACGGTGGTGATGGTAAAGATGATGGTAGGGAAGTGTTGGTAATGGTAGGGTGGTTGCTGTGGGCCGATTAGTATGGCGGGAGGCTGGGTAGGGTGATGATGAAGGTGGTGGTGGAGGTAAGGGTGATGATAGTATGGTGGTGGTTATAATGTTGGTGGTTAGGGCGATGGTAGGGGTAGGTTGGTGTTGGTGTGGTAATGTTTAGGGTGGCGCAGATAGGATAGTGTGGTGGTTAGAGTGGTGGGGTGGTGATGATAGGGCGGTGGTGTAGGTGGGTGGTAGGTGTAGGTGGGTGGTAGGTGTAGGTAGCATTTGCGTTTGGTGTGCCTAAGTGGATGTGTTTGAGAGTGTTTGTTTAGAAGTTTAGGATCCCCTATAGAACGGCAGCAATATTGTTCCAAAAGCCTACATGAAATACTATTTTAAGCAGACAAATGGAAATATTAAAATAGACAGGTAGCTGCCTGGGTGAACTTTACTGTAGCCATCGACTCTAAATAGAAGCTTGTTATCTTTAATTTGGAGCACACATTTTTCAAACATTCTTTATTTGATCATCTCAGAAGATACTAAAAAAGATCAGATTTTCACATAGGGCTAGGCTTTTCATGTTTTCGGAATTCTATTGTTCCTTCACTCTGAAATGACCGAGGTGACGTGTAGCACTTTACACAACTCTCAAATATAAAAATAACAGAGAACTATCCAGTTCTGCTGCCAATGCATGGTGTCTTCTAGCCATAAATAAAAGTACTCCATTCACCCCTGGAACTGTGCACTCAATTGTCAAGCAATTGTCTCAAGAAGAATCATGCCAATGCTGAAAGGATGACGACACTGCTTTATTGAGGAATCAGTAGCACTACCAGAAGAGCATCCATCTGCACTAAAACACACCTTCTCTTCAAGCTCAAACATTCATATACACAACGATCACAAATTATTACATGTACTATCCAGTCAACTTGCAGCAGGCCACAACCACATTTTCGTTTCTACTGCTCGAAAAGTCACACTGGAAAAATCCGTCTCAAGCTGATTGTTTCACATATACTGCAAAGATTCGAGAGGAGCTCTTAAACCTACAAACTTCATACGAAGAAGGTACGTAAAAATGTTCTAGATCACAGAAAAATAACCGGGAATACGATATCTTTCCTGGCTTGAACTCTTGTTCCTTTACTTACTCTGGTCTCTGCTGGCTTTTGTCACCACGGCACAGATTTCCATCAAGACATGGCAGGTGGGTGACTTGGTTAAGCTGGTTGAGGCCTCGTGTTACCTCCACCAACTCTCAGGGCAGTGTAACTGCATTTGCCTGCGGCATATGCCATTATTTGAGCCTTAAATGGCAGTGAATATGCCACTAGTGAGTATTTAGTGAACGAGATCACTTTCTACTAGTCTGCTGGTTTTGCTGCAATTTCAGACACATGCTACATTGCAGTGGTAGACCTGCTGGAGTTCCACTGTGCCAGACCTGGGAGTGGAGAGCTGAATGGAGTTCACTGTGCCACTCAGCCTCCCCTCTGTGACTATGTGGAACGTTTCATGTGGTAGGCATGTGGTAGTCCAGAGAGGATTGGCTTCTCTGAAGCTGCTGGCATATCCGGACAGTTCTACCCAACAGTCAGCTCAACTCTGATCATTATTGAAATTCTGAAGGACTGCCACTGTAGACTACAACAAGACAGCCATCTTGGAGTGGTTGAAGTATTTTCAGTCCAGCTGAAGGCTGCAGTCCACGCATCTTGGAACTCTGGATTTTTAAACTCTGGTAAGCTGATTAGTCAAACAAATTTGAAGTGTAACATATATGTGTCCTAAACTGCAGTAATAGAAAAGCGAGGTCACCTATAATGCATTGCTTAATCACTGCTGAATTCTTCAGCAATATTAACAATGACCACTATGTCCCATCTTCATTGATAACTTGACAATCACACCAATGGAACAACCAAAGGCCTAGAGTCTAATAATTACAGTGAGGCATTTGGGCAGTGACCATTCTACCTGACAAGATGCGTTTGAACATTACTTTACTGAGGAAGATGACTGTATGGTCGGAAAGCAATCTATACTTTAGATCCTTAATTATGATACAGACCATTACTTTGGATTGCAATGCGCCTCACATGTCTTGCAACGAACACAAAATGGCAACTGACTGTAAACCTACGCCACAATTAAATCAGATAAACACCACAGAAAAAAGACTTATCCCAAGGTACAAGTTGAAACAAAAAGATATGGCTGACACCAGATGGCCTTCAAATCAAGTCATGAAATAGCTGATTGATTCTGGAAAGGAGCAAGTGGATAAGGAAGAAGAAAGGTACCCTGGAACCGTTTTTCCCATCCTAAGGTACAACATTGAGATAATAAGGGACAGTACCACTGACAAGAGTACATTGTTTCTGCTACTAAGCATATGGCTACGTGGATTGATTTATAAGACTGATCTCAACACAACACCCTCAGGGGAACTGGTTTCAACAGATACAAATATGAGTTTCTGAAGACACACGTGAAGACTCCAAGGACATGGTCAACATTGGGCCCTTCATACACCTTACTGAAGACCTATGCCTAGCTCGTCTCCCACATTGTGAACATTATGAACACTCACATACCAAGCCCTGCGGAAACAGCAACTCTAAAAACCAACTCTGAGACCAGTCTGTGATGGACACCATGGTTTCTACATCCTGGAGTCCTGAATATTCTGCAATCCCAGTGCAATGGCCGATTGTGTAACAAGATTCTCAGCCCAGCTCGCAACAAAATGCTGGGCTCAATTTTTTGCTACACAAGCGGTGCCGCAACTTGAAAAAGTTATAATGCGTCCCTTGAGAAGGGAGCGTTACCTCCTACCACCAGAGAGCACTAGTGACGTCCCTGTTGACCTCGTATAGACCACTATCGATCCTTAATACAGAAAATAAAATTCTTATTAAAATTCTGGCCCACTCCACCCACGACTGATAGACACAGATCAAAGTGGCTTAATGCCTCGCCGTAACACCTCTTTGAATAGACGGCCTCTGTTTGGATAATGGATGCACCCCGTAATAATCACCCATATACCGGATGCCTCTCTTTAGATATCCGGCAGTCCTTTAACACTTTGGGCTAGGATTATATGCTTGCGGCCATGGCGCATTATGGTATACCCCCGGCATAGTTTAAATGGGTAAAATTACTATATTCCTTACCCAGAGCAAGAGCCAAAGCTGGCTACATTTTTCTAAATCCAATCAGATATTCAGAGGTACCAGACAGAGCTGCCCCCTGTCCCTGCTCATTTTTGTGTTGGCGGTGGAGCCACTTGCACAACACAGCCACCACATAATGGTTCATGATGGGATCCCAATGGGTCGAGTTGTGCATTCCATGTCCCTAAACGCCGATGATAAGCTTGTGGATCTCAGAGATCACTGGGCGAGTAAAGTGGAACTGGCCAAATTGTTCTTTCAGTTTGGTCAATTGTCAGGGCTGCAAATTAATGCCACTAAGTCCTGTTGGATACTCCTTTAATACTTAACAGCGCCCACTTTCCAATTTGGTGAGTTACAACTAAAAATGGAGCCTAACACCTTCCGTTACTTAGGGATTCAGATATACCGGGAAACACGAGATCTACTAGAAGATAACCTTGTACATGCGATTAATTCACTGAGGTCTCAGGTAACCTTCTGGGTCACGTTCCCTATATCGATTGCAGGCACGCTGGCATTGGCAAAAATGGTGATGTTACTTCGTTTACTGTATCATTTTGTGAATCTCCCGATGGTAGTCCAGGCCTGGGTATTAAACTTGTTAACACCATGATGATTAACCTCATATGGGGAAAGGCGCGTCAGAGTTAGCCTGTCTAAATTGAAGCTGCTGGCGTCCAATGGATAAATGGGGGCTCCAGATTTTAAAACCTATTGCATAGATCTGCTGCTGCAATGGTTATCATACTGGCTGGCAGGACATAAATTGTTTGAAATAGGATACACAACCACAAACCTACAGCAGAGAAGGTTACATAGACTGACATGTCCTGAGTCCTCAGCATTACATGAGGGTTCACTCTTGCTACACATAGCCCTGACCTATTGGAAAATGGCACTAAAATATTCCAACACTCAGGCGATGTACACCCTAAACATTCCACTCTGACCTGCCTACCCCCACAGGAACATTAACTGCCCGCAGACTAGCTTCCTGGGACCAGGCCGGGGTGATGTCAGTTGGTTCGCTGATTGCGTATGGCATCCTTATGCCCCATGAAGACTTTTTACAAACTCATGGATTGCCCGACTCATTGTTCTTGAACCACGCTAGCATTCTCCGCTGTGTACGCAAACATTGAGCGGCGGATAATACAGAACCCATTACTTATGAATTACTCCGGGCATTGCAAACAATGGGCCATGGGAGCCACTTAATGCGTTGGCTCTACCAGGGTCTGATGGAGCACCATATGATATGGCTCACTCCCCTGAAAGTCAAATGGGAAACTGACCCGTCTAGGGAACTAGTAACATCCCTGCTATCGCTACCTACTTTACTCCCAGTTTCAAAGCAAGTCCAAGAATTTGACGAATATGGCTCACTCACATAATGTGACATGCTTCATCATTTGCCACCTCGTCCCACCCTGGTAAGGTGATACTACCAAGGTGGGCCCAACCTTAGGCTGGGGCTGACCTGAGGGAGTTCTTAAATATTTCTTATCTTTTCTGCATTTATTTATTTATTTATTTATTTGAACGTATAATGCGCAACAGCTACCCGCAGTGGGTTTCCCGGCGCAAGGGATAGACTAAAGTAGAAAGTAAGGACACAACAACAGTACCATGGACCAGCTAAGCGGCAAGATAGATCTATTGAAAGAGTAGGGTTTTCATTTTGTTCCGAAAACAGAATAAGTCGGTCTCTGATTTCAAGGCGATAGGTAGCGTGTTCCAGGATTTGGGGCCTAGATGGGAGAAGGACCGACCCCCCATCTTTACAAGTTTGAATCTCGGAACAACAAAATCGCAGTTGGCAGAAGATCTTAGTGTGCGACTAGGCTTGTAAGGTTGAACAAGACTCAGTAGGTATTTTGGGCCCGAGCCCTGCTTAATTTTAAAAAGATAACACAGGGCTTTAAATTTAATGCGGCTAGGGACGCTAAGCCAGTGTAGATCGCGAAGAGCCTGTGAGGCCGATGATCTCCTCGGGATATTACAGAGAAGTCGGGCCGACAAATTTTATACAACCTGGAGTTTGTTAATGGTAGCAGCTTCGGCACCTAGATAGAGGACATTTCCATAGTCCAGGCGAGAAGTTACTAACGCCTGGACAACGGTTCTCCTGGTGGCATGGGGCAGCATCCATAAAATTTTCCGGAGCCATCTTAAGGTGGCAAAACAGATGGCAGCCACCTTAGTGGCCTGCTGCCTCATAGAGAGTTTGTCGTCTATGAGAAATCCGAGGTTGCGAATCACAGAGGCCGGCTGGGGGAGGAGTCCCATGTCACTGGACCAGTGTTGCGGGCCCCAAAGATCTTTATGCTTCCCCAAACTGACAATCTCGGTCTTGTCACCGTTTAACTTGAGGAGATGCCTCTGCATCCACTCGGCTACACGTGACAATCCGGCCTTCAAGATCGATACACTGTTGCACTCACTGCTGGAAAGGGAGAAAACAATTTGGGTGTCGTCAGCGTATGAAAATATAGTCAGCCCAGCGTCCTCCACGATGGTAGCCAGGGGTCTGATGTAGATGTTAAGTAGTAAGGGGCTGAGTATGGACCCTTGGGGGAACGCCATACGCCGATGGACATGTGGCAGATGCGGCTTTCGTAGAGAAAACTTGGAAAGTGCGCTCACTTAAAAAGGAGGCAATCCAAGCTAACGCAGGACCATCTACTCCCAGGGACCGGAGAAAATTCAGAAGGATAGAATGGGACACGGTATCGAACTCCGCGCTCAAATCCAAAAGGATGAGTGCAGATGTTTCCCCGCGGTCGATACCGTGCCGCAAACTCTCAGTCACCCCGAGTAGCGGGGTCTCGGTGGAATGATGCGCGCGAAAACCGGACTGGGAAGAATGTAAAAATCCCGAGCTTTCCACAAGATGGTTTAACTGAGTGTTAACATGCCTTTCCAGCACTTTTGAGAGAACAGGCAACAAGGATATGGGTCTAAAGTTGGCGAGGTTAGACGCATCGGCTCCTGCCTTTTTAGGAGAGGGACAACCATTGCATGCTTCCAATCCTTTAACACATGAGACTCAGTTAGAGATGCATTCAGGAGTCTCATGAGAACCCGCCGGGGTTCGAGGTCCAGTAACTTTAGGATTTTCGCAGGTACAGGATCACAAGATGAACCCGATCTTACACTGTTCAGGCAGGAGAGGAACGAGGTATCATCAAACAGTTGCTAGTTCGTAACCTTCGCCATTGGAAGCGGTTGTTCGATCGCTGCAACCTGTCTCGATTGGTGTTCATTTACTGTCAAGGGAGCGCTCATAGAGTCGTATATGCGCTCAACCTTGGCAATAAAGAATTCCGCAATTGAGTTACACTGAACTTCCTCCAAAGCTGGGGGAATCGGGATAGTATCCGCTCCTGTCAATTTTTTGACAACGGAAAAAAGACTGCGTGGGCAATTCTGTGCTTGCGTCACTGTACTCACAGTGTATGCAGCTCTCGCAATTTTACATTGTGAGTGGTATCCCTTCAGAGCCTCTTTGTAGGCAGTTTTCCGGGAAACCGAGTAGAAGTGCCTCCATTTCCTTTCGAGCGCCTTACAATTGGTTTGTAAGACCTTCAGATCAGCAGAGAACCAAGGTGCCGGGGAACGATGAGACCTAAAATGTTTCGGAGTTAAAGGAAGAAGGGTGGTTACAGCATTGGTGAGCCAATGTGATACAGCGGTATTCAATTCCATCACTGGAACATCAATGTCCTCAGGGCGGGTGTTCGAAAGGTGCTGGTTAAACTTCGTAACATCAAGTTTACCCCACCGGTGGATTAATTTGCCCTTACCGCAGCCACTCTTTACCAAGTTCTTAGTATGAAGTAAAGAGAAGTGGACTGCGGAGTGGTCGGACCACTCCAGCGGGCGGGCACTCTGAACAATCAAAAGGGAGATTGGAGAGAATGGGATCCAGTTGATGTCCAGCAGAGTGAGTGGATCCAAAGTTACGCAACGAAAGGTTGAGAACATCCAGAGCAGATAGGAAGCGCTTGCTGGTGGTGCATAAAGGATCTTCAAGATGCAAATTAAGATCTCCTAGAATGGTGAAATTTGCTGCTCTGAGAAGTAGGGGAGCTATGGTCTCGACAAATGAAGATATCCAGGTGTGGGCATTGCCGGGGTGCGGTAAACCAGGAGGCCCGACAAAGTAAGTTGGGGGTTATTGCTAGTTTGAATAGAGCAGCTTCGCATCCGGACAAGGGAAAGGCTTCAAGCTTACAGGTATAAGTAGACTTAAAAATTATGGCAATGCCCCCCCCTTTTCCGGAGTCTCTGTCCTGCCTCACTATAACATAATTGTTAGGAACTGCAATGGCAATGTCAGGACCAGAGCTTTCCTGAAGCCAAGTTTCAGTGAGAAACAAAGCGTCGGGCTGCTCATCAACAAGAAAGTCATAGATATTTTTTTTATGTTTCGGGAGGGACCTGCAATTGATACTCCAAAACTGGAGTGTTGGGCAGCTAAGAGGAGTTTTTGTTCTCCTCCGTCTACCTCGTGTTCGAACCTGGCGCTTTGCCTCACAATTGAACATTTTACCAGTATGGAAATTACAGCCAGCGCATTTAAAATTATGGATCAGTATTTATTTATTTATTTTATTTATTTATTTTTTGACATTTCTAAAGCGCAACAAATACCCGTAGGCGTCTCGGCGCTAAAACTGCCCTTATTTTCATTGGGGTAAAGCAGGAGGTACAATCAGAGTGTATAGGAGGGCAAAAGGATTTCAAAACCTCACTGGTATAAGAATGAACTTCGGAAGGCACGGAGCAAACTGCCGAACTAGATATAAGAGTCATGGCCCCTGGGCCAGTTCTGGCGTGGACGGGCGCAGACGGGCTGAACTCTGGCGTAACTCCGGCGGAAAACCGGCGATCCCGCTGCGCGTATCCGCTGCGCGTCTGCGTGACCTCCTTATGTAAGGGTCTAGCGTCCTTATGACGTCTAGACCGTCAAACTAAACGGCTCCCTCAGGCGTCCTACTCACCCAAGATGGCCGCCAAATACGAGCAACCAGGACAAGGGCCCGCAAAAGCGCGGTGCTTTACAATTATAGTGCAGGCAAGTGGGCTATGATCCGGTTTGGTGGTTAAAAGAATCCTTAGGATAAACCACAAAGGTGTCCTTTATTCAGGCGGTATCCTCGGTTTATTAAAAAATTACCAAAGGGTAAATACAGGAGGCAAATATTGGTGTAAGGACCTATATGCATCACTGTATGGAGATAAATATTCATGCCAACATGTTTCTGCCTTCTGGAAGCCTAATGGTCTAAGGCATTCATCAGGGCTGTGTCTATGTGTCACTACACTGCAAAAAGTCACTGAAGAGTACCCATAGACACGGTACATTCACAGTGGGCTCTCCAACTTGACGAAAGTGTGATAACAGGAGAGACCCACACTGAACAGACCAGCAGCAATTAGCTCAGTACAACTAGGTTATTTCTACCTAAAGATTTCATTTGAGAGGTAAGTCCTCTCAGTCTATTTCATCTATGAGTAATCAGCACAGCGGGATCAAAATTCCGTCGCACACACCAACGACTCCATCTATGCCATGCAGATCTATATCGCTTGGTCTTGCTGTCAGCCCAGGTTTGGAAAGCAAGTCTTCTGCCTTTCCCGAAAGGCCCGGGAGCGTCCAACGAAGCCTGAGAGCCTCCATGCCATCAGCTGCAGAGAGCCCTCTTGGACCAACCTGTGGGGAGCTCCTTCTGGATTGAGGAGAATGTGAGGAGACTGGGGGAGTAGGATTGGAGAATCCCAGGAAAGTTCCAGTAGAACTGGAAACCAAACTTGAGACCTCCACCACGGAGTGATCATCACCACCTGCGCCAACTGACGGCGTAGCAACGCCGACACGCGTGTTATCATCGAGAATGGGGGAAACGCATACCCCTGCTCGACCGACCAGTCCTGGAGGAACGCATCCGTCGCCTCCGCCTGTGGATCGGGGCGCCAACTGAAGTACCTCGGGAGTTGATGATCCAGGCGGGATGCAAAAAGGTCCACTGAGAATGGACCCCACCGGTCCGAGAGCCTGGAGAACAGAAGAGGATCCAGCTTCCAAACGCTGGCCTCTAGGATGTTTCTGGAGTGCCAGTCGGCCACCTCGTTCTGACGTCCCGGCAAATACTCCCCCGTGACCGACACCTGATGGTCCAGGCAAAAGTGCCAAAAATCTCTGGCGAGGTCCGCCAGCATTTTGAATCTGGTGCCACCCAGATGGTTGATGTAACGGACCGCCGACACGTTGTCCATCCTGAGAAGGACGCAAGATTGCACTCTGTCTTTGGTCCAACATTGCACCGCGAAGGAGCCCGCCAGTAACTCCAAGCAGTTGATATGTAAAGATTGCTCGAAAGCGGACCAGGCGCCACCCGTGGAGAAATCCCTGCACCTGGCTCCCCAGCCTGAACGACTGGCGTCCGACTATCAAGATGTCGGGAGCTGAGCCAAAAATCGCACGGCCATTCCAAGCCTCCATGTGCGTGAGCCACCATTTCATCTCGTCTCTCACGTCGTCTGACAAAGGACTTAGCTGAGAGTACGTTAGCCCTTTCCTGAGGTGGCACGCCTTCAAGCGTTGCATGGCCCGATAGTGGAGGGGACCTGGAAAGATAGCCTGAATCGAAGACGACAACAGGCCCACCAACCGCGCCAGGTGACTTAAAGATATCAATGGTTTCGCCAGAGTCTGGCGCAATTCGTGTCTGATCTTCGTCATCTTCCTGGAGGGCATACTCAAGGTGGAAGACACCAAATCTATGCTGAAACCGAGAAAGGTCGCCCACTGACGGGAATTAGAAGGGACTTCTTCTCGTTGATTACAAAACCCAAACCCTGAAGAAGGTTGATCGCGGACTGAAACTGAGACTGCAGGCGTCTCGAGCACTGGTCCATGAACAGCATGTCATCCAAATACACGATCATTCTGACACCACAAGCCTGTAAGGCCTCCACCGCCGGACGCAACACCTTTGTGAAGCACCATGGCGCTGAGGATAGCCCGAAAGGTAGTGTGGTGAACTCGTAAACCTGATCGCCCCACCTGAACTGGAGGAAACAACTGTGTGGAGGGAAAATCGGGACCGCTAAGTAAGCGTCTTTTTAGTCGAGCCTGACCATCCAATCGGACGGGCGAAAAACATCCCGTAAGAGGTGAATCCCCTCCATCTTGAAATGGCGGTATACCAGCCATTCGTTGAAGTCTTTTAAATTGATCACAGGGCGCCGGCCCCCGTCGACTTTGTCGACTAAGAAGAGATTGCTTAGGAAACCTGAGGGGTGTTCGCAGGCGCAACAAATCGCCCCTTTTTGGAGGAGGGCAACGACCTCTTCGCTCACCAAAGCCGCATCGTGCTGGGAAAAGGTAATGGGGCGAGGACGCTGAAGCTGGCACGGACGGCCATGGAACTCCAACTGGAAGCCCTGCACCGTCTGCAGCACCCAGGCATCGCTGGTAAGGGAGGCCCACGCTGGGAAGAACTGCGCTAATCGCCCCCCTACTCGCAAGCTCGCGGAAGGTAGCACACTCACCTCGTCCACCGCCCTGATGTTGGCCTCTTTGACCACCACGTCCTCTGAACTTCTGCCCTCTGGTGGGGTAGAAATTGTTGAAACAGGCATTGTCTTGAAACTGCCCGCGTCCGGAGCCTTGTCCTCTGTCAGAGCTGGTGCCTCGACCAAACGAGCGGATCCTGCCTCGTCCGGCCTTACCAAAAACACGAGGGGCGAAGACCTTTTTGATGTTGGACTGAGCCCGGTCTAAGGAAGTGAAGGTCGCCACGAACTTCCTGAGCTCTTTAATAAATGGGTCTCCAAACAACCCACCCTGGGCCACAGTGCCAGCCTCGGACGAGGCGAGGTCACCCAGCTTGGGGTCCACTTTTATCAAGAGCGATCGCCTCCTCTCTGTAGAGAGGGCACAGTTTGCATTGCCCAGAAATATGATGGCGCGCTGGGCCCAGTTTGATAGCACCTCCGGGGAAATCATGTCCGCAGACACCTTGGCTTCCTCCGCCATGTCCAAAATTTTTGTCATGGGGCCGACCGCATCCAGGAGCTTGTCCTGGCACGTACGCCAGGACCTGTCTATCCCCTTTCCAGGAAGGTAGCCATCTTTGGGTCGATGTCAGGAGTCATGGCTACCTTACCCTCAAGGGAGGGCCGAGGGCACTTCGCCCGAAGGCGGCTACGGGCATCCTTATCCACCGGCCTCCTGAGGCGATTCGCAACATATTGGGCCAACTTATAACATGGGACCCATTCCGACGATCTGGGGTGGACGATGTCGTCCGGGTCCAACATGTCAGACGGACCCGCGGAGGTGGATGGTTGAGATGGCAGCCATGACCTGGAGGAACATGCCTCCTCCTCCGAGTCCGGAGAGTCATCGTCCTGCTGCGGCTCTGGGGACATAGTACGGGGTGTAGGAGGTGGAACCTCCATGGGTAGAGCCTGAGGGGATTGGGAGCCCTCCAAGGCCATAAAGGCACTCTTCACCCTCGCGAAAGCCTTAGGGTCAACCCCCTCAGTACAGGGCTTCTTAGGGGGAGAGGGAGGAGGGGACGTGTCCAGGCCAGAGGCCGGGGCAGGCGCAGGGATAAGAGCGGCGAGCTTAGCGTACGCCTCATCCAACCGCGCCGAGAGCCGTTGCTCAAGGGGTACCATTGCCTGGTCTACCGCCCAATAGATCGAGTCGTCGACCGCTTGATAAAAGTCATCGTCCAAGGGGACGTAATTCAGAGGATCCTCCTCTGTATACTGGTCCGACTCCCTCTGCATATTGAGGTAAATTAGGCTCGAAATGGCAGAGAGGTCCGCCAAGGAGACCGGAATTGAACCCCAAAGGGCACTCTATGCTCTGGGGAGGTCCCAGCGATATGGGTGGCCAAAGGCACACAATTAACGGGACTAGCCCTTGGAAACGCTGCAGCCCTCAGATTTCAGGGGCGCCAACCGGCGAAGCGTTCCCACGCCGAACACCGGCACAATTACGACCCTGAAGGGTGTTCAAAGTCTCAGTACAACCCAAAGAGGGCGTCAAAGAAGCAAGGGGAAACCTAATTGCGACCCCGAAAGGTGTCAGAGCCGGGTGGCCGGGTACAGGCTACACGCTGGTGAAAAACCGCGCCGGAACGCTCCAGAAAGAGTCTGGCGGCGGTCCCGCTGCAGCCGAGACACTGACCCCTAGTGGCGAGATAACCGCACCGCACACTACTGGGCACCAGAATCGCGTGAGAAGCGCCGAAGCGTCCCACGATCGAAAAGGGAATCTATGAGGGAAAAACCAAACAAGCGCCTGACCCAGGGCCAAAACGCTCAAGCCACAGAACCCACAAACCAAGGAGAGAAGAAAAAAAACGACAACTTGCTGCGAGCAGCGAAGAAAGAGGAAGAGGAAACGACAGCAGAGCATGATGGGAGCTGCCGGTACATGGACACTGTGATAGGACTCATGTTCGATTTTGTTTTTTTCCCGAATGTTCATGGGAAAAGTAGTTTGTTTATATATTTTTCTTGCTGCTGTGGAAAATAAAGCGAAAGAAAGAATGGCATAATCCGAAGCCTCCGGTCCTGCCATAGAATCTGCTGGAAAAAAATGTAGAAACAAGTCATTGAAATCATCACAATGAATGACAATACTCAAGGACCCCAGATCTTCCTGGGCGACTTCAATCGACACTGGAATGACCTCAACAACCACTCGGTGAATAACCTAAAATCTTTTCTATTAAACCATGAGTTAGCCCAAATTTGAAACAGGCCAACACATAACAAGGGGGAGACCCTGGACCTTATTATCTCAAAAACCAACACAATTTCCCAAGAATCTATTAGCCCTGTGATTGGACAGACCATTATCCCATCACCTTCCTCATCAATCTAAAGGCGATCCCTAAACATATACAACCAAAGAAAATAAAACAATGGAAAAGGGAACTTCGTAATATAATTTGAATTTGAAGGGATTTGTATAGCGCTCGTACACCTGGCGGTTTCTTGGCGCTCGCTGGCAACAGCTACTCAGCGGGTCGGAAACCAAAATGATCTAGCTACCCTATGCAATAATACCTTGATCTCACAGACCAACATGGAGGATGTCAATGAGCTCACTGACTACTACAACACATCCATATTGAAATCCATGGACTCCATTGCGCCTCTTCAACGGAAAAACATATCAAATGAAAATTCAAATTCATGGTTCAACGACAACTTGAACACAGAAAGACGTAATCTTAGAACAGCAGAAAGAGCTTGGCGATCCTCGCCATCCCTATAATTGATTAAATGCCTAAGAACAATGAGGAATACTTACAATAGAAGAATAAGACAAGAAAAAGCTAATTTCTTTAGAATACAGTTTGACCAAGCCAGAAATAGGCCAAAAGAACTTTTCAAAATAGTCAAGCTGCAATCACGGAAAACATATCACGCAGCAGTCTCCGAAACCAGCCCCCTGCCAAACTGCGAAGAAATGGCCACCTTCTTCAAAGAAAAAACTTCAAAGATAGAGAACGAACTTCAACTAGAAATGGAACTACTACCAACTACCTACCTCATACATTTTCTCGTATACCTCCCAGATCACGGAAGGGGATGAAACACCCTGGCCCCCCTCAAAAAACAAAGCCTCTTGGAACACCTTCTCCCCAATCAATGAACACATGTACAACATTCTCTCCTCCTTAAACGCATCTAACCACTTCCAAGACCTGCTACCTCCTCGCATACTCAAGTAATCAAATCGCATGTTATCTTTCTATGGACCAAGATTGTAAGCGGCCCAATACGTCAAGGCACTATACCTGATTGCCTAAAAGTAGGACAAATAACTCCCATTTAAAAAACACTACTGCAGACAGCTTTGATCCATCGTTAACATCTTTACCCAGGCAAAGCTCTTAGAAAAATGTTTTCAGAGTCCACTATGCAATCAGATAATCAAATATCGACTCCTCGACCAACACCAATCCGGATTCCGTCAAGATCACAGCACTGAATCTGCACTTACTCTTTAGTGGATGACATACTAAAAATGCTGGATCAAAAAGAATCATGCCTTCTGATACTGCTTGATTTATCGGCTGCCTTTGATACCGGCAAACATGAAAATCTATTAAACTTACTGGAACAAAGGATGGACCTATCAGGGGTTGTACTTCAATAGTTTGCTTTCTTCCTTCAAAACAGATCATTAAGATTCAAAATGAATCAATCACTGTCTAAGTCCCATGTGATCACACTTGCCGTTCCTCAAGGCTCTGCACTTTCTCTCATTCTCTTTAACCTATCCCTTGAACCACTGTCTTACCTCCTAAAATCTTCCAATATCCAATACCAGATGTACACTAATGACACTCGGCTGTATCTCAAAATTGCCTCCCCAGATGACATATTCCTCAACTCCATCTTACATAACACACACCTGTGGCTCACGGTTAACCATCTCAAACTCAACGCTGCCAAAATCAAATTTCTTCTCATCTCCCCACCGAAAAACAGCCCAAACATTGATCTTTGGCTAAAACATCTTACAGCCCCCAAATGCTCGCCTCCACATCATCGACTCGGCTAGATCACTAGGTATCACATTAGACAAACACCTAAGTATGCTGGATCACATCAAAGCAGCCACCAAAGAAGCGAATCAGCAACTAAGCATTCTGAGGAAACTCAAACGTTATCTAGCACAAGAAGACCTAAATCAAACGGTTCAAGCCCTAGTATTACCCAGCCTGGATTATGGTAGTGCCACACTATGTGGCCTACCTCGATACAAACTTGCCCCTCTAAGAGCATCCCTCAACACAGAAGCCAGACCTGTCCTTGGAACAAAAAGTAACACATACATCTCACCGGATATAAAATCATTAAACCTCCACGCTCGAACCGGGGACTCAATTTTAGCGCACGCCGACCGCCGAGTTGCGGTGCTCGGCAACACTCCTCAAGACAGCACGGCTCGGGGAGCACCGAGTCGATACAGAGTGGCGGAGGCGGTGACGGCTTGTGGCTGCTGAGGCCCCGGTGAGGTGGGAACGCTAACCCCCCCGCCCTCTCCTCCCCCTGTGGCGGCGCAACTGCGGCCTATGCTGAGGATCTGGGTGTCGGCCTGATAGCGGGGGAAGCCTGCTCTGGTTTGGCGTTGGAGGGGGCCACATTGATGCCGGAGTGCAGGAGAATTCGGAGCGCACGGACCTGGAGGGCGTGCTGGTTGTGGCGTGCAGATGGTGAAAAGCGCCGGGGCCAGATTATT
The DNA here is from genome assembly GCF_964263255.1 of Lissotriton vulgaris. Classification (NCBI taxonomy): domain Eukaryota; kingdom Metazoa; phylum Chordata; class Amphibia; order Caudata; family Salamandridae; genus Lissotriton; species Lissotriton vulgaris. The sequence continues at coordinate 817,742,743 of NC_141685.1, read as the reverse complement.
GCAAGGGCCCTGTGGAGGCGAGGTGACATATCGTGGGGGCCTGGAGAACCCCAGAATCTGTAAACTCTAGTTGGCGCAAGGTGGGCGCGGCGGCTGCTGGGTCCCCGGGTGCTGTAGGCGGCCCTCTAGATATAAGCCTGAGACCCGACTTGCTGAGGGAGCCTTCTGGACTGTCCTCTACTGCCGGGCAGTAATAAACAGAACAGTGGCCATACTGCAGAGAGCGGTATAAAAAACAACAAACGTTCCAGTAAAGGGACCCCCCTGGGCGAACTGAGTGGCGGGCGGCTTGACGATGAGCCGGGTGTTCTAATATTCCTGGAAAGGGGGGGGGGCGATCACCAGGCGCAGGATGGGAGGCAGAGGCCCTCGTACAGCCTCGCACAGTAGCCTGGAGAAATACGCCTACAACAAAGACTTCCCTACGCTATCTCAGCGTAAGGACTCCGCAGACAAGACCCCGAGCGGTGGTGGAGCTCCCAAGCTAACGCTGGAGGATATCATGGCGGCCCTCACCAGTGTTCAGTCCACTGTTGGATCTATATCTACAGACGTTGGTCTCCTAAGGGCAGATTTTCAGAAATTACCACCAGGGTCACGGAGGTAGAACACGTAAGCCAATCTCTGACAAAGGACACTTCCACGTTACCTAAAAAGGTGTTGCAACTTGAACTGGACAACAAACGACTGGCGGCACGGCTGTACGGTCAGGAAGGGCGCACCCGCCGCAACAACGTGAGGATCACGGGTGTTCCGGAAAGTGAAGGGGGCCCGGCAATGGACTTATATGTTAAGGACCTAATAAAAACTAGACTCCAGCCCAGGGGTCTTTCCACATTCTTCTCGGTTGAAAGGGAACACAGGGTGCCGGGAGGTTGTCCCAGACCCGGGGCCCCCCCTAGGCCAATCCTTGCTCGAATTTTTTATTTTCGAGACTGAGACGCTATATTACAGACGGCGCGGGTAGCGCCGCCATTGCGGATCCAAAACTCAACTGTGTCCTACTTTCCGGACTATACAGCGATGGTGTTGGCACGGCGCAGGAGTTTCATCGAGGTCAAGAAGGAATTGAGAGCCAGAAATTTGCCCTACTCCCTGCTCTTCCCGGCAAGACTTCGGGTGGTGGCGGATGCAAAAACCCAACTTTTTGAGACGCCTGAGGAGGCACATGACTGGATGGAAGGCTGGCGGAGAGTGGAGGGCGACGGTCGACCTGAAAGACTTCGGAAACCTCACAGAGCAGAGGACAACCACAATGATCGGGAGCAAGCTGTGGAGGAAACCCGTGAGCAGCAGGAGGAGGCGGGAGAGTGAGGGACTGTGAGACGGTCCGCGGCTGACTTGACAACTATAATGGTGCTGTGCACCTGAGCACACAAGCGCAGGAAAAAACTCCGAACCCCTGAGTAATTTGTGCCTTTGTGGAGGGGAATGATGCAGATTCCTCTGGACTTCTCCCCCCTTACACGCAAGTACTGTACATGGGAATGGGGTTTAAGCGCTCTGCTGAGTTGGGGTGGCGGGCAGTTCAGAGTCCGTTAGGCAGGGAGGCAGGGTGGGGGGTGGGTAGGGGGAGAGGGTCTGTTCGAATTGTTGTATGCTTCTTTGTTCTTCTTTGGTTCACGCAGATCTTCAGGGCACACATGGTCGAACGAATAGCTTCGGACGTCCTGCAGTTGTATGACTGGATGTTATTTGGCAACGATAAACTTTGTTTCACTGACATATGTCTGCACACGCTCAACAAGATACTACTCGCCCATTGACTCAACTAGCCCCGGGGACCCTGTTGAGCGTGTTGACCTGGAATGTGCGGGGGTTGGGGGACAAGGTGAAAAAAAATTTGGTACTGCAATATTTAAAACGATGCACACCTGCGGTAGCCCTTCTGCGGGAGACGCACCTGATGGGATCCACTTGCAAGGCCATGGACGGATAGAGTTACAAAATGGTGACCCATGCTGAATTCTCCTCCGGGTCTAGAGGGGTGGGTGTACTAATAAAAAAGAACTTCCCACTTATAATACACCAGATATGGGTAGATGACCAGGGTCGCTTTGCAGCCATTACTTGCCAGTGGGAAGGGAGATTGTTTAACTTTGTCCCCGTATACATACCACCATCCTTACATACCATGGCACACTCAGCGCTTACAGAGTTCCTACTTGCATTGCCGGTGGCGGTGATGGTGATAGGGGCGATTTTACTGATATAGTTGACCGTACAATAGATAGACACCCCACAAAACTGACATCCCCACATAAATCGCCGTATGACAGGGCTTATGGACGCCTTGGGGCTTGCAGACGCATGGAGGTATAGACACCCCAATACTAGACAATACACTTTTCATACCGGGGTTCACAACTGTCTCACATGTATAGATTATTTTCTGGTGACAACGGACGGCCTGGGGGGAATAGATAAGGTAGATATCCGCCCTAGGGGCATATCCAACCACTTGCCGGTACTGCTGACCTACACACACCATCTGACGCTTCGGCGCCGTATATTTCCCATCCATCCTAGCTATTTGCATGTACCGGAGGTCTCAAAGGGTATTGCAGAAACTACTACAAATTTCTTTTAAGAAAACTCAGGGTCGGTAGACTCCTCCAGTACTCTTAGGGAGGCCTATAAAGTGGTTACACATGGGCAAGCTATAGCATTAATTACGGGGCATAAACAAGGCAAACGGGCTGAACTCGATAAGGTGGAAGCTGACCTGGAGGCGGCGACGGTTCAACGTGCAGCCTGTCCAACGCCTCACACTGCACAGTGAGTGCGGGTCAAACAAACTGAATACGTGGCATACCAGAGAGAAATAGTATTGGATAGACTCCAGGCCACGAGCCACAGGGTATATGAGCTGGGAGACAAGGCGGGGAAAATGTTAGCCTGGCTAGATAAAAAAGAGAAAGCAGGTAGGGTAATTGCGTAACTGCATGCCCCTGATGGCTCCCTGGTGACAGCCCCTAATGCTATCTGCACTAAGTTCACGGTTGAGGAAGCGAGTGGATATATCAAGGATCTTGCTATGCCACAGCTTACACCGGAGGCGGCGCTACTTCTAGAAGGTGACCTCTCAGTCGAGGAAGTGCAGATGGCCATTGGCTCCCTAGCGTCCGGCAAGGCGGTGGGCCCAAGCGGCTTCCCAAGCAAACTATATAAGCGCACCGCGCAGGTGACGGCACCCTTCCTTTTGAATATGTTTCAAGGCAGTCTCCAGGTAGGTTAACTGCCGCGTGACCAACGGCTGGCCACAATTGTTGCAATCCATAAACCAGGCAAGACACTGACGAATTGTAGCTCCTACCGCCCGATTTCGTTAATTAACGCTGAACCAAAGATACTAGCCAAGCTATCGGCGCTGCGGCTGACCCCCCATCTTACGTCCCCGATAGGTCCCGATCAGTCAGGATTCATGCCTCACCGCAGTACGGCACTTAATTTAAGGCGGCTCCACGCAGTACTGACTAGACGATCTTACATTCAAGAAAATGCGGTTATCCTTTCCCTTGACGCCAGTATGGCGTTCGATACGGTGGAGTGGCCGTACAGCACTTGGGATTCGGTCCCAAATTTTGTGCCTGGATCCGCTTGCTTTACAACAACCCAATGGCGCATGTAGTGGCCAATGGGCACATTTCCAGAGATTTCCCGCTTGTACGAGGTACACAACAGAGGTGCCCGTTATCCCCGCTCTGATATTAGAACCGCTCGCAGCATGGCTTCGATGGGAGCCCTCTATTCGAGGGCTCCAATGGACTGATACCTGGGAGGATTGCATATCTCTGTATGCGGACAACGTACTTTTATACCTAACCTCCCCATGAAAATCCATCCTCGAGCTGTTGAATGTTTGCGAGAAATTTGGTAGGGTATCCGGATACAGAATAAACTGGACGTACTGGTTGGCCCGCCGCCGCTGCTGCCTGCGGACTGTCCACAGCGAGTCACTGATGAAGCCTTTAAGTATCTGGGCATTTATGCAACATCGGACTTCACTAAGTTCTATACGAAAAATTTAAAGCCCCAATTAGACCCATTTAAACGAGATGTGGTGGTGTGGCGTAATCTCCCCCTTACACTGTTGTTAAAGGCACGCTCAATAAAATGATGGCGCTTCCAAGCTTTCTCTATGTTCTCGAAAACACACCATTCTTAGTCCCGCAAGCCTATTTCAGGGCCATAGCGGCGGAGGTCACCAGTTTATTATGGGGAAATAAGCCAGCGCGGATCGCACAGGACAAGCTAGTACGCAGTTGGTACGATGGAGGGATAGCACTTCTGAACGTGCAACTGTACTACTGGGCGGCGCACCTTAAGATAATAAATCATTGTTTACATGCCCCACAAGACGAGCCAGCGTACCATGCAGAGAGACGGAATTTGGAAGAGAAAGGACTGATGGCGAATCTCTATAGACGCCGAAAGCCCCCGGGGCTGATTGACCCTACCGACACATGATACATATTTGGTCCCAGGCGCATACTCGATTGCAGTGTGCAGGGACAGTCACGCAAATGACACCGCTGTGAGACTCCCAACAGCTAGGTTTCCACCGCAGGAGTAAAGGGTTCCAAAACTGGGACAATATTGGTCTCTCAGTGGTAGGAGATCTTTGGAAAAAGGGGGCGGTAGTCGATTTTGTGCATCTACAAACACAGTACAGCATGGAGCACATGGAGAAATTTAGATATTTACAAATCCGGCATGCCCTCTAAACAGTCGTACCACCGGGCACTTCACTACAGGAAGCCACCCCATTGGAAGATAGACTTCTGACGGAACACATGACGAATGGGGCGACGTCCTTGACGTACCGTAAGCTGGTCAATAACTTGCCGGACCCAACATCCAAGCGGAGACAGACCTGGTCCTGGGACGTGGGCGACTTTGATGAATCAGAGTGGCAAGAAGCTCTGTCCTCGCCCTGTGAAACGGCGATACCGTCCAGGCTCTGACTGGTCCAACTCAAAGTGCTGCACCGCACATATTACACTAGGACAACGCTCCATGTATGGGATCAGCGATGCACAAATACTGTTTGCGCAGTTGTGGGGGGGGGCACATTTTACCACACTATTTGGGACTGCCCCCGCATTGCTGCATACTGGGTTAAAATAATGCGCACTATTTCTCAGACACTAGAAATCTCGGTCCTACCGGAGCCAAGGCGCTGCCTACTAAATGTGTGGGAGTCGAATGACCTCAATCATCAGGAACAGGATTGGACTAGGTTTGGTATGATGGCGGCGAAACGGAATATTGCTATGTTGTAAGGGTCGGAAACGTTGCCTACGCTTCAAAAATGGTGTAAAGATATGGACGGAGCGATGGTGGTGGAAAAAGCAGTCTTTATACATCGTGGATCTCCTTAAATGTGGGAAAAAGTGTGGGGGGCTTGGAATAAGTTTAGGGGAGACATCTGTGATCCGCCAGAAATTATTGCAGAAAAAGTCACCTTGTAATGAGGCACTTGTGTTGTGGGTGGCGGGGGGGAGGGGTTGTATGTATGGGTCTGAGTCTATGATAAGTGACTATGCAGAATTGCTTTGCTGTTCTATGGTTTTTATATTAATGCAGACAAAGAAGACTGTTGATCTGTGTATGTTTGCCCTGACACACTTTAATTAAAAAATGTAAAAAATATTAAACTGGCTACCGTATGAGGCAAGGTTCCAGCTGAAAAATGCCTGCATGACGCATAAGACGTTACACTTCAATACCCCCAACTACCTTGCTCAAGAACTAGAACAAGCATTGGCATAGCCAATAGGTCTTGCCTTTGGGACCTTGTAAATATTTGGCCATGCAGCACATTGATAACACAATAACAAGTAAAGGCGCTCTTAAAGTGAAAGCGGCAGTGAACAGTAAGTGAAAGCAGCCCCGTTTACAAACAATTAAGGCGCACTTAAATGTAAAAGCAGCGCCCTTCACAAACAAGGTGCACAAGGTGACAGCAGCGCCATCATAAATAATAAACGAGTGAGGCAATGCTGTATGGTAAAGCGCTGTGCTCACCTCTGCCACTTCTTACATTTCGATGTTTGCCTGAATGCTTAGCGGAAGAGCGGCGTCTTCCGGGTTTTGCTAGATGTCCTGTACACAGCCTTGTACTGATGACACAAAAGCAGTGAGTGTCCAAGGGTAGAGCTTTCAGGGTGTAGGGATCTTACAAAGCTTTTGTGTCTTCAGGGCAATGACTCCGGGCGGTGCATATGTAACTTGCATATGTAACTGGGGTGTAGGAGAGTTTGGAGAAGTGCCCAGCGGTGGGCGAATGATCAATAGTGTATTGACCATTGCACTCTGCTAAAAACGAGGCCTTGGCCGCTTCTCGCCAGGATCTTAGAAGCAGATGCGACATTGCGTGTCAAAAAACATCATTAACAAATACAAGACATTTAAAATACTAAATCCATTGTCACATGGTCCATATGACCAAGCATAATATAACGTGTTTTTATGAAGTGTAGCTTCAGCTGCTAGAAGGTTACCTTGGCGCTTAATTACCGACGTTTATTAAACAATTATTCAACTCGATGGTAATTGTTTAATCGACATCAGAATGATGAAAAGCTGAAAGGCTGGGATTTCAACCTAAAACCACAAGGTCAAACAGATGACCCTGCAGTGAGTTCACTGTTCCACCAGACACTACTTCTTAGTCTCAAATCCTATTGAGGCGCTGGAGCGCCGCCCCCTTTGTTTGCCTAGTCCCACCCCATCAGGTCTGAATGACTTTGTGCCCGATCTATGTTGATGATAACAACTGAACCATCTCCGGCGGCCTCTCGACACACCCACTGCGCTCGCCAAGCAAACAACTAATCTGCAGGGAAGGATGTGGTCAGAGAGGTTTGCGCTGAAGGGATAGAAGGGTGAAACCAAACCCTTTCGTGCTTCACGGGGGAAATCACAAAGTACACTTTTTCCCAAAAGACATCAATCTTTCAAATACCTTTTGAGGGGTCTCCATCGAAATCGGTCCAGCCTTAAATTAAAGAGGCGAAACCTGCTCCGCGAGCGAATGTGAAACCCTCTGTGGAACTGGAGCACCTGAACCAAAAAACCCAAGCTGAGTCCCTGTGTGTAAACAAGCCGCTCACTAGCATCAAACTTTAAAGGCACACACATGTAGGCCGGAAGGGGTGTGCTTCGGTTGACTGAGCCGGCGCACAGGTCGCTAAGCAGTGCGTCCCGGTATGCGAGAGGAGTGACAGCACGAAGGGAGAACATGCTAAAACCAAATGCTGACATGCACGAGTGGCAGGCGAATAGCTACGCAGAAAGAAGAGTTAACAACATAAAAGATGAGAAAGAGGAGGTGGACCTGAATTATTTCCTACTCGCCTCAGTAAAACAAGATTTAGAGGCATGTTAACACTCGAGCAGCTGAACCACTGTATAAACTAACAAGCACAGCCACGCTAAATAAAAACAGATGGCCCCTGCTGGCTCGAGAGCAAAACACTCTGGGAGTAAACATTTCCCAAGAAGCTGAGACATCCACAGTCCTTTGGCCAATTGCGTACTAAAGCCAGGCGCAAAGGCCGATAGCGTGTGAGCACCACATGCACAAGCTTCTACTAAAGCTGAAGGAAGCTATAGTGATCAAGCAAAGAATACTGAGCCTCAGTAAGGACCTATATTTCTTTTTAACATTGAATGAATCTCATCATTTTTTAAGAGAGATGCCAAAGAGAGAAACTGTAAGGTATTATTCAAAACAGATTTATTAGTATTTTCACATTTTTATAAAAATGATTTTTTAGACACATTTTTTTCAACTAAATTGATCATTATATACTCAGCAAAAAATAGGTCAAGTTTACAGACATACTTTCATGGAAGAACAAACATTACATTAAGAGTGCCCTCTAATAGCAGCTAATCTAAATATACATACAGACATACTTACATACCAGTCATACTATGGTCTATTCTAAAAGTGACATATCTATCATCACACATACAGAAGACTAATTTATACAAGACAAAAGACTAATGCAGTTGGCAATTCTGAGGTGTACTATGAGGGATATACTTGGGAACCAGGATGGTATAGTTCTACTAGTTATGATGGAAATAACTAGTTCGTATCCATGACAAATGATGTTAGGCCGACGTACGTTTCGGTGAGAGCCACCTTCCTCAGGGCCAGAGACAACATAAACAACAATTTATACAAAAAGATTTAAAAAGAGGTTTATGAGGGCATCAAACTATTTTTCTGCAAAGTGAAAAGTACATAAGAAAAAACATGTGAATGTCAATATTTCTTTTACTTCTTTGTATAACATTCTCAAGCAATGGCATCATATATATAAACATATCTACATTTTAGAAGTAACAACTAAGTGCTCATAGCTAACACAAACTCAAAACTGAAAAGTGAAATGGGATAGTCCAGAAAATTTAAGGTTCAACAGTGAGAGGAAAAGAGAGATCAGGTCCTGGTCATTCCCTTACATTTTTTATGCACCCAAGAGGTGGTAAGGTTAAGTGCATGCAGTGCTTATAGAGAATATTCTAAAGTGCTAGTATGTGATATTGGCAGCGAGGTGAATATATATTACCAGTGGTGAAATCTTTGTAGTCACTGAAAGTGTATTGGGGCAGATCCTGGACAGTCTATGGTTTAAGACAAGAACTGGAAGGCAAAAGGAACTTTCATGATTATCTGTCGACATGGGGTAGCGTTTTAAAAAATGTCTATGAGGTTGCGCTATGTTACCTATGTTGATTGCGCGGGGTTTGCTGGTTAAGGGAACCGAGTTTTCCAAAAGCAGAGAGCTTTCATAAGGTTAACATGTGTTCTGTGTAAACATAAACATCACCTATTAAATGTTTAGCCATATGTTATACAGCAGATAGATATCGCTGTGTGGGGTGTTTATATTAATTACCTGGTTGTGTCTAATTTTGGATGATGGTAAATCCTCACTTTCCGCCTTTGATTGTATGCTAAAACAGACAAGATAGGGATGTGTTACTCTATTTTATTACGTTGGGATGACCCAAAAATCATTAGTTCTAAAGCGGAGCTTTTCTCAGCGGTTCTACAGGACAGCATTGTGGGAGGCAAGAATGTAGAGCCTATGTATGATATATTAAATTGCGATTAAGGGTTTTACAACACAATAAGGAAGCAATAATCATACCTATGAAAAAACATAGCACTGATGTTACTGATGTTGCCCATTGTTGTATTACTGCATGAACCAAAGGGTTACTGATCTATCTTTATTCTAATGAAAAAGGCGTGGTAGATGGCTAAGCTATGTCTGATTACAGACTCAAGTTTGTTTAACAACGCTTGTTTAAGGTGGCGGTAACACCGCGCCTGGCGAAATAATAAAACGTATTCGTCTTCCAAGGCTCCCGTTTTGGTCTTACCTTGTGCACGGACCTTTATCTTGCCGCTACGGTAGGTTCTCAGATTTGTAGCCCAGGGTTAAAAATATCTGTCTCCGAGCCTTAAAAATAAAGTGGATTGCCGTAAGGAGTAAGGCAGGATGAGTTACCGCAAACGTCAGAAGTAATGGTGTGCCTCGAGCTTTGGAAAGGTGCAGTTTACATAACGGCCGCCTATGATAGCATTAGGAGGTTTTTGGCAAGGGCTGGCTGGCGAGTTACGTTTAAAAGTGGCAGAATACATAGCGGTTGCAAGCGTTAGGTGCGGTGTCATAATCTAAGCGTATTTACCCGCGAAGTTAAAGCGTGTCTACAGAGCAGTTTCTTACCTAGTATAAACTCGGCAGTTTCCGCGACCGGGGGTTCTTGGGACTGCTCCCAGGGAGAGAGGTTTTTGCCAGTTTGGGGAATACTTTTAAACGGGCGGTTCGGTAATTGCAAACAGGTGAGGTTGCATAAGACAGAAAAACAGGTTACCTGCTTTGCGTTTTTTTTAATGAGAAAAAGGGGCATGAACATAGTTTACAGACTAAGACTGAGTTGCTCATGCTGTGGCGGCCATATTGTAACTGGTTTTATTAGTCTGAAAACAGTGTAAAGAGAAGTTAAAACACATGAAGGAATTTCATCGTGTTCTAGTTTGCAAGGAAGATTTATAGAGATGCTCAGATTTGTGAAAGTTTGCAGTGTAGAGACACCTGCAATTGGTCCAGTTTATACACATAATGGTACGTGTATATATAGTACAGAAAAGCGGATGATCAAATTCACTTTGCAGAACCACAGGTATTGTCAAAGAGTAACTATCCAGGAGATTTCCTCGTTGTGCCCATAGCGAACAGTATCACATAGGTGGATCCAAAAAGTTTCACGTTTTTTGCGAAAAATAGTGGGATCTTTGCCTGGCGGTGTATGAACATGTTCTAAAATCTGCCATCGCAGATCTTTTTCTTTGTGGCCATATTGGACAAAATGGGGAACCAGTGGAGCATTTGTTTTTTGCGTTCTAATTGCAGATTTGTGTTCCGAGAGTCTGATACGGAATTCTCTTGATGTTTCACCTATATACCCAATGTCACATGGACATTTGATAAGGTATATAACATTTTTGGTTCTGCAATTAGTCATTTCTTTTAGTTTTCCTTGCTTTTGACCATAGGTCCATGTTTCACCGGGTATTATCTGGTCGCATGCATGGCAATTACCACATCTATGATTGCCAATTGGTAGTGGGTTTCCATCAATGGTTTTCTGTTTGTTTGTTTCTTTGTTTTTCCACCTGCTGTGTACCAGTTTGTCTCGCAGATTCTGATTTCTTCCGAAAGCCAGAATGGGTTTGCTCAGTTTATCTTCCTGGTCATTGGTATTCAATATCTTCCAGTTATTATGGATCACCTTCCTCATTTTATTATTAATGGTGGAGTGGTTCAGGACACACACTACCCATTTTGTCCAATATGGCCACAAAGAAAAAGATCTGCGATGGCAGATTTTAGAACATGTTCATACACCGCCAGGCAAAGATCCCACTATTTTTCGCAAAAAACGTGAAACTTTTTGGATCCACCTATGTGATACTGTTCGCTATGGGCACAACGAGGAAATCTCCTGGATAGTTACTCTTTGACAATACCTGTGGTTCTGCAAAGTGAATTTGATCATCCGCTTTTCTGTACTATATATACACGTACCGTTATGTGTATAAACTGGACCAATTGCAGGTGTCTCTACACTGCAAACTTTCACAAATCTGAGCATCTCTATAAATCTTCCTTGCAAACTAGAACACGATGAAATTCCTTCATGTGTTTTAACTTCTCTTTACACTGTTTTCAGACTAATAAAACCAGTTCCAATATGGCCGCCACAGCATAAGCAACTCAGTCTTAGTCTGTAAACTATGTTCATGCCCCTTTTTCTCATTAAAAAAAACGCAAAGCAGGTAACCTGTTTTTCTGTCTATGCAACCTCACCTGTTTGCAATTACCGAACCGCCCGTTTAAAAGTATTCCCCAAACTGGCAAAAACCTCTCTCCCTGGGGGCAGTCACAAGAACCCCCGGTCGCGGAAACTGCCGAGTTTATACTAGGTAAGAAACTGCTCTGTAGACACGCTTTAACTTCGCGGGTAAGTACGTTTAGATTATGACACCGCACCTAACGCTTGCAACCGCTATGTATTCTGCCACTTTTAAACGTAACTCGCCAGCCAGCCCTCGCCAAAAACCTCCTAATGCTATCATAGGCGGCCGTTATGTAAACTGCACCTTTCCAAAGCTCGAGGCACACCATTACTTCTGACGTTTGCGGTAACTCATCCTGCCTTACTCCTTACGGCAATCCACTTTATTTTTAAGGCTCGGAGACGGATATTTTTAACCCTGGGCTACAAATCCGAGAACCTACCGTAGCGGCAAGATAAAGGTCCGTGCACAAGGTAAGACCAAAACGGGAGCCTTGGAAGACGAATACGTTTTATTATTTCGCCAGGCGCGGTGTTACCGCCACCTTAAACAAGCGTTGTTAAACAAACTTGAGTCTGTAATCAGACATAGCTTAGCCATCTACCACGCCTTTTTCATTAGAATAAAGATAGATCAGTAACCCTTTGGTTCATGCAGTAATACAACAATGGGCAACATCAGTAACATCAGTGCTATGTTTTTTCATAGGTATGATTATTGCTTCCTTATTGTGTTGTAAAACCCTTAATCGCAATTTAATATATCATACATAGGCTCTACATTCTTGCCTCCCACAATGCTGTCCTGTAGAACCGCTGAGAAAAGCTCCGCTTTAGAACTAATGATTTTTGGGTCATCCCAACGTAATAAAATAGAGTAACACATCCCTATCTTGTCTGTTTTAGCATACAATCAAAGGCGGAAAGTGAGGATTTACCATCATCCAAAATTAGACACAACCAGGTAATTAATATAAACACCCCACACAGCGATATCTATCTGCTGTATAACATATGGCTAAACATTTAATAGGTGATGTTTATGTTTACACAGAACACATGTTAACCTTATGGAAGCTCTCTGCTTTTGGAAAACTCGGTTCCCTTAACCAGCAAACCCCGCGCAATCAACATAGGTAACATAGCGCAACCTCAGACATTTTTTAAAAAGCTACCCCATGTCAACAGATAATCATGAAAGTTCCTTTTGCCTTCCAGTTATTGTCTTAAACCATAGACTGTCCAGGATCTGCCCCCAATACACTTTCAGTGACTACAAAGATTTCACCACTGGTAATATATATTCACCTCGCTGCCAATATCACATACTAGCACTTTTGAATATTCTCTATAAGCACTGCATGCACTTAACCTTACCACCTCTTGGGTGCATAAAAAATTTAAGGGAATGACCAGGACCTGATCTTTCTTTACCTCTCACTGTTGAACCTTAAATTTTCTGGACTATCCCATTTCACTTTTCAGTTTTGAGTTTGTGTTAGCTATGAGCACTTAGTTGTTACTTCTAAAATGTAGATATGTGTATATATATGATGCCATTGCTTGAGAATGTTATACAAAGAAGTAAAAGAAATTTTGACATTCACATGTTTTTTCTTATGTACTTTTCACTTTGCAGAAAAATAGTTTGATGCCCTCATAAACCTCTTTTTAAATAATCTTTTTGTATAAATTGTTGTTTATGTTGTCTCTGGCCCTGAGGAAGGTGGCTCTCACCGAAACGTACGTCGGCCTAACATCATTTGTCATGGATACGAACTAGTTATTTCCATCATAACTAGTAGAACTATACCATCCTGGTTCCCAAGTATATCCCTCATAGTACACCTCAGAATTGCCAACTGCATTAGTCTTTTGTCTTGTATAAATTAGTCTTCTGTATGTGTGATGATAGATATGTCACTTTTAGAATAGACCATAGTATGACTGGTATGTAAGTATGTCTGTATGTATATTTAGATTAGCTGCTATTAGAGGGCACTCTTAATGTAATGTAATGTTTGTTCTTCCATGAAAGTATGTCTGTAAACTTGACCTATTTTTTGCTGAGTATATAATGATCAATTTAGTTGAAAAAAATGTGTCTAAAAAATCATTTTTATAAAAATGTGAAAATACTAATAAATCTGTTTTGAATAATACCTTACAGTTTCTCTCTTTGGCATCTCTCTTAAAAAATGATGAGATTCATTCAATGTTAAAAAGAAATATAGGTCCTTACTGAGGCTCAGTATTCTTTGCTTGATTTGTCTCTCCCCCCTCGGGGCCTGAAATTACCAGGGAGAACTCTTTCTCACTTTATGGAAACTATAGTGATTCCAAGAGGTCAATTTCCTACAGCAGCGCATGCGCTGCTCGAAGCTCGACCTAAAAATAAGGGGGCAACAGAAACTCACAAAATGCGCTCACCTTGCTTCTGAAACCCCAACGTACTCACAAAAAGATAACGGGTGCCAGAGCATTCTCGGCTATTACACCCAAGATATGGAACTCTCTGCCACCGGATGTTCGCCTTATATCCGCTACCTCCTCCTTCAAAAAAGAAGCCAGATCTTTTCTACTGAAGTTTTTATCGTAAGACAATATACCTGTCTCACATAGTCAGCAAACTCCCAAGGGATAATCACCTCTTGTTACTTACTGTCTTTATTCTAGACGAATTTATGTTATACTATTATACTTTATGATTTGTTTGATTCTTCACGCATGTATTTCCTGGTTTTTGTGTTTTTGTCAGACAAAATGTTACACTAGCCCCAGTCATGTAAAGCGCTCCAATACCCACTAGGGTCACGTTCGTGCTATACAAAACTTTATAAATAAATAATCATAAGATTTCAAACCAGTACTAAACTGCACTCACCACATGTATTTACAACGTTCCTGCTTGTTTAGAAAACAAACTGATTGAAATCTATAGAATCTGTCCCCTGTGTGCAAAACGCTCTTCAGTTAGAATTTGTGAATCTTGATGCCAAAGTTTCAGACTCCCCTCACACATATATCCAACTGCAAACATTTTTCAGCAGCCTTTCTGAGCCTTAAGGATAATGAATATGAAACGTGCACATCTTTTTCTCATGCCCCCTTTGCATGTCTAAACACATAACAGCACACACATGCCTGCTGAATTCCGATGTAGAGGATACGAGAAAGCCTCCTTTAGGTGACTAAGTGATATGGGCAAAGTAAAATTCTTGCATCTACTCACTAAGCAGGTTAGCCTGAAACTCAGATGAGCTGCTATTAAAATACTAATTAAACTTCGGGAGCACCTTAGTGCTAGGAGTGTTGCTTTTCGAAGCTAAACAGTGCCACTGCTGCTAAGCTTCCTTGACTCCAATTATGCCACTTTCCCTTCTGAAGTTCCTACATTTTTTTATCCACAGTTAAAAAAGCTGTGAACATTTTCTGCAAATTAAATGATAAAACCAGTGGAAAACGTAAAAAAAATTAGGTGGTAAGAAATCTTTGCTGCACATTTGATCAATCCCTAAAATAAATTGCATGACGCATGGGAATAGACTTCTTACACTGACTGAATTTGGCTTTAGCTCGGCCACAGTCAGCTGAATTTAAATTCAATAATCCTTCCTAAGGCATGGATCAAAATCAAGGACACGGTACCACCAAGCTTTCTGGTGCAGATCAGCATTCTTATGTGTGTTTGTAATAAGACCCCTGGTGTGCACGATCAATGTCTATGTCAGTAGAGAGTATCGAGAGAAGAGGAGTTATTGGGTACTAGGAGGTATGTAGAATGGGTCTTGTTTCTGTTTATACCACCAGTGTAACGCACTCTTTGCACTCTTAACTGCCCAAAGTTAAATAAGCTAAGCAGCCAAGGCTTACTCTAATAGGCAATAGTACATTTTCAAACTCAGATACAGTAGGACATGGTAATCTAACAACAAACAATGCACAGTCAGAGCTATTATTTAATAACTAATGGGTATTTATTAACAGAGGTAAGCTGGTGCAGGTGAAATTAACCAAACAATCCACAACTAATTTTTCTGCACTGTGCACGTCTCTTGTCTTTACAGTATGTCAGGTTTAAACAATGCTTTTCAAAATGATTGATAAAGTTCCACCAGCATGTCACTCTTGCAATGTGATGATGCCCTAAGTTTTACATATTAATCCACAGGAGCTATTATGGAGAAAATGGAACAAAGCCCCCATCGTGAATTGATTTTTCATGAAGAGGTTTTAGAATACAAAGGGAGTAAAATTCAAATGCTTGATCATGAAGGGTTATTGAGAAAAATATTTCATATTGAAGATTACACAAGGTGTCTTAACTTCAGCAATGTGCGACATTGCTTGACCAGTTATACTATGCGATAGTTAATATGCTGCAACATTTTGAAGCACTCGACTTCAACGTTATTAAGTACATTTAACTGCAGTGCATTTATATTAAGAAAACATGGAAAGGGTGTGAAAGTTTTTTTAAACAACTTAAGGACCTTATACGTTCTACAAAAAAGTTAACGTTATTTGCGATCTATAGCACCCTCCAAATTAAAGTATATATCTAGACTTTTGTTTTCTATATTAGTGGGCTGTAATTAATGGGTATTTCAGGAAAGCACCCAACAATATAAGTAGGTATAAATTGTAATTCAATTGTCTATTTAAATTTTATCTTTGTGCATCTTTTACAGTCATCTGGAAACCTACTTACATCAGATTGTCAGAAATCAGAAAGTTATGAGCAAATACAAAAATGTTTTTCTTTTCTAGAATTTGAGACTGTACACGAGGGCATGAAGCCTTCAGTCAAAATTCATTGTCATTTGTCAAAACCCAACCTTTAGTGCAATTAGGCTATGAATATATCAATTTTCAATTTAATCTAAGCAGGTTTATTTATGGTCCAACAGAAATATCAAATGTATTATCCGTCCATTTCATTTTCCTCTTTTTTAGGAGAAAGGGCCAATTTAAATGGTCTATATGTGAAGATTTGTCATGTATTACTTTGGAGAAAAATCCATGCAGGTAGAACTTTAACTTTACAGCCTATGTTGCTATTTCGTTATTTTACATTTAACCAACTAACCCAGCATTTTCTAGCACCTTCCATGGACGACATACAACCAAAATAGTTTTGCAGTAGAGACTCAGTAAGTAGTCATTCAGATTTCATAAGTTTTAGGTTTAAATCATTTTATTGATATGGAGCAACACAAATAAAAGGTGCATAATAAGCGAGCCACACAGGGGTCTACAGATCCACTTGTAAATGCGTAAAAATATGCAAGCTCAAATATGAGAATACTATCCCCCCACATCCACCCAAAAAAAAGAGGAAAAAAAAGAAAAGGGGGAAGGAAACCACTCTTCACCCTCCCGGGGGTCACTGTCTCTAAATAGCGTAATCTGGGCCGATGTGTCCTAGGTGGGGCTGAGAGGAGTCATGTACGGGGGTCCGAAGTAGTGAGGTGCAATAGGAGTAGATATTTGGGGCAGTACAGATCCCTACACTCTGGGGCTAGGAGGGCTAAAAATGGTTGCCAAAGGTCGCTAAAGGAGGAGCCCTTGCCAGTCAAGGTGAGGGAGATCTTTTCCATACCCAACACATGCCAAAGATGCTGATACCACCCTGTGTGTGTGGGGACCCGGGTGGTCTTCCAGTGCATAAGTATGTTCTGGGTAGCTGTGCCAAGAGCAATAACTATCTGTTTTCCCCTTCGGGATTTCAGGAAGTGAGCGGTTTGGGGACTCCTAGCAGGACGTATGTGGGGAACCGGGGAAGTTCTGTGTCCAAGTGCTCGTCGACCTCGTCAAGTACGTGTGTCCAGTAAGATTGAATGTGTGTGCAGTCCCAAAAAAGATGAACTAATGAGCCTCTCTGTCTGCAGCCCCACCAACAATCACGGCTGTGTGTGGGGTCAGCCTGGTGCAGTCTCTCTGGTGTGTAGTACCAGTGGTATATGAGTTTGGTGAAGGTTTCGGTCAGGCCTACATGTGTTGCTGTGTGGCGAGCCCTATGTCACGCGCCGTCCCATTCCTGAGAGCCAAGGTCACGCCCCAGATCTCTCCCCTATCTTGCCTGTCCGGCGTGATAAGTGTAAGTGTATCTGGACAAGAGCAGTTTGTAGAGATCGGAGATCAGTTTCTGGTCCGAGGGCCGCGTGATGAGCCATCGCTCATATTGAGTAAGAAGCTGCGACGCATGCTCCCGGTTATCAGGATGTAAGGCCCAATGCCGGATAAGTAGGTAGTGCATGCGTTCCGATTCAGGGAGGCCATGGTCAGCTCGGAGTTGTGGAAAGGGGACAATCTCACCCCTGTGAAACAGTTGGCCTACAGCACGGCAGCCCGCCTCTCTCCACCGCGGGAAGGCCCGGGGGCCTACGCTGGGTCCGTAATCTGGGTGGTCAAGGAAATCGGTGAGCGGGGAGGGAAATGTGGAGAGGGCATGCCGTATATTGACCCGGCTCCAAACCTTAAGCATACAGGTTAGGTGGGCGATGATGTTTGGGCATGAAGCGGATCTTCATAAGAGACGTACCAGCAACAGCCCAGTCCTTAAAAAGCAATGTTTCTCAGATTCTACTCTACTCCATTCGACCAGGTACCGGAGTTGCGTGGCGGCGTAATAGAGTGCTAGGTCTGGGACTCCAAGGCCTCCCTTATGCGGTGGAAGGAAGCTCACCAGCCCCTTCATTCTCGGCTTGCGCCCCTGCCAGATAAAGGAGGAAAGGTCAGACTTGACTCTTTGCAGTCATCCGGTGGGGGGTGGGAGGGGAAGGGTGTGGAAAAGATACAAAATCTTGGGGAGAATAGTCATTTTGACAGCTGAGCTACGCCCCAGCCACGATATCGGGTATTGTTTCCATTGCAGCAACGCAGAGCGAACGTGTACCTGCAGGAGGGAATAATTAATTTGTCTCATAGCTTGTAGAGTCGGGCCAGCTGTATGCCTAGATAGGGGACCGACTCATCGGACCAGTGCAACGGGTGACGGCCTGGAGGTCCACCAGGACGGCCTGTGGCAGGGATAGACTGAGCGCTACAGATTTCGTCAGATTGATCTTCAAACCGGAGGCTTTCCCGAAAGCCTCTAGCTCTCCCAGGAAGCTCCTCAGGGAAGTCACAGGGTGCGTGAAAGTGGCCAGTGCATCAACCGCATCAAGGCTTATAGTATGGGTATCCCCGCCAAAGCGAAAACATCTCATGGGTTTTAAAGGAAAGTGTTATCCTTGTGGCAGGATTAGGAGTTCTCAAGTTCCATTGTCTATTGCTGAATTTGTTTATCCAGTCCAATCAATGGAACGGATATGCTAGTATGTTCTAATTTATCAAGTATACCTATGCCCAATGCTGAGGTGGGATTCCCACCAACTGCTTTCACCAAGTTAATGTCCACTGTTCAGAACATCTGCCTTTCAGTGTTCAATGAGACCCATTACAGCTCCAACAAGCCTCCAAAAACAGTTGTTCCAACATTGAGCCCAGTGCTCTGGATGAATTACCCTTAAGTACCAAACAGTAAGACCCACAGCTCATGGTGTCCCAACATCATCTGTCAAGGGAGCTAGTACTTATCTCAAACTGGGGGCAATGTCAGTATGCTAATGCCAACCAAAAGTTATGTCAAGTTCCAAATTTAAACCTCGTTCTACCATAGCAAAGCAGATATTGCCTAGCTCTCTCTACCAAGGTGAAGCAGCAGCATGGAAAAACTGGTTCAAAAGGAAGGCATGTTCCAAGTGGGATGTGTAGACTTCCCAAATGCAGTCTCTGCAAATTCCACAGCTCCAAACACAGATAACAAGCATTTGCAATGCAATAGGTCTTGCATGTACGCGAGTTTGAGCTATTGGCATTGTAAATGACAATGCCTTTCATTTAGGTTTTAAAAAATAAAGCAAAATAAAAGCATTGCCATTTACAATGCCAATAGCTCAAACTCGCTTAAATGCGAGACCTATTGCATTGAAAATGCTTGTTCTTTCATGTAGGCATGCTGGAAATGGAACAGCAGGTGTCCTGGTTTTATACAACTTATTTATTCTAGCCCTGTACTGGACCACCGAGGTAAACCCACTAACAACCACACGTCTGCCCCGCGCCTCTCAACTAATCATAAAGACACAAATTCTATGGGTCAATCCATCAAGGATCCTCTCTCCCCACCCAACCACCGGCAACACGGCGAGTCTTAGAGCGAGGGGGGCGCACTGTGACTGGGAGGTACGAGAGATGGCTGAGGGGGGATACTTTGTGCTGCACTTGCACTGGGGTCAGGCGCCTGCTGTCACATCCATCGCTGTCCGCGGGCACTGAAGGCTTAACACTGTCGTGAGGCTGCTCGTCCTTTCACCTTTGTTGCATGGTGAACAGATCAAGTCGCCGTGGAGTCTCTAGAGCTTGTCCCAGTGTTTTTGCGGTGGGGTGTCCCCAGGGCTTTACGTGGCATGAAAAAACTGGGGGTGGGGGGGGGGGGGGAGGAAGGTCTCAAAGGTGTGGCGCCAATGTAATTAAGTGCGGGGCTTCAAAACACGCAATCTAAAAATCTGGTTAGCATAGTGTGCCACTCAACTTGTATTTTGCTGTGTGTGCTCCTGAGGTGCACTCTCACACCACCCAAGGCACACTCTCACCCCCCAAGGCACACTCACACCCGCCGAGGCACACTCTCACACCCCCGAGGCACACTCTCACACCCCCCGAGGCACACTCTCACACCCCCCGAGGCACACTCCCCCCGAGGCACACTCTCACACTCCCGAGGCACACTCACCTCCCGAGGCACACTCTCACACCCCCCTGAGGCACACTCTCACACCCCCCTGAGGCATACTCTCACACCCCCCTGAGGCACACTAGCACCTCCCTGAGGCAACCTCCTGAGTCACACTATCGCACATCCGAGTCGCACTCTTGTAAATCCATGAGGCGCACTCTCGCACCCCCCTGGGACACATGCTCGCAGCCCCCTTCCCCCCCCCCACATGCTCTCCCACCACCTGTGGCGCACACTCGCACCCCCTGAGGCACACAACATTCCCACTTCATAGTACTCCTCATTCCTGAGAGACAGACTCACGACCGTCCTGAGAGAGTCAAAGTGGACGTTAAACTCGCACGTAGATCCAGCGTTATAAAATCTGTCACTGTACCCGGCACAAATATTCCTGTGTGTCTGAAAATATACAAAGCTGTGTGCACGGTGTAAACACTGGATTCACAACAGACCAATGTTTGCATTCCCAAAGGAATGGCACTGCCTCTTATCTGTGCCCCCGGGGGCGGGGGGATAGGGGAGCTAGCACCCGAGAAAGACAGACACTCTGCAACAGAGAATAGTGATCTGAGAGATGCAACACGCTGAAATACTTTGGCGTCAGATCTCTGTTCCTGAAAGAAAATAGAACCGGATTTACTGCAACAGCAAATAGATAAATAGGCGTGTTCAAATAATTCAGGGTGCTGCCAAATAGGTCACACTGTTGCTTATTTAAATCAGGGTGGCAGCGGTGCGCACATTACAGCGGTGACACGCACAGACTACCAAGCAGAATGTGTGGTAAGAACAGTTTTCTTTTAAAAATCGAAAAGCGGCACATAGCTTACATGCTAAATCTTATGTGCCAATATAAATTTACTGTACGCTGAGCTGACGGGGGGAGGGAAAGCGAAAGCACACGATGCGCGTGCTGTGCGGTCCCTTTCTCTGCCGAAGGGAGACAGGAGGTGGCACATGTGGACAGGAAATGTGCACGCATACAGAATGGTTAAGAAACAGAGGGAGAAGAAGGATAAACAAAACTAGGTCGGCCTCCAGTTACATGTAGCAAAAATCAGGAACCCAGAGTGATGGATTCAGAGACCTAGTTTGTGTGTTATGGTCACTGCATAATTTATGTCAGTGCTTACCAGAAAAAGAAAGAAAAATTTATTTCTAGAGTCCCCTCACTCACCGGGGTTTCCCCCACGGTGACATGCTTCATCATTGGGGCCATCCCAGTTCTCTACGAAAAGGGGCGTGCTGCGACTAGCGAACTACGCAGGAGCACTTTTGTTTGTGAAAAGACTATGTGTGGTGTAAAGTGATGTGGTGGTGGAGTGGGTGTGTGAATTAAAAATACCGTGCTAGTGGGCCTCAACAAATTTATTCTGCTCCTAGTTTGGTATATTAAAATGGGGGTGAGACTGCTATTTAACCTTAAGTAGGGTTAAATCAGTGTTCTTAGGTCA
This sequence comes from Lissotriton vulgaris, assembly GCF_964263255.1. Taxonomy (NCBI): domain Eukaryota; kingdom Metazoa; phylum Chordata; class Amphibia; order Caudata; family Salamandridae; genus Lissotriton; species Lissotriton vulgaris. The sequence goes on along the minus strand of NC_141685.1, from coordinate 817,721,119 downwards.
ACATGTTTCAAGCTCCCCAAGCTTTTCATCAGGACCATACAGGGTCCAGCCCTGTATATACCACTCCTATATTCTAATAAATAGGATTAGTGAGATTATTCGTTATGCGCTGTTAATTTTAAAACATGTGTATTATACATACGATTTGTACCTTAACGATGTTTATGTATTGGTGCTCAATAGCACTTCATGGTCTCTGGTGGGGGCGGGATCACCTCATGGAAGCATTGTTCCTTATCGGCGAAACCGGTCAGCATTACCTACTCGTTCCCCTCCGGAGTGCACATCTCCTGTCTGCGCGTGCCACCTCCTGTCTCCCTTCCAGCACCAAACCGGCAACAATAGTCTTGCTAGCGAAACAGAGCATGCTCTGCATTCGCACGTGAGACCTGAAAAGGAGATGCCAATAGATAAAAAAGTATATGGATATGATGAGCTATATACACCAAGTAGGGTTAACTTGGTGCTTAGCAGGTCAGCAAAGACCGCTGCCAAAGCACGAAAACTAAAATCTAGTTTTGATTCATCCTTTCCTCTCCAGCAGGGATCATACCTGAACTTTTCCCCAGAAGAACTACATTGTAGTACAAAGGGAAACTGCTTAGGCTAGGTAAGGTAACATCTGCCAGAAATTATAGAGGGGGAACATTAATCTTGTGCTACATTTACTGTGTCCCGAGTCAGGCCATCATACACAGATGAATACACTTTGCAGTAAAAGCGTCTCAATTTACCAACTTATGACTTCAAATTTAATTTCAGGGTAAACACAATGAGCGATGACAAATTAGCTGGAGGCGATTGTGTGAGGAATAACAAATACAAAAGTAATGTTTTGTTAACCAGAAAGAAAAATCCAGTTGGAAAGAGATGGCAGGCAGACATATTACACAACAAGCATTTACAATGCAATGGTATAAGCTTTGTTAAAGTTAGAGCTATTGGCATTGCAAATGGGATTTTTTTTATTTTTTGTTTTTTTAAAAACATAAATAAATGGTAATTTCATTTACAATGGCAATAGGTGAGCATTAGAGAGTATTAGCGGACACAGAGCCAAACACACACACACACACAGCCACACACACTTAGCCACACACACACACACACAGCCACACACACAGAGCCACACACACGCAGACAGCCACACACGCAGACAGCCACACACGCAGACAGCCACACACGCAGACAGCCACACACACAGAGCCACACACACAGAGCCACACACACAGAGCCACACACACACACACACACACACACACACACAGACAGACCGACACACACACACACAGACAGACCGACACACGCACAGACAGAGCCACGCACAGACAGAGGCACGCACAGACAGAGCCACGCACAGACAGAGCCACGCACAGACAGAGCCACGCACAGACAGAGCCACGCACAGACAGAGCCACGCACAGACAGAGCCACGCACACACACAGAGCCAAACACACACACAGAGCCAAACACACACACACACAGAGCCACACACACACACACACACAGACAGAGCCACACACACACACAGACAGAGCCACACACACACACAAACAGAGCCACACACACAGACAGTGCCACATACACAGACAGAGCCACACACACACACAGACAGAGCCACACACCCACACAGACAGAGCCACACACCCACACAGACAGAGCCACACACCCACACAGACAGAGCCCCAGACAGAGCCACACAGACAGAGCCACACACACACACAGACACAAAGACCAGGCCACACACACACACAGACCGAGCCACACACACACACAGACAAGAGCCACACACACACAGACAAGAGCCACACACACACAGACAAGAGCCACACACACACAGACAAGAGCCACACACACACACACAGCCACACACACACACACACACACACACAGAGAGCCACACACACACACACAGAGAGCCACACACACACACACACACAGAGCCACACACACACACACACAGAGAGCCACACACACACACACACAGACAGAGCCACACACACACAGAGCCACACACACACACAGACAGAGCCACACACACACAGACAGAGCCACACACACACAGACAGAGCCACACACACACGGACAGAGCCACACACACACGGACAGAGCCACACACACACAGACAGAGCCACACACACACAGACAGAGCCACACACACACAGACAGAGCCACACACACACACAGACAGAGCCACACACACACAGACAGAGCCACACACACACAGACAGAGCCACACACACACAGACAGAGCCACACACACACACACACACAGAGCCACACACACACACACACAGAGCCACACACACACAGAGAGAGCCACACAAACACACACAGAGCCACACACACACACACACACACACAGCCACACACACACACAGCCACACACACACACACACACAGCCACACACACGCACACACACAGCCACACACACAGCCACACACACACAGCCACACACACAGCCACACACACAGCCACACACACAGCCACACACACACACAGAGCCACATACACAGGCAGAGCCACACACACACAGACAAGAGCCACACACACACACACACACAGACAGAGCCACACACAGAGACAGAGCCACACACAAACACACACAGAGACAGAGCCACACACAAACACACAGACAGAGCCAGAATCAGGCAGCTCGCCTTATCTACCACCAACCAAAACATCAACACGTCCGTCCCCTTCTCAAGGCCCTCCACTGGCTCCCTGTTTCGGAGCGCTGCAAGTTCAAACTTGGCTGCCTGACTCATAAATCTCTAGCCGGCATCGGTCCCTCCTTTATTTCTTCCCTCCTGCACCCTTATACCCCCTCCAGGAACCTCCGTTCCTCTCATCTTGCGCTCCTTCAAACTCCCCGCTTCAAGCGCAAAAAACACGGAGGTCTCAGATTCTCCTTTCTGGCACCCTCATTCTGGAACTCACTACCACTGGAACTGAGACTCTCCTCCTCTCACCTTCATTTCAGATCTCTCCTAAAAACCCACCTCTTCCATGGCACTTATTCATAATTTCCTCTCCCCCCGCTCCCTGCCTCTTGTTGAATAAAGTGAATAGCGCCAAGAAACCGTCCGGTGAATGCCGCGCTTTATAAGTAATTTTTACATTACATTACAGAGCCACACACACACACACACAGACAGAGCCACACACACACAGCCACACACACACACACACACAGCCACACACACACACACACACGCAGCCACACACACACACACACACAGCCACACACACACACACACACACACAGCCACACACACAGACAGAGCCACACACACAGACAGAGCCACATACACAGGCAGAGCCACACACACACAGACAAGAGCCACACACACACAGACAAGAGCCACACACACACACACACACAGACAGAGCCACACACACACACACACACACACACAGACAGAGCCACACACAAACACACAGACAGAGCCACACACACACACACAGACAGAGCCACACACACACAGCCACACACACACACACACACACAGCCACACACACACAGCCACACACACACACACACACACACACACAGCCACACACACACACACACACAGCCACACACACAGACAGAGCCACACACACAGACAAGAGCCACACACACACAGACAAGAGCCACACACACACAGACAAGAGCCACACACACACAGACAAGAGCTACACACACAGAGCCCCACACACACACAGAGCCCCACACACACACAGAGCCCCACACACACACAGAGCCCCACACACACACAGAGCCCCACACACACACAGAGCCCCACACACACAGAGCCCCACACACACAGAGCCCCACACACACAGAGCGCCACACACACAGAGCGCCACACACACAGAGAGCCCCCCACACAGAGAGAGAGAGCCCCCCCCACACACAGAGAGAGACCCCCACACACACAGAGAGAGACCCCCACACACACAGAGAGCCCCCCACACACACAGAGAGAGCCCCCCACACACACAGAGAGAGCCCCCCACACACACAGAGAGAGCCCTACACACAGAGAGCCCCACACACAGAGAGCCCCACACACAGAGAGCCCCACACACAGAGAGCCCCACACACAGAGAGCCCCACACACAGAGAGCCCCACACACAGAGAGCCCCACACACAGAGAGCCCCACACACAGAGAGCCCCACACACAGAGCCCCACACAAGTAGTAAAACTTACGTATGTACAGAAATACTTTCAAAGTGACCACATGAATACATGTCAAGGAGAGGCAATATTCCAGTCACATGCCTAGAGTGTATTTTAGTCTTCTTCGGTGGCTGTGTGCACTGTGAATTGAAGCCCAACAGTACCCTACCTGCTAGTGATATGGCTCCGTATATGTACCCGTTATGTGTAGAGAAAGTGATGAGTGGGCACGCCATGTTTCCAACCAAACCAGCGTATCAAGGGCAGGTGGCCTACACTGCATTGTCCTGGCGCCAGATGGTCACTATATATGTACCATTAGAGTGATGTGATAGTGCACCTGAGAGTCAGGGGACACCGGGCTTCCGGGGCTATATTTTTTTGCTGAATAAATGCATTTTGTGGCCTCTTGGTTCAGAAACTAAGTGTCCTGACCTAAAAAGTAAGTGTACTTTGTACAGTAGAGTTCAGAACTGGTGCCCTGACTCCTACTGCTATGATCACTATATATGTGGCAATTGTGTGGGATGACCATGTACTTGTGTAGCAGTGTGAAACTATATTTCAGGCACTATATATTTGTTTTGGATACCAAGCAGTGGTTCAGTGCATAGTTGGCCTAAAGTCTCACTGCACTCTATGCAAGGGAGCCGACTTTCCCAGATCCTGCAGTGTCACTATACTCTGTGCAAGCTGGCCCTGAACCAGCCTCATGTCCCCCAGTGAAATGATTATATATGTGCTCGCCAGGGGGCGCCATGTGTCTCGTAGAGCTAAATCTTCTAAAGGGGCTGGATGTTGAGTGCAAGGGGGCAGAACCAATGGCCTAAAACGTACATAGGTGCCCTTTGTGTTCGATGTTCTTGTAAATGCGTTCCAGGAGGGACGCCATGTTTACAGTGGCCCCCAAGTGTCCTGAAGTGTAAGTGCACTTGGTGCATAGTGGCTCAGGCCTAGTGGCATGCCTCTCAGTAACACGACATCATAGGGTACCGCATGCTACGGGGTGGCGTAGCCTCTTACATTGAAGAATCCCTTGCAGCCCTCGCTGGTGCGCACCCCATAGTGCTGGCAGGCTGCGTTGTCCCCGCACATGGCGCACAGGCACTATTTGGACGGAGAGCCACGGGAGGGCGCCCGGTCCGGCTCAGGGTACGCACCAGTGCAGACGTCCGCAGCCCCTCGCCTCGGGCCGCTCATTTGGATACCAACAGTGGTTCAGTGCATAGTTGGCCTAAAGTCTCACTGGGTGGCCCGGGCGGCGCTCAGCAGGCCCGAGCAGCGCGCGGCAGGCCCGGGCAGGGCTGTGCACAGCATGGTCCGGGAGCTCGGTGCTGAGGGGACGAGACTGCAGCTTGACTTGGAGACGGCATGGCCGGAGAGGGGCTCGGGGAGTGGAGCGTGGGAGGCAGAAGGGCGAGAGCCGCCGGGGTAGAGCTGTGACTCCCCCCGAGAACCCCACCTGTGCCCAGCGAGGCCGAGGCACCCCCGGCAGGCTGTCAGGGCCGCGGTGCACCGCCCGCCGGGGATGGCTGCAGAGGCCGGGCGGAGGGAAGGCTGGGAGTGCAGGGCGGATTTCGGCCCGAGCACGTGACTATGGACGAGAGGGGGGAGGGGCGGGGTGGAGGCGCTGCCGCCGGGAGCCACCTGGTGCCCCGGGGTACAGCCGCACAGCCGACGGGGCCGGTGGATTGAGTGTGCAGCCTGGGAGGCGGCGGAACCCGGGTGGGAGCGCTTCAGGCCCGGGGTGTGCTGCGTATGATCGAGATAAGTGAATGACGGTTCCTCGATGGGGGGTGGGGGGCGGTGGACTGTGGGGCATGAGGGGAGAGGGGTGAGACCTACGACATGTTACTGTGGAGGGTGTGCACTGAGGGGCATAAGGGGAGCGGGGTGAGACCTACGACATGTTACTGTGGAGGGTGTGCACTGAGGGGCATGAGGGGAGAGCAGCGGTGCCGAGCTGCAGGCGGGGTGCACGGCATGGAAACATCACGCGAGGGACACGGGTCTGCTCACGCTGCCTGCACGAGCCAGTCGGCCCTCTGATTGGTTAATAAGGAACACCAATCAGAGAGCTAATTGGGCGTGCAGGGGGGCGTGCTTTGTACCGATGATGTCAGGTTAGAGAAAGAACACCAAAAACACACCCCCGAATCTGGGCTTGAACGAAGGGACGCCCCTCTCCTCCAATGGCTGGCCTCCGTTTAGGGAGCCAGCCAATGGAGAAGAGGGGTGGGTTCCAGCCCCCATACTGAAAAACTAAATTTCTCGCCAGCGAGACTGCGCAAGCGCAGCCTATGCAGGCCGACGCCTAAAAAATGGGCAGTGGAAGTGAGAGCACATTGAAAAGAAAGTTGAATGAAGGCAGGTCTATGAATAAGTGAGGTTTAAGTGGGATGTAACCCTGTAATGTGTTAAACGTTTTTCTTGTATGAGAATAAGCGATTCAAAGAGCACACTATATCAGACCCTCCTTGCAATACCTCAAATCTTCAGTGGTAATACCTACTCTTACAAAAGATAAACTAAAACATGCATCTTTACATTTTCAAATGCGATTGGTCATAATGTGGCCTTCAAAAAAAAAAAACCTTTACAAACGTGCATGCCGAAGATGAAAGTGAAGCTCTCTTCTCGCTATCCTTACAGTTTTGCAATTCATATTGCACAAGCAGAAAATGTCACAAAAGCAAATTTATTGCCAGAGCTTTTTTTCCATGTATGTCTCCATGTTCACTTCAGTGTCTTCCCATCACAAGCCTCATATTTTGCTCAGTTCCACTGGACTCTTTTCCATCCACCTTATTTCTGAAAATACTCCTGAGTTTTCTCCCTAAGAGCTAACCTGACTGCTTTTTTTATATATATATATATATGTTTTATATGTTGATGAGCACCTGTAACAATCAAGAATTGTCTGAACAAGGACGAACATCCCGTCATAACTACAAATTATCTCCCCTTTCCCCATTTTGACAGTCTTTGTTTCCACATACATTATTGAAGTCATACTGGACCATCTATTTAAACAAATTGCTGAGCTAACTCAAAAGCCACCACTCCCCCCATTTTATTCTTCCTATAATGAAGAACTTGGCAGGTAAGAGGATATTAGATTGGTTATTAGCTCAGTGGAAAAAAATATATCAAAGACAGGTACAACTGGTTGCTCCAAGACAAGTTCTAAGAAGGACGAGTAAATGAATAAGACCAAATAAATACTCACTACAAAAAATACGGTAAGAATAAAAGGCAAAGGCCATACGCCACTGGTTTATATGGTTCATGGTCAACAAGCATACCCAGGATATCTCGAATGGATAAGAAGTCCATAACAAAAGGCTTATCATGGGGTAACATTTTCTGATAAAGGTAAGAAGGTGCAGTGGATTCAAGACTTTTGTTACCAGGATGTATGATTTTAAATTATTTTCATACACAACTCAGCTGCATTGAGTTACTGTTGATCTTCCTAGTCACAAAGTAAGAATTGCACTACGTTAGAAGATTCCAAGCAAAATAAATAGCAATGATGCAGATAACACTTTGGGATCTTCTAGGAGTTGCTGTTGCTCAGTGAGTTTTTTACTTAAAGCAAAAGACATAGTAAGGAGGAGGTATTTTAACTGATCTCGTATCTGGCACTCAGTCGTGTGAAAGGAAAAATATTTATTTCTGCCTGTCCATTCTTGTTTCCGGTTTTGTGAACAGTTACACAAGTATTGTGACAACAAAAGATAAAAGAAAATTGTCTTTGTCGGAGATTTTGGAATAGACAGAGTTTAAATAGCACCCTGGATCTGTTAGGAGACAGGAGTACCAACAAGAGCTTCCCTAAAGTTTAGAACGATATAAAAACGTAAATGTTCCTAAAACCACAGAAAACAATCTATACGTACAACCCTGGGGCAAAAAAAATAATTTGAAAGGAGAAGACCAGCACTTCTAAGCTGTGGTGCACTACATTGAATGGGAGAGTATTGGTGATTGTCAGGAACAAACAGGTCCAGTGGGATGCACCCAGCATCTCTAGATCTCAATTTCAAGTCATGTTCTTAAAACCAATAAAATGTTTAAACTTTCAAAAAGGTCAGCGAGTTTGAGTCACTGGACAATGCTCTTCGATTTTGAACACTTTCTTGAAAAAAGGACAATTGTGATATCCTGAGCATGTCGATTGCAAGTTTGTTAGTAAGCAAGACTATCAGTATAGATGCACAAGATAGCGATAGTAGAAGCATCCAAATAGGATGAGATATTATGGTGGAATAAAACATGTTAAAGAAAAAGAATATGGTAGAAATGGGCATCTTTTTTTTTTTTAAGTATGCCAACTCTCAGCAAGTACATCCAAAACTAGGAAACTCGGAGTTTTTAAAACAAATGAGCATTAAAGATTAATCCTAAAGAAGGAATGCTATGTATAGTTTTTACGGACAGTTAGAGTGACTGTTAGACGGACCGGGAGGGTCGGCCGAGGATAAGGGGAGAGGTCTCCGGGGAGAGCCGCCTCCAGCGATCGTACAGGCAAGTAACTTCCCCCCCACAGACGTACACCACACAAGGTTAAGGTTCAACGATACTTTATAGGCAATTCTTCAAGTACGGTAAAATGATACAAGGAGGTCTGGACTCAGGGGTCCCCTCGATTCTGGTCTCTGGATTGGGAAAAGGGTAGCGGGACAGTCTTGTTACCAATAGATGAAATAGCTCTAAATCCTCGAGCTCGGCGTTCTAGATGGTCGGGCCGCGGCGGAGCCAGCAGGTCCCGAGATGGATGAAGGAAGCGACGGTCCGCGGCGGAGCCAGCAGGTCCCGACGACGATGAAGGTTACGAAGGTTGCGGCAGCGCCAGCAGGCAGGACGATAGTTCGCAAGGCAGGGCTACGGCAGCGCCAGTAGTCCGTCAAGGATGAGTTCTTCTCTGCGTCTCTCGACTCCAGGATACAACTGCCTTCCTGCTCTGGAGCTGCCCCAGTTATAGGGCTGATGCCCTTTGATGTCCGGACCCTCGCACTTGGAGGTCGGGAGGTCCGGGATGAGGGAGTTCAGACACCCAGCAGGGGGGTGGAGCCAGCGCCCGGGGAGGTTGGGGGCGAGCGGTACCTGGCGGGGGAGAGCCATCGACACCTCTTTCTCCCATTGACCTGCCAAGTAGTCCGCTCACCTCCTGGGTGGATGGTGGTGCCGGGATGTCGGAGGCCTGGCCAGGCCCAGGGTTAGGGTCGATCGGAGGCCACGCGGCCTCGTGGTGTAGTGTCCAAGATGGCGCCCAGGTTGGGCGCGCGGGCCAGTAGTGGATCAGGCCCACGAGGTCGATATGTTCAGAGGCAGGGGTCCCGGAGGGGACGGAAAACGTGAAGTGGTAGTGTGTGACACTGGAGGGACCGGGCTCGGGCCTGGTCGGGCAGAGGGGGAGCGGGCCCTTTATGTGGCCTGTCCAACATGCGTCCCCCCCAGCTGAAGGCGGGGAGAGTCACCCATCCTCTTGGGGACTCTCCTCGTCAAGGCGGAAAAAGCGTGACAGGCCATCCGCGTTGGCGTGATCTGGCCCAGGCCGATGTTCTACAGTGAAGTCCATCCCTTGTAGGGAGATGGACCAACGTAGTAGTTTTGGGTTCTCCCCCCGCATCTGCATCAGCCACTGCAGGGGTCGATGATCGGTCTGTACCCGGAAGTGTGTGCCAAAGAGATAGGGCCGGAGCTTTTTGAGGGCCCATACCACGGCGAAGGCCTCCCTCTCGATGGTGCTCCAGCGTTGTTCTCGAGGTAGGAGTCGCCTGCTGATGAAGGCCACTGGCTGATCAAGGCCTTCGGTGTTCAATTGAGACAGGACCGCCCCAATGCCGTGGTCGGAGGCATCCGTCTGGACGACGAATTCCCGGCTGTAGTCGGGGGCCTGGAGCACAGGGGCGGAGCACATGGCGGCCTTCAGTTGTTCGAAGGCTGTTTGACAATCTGGGGTCCAGTTGACCTTCTTTGGTTGATTTTTGGACGTGAGTTCTGTGAGGGGCCCCACTATGGTACCATAGTCCTTCACAAACCGTCGGTAATAGCCCGTGAGTCCCAGAAAGGCGCGTACCTCGGTCTGGGTGATGGGGGGCTGCCAGGACTGGATGGCGGCGATCTTGAGCTGCAGAGGGGCCACCAGGCCGCTTCCCACCTGGTGTCCGAGGTAGGTTACGGACCCCTGCCCAATCTGGCATTTGCTGGCCTTGATCGTGAGGCCAGCTCGCTGAAGGGCCTGTAGCACCGCTCGGAGGTGGTGGAGGTGGTCGGACCAGTGGTGGCTGTATACAGCGATGTCGTCTAGGTAGGCGGCGCTGAATCCTTCGAGCCCGGCCAAGACCTGATTAACGAGTCGCTGAAACGTTGCTGGGGCATTCTTCATGCCGAAGGGCATGACCTTGAAATGATAATGGCCGTCAGGAGTGGAAAATGCAGATCGTTCTTGGGCCCGGGGTGTGAGGCCGATCTGCCAGTAGCCCGCCGTCAGGTCGAAAATGCTGAGGTAGCGGGCAGCTCCCATGCGGTCGATTAGTTCGTCTGCTCGGGGGATGGGGTGTGCGTCTGTTCTGGTGACCGCATTCAAGCCCCGGTAGTCGACGCAGAACCGGAGTTCCGGTGTGGTGCCGGGGGCGGCCGCTTTGGGGACCAGTACTACTGGGCTGGCCCAGGGGCTGTCTGAGGGCTCAATGACCCCGAGCGTGAGCATTTTGGTTACTTCTTCCTGGATGCAGGCCCGTACCCGATCTGGTACGCGGTAGGCCCGGTGGCGGATAGGGGGGCTGTCCCCCATGTCCACGTCGTGCGCACACCAGGAGGTGACACCTGGGGTGAGGGAAAACAGGCTGGCGAACTGCAACAGAAGGTCTCGACATTCTTGGCGTTGTCCCAGGGTGAGGGCCTCCGAGAGTCGGACCCCGTCCACGGAGCCGTCTTTCTCCCGAGTCCGTAGGAGGTCAGGGAGGGGTTCGGAGTCTTCTTCGGCTCCATTGTCTGTGGCCATCAGGAGGCTGAGTTCTGAACGCACGAAATGGGGTTTCAGCCTGTTAGCGTGGAGGACCCGGAGGGGGTTCCGTGAAGATTCCATGTCGATGAGATAGGTGACAGGGCCCTTGCGCTCGACTACTTTGAAGGGCCCCGTCCACTTGTCTTGCAGGGCGCAGGGTTCGGTGGGGGACATCACCCATACTTGTTGGCCGGGTTCGAATTCGATGGAGGAGGCATTTTGGTCATACCACTTTTTCATGTCCTCTTGACTGGCCTCCAAGTTTGCTTTTGCCAGCTCTCTGAACCGTCGGGTCTGGTTGCGGAGGGTTAGGAGGTATTTGAAGACATCTGGAGGGTTTTTTAGAGGGGGCATTTCCCAGCCTTCCTTGACTAGACTGAGCGGCCCCCGTACGGGGTGACCATACAATAGTTCAAACGGGCTGAAGCCGAGGGACTTCTGGGGGACCTCTCGATATGCGAAGAGGAGGCACGGCAGCAGCACATCCCACTGGCGACGGAGGGGCTCTTCCAACCCCCCAATCATCCCTTTGAGCGTGCGGTTGAACCGCTCAACGAGTCCGTTTCCTTGAGGGTGATAGGGGGTCGTGAATCGGTAGGTGACCCCACACTGTTGCCAGAGGGACTTCATATATTTGGAAATAAAGTTCGTGCCTCTGTCGCTGACGACTTCTCGGGGGAAGCCCACACGGGAGAAGATCCCCATCAGGGCCCGGCCGACTACCGGGGCTGTCACAGTTCGCAGGGGAACAGCCTCGGGGTAGCGGGTGGCGTGGTCCACCAGTACCAGGATGAACCGATGTCCTTGTGCTGTACGGGGGTCCAGGGGCCCCACAATGTCTATCCCGACCCTCTCGAACGGGGTGGTGACCACTGGAAATGGTTGCAGGGGGGCTTTTAGTTTGCGGCCGCTCTTTCCACTGGCTTGGCACGTGGGGCAAGATCGGCAATGCTGGAATACATCATTCCTCATTTTAGGCCAGAAGAAGTGGGTCACTAGGCGGCTGTAAGTTTTATCCTGACCCAGGTGTCCAGCCAGGGGGACATCGTGGGCCAGATTTAGCAAGAAGTCTCTAAAACGGAGGGGCACCACTAGCACTCGGCTGGCCACCAACTCCGCGATCCTTTGTTCACTGTATAGCAGATCATTGTCCCAATAGATCCAATGTGTTCCGGGGGTATCCCCTGCGCTCTGGGCGAGGGCTTGTTGGCGGAGTCCCTCGAGGGAGGGACAGGTCTTCTGCTCTCGGCGAAACTGCTCCTGTGTGGGCCCCCCCTCTTGATGCCACTGGTCGAGGCCAGCGAGGTCCGGAGGTTGAGCTGGTTCTGGGGGGACGGCACGGTCGGTGTCTTCGACTGGAGCGACCGGGGGAGGAGGCGCCGGCCATTCGGGTTCCTCGGGTCGGGGATTGGCACGGGCGGCCATGGACCGGGTGGTGACGCACGCCCAGTCCGGGATGCCTAACATCCCTAGGTGTTCTCTTCGTTCTACGGCTGCCCACGGAGAGCTTTCAAGGTCATTTCCCAGGAGGCAGTCTACGGGGGCATCATCTCGGACCGTCACCTTCAACATGCCAGAGACTCCTCCCCATTCGAAAGGGACGCAGGCCATCCGGCACAGACTCTCCGAGTTATCGGCTGAACGGACAGGGCAGAGAATGTTTGGTAGGAACTGTTCTGGGGTCACCAGGTGACAGCGGACGGCTGTTACACTGGCCCCGGTGTCACGGAGGGCTTCGGCCTGGCGTCCATTGATGCTCACCCATTGGCTGTACTTCCGGGTGTTAGCGGGTAGGGGGACCCGCGGGACCATGTCTTTCCCCCCCAAGCATGCTAGAGCCATGGCGGCTGGCTCCCATTCTTGATGCTCTTGCTCATATTCTTCCTGCTCTTCGGAGATCTGTTCTTCCCCCAGGGCAGCAGCAGCCACCTGGCGGGGTCTTGGGCTCTGGTACTGTGGGCAATTTGGGTCGTTTGCATAGTGGCCGACTCGTTGGCATCGGTGACACGTGACATTGGCTCTGTATCCCGGTCGTGCCGGGGTGCTGCCCCGGTTGGCCGGGGGGGTGGTGCTGGTAGCGGGGGCGGCCAGAGCGTTGTCTCTTCCTCGTCCTTGGCCCCCTCCTCCTCCTCGGGGACGGTGCTGACCGTGGTTGTTCCGGTTCTGTTCATAGGATCCATTTCGGCCCACTCTAGTGATTTCCCACCGGTCAGCCTCGGCTGCGAGCTGCCGTGGATCAGTCAATTTGCTGTCGAGGAGGTGCTGCCGGAGCTCAATGAAGCAGTTGTTTGATAGATGCTCCCACACCATGAGATTGAAGAGTTGTTCGTAAGTTGTGACATTGCTTCCTTTGATCCAGCCTTCGAAGGCTCGGCTAAAATAGTTCACGTAGTCCACCCAAGTTGTACCCGGGATGCGGGTGCAGTCTCGGAACCTCTGACGGTACATCTCGGGTGTGAGCCCATAGCGGGTGAGGAGGGCAGCTTTCATGTGGTCATAGGAGGTCATCAGATGGTCCGGGAGCTGTAGCAGGGCATCGCGGCCCTCATTGAGGAATCTCCCCCATAGACCGGCTCCCCAGTCGCTTCGATCGATCCGGTGAGCGGTCATAGCGATTTCGTAGGCCTTGAACCATTGCTGGATGTCGTCCTCTCGGAAGTATTCTCGCACGACATCCTTGGGGATGTGTACCTTCTTATCGGTTGTCCCTGCGGTGCGGGGTTGCTCGGGCACCCCTAATTCTTTGTTCTGTTTGCGTAAGTCTATCTCAGCTAATTTGCGCTCGTGTTCATATGCCAGTCTTTTTTCCTCAAGCTCCCTTTGTCTCTGTTTTTCCTCTCTTTCTTCTCGGAGACGCATATGTTCTAAGCTCAGTTTTTGTTCGGCCAACTTAAGTTCACTATCCATTTTGAGCCGGGCCATTTCTAGTTCATGTAGTCGCGTTCTTTCTCGTTCCTGGATCTCGTTTTGCGAGAGACCCGTTCTTCGCTCCTCGGGGGCCGTGGTGTCTTTTTCTACTGCTGCGGTATTTTGGTCCGGGGGTCTGACGGCCCCGGTTTCTGCCCAGGACTCCAGGGCATGCTTGAAATCATCTTTGGTACTTAGACCGGTGGTAGCGATACCTAGTTCGATGCAGAATTGTTTTAATTCACGATGGCTGTATTCTTCCAATTTCTCCATCTGAAATTTCTCGGTGGATCCGCTTTCTTTGGTTGTCATCGTGATTTCGTCGTGGGGTGAGCTACTCTCTGTACGATTATGCGGTGATTCGGATCGCGCCGCTGGCCACCAATGTTAGACGGACCGGGAGGGTCGGCCGAGGATAAGGGGAGAGGTCTCCGGGGAGAGCCGCCTCCAGCGATCGTACAGGCAAGTAACTTCCCCCCCACAGACGTACACCACACAAGGTTAAGGTTCAACGATACTTTATAGGCAATTCTTCAAGTACGGTAAAATGATACAAGGAGGTCTGGACTCAGGGGTCCCCTCGATTCTGGTCTCTGGATTGGGAAAAGGGTAGCGGGACAGTCTTGTTACCAATAGATGAAATAGCTCTCAATCCTCGAGCTCGGCGTTCTAGATGGTCGGGCCGCGGCGGAGCCAGCAGGTCCCGAGATGGATGAAGGAAGCGACGGTCCGCGGCGGAGCCAGCAGGTCCCGATGAAGATGGTAGTTACAAACGGTCCGCGGCCACGCCAGCAGGTCCCGACGACGATGAAGGTTACGAAGGTTGCGGCAGCGCCAGCAGGCAGGACGATAGTTCGCAAGGCAGGGCTACGGCAGCGCCAGTAGTCCGTCAAGGATGAGTTCTTCTCTGCGTCTCTCGACTCCAGGATACAACTGCCTTCCTGCTCTGGAGCTGCCCCAGTTATAGGGCTGATGCCCTTTGATGTCCGGACCCTCGCACTTGGAGGTCGGGAGGTCCGGGATGAGGGAGTTCAGACACCCAGCAGGGGGGTGGAGCCAGCGCCCGGGGAGGTTGGGGGCGAGCGGTACCTGGCGGGGGAGAGCCATCGACACCTCTTTCTCCCATTGACCTGCCAAGTAGTCCGCTCACCTCCTGGGTGGATGGTGGTGCCGGGATGTCGGAGGCCTGGCCAGGCCCAGGGTTAGGGTCGATCGGAGGCCACGCGGCCTCGTGGTGTAGTGTCCAAGATGGCGCCCAGGTTGGGCGCGCGGGCCAGTAGTGGATCAGGCCCACGAGGTCGATATGTTCAGAGGCAGGGGTCCCGGAGGGGACGGAAAACGTGAAGTGGTAGTGTGTGACACTGGAGGGACCGGGCTCGGGCCTGGTCGGGCAGAGGGGGAGCGGGCCCTTTATGTGGCCTGTCCAACAGTGACGATGCACCAAATCGCTGTCCAGAAAAAGTTAATTTTCGATGACTATATTCCTCATTCAGATCCTTCATTTGTGGGAGTAAGACGGTACTTGAGCACATTAAAAAGGCCTAGCTTAAGTTGGAAAAAATAATGACACCCTTGCACACAGCTCTGAGCTCAACTGAAAGAGACGACAGAAACTCATGCAGACAGAAACAGACCAAAAGTTTAGCTCCAGTGCGAGAGGTGGGAGCATCCGACTGAAAATGTACATTGTTGTGTGCCCGGGTTAGTTTACTACCATTGCAACTATAGGGCAATTTTGAGCTATATAATCAACTAGGTTAACTTTAACTCCCCTTTTCCGTCTTTCCTCCACCAAAGCTTACACTGCACCCACGTTACTACAAAGACTTGAGACGTTTTACTATTTTAAAAGGTTGAGGAAATGGGCCAGGGTCCAAAACAAAGTAATTTAGAAAGGCAGTTATTATACAAGTACCAAACAAAAATGCTCTCCACTAAACCAGATCTGAAATAAGATTTTAATTTTAAGTAACTAATGTTGATTAAACAAGAAATCATTTTTGGACATACTGCAAACAGAATAACCTAATGGTTTATGATTATGATTTCTGTGAGTATTTACATACAAGGCCTAGGCTTATCCGGACTTGCGACCACACAGTAGCTGGAAGTGGAAGATTAATTTTCTGTAGTTAATGAGCCTTCACTGGTTTAATCAAAAGTAACTCGCAGAAGGAAATTGAAATTAATAGTCCAATGTGAATAAATTGGTATTAAACATTGCATTGCTTCTGGATGCTCTCAAATTCTGTATTTATTTCTTCTTATGTACATACAGTTTACAATCAAGGACTAAAAAATTGCATCTTAAATCCTGAGACTGAATAGATCAGCAACTGCAACTATATTTCGTTTATATTTTGTTAGCTATGTGAGGTTCTCACTCAAGGTTTATGGCATGTTTTAAATAATTGTGAATTATGTATTTTTTGAAGAATGAATCGATGCCAGACAGTCTATGTCTTTTTTTAAAAAAAACAAAATACTGAAATGTTGTCAGTATAGGATGATTTTAACAAGCAATGTTTGAAACCGTATGTAGGACTATTGCTAAGTTGGGATAATCACGAATACATGTTAAAAACAAGCATTTGCAATCCAATAGGTCTTGCATTTTTTTAGAGTTAGAGCTATTGGCAATGTAATGTAAATGTTTTTTACTTATGTGTTTTGGAGTGGAGTGGATGTATGTGATGGCAATTGTGTGTTTTACATTGCATCTAAAAGAAAGCGCAGCCCATAGTTTTGGAGCAGAACCAAAGCTAAGCGCAAAGTCTATCCACATAATTGCACAGCAATATTTCACATCAGGGGCGCAAAGACAGTAAAGTAAAAGAAGACAGCTTGGAAAAAGAACCAAGAAGATCAACTGCTTACTTAGCATGAACATCGGAAAGCAACTTCGGTAGAAATCTCACTATGAAAAACAACATATTGCATTCACTCAACCAGCTGATTTAATGGTTTTAAATACAGCCTCCTTAAAAGAATGTCATCTTAAATTGTATTTGAACATAGGATTTTATCGAGCCCTTAATAAGCTTGATGAGAACAATTTTAAGTTTGGTGTTTGAGCTTCTTTGTATCTTTTAAAACGTGAAGTACCATAATGCTACTGAACAATAAAACCTGTGAGGGACTTAAGATAAACCACTATGGTTGGCAAATAAACCTTCAAAGACAAAGGATGCCACTTTCCACTAAATTTAAACATGCCGCCACTACCACTCAACTCAAATGAATACATAAAACAGCAAAAAATCTAATGTTTCACAACAATTAAACAACTCCGTGACTCTCACTATTTACTTATGTATTTATTTATAAACGAAGAACAATGTCACACAATTCAGAAAAGAAAAACAATGAAAATGCCATGTCTGCCGATGTGAAGCACGAATCCTCAAGAGAGACGTTGTGAAGGCTGGTATGCTCTCTTTATTCCATGACGATTATATCTCTTGCCCAATAAAATTACAATTTTTCCAAAAACACTAATTAGTTCATTTAGTGGCATCAGTAATATTTCAAGCGAATCTGTTACTACTGGTCAATCGGGTCGCTCTCTCTATCAACCGGAATAATTGCATCTCAGTGGTGAGAGTGGAAACTGCTTTATTGGAAGGCTCAGTGCCATGCACGTGGCCATATGTGCTATGCTGGTGCTCCCATATCCACCACACAGATGGCAATCTCGCTGGCTCACTTAGTTAGAAAAGGTGCCAATCGGTTTGCCAGACAGCCGATTAGATCTTCATCAATGTAAGTATACCTCATGCATATATTTTGACTGTCTCTTATTATTGGCGGATGTGCAGACTGAAAAGCAATAAAAATTGAAATAAAGCGGAGAAGGCTGCATCTAAGCTTAGATGTGGGCAGAATGTTTGTTAGTATCTCCGGACCAAGATGAGATTCTCTTTAAGTGGAAAACTCAAGAGCATAATCCCAGTAGAATACACATATCTGTCCTACATCTTTCTGTGACAGGAACAAGTCTGGAGAAGGCCACTGCCGAAGCCCGCGGCTTCGGAGGTGCACGCCAGCAGCAACCAGCTGACAGGATATCCCTACACCATTAAAATGGCATCAACAATAACGGCAGGGCTCATTGAAAACGCCTACATGCACTGTTGGGATAACAGTGGCATCAACACGGTGAGAAAGAGCATGGCTTGATGGCACATGCAGTCCCTAAAAAATTGTGCTACGGGTGTGCTTAGTGCATTTTAAAGGAAAACAGAAATACATATCTGGGAATTCAGTAAAACAGTATTTGAATTCTGCGACCTGTGAAAAGAAGAGGACAACAGTGGGATGAATGTGAATTTTATGGACTAAACAAACAGTGATGTGGGATAGGTGGGGCGTGGATTGTAGCACATGGGAGGAGGGGTGAGACGTAGCGGGAGGGGTGAGAGATGAGAGAAACAGGAAACAAAGAAGTAAAGTAGTCCCCCAAAAGCAAGGATATTGTTCTAGGGAAGTGCTCCAAGTGGGAGGAAACGGCAGACAAAAGGGAGAGACAAGAGGAAGGATTGACCACTAGCAAGCAAGGATTTTTTAAGGACACTTAGACAAATTAAAGCAGTAGGCGGGCTGTGAGCCCCACATAGAAGTATATAAAAGAGGTCTCTAATGCTAGACCTAACAATATGGAGAAGAATCAACAGGGGCCTCGAGGAAGGTTGTAGTAGAAATAGTAAGGCATTACCAGGATTTCTGCAGTACTTAATTTGTAAAAGGATAAGTTCTGGAGCCCACACTTGAAAGAAGCCTGCAGCCAGCACCATCAATGTCAGGGTGCTGAATACCAGGGCTGTGTAATCTTAATTCCACCTCATGCCTCTTTCATCCACCCCAAGACAATCCTGGTCTATTTATCTCACTCTTGCAGGTCATTTCTCAATCCTGCCTTTTCCCTTTGTTGCTGTTTTCAGTCTTTTATTCCATTCCTCTTTCCCCTTTTGAGTTTTTCTCTTTTTTTTTCCATTTGATCATAGTCTGTTGAGAGAAAATAATGCTGGTCGCCAAAAATGAGTGCCAGTGGGGCCTACCTGAAACTACTGGGTCAAATTAAGCACTGGATTTCTGTTAAAGAGAGCAAATTGCTGATTTCCACAACACTATGGAAGAGAATTCATGAGAAAAAAAGAGAAGGATTATGCAGAGCACATACCGTGGTATGTATAGAGAGGGGTATGTGGGGTTAGAAAGGGGCATCTACCTTAATGAAGAGCACAGGTAGGGACATGACCACCGTTGTTCTTCTGCGGCTTAGTTATAAGGCTAACCTGCCACACAAACAGGCTTTGAATTACCTTTGATTCGTGCTGGTTGCCTGTTAGGGCCAATTGTTTCTGAGCTGCTTGAGGATCTATTTTACTCTTTCTGTGGAATTGGTGGATTGGATGTACCTAAGTGAACATCAAAACTACGTGCACAGAATAAACAGTAACAGCATGTCCAACTGGGGGTGGGGTGGCATGCAGTAATGCAGCTCAGGGGACCATTTAACTGTGTATGCCAAAAAAGCATCTCAATGGGTTTAATGAGTTGTATGCAACAGGGAGTGCGCAGAGAGATTCAGATGTGCATATCCAGAAGAGACAGTGCTACTAAGTCTTCCAAGAGGAATGTGGCAGATGAGATCCTCAAACAGTGTGTTCAGATGGGACAGTGTCAAGGTTCACTTGAAGTAAGTAGATTTTGTGCTGCACGCCACGCTCAAACACATATTGATTTGAGACTGATTGCTTCTCTATTACCATCACAAAACGTTTAGCTGTACAGATATCATAATACTTAGACAAAGCATGGGCGAAGAGTGGGAAAGGACAAGGTGAAACATGGCTGAGAACCTTCCCGTTTTCAGAGGGACTATCGCAGATTGGCGTACTGCCCAATAGCTTCTGCCAGGAACGATCGTGGGTGGACAGATGGTTTGCATTTTGAGAACTTACTAACCTGGGTTTACCGAAGCCACTTAACACTACATTGTAGTTTGTAAAAATGTAACTATTTCAGCGACTTGATATGCAAATAGAACTACTAAACCGACTATTTTTTGTGAAATGTCTGAGATCTTGCAATAGACTAGATAAAAAGACCTGGCCAATTCATGCTGGCAATCTCACTCCCTTGCTAACACAGGAGTCTCCAGTTCTGTCTTAAACCACTACACTAAAGGTTCCTTTCTGGCTCAAGTTTTAAAATCCTAGAGTTCGTTTGAGGTCCACTTTGGATACATGTGTATGACAGAAGCAAAGGGAAGGGGTGTCAAAAAGTTACCTGACAGAAGAGGGACTAAAGAAATAGTGCAGAAAAATATACAATTAAATAATGTAATTCTATTTTGAACTTTCATAGGGCGAATTAATTATTCTTTGGTGACTATTAACGATAACATTTAATGGTGCTGGGTCTCCTGTGGAAAAGAGACGGAAATATCGAGTTATCACAAGCCAGAAATTTACATTTTAATTACCACCATGGTTCTGGTTTTGTGTTTAGGTACTTGTAGTTTGTGCCTCCTCACAAACCAAAACAATCACACCCTTTAAGAAAGCAGAAGTAAGAGAAACAGAAAAACAGTACGACTGGTATGGAGCAGATTGAGAACTGATTTTAGGTCATATATTTTTCAAGTTTACAAAAATACCAGTGAACCACAGGCTCCCGTTGTTTTGCTAATGTTGCATATGTGAAACTCAGCAGAGTGACAGCAATGGGTGGGGGGACGGGGACTCAATTTGTGCAGAATTTACATACGTTTAGACAGGTAATATTTATAAAATATGACTGTTTAGGGCAAATTAGATAAAGACACAAAAAGATAAGGAAACAACATTTCCAGGGTCAAAATTCAACTTGAGTAGGGATAGGGAGTTTTACTGGAACTAGAGGCCAACGTATCGGGGTTTGGAAATCTCCTGCACTGTAATAGAGAAAATAGCAGTACCATCGCAAACGTGCAATTTAACTCTAAATGCTGTTTTTATTCAACTGGGAAAACTGCTCGTTTTTGCTGGACTTTTACACACATCATGCCATTCTACCAAATCTCATGTACCTCAACTGGATCCACTAGATCCACTTTACAACACGTCAAACTGAATTTCTAGCAGGTCGTGAGTATATATATATATATATATATATATATATATATATGCAGAAGTGCTCTAATGAGAGCAAAACACTGTGTCCAGGGTTGCTTTTACTCATTTCAGGTTGGCTTGGTTGGTATTTTACCAATTCAAAGCTGTAATACTGTGCCTGGAGTGGTAAATGGCTTTTGTCATTTTACAGCTCTGCATAGACAGGAATGTGCTAATCCTATGCTTAAAGACTTTGCTGTAGAAATGGCAAAAGACTTTGTCCCTTTCTATCTCAGCATGGATGGCACTGTGCTAATCGATGCTTAAAGACTTTTATAGAAAAGCAGACATTTGAGGTGAGCAGATCTGGAGTGTCGCTGTTATTGAGGGGCCTCTATACAGGAGATGCTTTCCATCTGAGGTTCCGTGACAATTGTAAGTGGTGTTTTCGACTCGCACGAATATGGTCGAGTCTGGTATCTATGAACCGCAAATGACGAGTTTAGTAAGTATGTGCAGTTTCGCTGTGCTAACTTAAACCGTTCGTTTGTTATGTGGGTTTTTCATCTGTACCCACGGGTTCCATCTTAGATACGGCATCCATTTTGTCTCTTGCCCTCAAGTAGTCAGCGAACGGACGCTGTCCGCTTCGCGACCCTGGGACTCCCAAGATATTGGCGGAAGACACATGTTCTTTGTAAGTGTCTTTATGACGAGGGGGATGCTACTGTAAGGCAGGTGGCGCCGCTCGAGGCTCATCTTGCCTCACAGGCTTATTGTCTCAGCCGTGCATCTCATTAGGCACGTCCCTTTGATGCCTGTATCTCGTGCTTTCCGACACCTCCCCTTTTACACCCTTTCCGATCTCCCCACTGTCTCCGTCTTCCTTTGCACCTGTCTTTGTTCCTATTTCCGATCTACTTTACTGCTGATTGGAATTTGCTAATGGTGGGAAGATGGGTTTTTACAGTTGGGAGCCGCCAAATGTTTCCGCACTTATGATCCGGACCTCATGTGTTTGAAAGCGACCAAAGCGACCCCTCTGGGGGGTGATGGTGGGAACCGGGTTGTAAACTTTTGTGTACCATGTTGTCTTATGGGTAAAAACTGTATAAAAGGAGCGACTCCACAGAACCAATTTGAAGCAGTCTCCCCGAACTACACTCAATGTACTTCCTGTGACTTCTGTGTTCCCTGCAGAAAATAAACCTTGAATCTTTGACGTCAGAGGAAGTGTCCCGTGTCTCTGTGACTTGTACGCCGGAGCAGGTTACCCACGAAGGTTTCAGGTGTTGTGCCCTGGCACCGCTGGGTCCAAAAGAACCCAGTCCTTCACATCTAAACTAGAGAAAACCCAGAGTCTATGCTTTTATTGTTGCATAATTTATGCATTCATCTATGCCTGAAAGGGTATTGTTTTGATATTTGATATATATATTTACTTACACAAGGACTTTTGGCCTGTTATTTTGTCACTGCATGAAGCAATGGGTCTGCCCGCTTCGGCCACTGGCAAACTTCACTAGGAGTGACAGCATTCTGCTCTTTCACAAGGAGCATATCTACACACAATGTAGATTCGTTCAATGAACAGGATTACTATGGCAAGGAGTGCCTTCTGAGATCAAAAAATGTTTTGCTTATAGCCAATTTTTTAAAATATAATTGCGAGGATCTGACAGCATATCCAACAACTAAAGATTACAAAACCCATTCCAAACCAAAACAAACACAAATCTAAAAGCCAGAACAATTAGCTTTGTAAATGCGTGTCCTGCATGTTATTGGGCGGATGCGTTGTTCAGGCTGCTGTTAGGGGTTAGCATAGTTTGCAAACAGATGAATTGTTATGACTTTCAGGAAGTTACTATTGTGTCAAAATAATAAGTACATAACAATTTTAGTTAAACTCAACATGTTTTGCTTTCCACTGGGTGACCCATGGAAAATAGAAGACTGGTGTAACAAACGCGCATTTCTGAATGTAGCAACAAAGCCAAAAACGCTGACAGCATTCATATTTTTTTTTCTAAGTGGAAGCAGAATTCTGAACAGTTTGCAAGCCTCCTTTGGGTGGAGGACGCTTTTTCTATACTCTTCAATTTAAGGACAATAGACGAAAAATGTATCAAAACAAAGGCTCTACAGGGGTTATTAGATTGATTAATGCAGGTGTTTTTAGCGTTGTTGAGTTTCCTCGATTACGAAGATGGTAGGACACCTGTGTTTGTGTTTTCAAGCGGTAGAGGGTGACAGGGGTGAGGACCAGTTACCAACTTTCCCTAAAAGCAGTAGGTCTACTTTATTGACTTTGAAATCTCGTTAGATTTCGTCTTTGCGTTGCTTTCTTTCAGATAGATACACCACTTTAATGCACGTCAAGCACACTCTTTCTCGAAATCCCCATCTTAGGTGTTCCAAAACATTGGCATGTGTGTGACCCGTCAGCCCCTGAAATTTCGCATTCACCGTGGTAGTTTAATATGCTACAACGGTACTTTGTGGAATGTTAAAGAGGACTACAAATAAAATACGACAGTCCCTTTTAACAGAGGCTTTATCTCTGTGTATAAAGTGAGCTCCTAGAGCACCCCTTGTTATTACTTTTAAACGTAACATAACGTTCCTCAGCACCCAGGTGTTCGCCCCCTCCGGATGGACCCTTGGAGGAGACCAAGGAATTTAAGAACACTCGCGCTGTGGAGCGCGGCCTAACCCGGGGGTGAAGCCTCGGTGTTTCCTGACGCGGCTTCCCGCATGTGGGCTTAGGGCCCCGGGGCGAACGCGCGGCAGCCCGGGGCTCTCCAGGCCGCGGTCCCTGGGATACATGGCGGAGAAGGGGGGAATAAGGTACTCACCGGTCGCCCTCCGTCCCGTGTGGGGGGCTGGCGGGGTCCCGCCGCGGAGCCCGGAGCCTGTCTAAGGAGGAGCTCGATCCAATATGGCTGAGGCGGGCCTGCGCTGGGGAGCAGACTGTCCTGCACAGAGCCGAGACACAGCACAGGCCGAGGGAGGTACTGCAGCGGCGCACACACTGCCAAGAGCACAGCCAGGCACCCACTGAACGCAGGAGAGCGGCTGTGGTGGAAGAGGAGAAGGGATGGAGTGCACTGCATGGAGCCCCACAGATGCCGAGGAGCAAATGCTGCTGCATACACACTCTAGGAGCGCGGAGATTCCCGAGAAGTCATCCCGAAGCATGGGTCGCTTTGGCGTGGTGAACGGAATACAGATTCCCAAGAAAAAGTCACAGTATGCTCAAAGAGTCAACTGTGTTTGGGATCAATCAAGTTGGCTGTGACTTAAGGGCGACTTTTATATTTTTACATTACGGTTAGGGTTGATACGGATTGTGTTTTGAGTGTCTGCCATTTATTGCAGTGTTACACCTCTAATTGAACTTAGTACGTTTTTGTAACATGCACACGTCACTTTTTCCTCTTGCAACGTACCGTTTGCTACCTCTTGTATTTTGTTTGCTCTTGATACATGCACAATTGTCACTATTGCCTCATGTAACATAACGTTTGCTTTTGTAACATGCTCACTTGTAATTTTCTCCTCATGTATCATTACCGTTCCGTTCCTATTGTGAAGCGCTCTGACACCTTCGGGTAAAGTCCGCGCTATATAACGCACAAAAAAGAAAGGGTGACCAGACATTTCGGATTTCCCCGGACAGTCCCGGTTTTCGGTGGACTTTCCCGGTTCCACGACACTTTTCTCCATTTCAAAAATACATGTCCCGGTTTTTGTAACAATGGTCAGGCCATTCAGCAAAGCAGACCTGAAATGTATGCTCTGCTTTCACAGGTGCCTCTGAAGACTGAAACAAAAGTAATGTATCTGTTTCTGTTGGTAACACAGGAGGAGGTGGGCTCCATGCTCCTAGCAGAGGGGCGACAGGGTGGGGGGGAGGGCAGGTGACTCAGGGTAGAGGTCCTGTCCGTAATATTAAATGTAGCCTTGTAAGTGTGTGTGTGCGCGTGTGTGTCCCAGTTTTCGGTTCTAAAGATCTGGTCACCCTAACTACGGATCACGCCGTTGTCGATATCAGGAAACATGTGCAAACATGTTAGGGGAATGTAAGTAACATTCACACATAGAGAGAGTAATATCTTAAACTGTACTCCTTGCAGGTAATAAGTACAAATAATTCAAATAATAAGGGTGTATGTGAATAGTAAACCTCTACCGCGAGCCTGATTAATGGTGACTGTAAATTATCATCGTTTGCACAGCAATTGCAATTATGGCCCTGTATACTAGTTGGCTGATAAACTGTCATGTGTGGTCTCATATTGAAATTCTCAGTTTTGTGATGAATATCGACAGGTTTAACCTAGCGCTATTTATTGGGGAAATATGCCTAGTAAATACAGAAACATGCAAAAAGCCACATGCTATTCTCCAATAAACTTGTGCTAGGTGATAATTAGAGCATTGCATAATTTTAAATAGGTCATTTACCACTCCTACATGGCTAGTGAAAATGTGGCATGCCAATGTCACCATGGGCGTACTTTAAAATTTAAAAAAATGCTCCACATCATTCATGTGACTCCATGTTCTGAATCTGAGTTGCCCTGGAACTTCCAATAAAGGCTTGTTAGAAGCTTCAAGTTCAGTCAGGTCTCCAGCAGGCTGGAGACATTCAGGGCCGGACAGGGCCGGACTGGGAACTGAAAGCAGCCCTGGCAAATTTTCCGAGACCAGCCCCCGTCCGCCGCGTAGCGAGCGAGCGCAGCGAGCGAGCCGACCGGCACAAGGGGGATTTGGGGGGGGGTTCTCCCCCCAAGAAAACTTTGGAAAATGACAGACCAAAATGGTGAATTTTACAGCACATTTTTGATTACATATTCAAATTGTATCAACTTTCAAAGCACAGAAAATAGTAGATGATGACCTTAAAGAACATCAGGTTACCCACCCAGTCATATGTACCCATAGGACATTCTTTCAGAAAGCACCAAAAATAGACACAAGTAGTGAATCAGAGAGAACAAAGTGAGACCAGCCCCCACACAGTGGGTAGCGAGCAAGCGCAGTGAGCAACCACTGCTAGGGGGAGTTTGGGGAGTTGAACTTCTCCCCCCAAGAAAATTTGGGAGACAGGCCAAAACAAAGCATTTTTCAACACATTTCTCATTACATATTAGATTGTATTAACTTTTAAAGCGTAGTAAAGGATTACCTTGTAGAGCACCAGGATACCCAGTCATAAATCACAGACATTCCTACAGAGAACACTAAAAATGAAATGTCGAGCATGAAAGTGCCCCAGCAACTGGTTTGAACCGGGCTATGCATGTCTCATTTCATTCAACCCACCCTGCCCCAATACACTAATGGCTGTCTGGGGAGGTGCAAGCACCTCCCCTGACAGGAAACCTATTGTCCAGGCCTCCCTTGCTGGAAGGGCTCCCAGCTGCAGGAGGTCAGACTCGTGTCTGTGGCAGCAGCATCCATTTTGTGATGCTGAGGCTCTGGTTTACTTTAACCAGGTACAGTAGTTACAACATGTCTTCTCCCTCTAAAAGGGTGGAATGCTACCCCCATCACCAGAACTGGCGAGGAGGTAGTATTCCAAAGCGTATGACACCTTACACGACATGTTTCGATAAAGCCAAACCAAAGTTAGCAATAACCGCAAGGATTATAATGCACTTAAGAGTATATGGTATGGCGATATCATAGAACAGCTATAAGGACATGGTTCCACAAGCTGCAGAGGGGCTCAGCTCATGCTAGGGCACCCTGTCACACAAAACCAAGCACTCTGCCTCCAGGATTGTTAAGGCCTGCCATAGGAGTGACTTACAGGTTACTATGTGTCTATATATAAGTCAGATATAGGTATACTATATCTAAGCAAAGGGTGATTACACCACCTTGCCCCAGCTGAGTGATCAGCCAGTTCTGTCAATTTAGGAAGGCCAGCCAGGGGTGGCATAATACATGCTGCAGCCCCTGGTAGCCCTTGGTGCACCTATGCCCTGGGTACCTAGGGTACACTGTACAGGGACTGACAAGGTTGACCCAATATCCAATGTGGCATGTACCTAAAGTCCATGGTATCAATTTAGAGAGAGCACAGCTGGGCTGCGGGTCTGATTAGCAGGCCCACAGCCACACTAAAGTCAAAAACCAGTGGAGCAAAAAGTGGGGGTGACCATAGGAAGCAGACCCTACTCTCCTACAATAGAGATAGAGATAGAGAGAGTGGAGAAAGGGAGGAGAGGGAGAGAGAGGTGGTGACAAGTACAGGGATAGAAAAGAGAGAGGGAGGGATAGAAAGAGGGATAGAGAGAGAAAAGGATAGAGAGAAAGGGATAGAGAGAGAGAGAAGAACCAAGAGAGATGTGGGGATAGAGAGGGAGAGAGGGGGATAGAGGGAGGGAGAGAGAGGAGGAGAGAGTGAGAGAGGGATAGGTATAGAGAGAGTGAGAGGGATAAATAGACAGCGTGTGAGGGAGCGAGAGAGAGGGATAGAGAAATAGAGAGAGGGAGGGAGCAAGAAAGTGAGAGAGAGGGAGCGAGAGAAAGAAAGAGTGGGAGAGACAGAGGGAGACAGGAGAGAATAGAGATAGAGAGGGGAGGGAGGGGAGAGAGAGGGAGAGAAATGGGGGAGAGAAATGCAGGGATAAAAAAGAGAGGGATAGAGAGAGAAAAGGATAGAGAGAAAGGGATAGAGAGTGAGAGAAGAACTGACAGAGATATGGGGATAGAGGGAGAGAGGGGGAGAGTGGGAGGGAGAGAGAGGGGAGAGAGACTGAGAGGGGGATAGGAATAGAGAGATTGAGAGGGATAAAAAGAGTGTGTGATGGAGTGAGCGAGGAATAGAGGAATAGAGAGGGAGAGAGAGGGAGGGAGCAAGAGAGGGAGAGAGAGAAAGGGAGAGAGAGGGGGCGAGTGTGACCAGAGAACATGGGCCGTTCTGGCAGGTTACTTGCAGTTTAGTTGCATCTCAGTCCTGGTAGAATAGACATAGATACAGGCCAAGTATTGCAAGCAGTTAAATACATTTCCGTTCCAGTTGTTTTGAGAGGGGAGGTAGGAGCTGGATTACACTGCACTTCCATACCTGGGAGTGCCAGTTGAGACAGAACAAGGGCAGTTAATGACATTTCAGTTCTAGAGGACTTTTAAAATGGTTGTGATAGACAGTGACTGTGGGTGCACAATAATCTCTGATAAATCAACAAACACCATAAGGCAGTATTACAGAAAATCTAGGAAGTTGCACAAAGAAAAAAAAAACACGGGTCAAATAAATTTGCACACATTTTGATGCTGGTCCAAACAGAATATAAACAAAATTGTCTCCGGTTTACAACACAGAAAAACACTGTTAAAGCAAAACCATTGAAGAAACCGGTTCTGAAACACAATTACCACATCCAGAGAGTTTAAGTGCCATGATACCCCACTGGTGATAACTATGTTCTATTGGAATCCTAGGTAACATAATATGGCATCATTTTAACACATTTCAACAAATGGAGTTAATATTTCCGAACTCACTGTTAGTCAGTTGACTTCATACAGATGAAAGGCGGACTCACTACTTAAATGCTTCAACTTTAAAGGGACACGCTAAATGCGGAACTATATTACCCAGTGGAATAAAAATGAAGTCAGCTAGGCTAGTTCCTCTGACTGTCAGGCTTGTTGTGGTAGAGGCTGGACTTTAAAAAGGCTTGCAGGGACTTGAAAAAATAGGTCACAGGCCTGTGCAGTTGAAACGCCAATTGTGTGCCATAATAACCCATTCCTCTTGGCCTCCCCTTGCTATATTGAGTGTCCGTGCCCCTTGGGTCAGATCCTTTATTTAAAAACAAAACCTAAAATAAAGAATAAAATGTGAAATAATTATCAACCCGTCCCTTCAGTTTCCCGCATGCGCGTGACTCACTCAAATCTATGTCTATTTTCATATAGAGCCAAGATTTTCCAGGCATTGCCAGTGCACGTTACACAGGCATGTTACAGGTAGAGGTGACCTCCTACAGGGTACAAGTTACAGGCAGAGGCGGCCTCCTACAGGACAAGAAGGCAGTCGGCAGAGGCGGGCTCCTACAGGGCAGGCGGCGGCCTGTCAGCGCGCTCCAGCTATAGGCCTGGGTCCAATTTTCACAGAAAGAGAAGTATTCTTTCTTTTTCATATTTTTTCCACTGGATGAGGCTTCCACAACATTTATATTATTCCTCCTTTGTTGCTGCTAATTAGGTCTTAAAAATAACTCGACCAGTAACGGGTGCACAGAAGTCAGTCTTTCTGGGGGGAAGGCCACGTGATAGGGCCACTGTTTAAATATCACAATGAGGGAATGCCTTAACTTTTAAGTTTCATGTATTTAAAGGTTTGTGGCATCGCTGCTTTCCAAGTATTAGACAATTTCGTTGCATTTGGGTTTATTTGGTTTTGCGTGTTGGAGTATGATAGTTGGTTTGTGGGTATACAATTTGTGGGTATATGTTGGATGAAGACAAGTGCTGCAAACATCACAGTGCACATCCCTGATCCGAGGGAGTCTCCGACCCCCCTGGCTCACACTAACCATAAAATCTAGCCAGCTCGCCTTTGAATGGCAGAGTAATGGAGCCCCTGGGATTTGAAGAAGAGTGGATCTGCTGGCCTCTGGACCAGCGAACACATGCTGCAGGCCATGAAGTAGACGACATGGTAATGATCACTACTTGGACGGAAAATAGAGGATCATGGGGGCTGGGAAGATGCATAGCTGCCAAGGTTTCAGATTGCTATGTGTGACATTTGTGACACTTTCTTGTGAGCACAATTAGGCAAAGACGCCAAGGGAATCATAAATATCAGAAATTACAACCATTTGAGCAACAAGAAACCCTTACAAGGTTTTAAAACTACTGCAAAGCACCAGAAATTGAAGAGCACTTGAGCCCTTGTAACCAGATCATACTGTTAAACGAATGTGTAACCATGATATTAAACCCGTTTTTCAGAGGCAGTACTTTATTAAGTTCTGTGCACATAAAATAGACATACACCTGGGTTCGACAGGAGCACAGACTGAGGCAGGAAGACATAGGACTGCGCTACCTGAGCCTGGTTGGACTTATTGATGTGTTGCCTGACGGATCAACAGAAAAGCCAATTAACAACCGATTGCCATAGTCAGGCTTTTGAGTGAGCCCTCATACTCCTCCCAGGTCCCTGGCTATTAATGATGCGCAGATGCAGACCTTCACAGTGTGGACTCCAGTGCCTCTCTGTCCCACGTGGGACCCGGCCCAAACAGGATGTGAGGCCCCAACAACATTCTCATCTCAACCTTTAGTAGTATTGCAGGGTGGGCGGCAGAAAAACAACTTTATTCCTACCTCAGCCAGCTTTGCCCGCTGGGCCCCCAGGATCCCCGTCTAGGGTTCAATCAAATTCAATAGGTCTTGTCTTTGAGGACTATTGGCTCTTCCAATCCATTATGCTGTACTCTTTACAGCAACAAAGAGAAAAGAAAAGGTGCGATAACGCATATGTGATGTAATATATGTGTCATTATGCAAGCGCCTTGTGCATGACCATGCATGCACGCTTCCAAATTGACGCAAGTGCCTCTTTTTTTTTTTAAGAAAAGGAATCGGTAAAGTATAACATAAAAAAACAAATAATTAAAAAACATAGGACTGAGTGGTGGGGGAATTGGAGGTGCAGTTCTGGGAGGAATGAGAGGGGAGGGGAAAAGCAGCACACAGGGAAGAGGAATACTGTGGGATCCAAAGGAGCATACAAACGAATGAGAACAACACGGAGCGTGGGAGAGAGGAAGAGAAGCACTCAGGTGAGAGAGAGCAACATGGAGCTGCTCCCATGCTATAGATTATTTGTGTGCACAAGGATTATTAGTGCACGCTACAAAATTGTGATACTTCCCTCAAGGAAGCTGGTGCGCCTCCTGCTCATAATACCGCTATTTTATGCAAGGAAGCTTGAATGGCACCTAAAGATGTTGCACCTCTTCTATTTGAAAGAGGGCTTTCAATTCCATTAATTTGTGCATAGCTCACCCAGTTGAGGTTTGTTTTTTGGTTCTTCTAGTTCTGAATTTACACAAGGTAAAATATAGAACTAAAATACAAGGAATGGAGAGAAAAAAAAAAAAGGATTGGTGATGTGAAGCCCTCAACAACGCAAAATTCGTAATTTTAATTACGCACAGCAGCTGAGAAGATGGAGAGCCTTCTCAGCTGCATTGCGTAATTAAAATTAGGAGTCAACAGTCAGCTGACTACACACACTTCCGTGGTCTGGCACTGGCCAAGGCTGAGGCACACATAGTGAGATAGGTGAGTCGGGCGCTGTAGAGTAGTTATTTAAAAACTATTACTACTCTCAGGCCAAATCAAATCATGACCCGAAGCTGTCACAATCGGTGCGCCGCTACCTTCCCAGCCCCACAGGCACTGCAGCCAGGGGCACACAGTTTAGCTCCCAGCTGCTTAATTTATAGTACAGAATCAACACCCAACAGTAGGTACTAAACTCGCTGACTCGAGAGCAGCACTTCCGGGCATTGATTAGGCAAGCCTCAGAGTGAGTGAGGCACTACAGCAGGCGCTGTAATTATTTCAAAAAGCGCTGGGCAGCTCATCGCTACATATCCAAGTCCTGAAAAGTCTCTTACTGTGTGTGTGTCTGTGACCGACATTAGAACTTTACTTAGATGTGGCAGAACTCGACTAACCGGCCCATGGCAACTTTCATTGATTAGTACACCTATCCTATCTCGCATGTGGAGGTTGGAGCAGCAAGTCACCCGGGATCTGGACTGCTGATTATCAGATAATTCTCCATCGGCAATCTGAAAAGAGTTGCCAATATGGTGCGATCGTACCTGAGCAGGACACTGAGCCCCATCATTGCAGCAGCATGGAAAGCATTTTGCCCTCAACTGGGAAGAGTGACATGGGCCTGTAAATACTCCGACTGTGCTCCCTCGATACGTGTGAGACCGTTGCTTCGCTTTTGTGGCACTGGACTCGAAATTCACCATTGCTAATGGCAATGGTGAATTGCCTGCCATCTACCACAAAAACACGCTAGAGAACATAGAGTGGCGGCCACACGGCACAATTGCTCTTCACATACAAAGACAGTAAAATATACATCGCATTGTCAGACCTTTGCTCACTCACCCATTCTGACTTAAGGTAACAGAGGGAAGATCCTGCTTGTCGCCTTGAATAAAACCACGCTGCGGTTGCGGAACCGCCCGGGGCCTAAGCTAACCAGGCTTTAATTGCTTTTAATTCCGGCCCGGTCACGACACGACGCCCCTAGACAGTCACAGTGCCTGCAAATGATAAGGGGAATCACTCACCTGTGGGCGCTGGGTGGCAGCCGGCAGACACGGCCCGGGGCCGGGGGCCGAGGCAGGCTACAAATAATTTAATTGTGGGGCCTCTCGCTCACTCTCTGGCCTCCTCTACGTCGCAGTCACATGCACTTTCGATTGCGCGACCCCAATGCGCTTGCGCATGATAACCTCTGACCACTGACTCCAGACCCACGCCCCCACCATAAGAGTTAATGATGCGCCACGCCCACGCAGACCTGAAGGCGGATACTACGCCGCGCATGGTGCCGATGGTCAGACTACCCAGTGGATTTTTAAATAAATAATATTCTGCAGTGCTGGACACGGATGGACAAGTGCGTGCAGCAGCTGCATTTTATGCAATAGTTGCAGGTATGCTTGTTTGCTGCTCGGTCACGCCAGGGTCCAAACCGGCCCCCTCTCAAAAAACCGGCCCCCTGTCACGAAACCGGCCCCCACCCCATCCAGCCTACCGGGGGATTGCCCGGTGCCCGGAATTGCCAGTCCGGGCCTGGGGCCGGACTAAGAACCAAAACCGACCCTGGCAAAGTGCTCGGCCGGCCCCCTGGGGGTGCGACCGAGCTCTTTTTCGGGCCGGTTTTCGCCTGATTTTGTTACAGGGCTGCTTTTGCAGCTATGCTGCAAAAACGCCCTGTAACAAAAACGGCTCCCTGGGCCCAAAACCGACCCCCACCCTTGCAGCGCACCGGGGGATTGCCTGGTGCCCGCAACGGCCAGTCCGGGCCTGGATACATTCTCACTAATGTCAAGTCAAGTTTATTTATTTATGATCTTGGAACTCCAAAGAGATCCACATAAACTGATTGGCCCACAGCATATAAAAAAAGATTTTGTGCAACATAGTTTATACAATCATAAGCAGAAGTCAACAGTAAAAGATCTCCAAAATACAAAACATTAACATATTTTATACAATAGAAAAAAATTAAAATATCCTTTATGCCCTTAATACTGTATAACATCAGGTTAACCCCTTGGACGCTCATGACGAGCTCAGCTCGTCATGATGTACACCTCCAGACACTCATGACGAGCTGAGCTCGTCATGATCAATGGGAATAAAGGATCTGCAGCACAGGAGGAAAATAACACTAGCATCGATGGTGTTAAAACCAAAGTTAATAATTGCTCCCTTCTTATAATGAGCGTTAATACAAATTAAAAAATCCTATAATAGAACATTTCATCTGGTGGTTCATAAATAGAATCAATTAGTGCAGAGGCCGAGAGAATAGATAATTGTAAACAAATTGGTCTCATCCATTTAAGCAGACACAATAATAAAGCAGGACAAATAAATAGCACCTTATTAA
This sequence comes from Lissotriton vulgaris, assembly GCF_964263255.1. Classification (NCBI taxonomy): domain Eukaryota; kingdom Metazoa; phylum Chordata; class Amphibia; order Caudata; family Salamandridae; genus Lissotriton; species Lissotriton vulgaris. The sequence goes on along the minus strand of NC_141685.1, from coordinate 817,687,242 downwards.
CATCCTGGATGGTATTATTACACAAATTACAAACTGGGTGTAGACCTGACATCATTGGCTTGAGTCTCTCCTCCATTTTTTCTGTTTGCCTCCACTGTTTTACGATGTTTTGCTGGTATATGCTTTGGGCGCTGTGCCACTGCTGATCAGTGCCACAGTGCAAGTGCTCCCTATGTTAAATTGATGTTATCTATTGTATCCATGTTTGGCCTATTTGGTTTACTGTCAGTCCCTAGTCTAGTGCACCAGGAGTGCCGGGGCTTGTAAATACAAATGCCGCTCGTGGGCTCGCAGCACGTGTTGTGCCACCTGAGGTAATTGAAAATTTTATGGTCAAGTATGTCCCCTAACGTGTACCCCAACGTCTCCATGTACGAGTTTAAAGTGCATGTAACTTCCCTCCGCAACCGAATCTGAAGACGCAAATACATTTGCGTCCAACGTTAACATGTCCTCTATCAGATCCACTATGAATGGATTGATAATTCAGTTCCTAACCATGTCATGCCAACGTCTTTACATGGTGCACTTTCACGTTTTTCCTGGCTCTGCAGAGCTAGGCCCTGATTTCTGCCTTTGAACCACTTCTGTATCTGCCTCTGAAACTGCAGTATGGAGATGCATCCCTGACCTCTGCCTTACTTCCTGCCAAGCGAAGCGGTGCCTGGCTCGGCCTGGCCTGCCTGCCAAAACAGTATTTTGCCTTCAAATTATCAGTATAGCTAGTTCAGCCTCCTCGAAAACACATTCCAGTCTAATGAAATAGGTAAACAGCTTCCCGGCGGCAGAGCTACAGACATATATACATTCAGTATAGAATAGCCTCTGCCCGAGAGACCTTTTACTTCAGATTAAACATCCCCCAAACACAAGATATCAGACATGTTATAGGAACAGGTCGATCTGACATGCCAGACTTCTGTCTCCCCTACTAGTGCTAAAGTCAAGCCCTCAGTTTTCCCCAGATACACGTCAAATCACACGTCATACCAGCTGCGCGCGCACCCAGGTCATAGGTTTCAGCTGACTCTGCAGAATCCTCTATGCACCCACTCACTTATGACACTTTTCTGTGACGTTTCCAGCACACACCTCCGTGCACGCCCTTGTACACGCCTTTTTACTACGCACATGTGTTCTTATCATATTCTTTTTACTTGTCACGCCTACTGTATCCATCGCCATTGTACAGTTTTACTATATATGTCATGTACTGTTAATAAATCGTTGACATCTTTTTGCCATCATTGCATATACCCCCGAACCCTTGTATTGATGGAATTGATTTCCATGGCTCGAGCCATCCTGATTAAAGCCTGTATGACTCAGACACCACGGACTCTGACTCTCATTGATTGAGCTATTCTTTTACTTGTCAGTAATTATATGGAAAAACTTGTACGGTAAATTATATTTACCACATAATTTGGCGCCCGAATAGGGACCCCTCCCCCACCCCACGCGCCGGCGATGCGTCGCAGGCCTTGCCCCCTACCACAGCCGTGACGGACTCCTATGCGCATCTGCAGGTTTTCCTGTATCTCCCTCAGGCCTACGGAGGTGACGGAGACTGCGGTTGACATCCAGACGAGGCGGTGAGGAGTGCGGAGGATCCCGACCAGAGCCCAGCCGAGAGAACAGTGTCCGAGGTGTCCAGAGGCCCACCTGTCCGAAGTGTCGAGGCGCATGCGTAGTGCGCAGCAGAAGTGACGTTGTAGCAGTCCAGTCCAGTCGAGTTTCCGAGGCCTTCCGTTCCGTGCTTCCCGGTGAGTACCGTTGCTGGGGACGCATCAAGACGGGTGCATTAATTTGTATCCGGTCAAGACGGGTTTGGGTACACAGATCCGGTCTGTACTGTTTTAGCAGTGCATCTGTACTGTTTAGCAGTACATCTAGTAATACAGTAATTCAGTGTTTCAGTATTCGTTGTTGTAGAATGTATTAGACAGTATCTGTTCGAAATGTTTCAATGTGTTTAATGTCGTGGTATGAGTGATTGTTTGCATTACATTACTGTGTTTATTGTGTTCGCGTCCAGAGTAAGGTCACCATGCCGTTATTCTCAAAGTTACGACAGATAGGAACTAGGAAAGGGATACTCGAAGAAGCAGTACCCGTCCCACCTAGGGACACTCCAGGACATTTTATGTACCATAAGCATGGCTTAGATGCCATACTGTACTTAGACTTATGGGTGGATTATACGAAAGACTTGGAAGAGAACCAGAGATGGCCCGTTACAGGGACATGGGATGCTGAATGCATCATGAGAGTAGAAGAAGCGTTATGGAAAAAGAAAGCCAGACAATCACAGAAAGATGCCATAGAATTGTGGCGCAAAGAATCGCATAGACGGACTGAGAAAGAACTCAGAAAAGCAGAAAAAAGTAGAGAGGATTCCGAAAAAGCTAGAGAAAAAGAACTACTAGAAGAAGGACAGCGAGTCAGAATGGAACAACACGACAGACAGAGTAATGCCCTTATCACAGGACTGTATCCAGTTCTAGTCGAGGGCCTGCCCAGGGCGACCCCGGATATGCCAAGTGGTCTGCCGCCACCATTAGTTCCGACTAAAATCCGTCACAAACAGACCGCAGCAGACATATTCCTTTCTTCCTATTTAGATGATGTAGCTCCAGCTTATACTAATGTGCCCGTGTTACCCGTACCCCCTGATAACAATGCTCAGCACCCTGCACCGGCAAATCAAGCCACGACCCCTCCATGTCACCAGTTTCCTGCACATGTTGCCACTTCCCCTACTGGCCATCCTGCTACTGTTCCCCCTACTAATCCTTTTTCGACAGATGCAACCCAGGGTTCAATCCCATTACATATACCCGCCACACAGTCAGGTTATGCTCATGCTTCCGTTTCAGGAGGTGCTACAGGTGGCCTTCCCCACACTCCGCCACAATTACATCGATTGACAATGAGAGAATTAGCAATGGAACGTACACCTAAAGCAAGCCCAGCTGAAAAGCTCAAACAAATAATTGGAGATTGTAGATACGATCCCGTCCCTGGCAAGCAAGGGGACCTGTTGTTAGCATCGTTACGTTTAAGACGTGTTACAGATTACTTGATGACATTACCAGACATGCCAGAACATCTAGACAAAATATATCATTTTATTCGATCGGGGGAGGGTCCAGAATGTGTTCGTGAAGCCATGGCATATCAGAAAGTCGAGATTCAAGGGTTAATTTTGTGATTTTTGATTAATTGTTTGATAAGGGAACAAGATCAGCCAGGTTATTCTCAAAAAGAAATGGAAGGATAGACAAAATGGAGTCAGAATATTGCAGATTGTAAGCATGACAAAGAGAAATGTATAGATGCCATGACTAGAAAAATCCGTAAAGAAATAGTGGCAATACATGCCCGACGCAAAGCTGATAAAACACCCGAGTCAGACGAAAGGGAATCCTCAGAGGAGGAGGAAGAACCAGAGAATCCGGCAGCGACTCAAGGCACGATAGCTTACGTAGGTAGGGCGAAACTCCCTAAACCGTACTCTTCTGATAGACCTTTTGACAGACCGATACGTCTAGAAAATAAAAGACGTTTTCTTCCCCCCATACCAGAAAAATGTTCTCTTGAACAGTTATTCCAAGCCACTGATAAAATCCTGAAAGATAGAATAGGTTACAATGAGCTTAGTACAATGCGTGAACAAGAACTAGCGCGGTCCGCAGTACAGTGGGCCGATAATGACAGCATGTATAGAGATGATTCAGTAGCGCAAACATTTTTGAGTCTTACTCCGACTGAACAACGTTTAGTGGGTATGTACATGATCCAACATATTATCATGCTATATGAAAGTCAGCATTCAGATCCAGGTCCCCTATACAATGTATTAGACGAATTACTCCTGAACAGATGGAGAGGCCTGGGTACTGATTTGATTAATGTGATTCTCGAACAACGCCATAAATACAGAACGTTCTTGACTCCACATTTCGTTCCGGTTCCACCCCCAGTAAGCTATCCTTTTCACCTAGACAGACAGAATCCTTTACGAGAAGTGCATCCCATTCGGAAACCAGATGATACCCTTGAACGCGTATTTGTATACACGCCCATAACTAAAATGGAATTATTAGAAATGAAGAAAATAGTGCCTAGTCATGATAAAGATCCAGCAGGGTTTCACCGTGAAATAAAAGACATGTTACTCATGGGAGATTATACATATCCCGATATTATGAAAATATGAAAAGTGTTATTGCCTGCCGGTATTTACGAGAAACTCAAAGAAAAAGAATGGGAGGTAGGAGATAAAAAGATCAATTGGACTGAATTGGAAAACGAAGAAACCGGTCGAACCCCAGGTTTAGGTCTTGGGGAGAAGACTAAAGCATTACCAGGATTATTAGTACAGGTTTTGCCAAGATTGTTGACAACTAAAAAGGAGGACTGGGATGCAATCTCAGCCTGCAAACAGAAACACGATGAAGACACTAGTGATTTTTATTCTAGGTTCGAGAAATGTTTTATTATTAATAGTGGCCTGAAAACAAGTAGCGAGTCTTACCCACACCTATTTGTGACCAAATTGGTCGAGAATTCATTACCCCAAGTTAAGAACCGTGTATTGAAAGTCGAGAGCACATGGCAAGCAAATACGCCTTCCCAAATGTTACAAATGTTACAATACCACCAGAACAGAATTAGGGAGGAACATGATCACGAACAGAGACGTATGAAGGACACGAAAATGAAAGTATTAGTTGCTCAGTCAGTTCCAACTGATGGTCAGAAAAGGGGTACGACACAGTCCAATAATTCGGCGGCTCCTGTTAAAGGGACATGCAACTATTGTAAACAGCCAGGTCACTATGTAAACGATTGTGCTGTTCTGAAACACAATATAGCCACAGGTAAAACCAAAGAGAGACCACGTCCACCTAGACAGGACCAGGTCCAACAACATATCCCACAGAACGTGCAGCCTATGCAGGTTCCACAACAGACTGTAGCGGTACCACAGCCCCAGCCCATTGCCGCGACACAGCATGTCACACAGCAGATGTACCAGTATGCACAATCCGATTACCCTGTTTATCAGCAATACATATGAAACAGCCTAGAGAGGGAGGTTGGCTTGCCTCTTATTGAGGTTCCTGTAGATCAAGAGGGTCCTTATGTACATAGTCAGGTATTAGGAAAGGATAGAAAGTTTTTGATTGACACAGGGGCAAGCAGAACTACCATTAGTCATGACGAGGTTCCAGGGGCACCCCTCTCAGGCTCACAGAATGTTTCCCTTGGATTTTCAGGAAAGCCCATTGTTAATGAAGTATCGAAACCTGTTCCCCTTGCAGTTGGTCCATTATCCCGTACTACAGATTTATTGCTCACGAAATCATGTCCAGAAAACTTGCTTGGTATCAAGACACTGAAAGCTCTAGGAGCAGTAATTTGTTGTTCTCCGGAAGGAGTAAGGCTGTTCCTTCGTGATTTCAAGGGTCATTATGTGTTGAGAGATTTTGATCCCAGGTTACAAAATGTTCCTGCACATTTATGGGCAAAAGGCCCCACTGATGTAGGTTGTATGCACATTACACCATACCGTGTTACACTCAAGCCAGGAGTTGTACTGCCCCGAATCCGACAATACAAGTTACCACCTGATGCTGTAGTGGCTTTACTGAAAATTATTGACGAGCTCATTGCACAAGGAGTGGTTGTAGAAACCGACTCGAATGTTTGTAATTCCCCTATCATTCCGATTCTTAAACGCACTGATCCAAATGCACCTCCAGTCTATCGATTAGTGATCGATTTGCGAGAGTTAAATAAATGCATTGTGCCACAGTATCCAGTGGTCCCAGACATTTCTTCATTATTAACAGCTATTGATTCAGAGGCGACGTTCTTTACTGTAATCGATCTCAAGAACGCCTTCTTTAGTGTCCCCATCGATCCGGAAAGCCAGTACCTTTTCGGATTCTGTTTAAATGGCCGTAGCTTCAAATTTGCACGCGCCCCTCAAGGATTCACAGAAAGCCCCAGCATCTACAGCCAAGCATTGAAACGACAACTTGACAGTATTCACATGCCTCCTAACACTGCCCTACTCCAATACGTCGATGATCTGTTGATCACCGCCCGAAGTGAACAAGAGTGTGAACAAGCATCACCGACAGTTTTGTATTTCCTGGCGGACAAGGGACACAAGGTGTCTCCTTCGAAGTTACAATTCTCTGCCCAGCAAGTGGTGTACCTTGGGCACTTGCTGTCCAAGTGGGGTAGGCAGCTGACACCTGATCGTATCCAGTTAATTGCACATCTTCCGCAACCCAAGACACAGAAGGAAGTACGAGCCTTTATTGGACTCACTTCCTATTGCAGACAATGGATTCCCCAATATGCATTTCTAGCGAAACCACTCATACAGTTGACAACACAGGAGGCAGCGTCTTCGTCTGTCCTCCCTTGGACTCAGGAACATACTCAAGCTTTTGACGAATTAAAGAAAGCCTTATGTCAAGCACCTGTTTTAGCGACACCATGTTACAGCAAACCTTTTACACTTTTTGTCACAGAACGCGATGGCACAGCGTTATCGGTTCTCACTCAGGTTCAAGCAGACAAACACAGACCGTGTGCTTATTTTTCGAGTACATTGGATCCAGTCGCCCAGGCCTTGCCTGCGTGCTTGAAATCGGTTGCAGCAACAGCCCTAGCAATAAGACAAAGTGATTCCATTGTATTGGGACATCAATTGACAGTACAGGTTCCACACTCTGTGGAAGTTCTCCTAAACAGAACACAGACCCAGCACTTGACCATAGCACGACTGACAGGTTATGAATTGACATTATTCCAACCACACATAGAAATCAGACGCTGCAATACACTGAATCCTGCTACACTTTTGCCATCGAGCACAACAGATCCTACTCCACATGACTGCGTGGATGTCATTAACACAATCACGAAGCCCAGACAAGACTTGACAGATGTTGCACTACCCGATCCAGACCTGACACTTTATGTGGATGGTTCATGTATGAGAACAAGTACAGGAGAGCTAGTGGCCGCATATGCAGTGACCACTGAAACTGAAGTTTTAGAAACACATCGCATTGACACTCTGTCAGCTCAAGCAGCAGAGCTCATTGCTCTGACCCAAGCCTGTATACGAGCCAAGAACCTTAAAGTAAACATATACACAGATTCGCGTTATGCATTTGGAGTCGTACACGACTTCGGTGTCCTCTGGCAAGAGAGAGGTTTCCTGACCTCTCACGGAGCCAAGATCCAGCATGGTTCCCTTATCCAAGCTCTGTTGGAAGCAATACATTTGCCTACAGCCATAGCCATCATGAAGTGCAAAGCACATACAAAAGTCATTGACACTATTTCCCAGGGTAACGACCTGGCAGATCGAACAGCTAAACATACAGCACAGACTCATACTCATACGACTGATATGACAAAGACTGACGTATCTTCATTGACACATTGCATGACAGTTAGGGACCCCACACAAGATGTCATTGACATACAGACACATGCTACTCCAGATGAAATAAAGAAATGGACTGAACAAGGAGGGGTCCAGACTGAACAGGGGTGGATGACGAAGGGAAAGACCACATGGTTTCTCCCCGACTCTATGGTTCAAGTTATCATCAACACTGCACACAGTCCAGCACATTTAGGAGAGAAAGCCATGTTAGACAGTTTACAGAACCTCTGGTTTAACAAACATTTACGAGCAGCAGCAAAACAGAAAGTGCGTACCTGCATGATCTGTTGTCAGTTCAATCCAGGAAAAGGTATTCCCGTGGAGCGAGGTGGATTTCATCCTCCCGACCGTCCTTTTGAAGTTCTGCAGATGGATTATATCCAGATGGACAGATGCCGAGGATTCAAGTATGTCCTCGTGGTTGTATGTGCCCTATCCAGATGGACAGAAGCATATCCCGTCCCAGATTACACTGCCCCGACCACTGCCAAGCAGCTGGTTCGTGAATTCTTCCCACGGTACGGTTTGCCCCGTGTCGTGTATTCAGATAATGGTCAGCCATTCTCGTCCGAACTCATGAAGCAGGTTTCACTTCTGTTAGGTTATCAATGGAAGTTCCACTGTGTCCGACATCCCGAGGCAGCAGGTCTCATGGAGAGACACAATCAGACTCTGAAAACCCGTCTTGCCAAAGTGTGTAAAGAGAAAGGCGTAGATTGGATAGTAGCTTTACCAGTTGCCCTCTTTTATATGCGAATGGTAGCCCATTCTAGGACAGGGCTATCCCCGTATGAGGTGGTCTTTGGTAGGCCTCCTAATATGTGGGGGACGCCTATGCCACGAAAAATAACCGATGTTGACAGTACTATGCTGACAGATTACCTTGATTCCTTGATGTCTGCACTACTATCATGTCGTTCACAGGTGGCGGCAGCCTTCCCAGACATCACCGAGGTGAAACCGCATGAGCTGGTCCCAGGAGATGTCGTAGTAGTACGCAATTTTGATCGGTCAAGCCCTCTGGAGCCCCGCTGGAAAGAGCCGAAGATCGTTTTGTTGACCACAAGGACTGCGGTGAAACTAGAAGGAAGAAAAGGCTGGCTCCACTCGAGCCATGTGAAGAAATTTTATGGACTTCCGCCAAAGACTGATTCCCAGCCCTACCGCATTCCAGACACTGATACTAAACTCCCCCTGGTAGAGAAAACTCCTCAGCAGGAGTACCGATTGAAATTGAGGTCTAGTAAGTCAGACAGTTTAATTGTTTAAGTCCCCTCCTGGGTGAAGCGGTTAGACAGTTTTTTGACATGTACAAGTTAGACCCCAATAGAGAGAGAGATAGACAGGAGATCAAGAAAAGAAATTATTGTAAAAATCTCCGAAGCCATTGTATCTGCACGTTACTTATTATGTTTTTTCTGAGTCTCACGTTAATCTGTATCAGTTGGATATTATATATGTACTTTCCCATTGCACATTCTTTTTCTAATGTCACTGCAGAGCACATGTTTAGTGAACTACCCCCACATGAATTGTCTTATCGACTTGCGCTGCGCAACAATACATTCATCCGTATGTTACACCATTCTCACCAGATCAACAATGCTACTAATTGCTGGATATGTGGCCGATTCCCTCCCTATCAGAACTACAAGGGAACTCTGCCCCTCTTTCCTTACCCGTTTACACATAATGGTTCCTGTGGTGCATGGTTTAGTTTAATATCCTCTTTAGACACTGAATCCAGAGTTTCCCAAGGCAAATGGATATGGGGAAACCTGAACACAGTCATGAACAAAGCATGTTTCCCAGACGAAGAAGGTCTTCCACAAATGACAGGGACCGATCTAGAAAATGAAGTATATGGATTAGGTAACTTTACACTTAACCTCATGATTCTAAATGTTCAGTCAGAGACTAGTCCAGACTTGCCATCTATATCAGTCTTACCAGCAAAGGGTACATTATGCGTCAGAAAGAATGGTTCAGTACATCTAGGCCATAGTGTCTGTACTACTGTGGTCGAATTCAGTGATGAAGGCAAGTCTACATTCAAAGCTTCCCGACATTCCTATTTCATTTGTGGTCATACAGCTTATGTACGTCTACCCCTAGATTGGGATGGTACTTGTTTCATTGCATTCCTATTGCCACCAGTTTTTCTAGCCCCATCTGACTATCACAGGAATTCCCGCCTCGATCTCGTTAGACACAAGAGAGATCTCCCAATCGTTGATCAGACTGAAACTACATGGGAACAATATACAGATTTCAATAAAGGATTCTTTCCTTATTTAGGCACTGTCTCAAATAGTAAACTGATACGCAAATTAACTAGAATCCTCGAAGCAGTAGTGAATGAGACTACTTCCGCTTTGGGCAACTTAACAGAGGAACAGTCTGCTATGAGACTTGTTGTTCTTCAGAACCGCCTTGTCCTTGACGTCATCCTGGCCGATAGGGGCGGAGCTTGTAGAGTCATCGGATCTAGTTGTTGCGTGTTTATTCCTAATAACGCGCCATCAGTCTATAAGGCCATCACCAGACTTCACGAAATTGCCCATCAGATACATCAGAACCCAGGCTCCTGGACTTGGTCCGGTTGGCTCTGGAGTGTAATAACAGCCTGGGGATGGAAGCTACTGTCATTCCTAGGGATTATATTGGCCATAGTATTCAGTTGTTGTCTATGTCTTCAATGTGGGCCAGCGATTTGCGGCTTGTGCGCCACAGCTTGTATTCCCCGCTCAAGTCCACGTTCCCATTCCCGAAAAAAGAAGAACAGATGATGTTATATGAACAGATAGATGGTCTCATGAAAATAGATATATCCTGATGGGTCCGTAGGGGACAAGGAGGGAATGAGGTAATTGAAAATTTTATGGTCAAGTATGTCCCCTAACGTGTACCCCAACGTCTCCATGTACGAGTTTAAAGTGCATGTAACTTCCCTCCGCAACCGAATCTGAAGACGCAAATACATTTGCGTCCAACGTTAACATGTCCTCTATCAGATCCACTATGAATGGATTGATAATTCAGTTCCTAACCATGTCATGCCAACGTCTTTACATGGTGCACTTTCACGTTTTTCCTGGCTCTGCAGAGCTAGGCCCTGATTTCTGCCTTCGAACCACTTCTGTATCTGCCTCTGAAACTGCAGTATGGAGATGCATCCCTGACCTCTGCCTTACTTCCTGCCAAGCGAAGCGGTGCCTGGCTCGGCCTGGCCTGCCTGCCAAAACAGTATTTTGCCTTCAAATTATCAGTATAGCCAGTTCAGCCTCCTCGAAAACACATTCCAGTCTAATGAAATAGGTAAACAGCTTCCCGGTTGCAGAGCAAAGGGCCAAGCCTTCCTGTCTCCTTCATGTAATTCATTGCTCCCGTTACCATGGTAGGCCCATGGCCCCGCGCATTGCACTTAGACATATATACATTCAGTATAGAATAGCCTCTGCCCGAGAGACCTTTTACTTCAGATTAAACATCCCCCAAACACAAGATATCAGACATGTTATAGGAACAGGTCGATCTGACATGCCAGACTTCTGTCTCCCCTACTAGTGCTAAAGTCAAGCCCTCCGTTTTCCCCAGATACACGTCAAATCACACGTCATACCAGCTGCGCGCGCACCCAGGTCATAGGTTTCAGCTGACTCTGCAGAATCCTCTATGCACCCACCCACTTATGACACTTTTCTGTGACGTTTCCAGCACACACCTCCGTGCACGCCTTTGTACACGCCTTTTTACTACGCACATGTGTTCTTATCATATTCTTTTCACTTGTCACGCCTACTGTATCCATCGCCATTGTACAGTTTTACTATATATGTCATGTACTGTTAATAAATCGTTGACATCTTTTTGCCATCATTGCATATACCCCCGAACCCTTGTATTGATGGAATTGATTTCCATGGCTCGAGCCATCCCGATTAAAGCCCGTATGACTCAGACACCACGGACTCTGAGTCTCATTGATTGAGCTATTATTTTACTTGTCAGTAATTATATGGAAAAACTTGTACGGTAAATTATATTTACCACACACCCACAGGAGCGGCCTCGTAAAAGAATGTCTACGGGTCGGTCATTGCGAGACCCACGTGCAGCCTAGTTATGTCACGCAGGCTGCGCAAGTATACCTACTTGCCAGCCCCTCAAACCTTCCCTAGACTTCATGTTAGTCACCCATATGGTAGGCCCGCGGGCAGGGTGCATTGTAAGTATAAGGTAGGACACGCCTGACCAAGTTGGCATGTCCTAATAGTGAATTACCGCCATCTTCGTTCTTCACTATTGCGAGGTAGCCTGCTCTCCGTTGGTTAGAATGGGCCGCCGGGATTATTAACGCTATGATCCTAGCTGGCTCGGGGAGCATGGTGCAATGTCGAGTTTGGTATCCCTGAACTCGGGGTTTAATTACGCATCCGTTGGTGTGGATGGTTTTTGGACTCTGGGTTTGAAAATAGCACTTTTAGAAAGTGTCTATTTTCTTGTCTAACCATATCTGGTTTCTGCTGGTCTTGCGTGTATGTGACAGGAGCTGGGTGGCTCCACAGGTCTGGATGAGTCAGTGTGGGATGAGTGGGACATTTGCGTTGAGAGTAGGGGGAGAGTAGTTGCTGATAGCCTGCCCTGCCTGATACAATGCTGGCTCCACCTCCTGCCAAGCGGCTGATGGCTCTGTGCCTGCCATGGACGATCCTAGCCCCACCCCCTGCCAGGAGGCCGATAGCTCTGCTCCTGCCAGTGTCAATGCTGGCTCCACCTCCTGCTGGGAGGAAACAATGAGGGTTTTTGCTGGAACGCAGTAAGGCTGCGCCAATAGTAGATTCAACAAACAAAATGCCAGTACTGCGTGTTTAATTAAAGCTTACCGGAATTGAGTGGGAATTCCTCAATTCTAAAGACCACTCTTTCAGTCTGATTTATCAAGTAAATTTCATTTATTTTGTATTTTCTTTTTCTTGTTTTTTTCTTTTTGATATTACAACTTTATCAAAATTTGTTTTTTAAGCGGTTTTTCAAACAACTAGCAACATACAATGACTCAGACTGGGCCAAAATATCTTTTCACAGTTCAAAAAACAATATAACTAAAATGTAGTTCAAAACATTTGTGGGGGGACACATAACATTGAATAGACAACACACAGTGCACTATTTAGACATACACAAGACCAGATATATGCACAATTGCAAGCCAACGTGACCACCGAACAATTCAATCTCCCCGAACTACATTTCCCAGCAACCCTTATTTTTATAATACTACTGTGTCGTGTCCATTTGTAGTGTATTCACTTTATTACTGTATGTGGTCATAATTGCTTAACACACAGCCTCTGAGATAAGCCTGTCTGCTCTGCCAAGCTACCAAGGGGGTGAGCAGGGGTTATCGAAGGGTGTGATCCCCTTGCCCTGACTAGAAAAGGTGTGTCCCTATTTGTCAGAAGTGTCTACCTCTGCCAACTAGAGACAGCCGGTTCTAACATTGGATGCAGCGGTGAGGATTTGGACCTTGCATTTATGACCCATGTACAGTGATTAGTGTACGCTACGTAGTGAAAGCAGACCATAGCGCAGTCGCAATCTAATTGGGAAGAATCCTATTTTTTGTTCTCCGCTTTTCTGAAGCTTGATTTTTTGAACACTGCCAGTTTTGACCATGAGTGACACCGGAGTCACTACCCCTGTTGTTGTTGTGGAGGAATTCGACAGAGCGAAGATAAACGACTACGGCTTGAAGGAGCTGAAGTCCTTTTGCAAGCAGTTGAAAGTGCCTACCAAAGGCATCTCACGAAAAGAGGAATATCTCAAAGCATTGCAGGCCTGGTTGGAGGCCAGAGATCCCACTGATCCGGTGGTGGTACCGCCAGTGGAAGGGGATGAGGAGGCGCCAGCGAATGGGCCTGAGTCCTCTCCCGGAAGCAGTGTTTCCTCCAAAGGTCTTTCCCCTGAAGAGCGAGAAGAAAGGGCGAAGGAGCGTGCATACAACATGGAAATGGCAAGGCTAAAGATAAATGGGCAGTTGGAGTTAGAAAATGCAAGAGGTAGAAGAGAAGCTGATTTGGAGACCAAAAGGTTAGATTTTGAAAGAGAGAAGTTAGCTTTGGACCGTGATACCAAGTTGAGGGAGTTGGACATCCAAGCTAAGAAGTTAGAATTGAATCCCTCTGGTGGCAGCATCCCATCTGGGCCTGCAGAAAGTAAGTTTTACTTTCCCAAAGACGTGATAAAAGATTATCATAGGAACGAAGATATTGGTCAGTGGTTTAAAGCATATGAGTTAGCATTGTTGGCCCACCAGGTCCCTGAGAAGAATTGGGGAGCGGGGTTGTGGGGTCGCTTTGTGAATGAGGGGAGAGATACCCTGTTAGACATGCCTGTTGAGGATAGGATGTCGTATGCTCATATGAAAGATGCTTTAATGTTGCGGTATGGCCTAACCCCCGAGAAGTACAGACAAGCTTTTAGAGAATGTAAGAAGTTACCTGGTACGACGTGGGTTGAATATGTGTCTTATTTTTGCAGAGCCATGGATGGTTGGGTAAAGGGCAGCAAAGTGGAAAGTTATGAAGCTCTTTATGATTTGTTTGCTTGGGAGCATTTGTCTAATAACTGTTTTCCAGAGCTGCGCCAGCACCTTATTGATAGCAAGATATCTAACCCTAGAAAACTTGCTGAGGAGGCGGACCGCTGGGTCAGTACCAGGGTCCACAAGGGTCCAGTGGGAGACTCAGCCAAAGGTGGGCAGGGTCCCCAGCAGAAGAGTGGGGGGACAAGGGTAAACAGAAGGAGTCTCAGAAAGGGCCCCAAAGTAATCCCCAAGGGAACCAAGGGAAAGGTTCCCAGCCTCCCCCTGAGAAGAAGCCAGGGGCCCGACGGGTAAACCTGTTCATAGGGGCCCCCTAAACTGCTACGGTTGTGGGCAGGTGGGACACCGGTTTTATGACCCCTAGTGTCCCAAAAAGGATTCGAATGCACCGCCGCGTGCACCCCCCCGTCAGTTGGCGAGTGTAGCCCTGGGAGGGGAGGAGATGGTTGTCCATGGTGGGAGGGGTCCCGCAGAAATGTCCCTGGTCTCGCTAGGAGACATGGAAATGGTCCCTCCACCCCCTCTGCCTAGTAACATTAGTAAATATAGGCAGTGGGTGACCATTAATGGCCATAGAGTGGAAGCTCTCAGAGACACCGGAGCGAGTGTGACAGCTGTCAAGTGTCACTTGGTGTCCAGAGAGCAGGTGGTTCCCCACGCATTCTACCCTGTGATAGCTGCCGACAACTCACAGAAAGAGTGTGAGGTAGCTCAGGTTTCCTTTGAATGGGGGGGAGTTTCAGGTACTCTTCAAGTTGCTGTGAGGCCCGCCATGCCTGTCGATTGTCTCCTGGGCAATGATTTGGAAGACTCCCCTTGGGCTATGGTGGAGAGGGAGACACATTTGAGAATGTTGGGCGTGCCAGAGTGGGTGTGTGCAACCACTCGATCGATGACAGCGAGTAAGGGTGTTGATGGGGTCCCGGAGCCTGAAAGTACGGCCCAGGACCCAGCTGTGAAGGGAAGAGGCAGGAGGCGCGGGAAACCGGCCCCCGTAGTTCCTGTGGTCCAGGAGGAGGTAGACCCTGAGGGGGGTGCCCTGGAGCCCACAGGGGAACAAATTGCCGAACTGGGAGACCTGCCCGAGCTGACCCATTGGCAGCAGGATGGTGGTCCCAGGGAGGAATTCTGTGCCGAACAGAAGGTATGCCCTTCTCTTGTGGGCATGAGGCAGCAGGCCTCTGTCAAACAATCCACGTCGTCCCTTACCTTGCCTTGGCTGAAGCCCTCTTGGATGACGCAGATGATTTCGCAGAGACGGAAGGGACCAACTTCCCTAATCATTAACTAAAGCTTACTGATTCTGAAAATTAACAGCAAGGTTTAAACTAGGAATTAGGGAGGAGGGCCGGTACTGGACGTTGAAGTGTAGACTTTAGTTCTTGCTGTCGACCTGCGAAGCAACAAGCACCAAAGACTTTAGTATTCAGGTCAAAAAGATATTCTCCTAACTATTCTGTGGCCTTTTAACTATTCTTATCTACTTTGTTAGAATACCTAAATCAGTGTGGGGGGTCTTGAAGTTCCCCTACCTGCGATCAGTAAGTTGTTGGCTTTTGTCCAGTATTTCTTTCTTAAAGGAAGCATTACTTTACATTCTTTAAAAGTCTCTTTGCAAACCTTCCTATCTATTCCTATCACTTACTTGAAATTAACTTCTTGCTTCGTTGTCTTGGGATTCGTGCATTTCCTCTAGTTCAACAAAAGATAAGCATAGACCAAAAAGAACACAAAATCCTATATGTCTTTCTTCAATCACCTTACTTTAGGCACAAAATCTAAAACCACATTCTTAAATTATTCCTCTGAGTATTACATACATGAACAGTAAACAAATGTTCCTCCAAAATCAAAGATGCGTTCTTTAACTTAAAATCAGAAATGTCCAAAGTCTCTTTCTTGCATTTTCTTCTGCTAATTAAATGTTCCAAAAATTCTGTTGACCTTTCTTGCGAAGGGCGCCTTTAAACAATGAAAGTACTTAGCTTTCTAAATCTTGTCTTTCAGGATTCTTGTTCCGGAATGAGAAGAACCGCTTCGGAGTTCTGCCAGAATCGAAACGCCATCAGGTAAGTTCCACCTCCAGACGCAACCTTCACCAGAGGAAATCAGAAGGCAAAGCGCCTTCTAGAAGGCTGGGTGCGGTTTAAGTACAGGACCGCACCCAGCCGCTCCCAGTTACGCACTTAGAACGTGATGAAGACGTAGTCTTCAATCCCCTTCGGACGCGCACCAAAAAGGAGCGTGCGAGGGATGCGGGGAGAGAAATCATAAGACCTTCGCTGGGCAAAGTCTCCGTTGTATCAAACGCTAAGTCCAAACCTCTGAAATACTGCACATTCAAACCACAAAAACCAACGCAAGGCACAGTAGCAGCAAAATTGACAATAATAGTATATGTTATAAGGCATGAATCACAAAAGTATGAACACACCTAATCACACTGACAATGAAGCGTGCGGGGCGCACGGGACAGGAGTGGGTTTCAATAAGGGAAACACTGCACATGTCTTCAGGACATGTGTATTACATGAAGGGGTATGCAGAACCATGACAGTACTCCCTCCTCAAGATCCCCCCAAGAACAGTGGAAATGGGTTTTGGTTTCTCAGGGTGTCTTAAATGAAAGAGTCGGACCAACCTAGGAGTATTTTTCAGATGTTCTAAAGGTTCCCATGACCTTTCCTCAGGGCCATAACCTTTCCAATCTATGAGGTAAAAAAGTCTTCCTCTAACTCTTTTAGAATCTAAGATTGTTTTAACCTCAAACTCAGGGTGACCTTCAATCATGATGGAAGGCGGAGACTTAGAAATACGAGTTTGGGGATGGAAAGGTTTAATCAGAGAGACATGAAAAACAGGGTGTATCAAGTACTTGTGAGGAAGAATCAATTTTACGCAAACCGGGTTAATTACTTTCTCAATAGTAAAGGGACCAATAAACTTTGGATTAAATTTCCTGTTTCCTCTTAATTTCAAATTTTTTGTACTCAACCACACTTTATTCCCAACTTCATACTGAGGTTGTTCAGATCAATGTTTATCCTTGGCTTCCTTTTGAGATTCTTTTGCTTTGGCCAAGTTGAATTTAGCTTCTTCCTGAATGGTGAATACTTTGGATACATAGTCAGAAATTGCAGGTACGGAATCATCATTGTTGTTGTTAGAACTTTCGGGGATACTTTTTGGATGAAATCCGAAATTACAAAAGAATGGGGACATTTTGATAGAAGAATGTTCGGAGTTATTATAGGCGAATTCCAAAGGGCTTAAAAGATCGGACCATTCTTCGGAAACATTAGGCAACATACAACGAAGATATTGTTCGATAGTTTGATTAGTTAGTTCAGTTAAACCATCTGTTTGGGGATGATAACTAGAAGATAAACGAACATCCATATGTAACAAAGAACCCAGCTTTTGCCAAACCTTCGAAATAAATTGGGAACCCCTATCAGAAATAACTACGGAAGGAATTCCGTGTAGTCCTATCACATGGGTCATGATTAAATGAGCAAGTTCCAACGCAGTAGGAAGCTTTTTTAAAGGAACAAAATGGGCCATTCGAGTGAACTGATCTACAACTGTCAAAATAGTATTAAATCCCTTCTTGGTTTCAGGTAGTTCGACTATAAAATCCAACGATATGGTATGCCAGGGTTGAGGTGGAATTGGCAGGGACATTAACAAACCACTAGGAGCTTGGTGAGAAGATTTGTGTTGAATACAAATACTGCAAGTTTCTACAAATTGCTGAATGTCTTTGGACATAAAAGGCCACCAAAAGTTCCTTTTAATAAGTTCCATAGTTTTCAAAATACTTGGGTGAGCTGACAACAAAGTGTCATGGTGAAGATGAATTATGGATTTTCGAATCTCTTCATTAGGAACAAAAATCAAATCATGTACCATCATCAAATTATCTTTCTCATATAGAAAAGGATGATCTTTTTTCCACATCTCAATATCCTTTTCTTTCAAAGCCTCCTTGATGTCATCAACAATGTCACCAACGGATAAACTTCCCTGAAAACAAGAAGTAGGGATTACAGGATGAATAATTTCAGGTTGCTCTGGGCCCTTATCTCCAATTCTAGACAAAGCATCCGCTTTTAAGTTCTCTTTTCCTGGACGATAGGTAATAACAAAGTTGTAGTCATTGAAGAACATAGACCAACGTAATTGTCTAGCAGTCAAAGCCTTTACTGATCTTAGAGCTTGAAGGTTTCTGTGGTCCGTATAAATTGTTACTGGATGACGAGCCCCTAACAGGTAGTGACGCCATTCTTCAAACACAACTTTTATTGCCAATAACTCCTTATCGGCAATTGCATAATTCTGTTCCACTTCTGTTAACTTTCTTGAAAAGTAAGCTATCGGGTGCATTTGGCCGGTATCAGAATTTCGTTGTGAAAGAATTCCGCCCAATGCATATTGAGAAGCATCTGCTTCTACAATAAATGGCTGATTGGGGGCTGGATGTCATAGGATTGGAGCCATAGTAAACCTTTTTTTTAGGATTTGAAAGGCTTCGTCAGCATCTGGGGTCCATAAAAATGTTACTCCTTTTCTCAATAACTTGGTTATGGGTGTAATAATTTGAGAAAAGTCCTGAATAAATCTGCGGTAAAAATTTGCAAATCCTAGGAAACTTTGAATTTGTTTCACAGAAGTGGGGCTTGGCCAAGTTGTTACAGCTTCTACCTTTTTTGGGTCCATTTCTATTCCTTCTGGACTAATAATATAGCCCAGAAAGTCCACTTTGGAAACATGAAACAGACTTTTTTCCAATTTCACAAAGAGTGAGTTCGAAAGTAGTCTTTGAAGAATGGCGCGAACCTGTTGTACATGTTCTTCCTCTGAATCAGAATAGATGAGAATATCATCTATGTAGACTACACAACAGATGTCAATGAACTCATGCAAAACCTCATTTATAAAAAACTGGAAGGCGGCAGGAGCGTTACACAGACCAAATGGCATAACTTGGTATTCGAAGAGACCAAACTTTGTGCGGAAGGCTGTCTTCCATTCGTCTCCCTTTCTTACCCTAACTAAATGGTAAGCTCCTCGTAAGTCCAGAGTAGTATAAATCTTAGCCTTCTTTATTTGGTCCAAAAGTGTTGGAATCAAAGGTAGGGGGTACCTGTTCTTTATAGTTACATTGTTTAAGGCCCTATAATCAATGCACGTGCGCAATTCCCCTCCCTTCTTTGGAATAAAAAAAAGAGCTGATGAAACAGGAGATTTAGAGTGTCTAATGAAGCCGTTAGCAAGGTACTCATCTAAGTATTCCCTCAGATGAACATTTTCAGCTTCAGTAAGAGCGTAAATGCGACTGCAGGGCAAGGTTGCTCCAGGCATTAAATCAATCCTACAGTCAAAATCTCTATGTGGTGGTAGGGTGTTGGCTTTCTTTTTGTCAAATACGTCAGATAAGTCATTATATACTGATGGAACCCCATCCAAAATCAGTAGATTGGGTGATTCTATTCCAAAGTCAAAACCTTGAATCACATCCTTAGATCTATCAATAAGGAAGCAATGATCAGTACAAGTAGAAGATTTAAAAGTAATTAACTTGGTTACCCAATCTATGATCGGGTTATGTTTTACCAACCAAGGTATACCCAGAATCATTTTAAATTGAGGAGCATCTATAATGTCAAATTGTATCCTTTCTCGATGTATAGGAGAACAATCCATTTCCAATGGTTCGGTCTGTCTATTTACAGGACCCGAAGTCAATTCCTTGCCATCAACAGCTCTGACGGTTTCTGGGTGATCCTTAAACAAAGACTTAAAACCTAACTGGAGAAAGAAATGGGAATCTATAAAATTTCCTGTAGCTCCGGAATCTATAATGGCTTCTACTTTTCTAGTGTGAGATTCTGGAAGCAGACCCCGAAGTTCTACTAGAATAGAAAAGTGTCTACAACCGATGGGAGGAAGAGTTGAGGCCAAACTAGAGAATAAACCCGATAAACTGACCTCTCACTTTACCGAGTTTTCTAGTTTTCCGACTTTTCCTGTGTGATAGCTAAGTCAGATGATTTGGTCTTAAACTTATTTGGTCATGTGGGGCATTCCTTTACAAAGTGTCCTGTCTTTCCACAATAAAGGCACTGATTTAATCGTCGCCTCTTTTCCTTCTCCTCCTTTGATAAAGGACCACGGATAGAACCTATTTGCATAGGTTCTACCGAATCAGTTTTTGAACTAGTTTCTCGGTTAGATGTGGATCTTTCCTTAAAGAAAACTACCTTATGCTCTGACTTCCCTCTTTCTCCTTTTCTCTCAGAAATGCGATGATTCAACTTAACCACTAGGTCGATGAAAGCACTTATGTCTTCTGGAGGCTCTAAAATTTGAGTTATCATATCCTTTTTTTTTTTTTTTTTTAATTTTTGAAAACCTTTATTAGTGCATCCACAAAAGTACAAATACGGGCCCACAACCCTCAGGCCGGCCACGAATACTGTTTAAGCACAAGTGCTTGCATACGGTGACGCAATAGCACATCGATATCAATAAGTAAGCATTCAGCAGTTACACTGGAAAGCACGTGCTATCACGCCTCAGGAGCAATGAAGGTTAATTTTAAAAGTTTTTCATAGCAGCTATTAAAGTCCAGACTGTTCCATTTTAATTGAAAATAGAAACTATAAAATAAAAAGCAAGGTCCATGTAGGCGTGTTATAACAGTAGCGACCGAGTCACACACCACCCAGCAACCCAAACGTCAAAACCTCCCAGGCGGAATGGCGGCCCATAAAGTGTGCAGCAAGGGTATTAGATCCAAGATCCTAACAATTATCTACCGCCACCCGCCCACCAGCAACATCAACACGGACCCAAGGTGGGAAAGAAAGAAAAAGTAAAATAAAGAAGAAAAAACAAGGCACCATAGTAACAGAAAAGGAACTAAAAACCCATCCCCCAACCCCCACCCTACACGCATGCAAAGGCTATGGCCTACCCCCCCCCCCCCCCCCCCCCCAGCAGTGTGTCTGTCGCCCAATAAACCCGAAATATTGTATTATAAAGTAAGAGAAAGAAAAAAGAGAAATATCATATCACATAAGATATAGGGAGCAAGAAAAGAGTAGTCTAATCTAAAACTCCCAAGAAACCCCTAACCCCGGAGGAGGGCCACAATCACGAATCCAAAGCTCCACTCCCCGCACAAAGCCTCCATCACATCCACAAGATAAAAGAGAATACAAACATTGCAACCGCAAGTGAAGAGAAATATCACAGATGGAGCCCCTGTGTATACCAAAACAGCGTTCCAATCCGGGTCTCCGCCAGCCAATCAGACACAAACCTCGCGACCATCAACAGTAACATTTACCCCCGGACCCCCAGCCCGCAAAAACATTCACCCCGTTAAGAGGAACAAAAAGTTCAGACACAGCATTTGCAACCTGAAGTGGAAAAGAAGCATAGCAAATAGTAGCAGCTGCAATCGTAAATGGGGGAGAGCAGCACATACAGCGCAACCAATATAGCAACAAGCGTTTCAGTCCGGGTCACAGCCAGCCGATCAGTCAAAATCAACGAGTGAAACAACATCAGCCCTGGCCTGAGCGTCAAAATCTCTCCAAGTATGGCCACCGCTGCGAGCGCACTTCAGGCAGGACAAAGGAGCAAGATGGCCGCTCTCGACATAGAAGAAGCGGAGGAAGAGGAAATGAGTGTCCCCCGTCACCAACCAGTTCAGTGTAGAAATTGACGAACGCCTCTTTTATCGCAGGATGACAAACACTCCAACAATGTAAAAAAGGCCATGGCAGCACTTGTGTAGGCAGCAAAGTCTCAGTTTTCGGAGTGGAGGGAGAACCTGCAACTGTAGCCTCATCAATAAGGGAACACTCAACACTGTAGCCAGGGACATTTCGTTCCTCCGTACTCTCACGTTGCAACAGTGTATCCACATCAGGAGTAATGAGAGTCAATAGGGGACCAGCCCGCCACAGTCGCTCCATGGTAGACGCAGCTCCCTCAATCTTCCGTCCCAGCTCTCGGGTGTTTCGCTGCCATGCCGCCCTTAGGTCTGCAAGGGCTACCAGGATGTCGCCACAAGTCAGGTCCCTCCGCAATACTGGCCGGTCAACTCCGCGCAGCGATGCCCTCGGAACAGCCTCCAGTTCAAGGATAGGCAGGGCAGCAAGTACTGGGGATAGAGGAGCAGTCACTTCTTCATTATGACATGTAGGCGCCATTATCACCCCTTCAGTTAGCCCACGATGGAGGGAGGGGGGCGACTCCATTGCAGAGAGAAACAGCAGTTAAAGGCAATGACGGAAACGCGGCTCACAGTCCGGGGGCTGCGCAGGGTGAGAGCCCCCTCGCTTACCGTTGTTGCGGGTGGTCCACGGCAGAGAAGGCGCTCCAAGATGGAGTCCGCTCAGCGTTCAGGTCGCATAATAAAGGAAGCGTCGCATGTACGGCTCCAGCCTCGCAGGTACACACTCCGTCGTCAAAGGGAGTCTCGACACGATGAATAGGGTCAATTCCACCCACCTCCGCGATCGGCCATTCTCCCGCAAGCATCGGCGCTGTCCCAGCTCGTCCTGCCGAGTACATCCAGCAGCGTCCAGCGGCGGCTCTCGGGGCAGATTTCAGGGGCAGCGTCGGAGGTCGGCAAACGCTGCGAAGTCTCGACCAAAACAGCCAGCGGAGACCTCAGAAGAACGCGATAAACACCAGCGCGTTCATGGCTCCGTCTCAACACGGTGTAATCGAGGATAAATATCAGGATTTCGATTTAAAAGGAGACGGCTTGCGGAGCCGGGATCTCACCCGTCCGTTCCGTCCGCCATCTTGGCTCCTCCCCAGTTATCATATCCTTTAATTCGTCCCTTAATGCTCTGTAGAAGATAGAGACTCTTTTGTCGTACGGCCAATCTGCCTCTAAAACCAAACGGTTAAAGGTAGATATATAATGCAACAAATCAGAAGAACCTTGCTTTAATCCTAAAAGCTCATTGTCCGCTGACTGAACAAAAAGATGTTTTGCAAACATCTTCTTTAAAGCCCTCTCAAAATCTTTAAAGTTATACAAGATTCGATCATCATTTTCCACTAAAGGGACAGACCAAAGAGCTGCGTCTCCACCCATATAGGATAACATAAATGCTACTCTGGAGGAATCATCTGGAAAGGCTGAAGTCTTAGCTATAAAGTGTAAGTGGCATTGTTGTAAGAACACTGAGAATTTGTTACAATCCCCATAAAACCTCTCAGGTGGGGCTAAGGGGGTGGGAACCGGAGTTACCACTTGTATTTGTGTTGTGGAATCTGAACTAGAAGAGGAACCCTGAAAAGTGGTTGGTTTCAAGACTGACTTCTGCTGAATTGAGTCTTGGAGAGAGGACAAATCTCTACGTAACGCAGCGTTATCCTGTCTTATTGCGTCTAAAACTGCGGCCAAATCCTGCATGTTGATTTGATCCATTGCGTCTGGGCGAAATTATCAACGTGGGCTTTGCCTTCTGTCAAACAATCCACGTCGTCCCTTACCTTGCCTTGGCTGAAGCCCTCTTGGATGACGCAGATGATTTCGCAGAGACGCAAGGAACCAACTTCCCTAATCACTAACTAAAGCTTACTGATTCTGAAAATTAACAGCAAGGTTTAAACTAGGAATTAGGGAGGAGGGCCGGTACTGGACGTTGAAGGGTAGACTTTAGTTCTTGCTGTCGACCTGCGAAGCAACAAGCACCAAAGACTTTAGCATTCAGGTCAAAAAGATATTTCTCCTAACTATTCTGTGGCCTTTTAACTATTCTTATCTACTTTGTTAGAATACCTAAATCAGTGTGGGGGGTCTTGAAGTTCCCCTACCTGCGATCAGTAAGTTGTTGGCTTTCGTCCAGTATTTCTTTCTTTGATCGAGATGATGAAGTCGTCAGACGTCCTCTAGGATTAGTGGTCAGCTTGTAGGATATAAGCTTGTATTGTCAAGTTGTAGAAAGCTAAACATAAAGGAAGAATTACTTTACATTCTTTAAAAGTCTCTTTGCAAACCTTCCTATCTATTCCTATCACTTACTTGAAATTAACTTCTTGCTTCTTTGTCTTGGGATTCGTGCATTTCCTCTAGTTCAACAAAATATAAGCATAGACCAAAAAGAACACAAAATCCTATATGTCTTTCTTCAATCACCTTACTTTAGGCACAAAATCTAAAACCACATTCTTAAATTATTCCTCTGAGTATTACATACATGAACAGTAAACAAATGTTCCTCCAAAATCAAAGATGCGTTCTTTAACTTAAAATCAGAAATGTCCAAAGTCTCTTTCTTGCATTTTCTTCTGCTAATTAAATGTTCCAAAAATTCTGTTGACCTTTCTTGCGAAGGGCGCCTTTAAACAATGAAAGTACTTAGCTTTCTAAATCTTGTCTTTCAGGATTCTTGTTCCGGAATGAGAAGAACCGCTTCGGAGTTCTGCCAGAATCGAAACGCCATCAGGTAAGTTCCACCTCCAGACGCGACCTTCACCAGAGGAAATCAGAAGGCAAAGCGCCTTCTAGAAGGCTGGGTGCGGTTTAAGTACAGGACCGCACCCAGCCGCTCCCAGTTACGCACTTAGAACGTGCGTGAAGACGTAGTCTTCAATCCCCTTAAGACGCGCACCAAAAAGGAGCGTGCGAGGGATGCGGGGAGAGAAATCATAAGACCTTCGCTGGGCAAAGTCTCCGTTGTATCAAACGCTAAGTCCAAACCTCTGAAATACTGCACATTCAAACCACAAAAACCAACGCAAGGCACAGTAACAGCAAATTTGACAATAATAGTATATGTTATAAGGCATGAATCACAAAAGTATGAACACACCTAATCACACTGACAATGAAGCGTGCGGGGCGCACGGGACAGGGGTGGGTTTCAATAAGGGAAACACTACACATGTCTTCAGGACATGTGTATTACATGAAGGGGTATGCAGAACCATGACAGCCTCAGCCCAATCCTCAGGTGATCAGTCGGGGTCACATTTTGTGTACTGGGAGAACGACCTCCTGTATAGCGAGCCTAAGGCTGCTGAGCCTGGGTCAGCCCGTGTGCTGGTGGTACCCCAGCGCTCTAGAGCCTTCCTACTGGGTTTGGCTCATGACGTTCCGTTAGCTGGACATCTGGGGCAGGACAAGACCTATGACAGGCTTGTCACCCATTTTTATTGGCCTCAGATGCGTAAGGATGTAGACATCCATTGCAAGACTTGTCACACTTGCCAGGCAAGTGGGAAAAGCGGAAGGAAGCAGAAGGCTCCCCTCCAACCTTTTCCGGTGGTCAGTACCCCCTTTGACCGGGTGGGGATTGACATTGTTGGGCCCCTGGACCCCAAGACAGCCCTGGGCAACAGGTTTATCCTGGTCTTGGTGGACCATGCCACACGGTACCCGGAAGCCATCCCTCTCTGAACAGTGACGGCCCCCGTGGTGGGACGGGCACTGATGGGTGTTTTCTCCCAGATGGGGTTCCCCAGAGAGGTGGTTTTAGACCGAGGCACCAACTTCATTTCGAACTATATGAAGTCTCTGTGGAAGGAGTGTGGGGTAACCTACAAGTTCACCACTCCTTACCACCCTCAAGGAAATGGGCTGGTTGAGAGATTCAACCGGACCCTGAAAGGCATGATCATGGGTCTTGAAGAACCAATGAGGCGGAAATGGGACGTCCTCCTGCCATGCCTGTTGTTTGCTTACCGAGAGGTGCCGCAGAAGTCTCTAGGGTTCAGCCCCTTTGAGCTTTTGTACGGTCACCCGGTAAGAGGGCCTTTGAGTCTGGTCAAGGAAGGCTGGGAGCAATCTCCCAGGAAACCTCCCCAGGATGTATACAGCTACATGCTGGCCTTTCGGAACCAGACTCGGCGCTTCAGAGAACTTGCTCAGGCAAATCTGGAAGCCAGCCAGGAGGAGATCAAGCGATGGTACGACCGGAATGCCACTCTGGTAGAGCTTCAGCCTGGTCAAGAAGTGTGGGTCATGTCCCCTGTGGAACCTTGTGCGCTCAAGGACAGGTGGACTGGACCGTTTAAGGTTGTGGAGAAGAAGAGCGATGTCACCTACTTGGTGGACTTGAAATCTCCCAGGAACCCCTTGCGGGTCCTGCATGTCAACCGTTTGAAGCCCCACTTAGAAAGGTCCGAAGTGGGCATGCTCCTAGCTACAGATGCTGGAATGGAGGAGGAGAGTGAGCCTCTTCCTGACCTCCTGTGTGCTAAAGAGCAAGACGGGTCAGTGGATGGTGTGGTCCTCTCTGACACACTGACCCTTGAGCAGAAACAGGATTGTCGCCACCTGTTGGGACAATTCCCGGATCTGTTTTCCTTGGTTCCGGGTGTCACTCATTGGTGTGTCCATGACGTTGACACCGGAGACAGCCCTCCTGTGAAGCACAAGGCTTACAGGGTGACTGACAAGGTTCGAGCATACATTAAGGAGGAGGTCTTCAAAATGTTTGCGTTAGGGGTGGTTGAGTCCTCTAGCAGTCCTTGGGCCAGCCCAGTGGTCTTGGTCCCGAAGGCTGCAGCGCCTGGTGCTTCACCGGAACTCCGGTTCTGTGTGGATTACCGAGGACTCAATTCGGTCACGAAGACTGACGCGCACCCCATCCCCAGAGCTGATGAGCTCATAGATCGGTTGGGGGCTGCCCGGTACCTTAGTACGTTTGATCTAACGTCTGGGTACTGGCAGATCGCCTTGACTGATGGGGCAAAGGAGAGGTCCGCATTCTCCACACCAGATGGGCTATACCAGTTCCGGGTGATGCCCTTTGGGATGAAGAATGCCCCTGCCACCTTCCAGAGGTTGGTCAACCAGGTCTTGGCTGGACTGGAGGATTTCAGTGCCGCCTACCTGGACGACATAGCAGTGTTCAGCGCCAGCTGGGAGGAACACTTGCGCCACCTCCAGGAAGTGTTGTTGGCCCTGCGCAGAGCAGGCCTCACAATCAAAGCCAGTAAGTGCCAGATTGGGCAGGGTTCGGTGGTGTACTTGGGGCACCAAGTAGGGAGCGGCAAGGTTGCCCCCCTGCAACCCAAGATTGATACCATCCTGGCTTGGGCGCCGCCCAAAACCCAAACTCAGGTGAGAGCCTTCTTAGGACTCACGGGTTATTACAGGAGGTTTGTCAAGGATTACGGCAACATTGTGCACCCCTTGACTTTGCTGACTTCCAGGAAGCAGCCACGAAACGTGATCTGGACTGATGCCTGTCAAACGGCCTTCGACACCCTGAAAACTGCAATGTGCACAGCACCTATACTCCAGGCACCCGACTTCTCGAAAGAATTTATTGTCCAGACGGACGCTTCAGAGCATGGCGTGGGGGCTGTTCTAGCTCAGGTAAATGAAGAGGGCCGAGACTTGCCTGTAGCCTTCATCAGTAGGAGGTTACTTCCCACAGAAACGAGGTGGAGTGCGATAGAGAGAGAAGCATTTGCTGTGGTCTGGGCGCTGAAGAAGTTGAGACCCTACCTGTTTGGGACTCACTTCTGGGTTCAGACAGACCACAGGCCCCTCAGATGGTTGATGCAGATGAGGGGTGAGAATCCGAAACTGTTGAGGTGGTCCATTTCCCTACAGGGGATGGACTTTACGGTGGAACACCGCCCTGGTACAGATCACGCCAATGCTGATGGTCTGTCCAGATTTTTCCGCCTTAGTGAAGAGGACTCCCTAGGTCAAGGGTAGTTCTCCCCACATTTCAGCTGGAGGGGACACGTGTTAGACCTGACATCATTGGCTTGAGTCTCTCCTCCATTTTTTCTGTTTGCCTCCACTGTTTTACGATGTTTTGCTGGTATATGCTTTGGGCGCTGTGCCACTGCTGATCAGTGCCACAGCGCAAGTGCTCCCTATGTTAAATTGATGTATCTAGTGTATCCATGTTTGGCCTATTTGGTTTACTGTCAGTCCCTAGTCTAGTGCACCAGGAGTGCCGGGGCTTGTAAATACAAATGCCGCTCGTGGGCTCGCAGCACGTGTTGTGCCACCCACAGGAGCGGCCTCGTAAAAGAATGTCTACGGGTCGGTCATTGCGAGACCCACGTGCAGCCTAGTGCTGTCACGCAGGCTGCGCAAGTATACCTACTTGCCAGCCCCTCAAACCTTCCCTTGACTTCATGTTAGTCACCCATATGGTAGGCCCGCGGGCAGGGTGCATTGTAAGTATAAGGTAGGACACGCCTGACCAAGTTGGCATGTCCTAATAGTGAATTACCGCCATCTTCGTTCTTCACTATTGCGAGGTAGCCTGCTCTCCGTTGGTTAGAATGGGCCGCCGGGATTATTAACGCTATGATCCTAGCTGGCTCGGGAGCATGGTGCAATGTCGAGTTTGGTATCCCTGAACTCGGGGTTTAATTACGCATCCGTTGGTGTGGATGGTTTTTGGACTCTGGGTTTGAAAATAGCACTTTTAGAAAGTGTCTATTTTCTTGTCTAACCATATCTGGTTTCTGCTGGTCTTGCGTGTGTGTGACAGGAGCTGGGTGGCTCCACAGGTCTGGATGAGTCAGTGTGGGATGAGTGGGACATTTGCGTTGAGAGTAGGGGGAGAGTAGTTGCTGATAGCCTGCCCTGCCTGATACAATGCTGGCTCCACCTCCTGCCAAGCGGCTGATGGCTCTGTGCCTGCCATGGACGATCCTAGCCCCACCTCCTGCCAGGAGGCCGATAGCTCTGCTCCTGATAGTGTCAATGCTGGCTCCACCTCCTGCTGGGCGTCTGAGAACCAAGCCCTGCGCAATGAATAGGCCAGGTGCTTCTGCCTGGCTCCACCCACAACAGACCCAGGATGTTGGGAAATTCCCCTGCATGGACAAAGGGATCAAAGCCGAAAAGGGGTATAAGAGAAGGACCCCTGAGCCAAGAATTTAGATCACTTCTGACAAGGAACCCTGTAACCAAGGACAAGAGGCCTGCTGATCTGAGGACTTGTCTACCCCTTCTGCCAGTGTGCTGTTTGCTGGGGGGAATCCTGCAGTGCTTCTTTATTTTTGCCAAGGAACCAGGAGAGAGGAACTGTGTGTGTACTCTCACGCTTGCTAAGAAAATCTCCAAGGACTGGAAGAGTGCCAGTCTCCTGCTGAAGTCACAGGGCTAAAGGACTTCATCTGCTTAAAGTGCTATTTGCTGGAACCTGTGAATCCAGCACCTCTGAAAGAGCCAGCAATCTCGACGCCGACGGATGTCGCCGAATCCAGCTCGACACCGTGAGTGACGGCTCAAGTGTCCCGCTTCCTCGACGCCGGCCGCCGGGCCCGATCGACGCCAGCAGCAACGCCAGTGAGTAGTGAGTTCGGCTCCAGCTCCAAGGGACCTCGTGTCTGCACCGCTGCTGATCGCATCGCCCTCGTGCCCTCTCGATGCGGTGAGCGCTGCTCACACTTTGCAACAGCATCATCGACAACGACGCCTGCTGAGGCCTGATCGACACCGAAGACGCGACGCCGGATTGCTCGACGCCGCTGATCATCGTGTGCTTCCTTTTCCAAGGTACTGTGTTGTTGGGAGTCCGAGTGACTCCGGGCTCGACGTAGCGCTCCTCGCGGTCGACGCCGAACCTTTGGATTAACTTTGCCTCGACGTCGTGTAGCCCTCGTGTGGGTTACCCTGTTGCTAAGAACTGTGTTTCCAAGA
Source organism: Lissotriton vulgaris (assembly GCF_964263255.1). NCBI lineage: Eukaryota > Metazoa > Chordata > Amphibia > Caudata > Salamandridae > Lissotriton > Lissotriton vulgaris. Next base: position 817,657,494 of record NC_141685.1, on the reverse strand, counting down.
AGAAGATTTGCTTTGATACTAAAGACTTTGTGCTAAAGAAGAAACTACCTTTGAACTATCCTTTTTCCCTTCTCAGAGTATTTATTAAGATTGTGTACATTTTTGTTGTTATTTGGTCTTGTGCTAAGCCTTATATAAAAATCCTTATTTTTATAATACTACTGTGTCGTGCCCATTTGTAGTGTATTCACTTTATTACTGTATGTGGTCATAATTGCTTAACACACAGCCTCTGAGATAAGCCTGTCTGCTCTGCCAAGCTACCAAGGGGGTGAGCAGGGGTTATCGAAGGGTGTGATCCCCTTGCCCTGACTAGAAAAGGTGTGTCCCTATTTGTCAGAAGTGTCTACCTCTGCCAACTAGAGACAGCCGGTTCTAACACCAGGGAAGAACCATACCATTTTGGAGGTCCAAGATGGCGGACTGACGCCGCCAGAGCGGAGAACGACGGCTGAGGGTTCGGGCATGCTTGCTGTGGCTCACTGTTCTTTAATCGGCCAGGTTCTAATTTGAACGTTCTTTTCAGAAATATTGCTTCGGGACAAGCGGAGTAGTGGCGGAGAAAGTTATTTGCGGTTGAGCAACGACTGAGTGAGAGTGCCTTACTGGCTTTCTGAAATCAGAGAAAGGAGGGGTTTGGCCCTGTGGGAAAGAGGGTAGGTTGGGCCTATTGAAGTACCAAAGGGGGGAATTTTACCTATGCCTCTATTAGCAATTGTGAAAAAACAATTAATGCTAAACAAAGTGAAAACCACTATTAATTAGTTCACACAGACATTTAATTTATGTCATTTACTTTTTTTTTAAATTAGGTATTTAAACATTTAAAGACAGGGAGAGTACACTATCAACTTCACATTGAGCCAACCATCATTATTTGAAAGAAAAAAGAAAAACAATGTATACAATGAATGTGTAGAAACAAATAAACATACAATACAAATGTGCATTTAAAAATATTTTCAGTTGTCATTAAACAGTTTCCAGAAAAACAGTACACAAAAACACTGTCATTAACCCATACATTGAATTTCAGGGGGTAAACCTTATTCACTACCACCAGTGGGAAATAAATTAATGATAACGACTAAATAATCAAGACCAGCTTGACGTTTTAAGTTTTTTTATTTTTAAAGTTTCAAAGCTTCAAAATCTTTATTAGCTCATTTATTAATTTCAAGCATTTTTATTTAATCGGTTTTATTCTTTAATTATTGACTCAAAGGTCTGGCACTTCAACATTGCATAGAATAACGAATTAAAGAAAACATCAACCCTATTCCCTATGTTAGCTTTCTGACCTGAAAAGGGAAACAATTTTATTAAGCAATATACCTTACGTGTCCAAAGGAAAACGGACAGCACATCGCCCTCAGCCCCGCTCCCCTCAAGAGGCCAGATTTTTATACCTTTCTTACTCACTAATCTAACTAGAAACAATATTTTTTAAAGAAAGCAGCAACCTAATTGGTTGACATCCATCAGACCACCGAGAGGCCAACGCATCAGTCTCTGTGACATCATTATGTCATTGTCCATTGGCACGAAGCAACATTGGCTTCCCAAAGTTGTAACTTTTAACTAAAGTTCATATTCGTTTCCTCCAGGATTTTAGCCATGCTGCCTCTACACGCTTCCTTGGCCTTGACGCTTTTACTTTCGGAGCTTGATGTACAAGCTAGCAATTACACAGCAAGTAATACCATAAGTGAGAGGTAACATATTGTAGGTAACCCCTCTGAAACAGAAGCAGGCAGCTTCACACAGACATAACAATCTTTAACGTTCATTACTTTAACATATTCAGACAGAAGCCTTGAAAATGAATTGCTTGAGAAATCTCCAACAGATCTATCTTGATTAATCTCTGGATTATGCTCAATAACTCTGCTAGACTTGCCAGCATGTTTCTCATGTTTAGTCTCTGCCTTACTTGTTACATTAGTCTTGAGTTTTTGCTTATCAATACCAAAAGGAGAAACCACAGCTAATATTAACCAAACTAAAATTAATAAAACCACACAAATTGAAGACATTTTGCAACATCTTCTCAGTATTGAACACCTTGAAGTATCTGATCTAGGCATTCTGAAAAACGATCAAGATTGAAAATTGAAAAACAAAAATTTAAAATAATGTGAATTAACTAAAATGTGAGTAAACTATAAAACTATAAACTATATCCCCCCTTTTAAATATTTTTTTTTAGAATAAAACCCTAAACAGCTTTTCTTCGACCTTGTGTCACATAAATATGTGCTTTCCAACTAAACACAATTTCTTCGACCTAAAGTCACCTAACACATTTTCTTCAGCCTTATGCCAGGAAACAAAACCCTTATCTAAAATTTAAACAATATCAATCTTTGTCACTGAGTTCTTCCAAATCTTCCTGACTACTGCTTTCCACCTCTACAATTGGTGGTATTATGATATAGGTCCACTCTGGGGACTTATACTTTTGGTTTGGCTTTATTACTCTTTTTGTCTTTCGAGTGATCACTTCAATCTTTTTATTTTCGTTTTTCTTATCAGAATCACCTCCCTGACTAGAAACCTCGTTGATCTGCTCTTTTGATTTCTTCACAAGTTTGAATTTCAAAATATCTTCAGGCCAAATATCTCCTTTCCTCAGAATCTTTTTCTTTGGCACGTTTTCATTACATTCAGCTTTCCAAGCTCTTTTTCTGAATTTTCTTATTTCAGATTCTTCATCACCCTCATCAGTGTCTGTATCTGAGACTTCAAATCTGTACCTAGGAACTTCTTTACTCGCCAGCTTCATTCCATTAGGAACAATATCCTTACAGCTGGTACTTGGTAATTCTTCCTCTTCTTCAGGAATCACCTTCAGCTTCCCAGTTTCAGGCTTCTTGCTCCTGCACACAGAGTTACTTCTTTGCTTTTCAATACTCTCCTGGATTAGATTTTCGTCTTTGTCAGAATCTTCTGCTCCTGAATCTCCCTTTTCTTTTTGAGATTCTTTTTCTAGAAGGTCTTCATCAACACCTCGATCTCCAGTTTCGATATTCAGATCTTCTTCATTCAAGTTCTGATTCTCATCTAGATTTTCTTGATGTTGATTTTCTTGTTGATCATCAGACTTGGGATCTTCTGGATCTCCTTCTGAATCTGAATCAGTTGTCACTTCACTGTCTTCGTCAGGATTTTCAGGAGGTGGTACACGAATTGTGTGGCTCGCATGCACCCACCTTTTCAGCCCTTTGCACTTGACAGCATTTGTTGTGACCAAAATCATTTGCTTTGCTTTTTGCCACCTTGGTACTTAACAGTTTCTTCTCCGATGTACTTTAGTCCACACCCAGTCTCCAGGCAACAAATCATGCGCTTGCACTTTCTCCTTTGAGATTACATCTGTTCCCACCTGATGAAATATAGAATTAACTACATCAGAAAGATTCTGACAGTATTCAATGCTTGCACTATCATTAATACTCAATAATTTGCCAACTGGAACAAATGCTTGCCTCATTACTCTACCCATTACAATATCATGGGGACTAAGGCCTGACTTTTTCTCAGGAGTACTCCTTAATGACATCAGAACTAGTGGAAGAGCATCTGTCCACTTTACTCCTGTAGCTAGACACATTTTTGAAATTCTGTTTTTGATAGTTCCATTTATCTGTTCAACAACACCTGATGCTTCTGGTCTGTATGCACAATGCAGCTTTTGCTCAATATTTAAAGCTTCACAAATCAGTTTCATCAATCTGTTTTCAAAATGGGTTCCGCAATCACTTTCAATGGTCACTGGAAATCCGTACCTAGGTATGATCTCCCTCAAAAGCAATTTTGCCACAGTGACTGAGTCATTGTGACGAGTTGGGAAAGCTTCCACCCATCTTGAAAACAGACAAACAAACACAAGCACATATTTTAGCCTGTTGTGCAACGGCATTTCAATGAAATCCATCTGTAATCTGGTAAAAGGACCACCCTCCCGTCCTATGGTTCCCATGCTTACAACAGTTTTCATATTTGGATTCATCTGTTGACAGGTCAAACATCTTTGGCAAAGTGACTCTGCAATAATCCTAAATTTTGAATTGAACCATGTTTCTCTGAATAGCCTAATCATTGAATCTCTTCCTAAATGCCCTGGACCATGATACATCCGTGCCATGTCAGCAATCATGCAATTTGGCATTACAGGCCTTCCATCTTTGTAAACCCAAACTCCATCTTCCTCTCGCTGTCTGCATTCTGCCGTTAACCATGAATTTTTCTCTTCATCTTCTGCCTCATCTTGTAATTCTTTTACCTCCTGCCATGTTTCAACTACAGAAATTAGCATGAGAGAATTCAACATGTGACTTTTGTCTTTTTCCCGATTGATTGAATAATTGTTCTTTGCGCAGTACTTTGCAATTTCGTCTGCGTATGCATTTCCTTTAGTGATGTAATCATCACTTTTCTTATGAGCTGCACATTTGACAACAGCAATTTGCTCTGATAACTGAATGCCATCAATCAATCTCTTGATCAATTTTGCATTTCTGATTACCGTACCTGCAGAGGTTAAATAACCTCTTTGAGACCATAGCTGTCCATAGTCATGAACTACGCCATATCCATACTGACTATCAGTCACTATGTTTACCCTTTTGCCAGCTGCTTTTTCACAAGCTCGAATTAGACCAATCAGCTCTACAATTTGAGTAGAACAAATTCCATCAAGAGGTGAATCTTCAACAACATCCGAAACTGTACACACAGAAAATGCTGCTCTCAGAATCTCTTCATCAGTTCTCAAACAAGACCCATCCACAAAGTACACTAAGTCTGATTCAGGCAAAGGAACACCTTTTATGTCCTGACGTGGTTTTGTACAGTAATCTACAACATCCAGGCATTCATGATCAATGTCATTTTCATTATTTATCTCAGTAACGACTCCATCTGGCAATAGTGTGGAGGGATTCAAGTTCACGCATCTCGCAATTGACACGTTATCTGATCCCAAAATTGTTTTCTCATATTTCGTCAGTCTGCTACTTGTCAAATGTTGAGTTTTACTTCTGGTAAGAAGAATTTCAACTGAATGAGGTACATATATTTTTACAGGAAATCCCATAATGATACCCTTACTTTGTTCAAGACTTACACTTGTTGCAGCCACTGCTTTTAAGCAACCTGGCAAAGCTTTTGCAACAGGATCCAAAACAGCTGAGAAATATGCAATTGGCTTTCTCAACTTACCATGTCTCTGAATCAACACAGACAATGCACATCCTTCCCTTTCACTGCAGTACAGTTCAAATTATTTCTCATAATCTGGCATACCCAGAGCTGGAGCTTCACATAAGCTTCTTTTTAATTGTTCAAAAGCCTCCAGTTCAATTTTTGACAATTTGATTGGATCTTTTATGCCAGCTTATGTTAATCTTTGAAGTGGTTTTGCAATTATTGAAAATCCACTAATCCATTGTCGGCAGTAACCAACCATTCCCAGAAACATTCTGACCTGTCTTTGTGCTGTCGGTGGCTGAATTGCTCGAATCATTTTTATTCTTTCAACTGTCAATTTTCTTGTTCCTTTTGCAATTCTGTGACCAAGATACTTTACTTCTTGTTTACAAAACTGCAATTTTGCAGGTGACACTTTATGTCCCTCATCTGCCAAACGATTTAAAAGAGTAAAGGTATCAGTAACACAATTTTCTCATGTTTTTGCTGCCACAAGCAAATCATCAATGTACTGTACCAGTGTGGAATTACCAGGCAATATCAAATCTTCCAGAGACTTCTTTAATAACTGATTAAAGATAGATGGACTCTCAGTAGACCCTTGTGGGATACGACACCATGCTAGGATGCGATTCTGGAACCTGAAAGCAAAAAATTGCTGGCTTTCTGGATGCAATGGAACTGTAAAGAAGGCATTACACAAGTCAATGACTGTGTACCATTCTGCATCATGCGGAATCTGATAAAGAATTACCACAGGGTTTGGAACAATTGGGCAGCATGGAACAACAATTTGGTTAATTTTTCTCAAGTCCTGAACAATTCTATATGTTCCGTTTGGCTTTTTAATACCCATAATCGGTGAATTACATGAGCTGCTCTCAATTTCTTTTAGCACACCTTGACTTATGAATTTCTCAATTACAGGAATGACACCTTCAATCGTTTCAGCTTTCATTTTGTATTGAGGAACATTCGGAAAATCTATTCCCTGCTTTACAGTAATTTTTACTGGATCTACATTTTTCATAAGACCCATGTCATTTCCAGTTAGGTCCCAAATTGCTGGATTAACTGGCTTTTTGAGCTCTTCTGGCAAATCATTTTTATCAAAAACAGGAAACAGTAATGTCTTTTCTTCATCAACCATTAACATTGTCAATTTATAAAGCTCATCTTCTTCTGATGTTTGCATTTCAATGCCATCTGGTGAGCAATATATCTCGCAATTCATTTTGCATAATATATCACGACCCAACAGATTCACAGGACTGCTGTCACAAACTAGAAATCTGTGTTTATCTTTGTAGTTCCCTATTTCCACTTTAACTGGTTCTGTTAAACTTGTTTTAATTTGCTGATTAGCTACACCTACAACTTGGATGGACTTCCCAGAGAGAGGAAGATTTTCTATTTCAGCTGATCTAACAGTAGAACGGGTAGCACCTGTATCCACAAGGAAAGTGATATCAACGTCATTCACTTTCCCATTTACAAATGGACCAGACTGATCTACCTCAAGAGTGGGTCCAAGCACACACTCTTCTTCCTCTCTAAGGCACCGTCATGAGTAATCTTCTGATGAATCACTCTCTTCTTTATCTTTTAGCCAAAATTGAGAAGCATTTGACATGTTAACTTTTGACACATTATTTACCAAATTACCTCCACAGAAACCTGTTTCAGGTGAAAATCTCTGAGCATTAGCACTATTAGGGAGTGGTGCTTGTGGTACCTGACTCTGCTGAATTTGGCTCTGCTGTATCTGGCTCTGCTGAATCTGGTTCTGCTGATTTGCTATCTGTCGCTGTAGCTGTCGCTGCTGACTTAACTCGTTTAACTGTTGCTGTAGCTGTTGCTGTTGCTGCTGATTTAACTCACACTGCACCTGTGGATTCAATGAATTATTTTTAAAATTTCTGGGCGGGTTTTTACACTCGCGTTTCCAGTGTCCAATCTCACCGCAATTAAAACAAGGGAGTTTTTGTTTAAGCTCTTCAACATTTACATTAAATTTAGGCCTGTTATTATTATTAAAATTATTCTTGAATTTGCTTTGATTCTGCTGCTGCATAGAAGCTAACTGCTGTTGTTGCTGCTCTGCTACCTTCACTTGTGCCCACATTGCCTTTTCCTTGAGATTTTTCTGCTTTGCATCTATCTCATCACTGCAATATTTTGCCTTTCTCAGGATGTCATCAACTGAAAGTGATTGCCAGCACACAATCCCGTTTCTAATCATATCGCCAATTTCAGGTCTCAGGCCATAAACAAATCTGTAAATAAAGTGGCTCATGTCCTTTTCACTTAATTTTTCGTAGCCACTGTACTGTTTGAAGACTAACAGTAACCTCTCATAAAATGAATGAACTGGATCTTTTGGTTCCTGGTTTGTTCTGTCAATTTTAACCCAGTCCACTTCTTTCGGGGGAATTTTCCCTTTCAGCCAGTAAATTACTTATTATAAATGTCCATGACATCTTTTGATGGGGCACCTGTAATTGGGTCTCGGGCAGGTTCTTCTTTTGGCCAATCCACAGAAATTTTGCATTCTGTCCAAAGATCTGATGGGACAACAATGTCAAAAAATCCATCCAGATCAATCCACAGAACCTTTGACACTTTTATAAATCTGTCTACCTGTCGATACCACTCAACTGGCTTCTCTCTCAAACGAGGGAAATCATTGGTAAACAACAGAATATCCTGTCTGGACCAAGGAACATGCACATATCCTCCTCCTGCTATTTCCCTCATTGGAAATTCTGAAACCACTTTGTTTCTCAACCTTTTATCCTGTTCTTTATTCTTTGACCATTTTATTCTCCATTTACCTAATTCGCCTAATTTTCTGAGAAAACTTATTAATTCTTTTATATGGGCCATTCTTCCAGCAGTATTGAGATTGTCAATATCTCTTTCAGAAAAATCCACTCTGTAGTGTTTCTGTAAATGTTTCTGTTTACTCAAATCAATTTCTAATTCAGCAGCCATTTCTTCCAGTTGTTCATACCTGTTTTTCGTTTTCCACTGAATACTTTTGCAGATAAAAAGAAGTTCATCATCCTAATATAATTTCAAATTGTCAGTACCAATTGTGCCAACAATTAATTCCTCCAAATCAGCTTTTAATTTTGCAACATCAAGCGTTTTATAATCAGGAGCTTCAGGGTACAATGCATTTTGGGATAAATCTATTCTGTTTAAACTTTTCTCTGACAGACCTGAATCTGATTCTGCCACAGATGGTGTTTGCGAACCTGACAGACTTCCATTTAAAGTTAAATTTGGCATCATAGATTTTTCCCTATGTATCTGTGAAAGTTCCGAATAAAATCTCTCAGCCACTTTTTGAATCTCTGCATTTAATGGAACTGTCAAGGCAGAATGTCTATTTTCTCCTTGATCGAAAACTGGTACCACAGGACCAATAGTTACTGGTACTGTCACTGCTTCCATGCTTTTTGTCAATTGTTGAATTAAATCTTCCTTCGCTTTATAGTAACTAGAAATTTCCGGAATGTCAGCAGTTATTCTTTCCTGATTTCTTACAAAATTATTTTCCTGTTGGGGAAATCTATTTTCTCTATGAGTACTACAATTATTATTTGACCCTACTCTTTCAGGTGATTTTAAAAATCATTGAGAACCTTCCTTAGTTTCCCTAGGAGGTGCACTTGGAGAAGTTCCTGTAGAAACTCTCGGGGTAGATTGAGAACCTGCTTGATAAGGTGGCGGTTTGCGTTTATAGAATAAATATCTTCAAAAACTGCATCATCTAATTCCTCATCAAGTCTTTTTCCAGCTTTCTTTTGTTCTAGATCTTCAGTAATCATTATTCTCACTGGATACAGACCATCATACATGTCTGCCTTTCTCCAGCGTCTCACTTTGTCTTCATGTGTTTCTCTATTTAGAGTATACTTGGAATTTCTAGGTGCCAAGCATTTGCTTTCACGCTCAAGTTCCATCATCTCAACCTCCCATTCAACTAATGCCTCAAATTGTGTAGGTCTAGGCTTCGGCACAAGATCCATCATTTTTCCTCTCAAGTTTCTCAAAACTTTCATATTAAATGACCCATCTTCTGGCCAGGCTAATACGCCATCATTTTTAGTGTAATGCATCCAATTGTCAAACCAAATTACAGTATGATAGCCATATTCGCCTTCCATATAGGCTGCGGGTGTTTTGTACTTATGAAGTAATTTACCACCACGCGTTTCAATTTTCTTGTCAGGTTTAAAATAATTTTTCACTTTCTGAAACCATGAAGGCTTCTTTATCTCACTATCGTTCCAATAACTCATGTTTTAAATCAAAATCGTTTATTCAGTAAGCTTCGAAATATTCTCTTGGTGTTCCGCTATTCTAGCCAATCTGTGCGCGAAAGACACCAACAAGCCAATCAGGTTAAGCCACGTCACCACCTTGTTCCACCAATAGAAATACAGTATTCAGAACTGACCAATCTGGTACCAGCTCGTCACTGTCACGTGAACCAATCAGTGCGCTTTCTGTGACGTATGTTAGCCAATCACAGCGCGAACCGAAATGACGTATGCTGCCGCTGCAGCTTCTCTGCGTGAACTCCGTAAACTCACCCCTCCTTCACAAAACTTTTTCACGACGCCATTTTAAACAATACTTTCCAATTAATTATAATTATTAACTACAAATAAACAAACCACTTGTCTGTTTCGCTAATAAAGTGATAGTTTTTCAAACATTCAGAACTCTCTCTCTCCGCATAAAATAGACGACGCTATTGCTATACGATCATTCGCGCATTCATACGAAAACCCTAATCATACACTCACGAGATCTTGGCAGGACTTGAACCAACCACAGAAAACGTCAAACGGTAATAAGAATAGACAACGCTATCTTACCCTTCTCTCAAGCTTGGATAAATCCTATTACTCTTTTTACGATTTCATAGGCAATCCTCACTATAACATTCAACCAGTCACATCTAAGGTCCCTAAACTTGTGTTGTACGTCCACAACATGTGATATATTCTATTCAGCAAATTTTGAAACAGAATAAATGCACTGTGTAACTCTTCTAGTCACACTACTCTTTGCCGGCAAATAACCAGGAATTTTTCACACTGCTGGAAAAATTCTTACGACTACATACAACAAGTGAACAAACCTACCAACATTTTTTAGACATGTATCCTATGTAATTTACATGTAACATGTATGTTACCATAGTAACCGGAATATGCTACCAAAAGAATTGATCCAGCGCCACTATAGAAATTCTGTCTCATATGCGTCACCATTCACTACCTAATACTCACCAAACTAATCAATAACTAGGCCCATGCAACCAGGACAGAATATCATGAAGCTGAATCATATGGCCTAATTAATCACACTATCAATCTCATATGTACATATTTATAACTGCAGTATAACATTTATATTCATAGATTTATCAAAGAAACATTAATTAGACCACTGAGGCCAATGGAAATAAACTAATGGTAACGACTAAATAATCAAGACCAGCTTGACGTTTTAAGTCTTTTATTTTTAAAGTTTCAAAGCTTCAAAATCTTTATTAGCTCATTTATTAATTTCAAGCATTTTTATTTAATCAGTTTTATTCTTTAATTATTGGCTCAAAGGTCTGGCACTTCAACATTGCATAGAATAACGAATTAAAGAAAACATCAACCCTATTCCCTATGTTAGCTTTCTGACCTGAAAAGGGAAACAATTTTATTAAGCAATATACCTTACGTGTCCAAAGGAAAACGGACAGCACTTCGCCCTCAGGAAACAGTCAGCCCCGCTCCCCTCAAGAGGCCAGATTTTTATACCTTTCTTACTCACTAATCTAACTAGAAACAATATTTTTTAAAGAAAGCAGCAACCTAATTGGTTGACATCCATCAGACCACCGAGAGGCCAACGCATCAGTCTCTGTGACATCATTATGTCATTGTCCATTGACACGAAGCAACATTGGCTTCCCAAAGTTGTAACTTTTAACTAAAGTTCATATTCGTTTCCTCCAGGATTTTAGCCAAGCTGCCTCTACACGCTTCCTTGGCCTTGACGCTTTTACTTTCGGAGCTTGATGTACTGAACGTCCATTGTTTGAGCTTCTGCACATTTCCGTGCGTGGAAGTTTTTCAATGACAACATCGTCACTGTCGCGCTCAGCTTCTTTTGTCAGGCCAACCAACTTTTTCATAGAACTAGGCCCCAAACCTTTCACTCGAGCTAGTATTTAAACAAACACAAAAAGGTGATTAATTCAAGTAAAATAAACCCTTCTGTTACCCACCCTACCATTGCTAATATTTTACCCATTATTATATGTCACTCTAGCAGAAGCAAACAGATAAAGCAGCACATTTAATATCTACCATTCTTCTTAATGTCCAGCTGGATTCTTTATATATCTGAAAGAGTAAAAAGATGATCGAATAATACATAGACAAACAGTCACGACATAAGACAAAGACATAAGCACACATAATGAAAGCACATGCCATAAAATGATCAGCCGCATTAATAGTGACAAGGACAATAGGACGAACAAGACAATATTAATCATGTGTTACATGACGTACTCGCGAATGCAACAAGAGCACATAATATTAAACCCGCGTGTTTGTGTGAATGCAATTTTTACTCTAGGTTGAATTAATTATACAAAACGTGCAACAACTCATTAATAAATTAGTTCATGTTACAGAGAATTAACTTTGCGAGTCAGAATAAAATGATTTCTGAAACTCGCTCCATCAAATGTTAGTAAACCACTCCTGCCGCTCCTGGTAAAACCTAATTTGGCTCCCGAGAAAAGCGCTTTGAAGTCAGCTGCTGGTGATTTTACAGTGTTGTCAGACACTCCCGACTCCTCGGGTTCACAGTGCAACATTCTTGCCACCTCAATAAATGAAGAGAATAACACTGCAATTACCGCATTAGAAACGGATGCCGGTATTTCTAAAGATACCGAGGTAGTGAATGCCACACCATTAAAAGACTGTACTGCCAGCGTAGATACTCAGACTCAGGCAAAGGCTCAATCAGAGACTTTTGATCGCAGCAATGCCAATGTTAATCCGATCTCACCTACACTGGCTTCAGATTTGCTAACGGAGATGTTAGAGGATCTTTGCGATAAAGAACTGACTGAAAATGAGGTGATAGCAATGGAGGCTGGACAGACAATAATAAGAGAGGAGATAATCAGGGAAGCCGATGGGGCAATGGAGACTATCCATTTGAAGGGGACCGAAACAGACGAGGATTATAGTGACTCCCCTGATCCAGGCAATAATACACCTTCGTGCTCTGTTAAGGACAAAATCAACAGTGTTAAGAAAGGAAGAGGCAGGGGCGTGGCCAGGCGCCGTAGGAAATAGCTGCCTGATCCCCAAGCTCCGCCGGGACCGCAGGTGTCCCCTACGAAATCCGTCCATAATCCTGGCTGAGGGGCTCTCCCATAGAAGCCCACAGCCCCCTCAGGCTTAGGGCTGTAGCGGCATTGTTTCTGCGGACTCCGGAGACCCACGAAGGCTCTGTGCGGCGGTCGCGACTCTCGGCGGCTGCCCGACACCTCGCGTCTGGAGCCTCGGAGCCGCTGCCTCCGTCAATCGAGGCCCCGGCTTCCGGCCTGCTGCATGCCGCGGCCTGCGTGGCGCGATCAACGAAGGGCGCGGCCTCGTGGGCGGCGTCGGGGTACCGCTGCCCTGGTGCTGCTTGGAGAGGCTGCCTACGGGACCCCACAGATCCGGAGGTACTACGCAGCGGTGTAGCAGGTACGGCTGGGCGGCGACCCTGAGAGGAAGGGGGGCGTAGCCATTTCCCTGAGGCACTACCACCCGAGCGGGGGAAAGAGACGGACGGCATGCAGTGGCCCATAGCTGGACGGGCCGTCGCGGCCACAATACTGTGAAGTGGGGCACTCGCCAGGTGGAAGGCACACACCCACTGCTACAGCGGCGGATTGAACACCGGAGTGCCTGCTGACGGCGCGGGGCGGTGGATCGTAATCGCAGGCCCCAAGGACGCTGAAGACCTCGGCCGATAAACTGTGGCGTGCACCTCAGACAGGGGCCCCGCTTTGCACTGTTTCTGGGGAGAGCAGGTGGTGCGGACTGGTGTGCTCCGGCTAGAGAGAGGACACTGGAGCTGGCGCTGACCCGTGGACACTCCGGATACCGGGCTGACGGAGAAATAGCCTGTCCCAGGGGCACCAGATCAAACATGCGGCCCAAAGGGAGTCTTGTGACCCAGACTAACAAGATGGATAATTATGCGACAGCTAAAACGCCAACGCAGCCCGGAGGGGCGACGAAGGAGGGCACAAGCCAGGCGGACGTCCATAATGGCGGCAATCCAGACCCTCAGCACCAGCCTCGAGACAAAGATGGACAAGATCACGATCGAGGTGAACCTGCTCCGGGCCGACTTGGGAAAAAACACTGAACGGTCCAAAACCAATGAAGTAGACATTAAAGCCCTGCAGGAGTCAGAGAAGCGGCTTGAGGGCAGGGTCAATGAGCTGGTACACCAACACCGACAGATGGCCCTACGGCTTGATGACCAGGAAGGTAGGGCTCGGAGGAGCAACATACGCGTGGTAGGTGTGACGGAAGGACTTGAGGGAGATAGTATGGAGCTCTTTCTTGAAGATTTGATACTCCGCCACCTAAAACCCAAGAGACTGTTGAAGCTCTTCACTGTCGAGCGGGCTCACAGGGCCCCGATCCCGAAACCCAAACCAGGGGCCCTACCACGAACAATTATTGCTAAAATACCTAACTATTGAGACCGGGATGCAATCCTTCAGGCTACCAGACAACATGGTGATTTACAGTACGAGGGGGCCACAGTTCGCTTCTTCCCGGACTTCACGCTCCAGGTTCAGCAGGAGAGGCGCTCCTTCCAAGGGATCAAGGCAGCGCTACGAGAACACGGAATTCGATACATGATGTTTTTTCCTGCTAAACTAAAGATCATAAATGGCGGCCGATCCCACGTCTTCACTTCGCCTGCGGCGGCTCAGGAATGGCTTGACACGGGGCGGATTGAGGCCCCCCCTCTGCAGGACGGCGGACAATGGCGAGACACAGGACACCCCTCCCCGGGGTCAGCAGCAGGGGCAGCGGACGATGCTGAGCAGAGCCAACGGTCCTGGTGTTCGAGATCGAATAGTCCCCGCTGGGACTCACCCAGAGACAACACAGCGAGATAGGGACATGAGCACTTGACTAGAAGCCATCAAACAGTAATGTATAAAATGTGTTTAATGTAAGACTTGGTTGCTCCAAGGGGACAGCGTGTCTGCCTGCCCGGGGTCTATGAGCCGGGCTCACTGTTTACTTGATGCACTCCCGGCCTGAGGGGCCGAACGAACTGGGACACCACGGGAGGGCGGCCGGGACGGGGCTGGCCCGCATTTTTTCCCAAGTAAAGTTTCCTCGGTGGGTTTCACCGGGGTAGGGTTGGGCGACAGGCGCTCTGCTAATTGGGGTGATAGGTAGTTTGGAACCCACGGAGCAGGGGGCAGGGAGGGGGGTTTGTTTTCGCAGAGGAGGGGGGGGATGTTGGGGACAGATGGGGGGGGGGATGGAGTCGCTTGTTTGACAGAACCTTAAATGATTGCACTGATCACGCCTGCGGGGTGGGAACCGGGGAGTGGTGGGGAGTTGGGGACTCTTTACGCTGGGGGAGAACCAGGGAGGGTCGGGGAGTTTGGGGTTTGTTGTGGTCGTACAAAGTATATGTTCACGAAGTCTATGATAGTTCCGAGGTGCTGAGTCAGAAAACCTTGCAGAGTAATGGATATGGCTAAGAGATGGGAAAAAAGTCTGAAAATCAGGAGCTGGAATGTGAACGGATTGGGGGATAGACTTAAGCGCACCATAGTCTTGCAGTTTATTAAAAGGCACCAACCGGACATAGTAATGCTACAGGAAACTCATCTGATGGTTAATACATGCCGGGCCCTCAACAGATGGGGCTACACTCTAGCAGCACACTCCGGCTTCACCTCGGGCTCAAGGGGGGGGGGGTGGGAATCCTTCTACGCCGCTCTCTGCCCCTACATATAGACCGCACTGAATCCGACCCGCAGGGCCGCTTCGCGGCAGTCTCAGGACGATGGGAGGGATACACATTGAACCTGCCTTCGGCCTATGTTCCGCCTGGTCTGCAGGCTCGAGCTTACTCAGACCTGGGCAAATTGCTACTCTCCCTTCCCGACGGTCAGCTGGTTTTAGGCGGAGACTTTAATTCAGTGGTCTCTGGGACCCTGGACAGACGACCCTCCAGAGACATGCCCCAAGGACAAAAATGGCTAGCTGACTTTCTTGAGGCCTTCGGACTCACGGACGTTTGGCGCCTTCTTCATCCCACAGATAGCTAATACACCTTCTTCTCTGGGCCGCATCACTCCTTCTCACGCCTTGATTACATCCTCACTGTATTGCAGCAAAACACTACAGTGCAAGATGCAACACTCTTAACTCGGGGCATATCGGACCACTCTCCGGTCACTACCCACATTACATTCGGAACCAAGCGAGAGGGCTGTGTAGCGCCAATAAACCCCTGGCACTTAAAAAGCGAAGACACACGGAAAAAACTTGACACCTCAATTTCCCAGTATTTTGAGCGCAATGTAGGATCAGTGAACTCCCCTGTCACGGTATGGGAGGCGTTTAAAACTGTGATTAGGGGGGAGGCGCTGTCAAAAAGAAGCGCTGCCAGGTCGCGACAGTTGAGGCAGATCTCGCAGAACTTGAGGCGGAGGCACTCGAAAACGGGGCCAATACGGTTCGCCATAAGTTGCAGATCAAGTTGGCAGAGTACAGAGCACTGGTCTCTCAAGAGGCCCAGATGGTGGCTAGGCATAAGATGGGTAGGCTGTATGACCAAGGCTACAAAGCCGGGAAACTCATAGCATGGCTAGACAAAAAGCAGCAGGCCAGAAAGGTAGTGCCAATAATACACACGTTGTCTGGGACGATTCTTACAGAGCCTCGAGACATAGTGGATGAATTTGCTAAACACTACAAACAGGTCTATACGCGGGTGTCGGACCGTCCAGAGGAGGACTCTATAGCCCTCCTAGCCGATATACGCATGCCGTGCCTGTCGGAAGACGATCGGGAGGCCATTGACAGCCCACTCACGGAGGCCGAAATACAGCGTGCAATAGTGGAACTCCGTCCAGGGAAAGCACTGGGCCCGAACGGCCTCCCAATAGAATTGTACAAGCTTAAATCTGATATTATTAATAAACACCTTAAGTGCATGTTCGACACCAGCAGGAAGGCGGGAATACGGCCGCGTGACCAACTCATAGCTACTACAGTGGCGATCCTAAAAGAAGGGAAGCCTAAGGAATTCTGTGCCTCCTATAGGCCAATTTCCCTCCTCAACGCTGAGCCCAAAATTCTGGCAAAAACACTTGCCAATAGGCTTAAGCCAGTACTGAGTACATTGGTACATCCTTACCAGTCAGGCTTTATGCCTCACCGCAATACAGCCCTTAATATTCGACGCCTACACGGGGTGATCGGGCAACGCCATAAACTACAGGAGGACGCGATTGTGGTCTCCCTGGACGCCACCATGGAGTTTGACAACCTAGAGTGGCCCTACATGTTCGCTGTCCTACGCAAACTGGGCTTCGGACCCCAATTTATAGCTTGGGTCCGTCTTCTTTATTCTGAACCACTGGCACAGGTGCTGGTGAACAACAAGGTGTCGGAGGTCTTCACGTTAGAGCGAGGGACTAGACAGGGCTGCCCCCTTTCTCCCCTCCTGTCCGCCCTTTCCTTGGAACCACTGGCAGCCTGGATCAGACAAGACGTCTACCTGAGAGGGATAGAGTGGGCAGAGGGATGGGAAGACAAAATATCCCTCTACACAGATGATATTCTTCTATACCTCTCCAAGCCACGAAGGTCGATACTTGCTGCACTGGACATCTTCGCAAGCTTTGGTCGTAATTCCGGCTTCCGAGTCAACTAGGGCAAATCGTATCTGTACGTCCTACGCGGGAACCCCCCAAGGCTCCCCGACACATGTCACATAACAGTAGCGGAGGACGGCTTCACATACCTGGGAGTATTCATCTCCAAGGACAAGGTCCTGTCCTATGAGCGTAATCTTCAACCACCCCTAAGACGGCTTCAGAGAGAGGCAAAGTCCTGGCAGACCCTGCCATTGTCGCTATTGGGCCGAGCTGCCTTATTTAAAATGATGGCGCTGCCAAGGTTCCTTTACGCTCTCCAAAATTACCCTGACCTGGTGCCCAATGCCTACTTTACAGCAATTGAGGCGGCTCAACGTGACCTCCTATGGGCAGGCGCCCCACGCATTGCATTGTCCAAACTCACACTGGGATGGTATGACGGTGGCATAGCCCTCCCCGACATCCGTAAGTACTACTGGGCGGCCCATCTCGCAGCCATTAATCAAGGGACATATGGGGATGGGAATGATCCAGCCTATGGGATGGACAGATGGCTGCTCCCTGGGGGGAACTATGAGACTGCACTCTACTCTAAGATGGGCAAACATCAACTCACTGGGCCTACACAACACTCGGTACAGATATGGCACATAGCTCAGAAAAAATTGGGATGGTCCGGGGTCCTCACCATGGCTACACTTCTCTGGGCCTCTGAAAAGTTAGGCAACCTGGGTCGTACAAAAGGGTTCCGGAACTGGGACCTGATTGGGATCTCCCAAATAAAAGACATCTGGGGTCCTGAAGGTATTCACACATTTGCTCACCTGCAGGACACGTACGAGCTGGCACACACCGAATACTTCACATATCTGCAGGTGAGGCACTCCCTTCAGACAAACATTCCACCTCACACTAAACTGCCACAAATCTCCCTTCTTGAAGACAGACTACTAGATGGCCATATGCCAGAACACGCCATATCTCTCACGTACAAAAAACTGATCAATAATCCCCCGACCTGCTCCTTCACTTGAAAGAGAAATGGATGGCTGATGGGTTGGAAATTGACGAGGAAGAATGGATGTATGCTCTTGCCTCGCCCGCGAGGTGGCTATCTCAGCCCGAATGCGCCTAATTCAACTGAAAATACTGCATAGAATTTATATTTCTTGTACGAGGCTGCAACTTATGGGAAGAGGGGGGACGGGCTATGCAGAAGGGGATGTGGTGCAACAGGTACCTTTTTTCATATACTGTGGGGGTGTCAAAAAGTGCAAAAGTACTGGAGGAGGGTGGTGCACTGCATACAAGAGGTGTGGGAGGTGGAGATTCGCCTAGAGGCCAAGAGATGTCTTCTCAACATCTGGGAACCCACTGACCTATCGTCCAAAGGGAAACTTTGGGTAACGCTTGGGCAAATGGTGGCGAAAAGAAACATTGCTAGATTGTGGGGTGACCCTAACCCACCGAGGCTGAGAGACTGGCAATGTGACATGGACTGGTGTATGCTGCAGGAGAAGACAGTGTATGTAACAAGAGGTTGTCCTCGTAAGTGGGTGGAAGTCTGGTCTAGGTGGAACGAGTACAGGGGTAACATCTGTGAGCCTCCTCCAATCAAGCAGACTAGCTCGCTGGACATATAATGCATCTTATTACTAACTGACTCTAAGCTCTTAAATACGATTAGATATTGCTCATGCACCGGAACTGCACTGTACCTGATAGTGAAGTAACTTAACGACCAAGTTAAAGGGGAGCTTGTTCTTTGATTGTTTCCCCCCTTTTTAATAATTTAAAAACTGTTGACCTTATCCTATGCACTAAATTAAAAATTGGACCTTCATCATCCTGCCTTATACCTCATGATTTCAAGCACATGCACTTTACAACGCCGCCGTACTCCTGAGTTGACGGCACAGGGGATGTGTCTCTCATGATATGGTAATAACGATGCTCCGATTGTTTGGCCGGCCCGCTGGGTTGTAGGCGGGAATATTGTATATTGTGATCTGCTAAATAAAGGTCTTCAAAAAAAAAAAAAAAGGAAGAGGCAAAGGCAAGGATAAGGTGAAGAAGATTATAAGCAAATCAAAATTCACTATGGCTAAAGTAATAGCAGAGAATAGCCCTATAAGGAAATGGGTACAAGCTAAAGGCGGAGTTAAAACCATGGCATTAAGGCTCTCAGGGAACAGCCTTGCTGAGGCAGGTGTTATGCCAGGGGGAATAAACTGCCTGGGAGATGAGACAACTCCTGTAGTGGTATTGGTAAATGGAGGTGATACCCCGACTACCATATTGGAAACAACGGAGATCTCTTCATCCTCTCCCTCTACCTCCAAGGTGGTGGTAAAGCTGATGACTCCTATCTCTAACTCAGTATCCGAAACCTCAGGTGTAGTAGTAACAAATGATACTGACTCTACTCTGATGGGGACTGATAACATCAGCGATACACCTTCTTTAAACACCTCGCGAAATGATACACCTAATTATTGGAATCTTCATGGGGAGGTATCCTCGTCATTCCAGATGATTCTGCAGCTACTCAGTGAGCAAAAACACAAAGCTCAGTCACATTACCAACAGATGCAGGAGGATAGTAGCAAGACTCAGTCAACGCTTCAGGAGATGTCTCGCAAATTAGGGGCTATGTCCCAGGAGATGGAAGAGCTACAATAGAGGGTTGTTATAACGGAAGAGAAGTCAACTCATTCTGAGATTGCAGTGAATAAACATGAGTCTCAGATCTGTCAAATGCAATCCAAACTGGAAGATTTGGAAAACCGACAACGAAGACAGAATCTTCGAATATTTGGTATAGTGGAAGGGGCCGAAGGAGCCGATCCCAGGGCATATATGGTTCACATATTTCAGAAAGCATTCCTTGAGTTTTCGGACTGGGATTGTGACTCACAAATACAACGAGCCCACCGACTTCCACTGATCCAAAGAAATAAGGGTAGCCAGTATCCGCGTCCTATGCTGATCTGTAGTGGTAATTTTTTGCTTCGCCAAGCAATTTAATTGAAGGCAAGACCAAACACCCCTGTTACCATTCATTCAGTTACTTTTTTTGTTAGATCGGATTTAAGTAAACTTACAATGGAGCGTCGATGGAAACTTCAACAGTGTATCGATCCAATAAAGGGATTGGGGGGTCAAGCCTTTTTTTAAAGAACCAGCCAAGTTAAAGGTCTTAAAGAATGGTCGTGCATACTATTTTTCGGAAGAAAGGGAGGTTGAGCAAATTATTTGTAAATGGAAGACGGAGAAAGATGGACAATTAATTCTATCGTATGTATTGACTGACGAACAATGATGATTTATCCTCTATATAGATTGAGTCATTTCTTAACTGCACTTACAGTTAAATCTGTTTATTTTTCTCTCTCCGTCTCTCTATCTTCTTGTCTTTCTCTTTTTGCTTGTGTTCTTACGCAAGATACTGTAAAATGTGATACATGGTCATGAGCTTGTGGTATTGTATGGCCGGATCGTCGGGGGCTGTGACTCCGCTTTTTTGCTGCCAATACATCGGCAGCTGGGTTAATGGGGGGACCTGCACGTAGGCACAGAAATGGGTGGGGCAGAGAGCTGCAAGGTAGGGGTTGGGAGGGTGGTGAGGGTCAGGGTAAAAAAGGCATCACTGGGACAAGTAGTTGGATAATAATAAGATAGAGCAAGGCTGATTTGTTTTGGTATCTTGAGTTTAAGGACAGAAAAATGTATTTTATTAAATGTATCAATTAAAGTGTATGGTTTGGAATGTTGTGGGTTTGAACAGTAGGGTTAAAAGAAGTCTTGTGTTCGAGGAACTGAAAATGTATAATCCTCAGATAGCAGTAATAACTGAGACTCATATAGCATTCAAAGATAGAAAATTACTTAAACAATTGGGTTATGACACTTTGGTTTGTACTGATTATAATGCCTCAATTCGGGGGGTAGCAATTCTTAAACATAAGCAGTTTAAAGTGGAAATCAACAAAACATTAACTGATAAGATTGGCAGATGGGCGATTGCTCAGATAACAATAGAAGGGCGTAAATATATAATTTGTGGCATTTATGCATCTAACTCAGATGAACCTAGAATTATTGATCAAATTAATTTGGAGCTGCTCAGCTGGGAAGGGGAGTGTATAGTATTGGGAGATTTTAATTGTATTATGGATTATAATTTAGACACAACTAGAAGGGGTTCATTTAAGAGAATGCGAAAGACTAGGAGTGCAATTAGGGATCTTGCAGCAATACATTTAATTAAAGATGCTTGGAGATACTTGTATCCTAACATAGCTGGTTACACTTATTATTCTGCTGCGCACAAATTATCCGCACGCATTGATATGGTCTGGATTTCGGATGCCATTCTCGAAACTAGTACTATGGTATTATGTCCAAGAGTTACCTCTGACCATAATCCTATTCTTTTGTCATTTGACGGAACGACTGAAAGACAAATTTCTCGTTCTTTTTCATTTCCCAGATATTTATTTTTGGATTCAGTTTTTTTAAATTTATTAAAAGAACATATAAAAGAATTCATTGGTCTAAACATTCATTCAGCGTTACCAATGATAGTGTGGGATGCATGTAAAGCGAGTATTCGAGGATTTACACAACAGTATAACTGGCGACAAAACAAGGAACGTAGGTGTGAAAATGAGAAAACGGTAGCTGATATACTTCATACTGAAAATCTATTGCCCGAAGCTCTGTTAAAAGGGGACAGGGTGGAAGAATTAAACTTTAAATTAATAGAGCTAAAATCAGCGGTAAAAAATGTATTTAGGGAAAAAAGCATTATTAAACTTAAAACATATCAACTAGATCAGTATGAAGGGGCTGATAGGATAGGTAAAATTTTAGCATATAAAGTGGCTGAAGATCGTGCTCAAATGGCTATTAGAGAAATCAAAGGGGCTAATAATCAAATATTCCAGGAGCCTAAATCAATACTACAGCAATTTGCTCACTTCTATCAAGAGCTATACACCCCGGAATGCAAGGTCAGCGAAGATAATATCAAAAGATATCTAAGGTTAAATAGTCATTACTATGGAGGAAGAACAATCGGATCAATTAATGCGTGATATTACATTGTCAGAAATCAGAATGGCTATTAACTCTTTGGCTTCTGGCAAAGCTACTGGAGAAGATTCAATCCCTTTAGAATTATTTAAAACCTGTACAGAAGAATTGATACCGCTATTAGCTAAGGTCATTCAAGCTATTGGTAAGGGGGATCAAGCGCCAAGGTCTTGGAATCTACTCAAATTATTTTTTTTCTAAAGAAGGGCAAACCAGCCTATGAAAGAGGGTCATATAGATCTATTTCGCTTATAAACAACGATGCAAAAATATTTGCAAAGATACTAGCAACTAGGCTGGCACCATTGGTGTCCCAATTAGTATCACCCCAGCAACATGGGTTTATCCCTAAGAGAGATACTACGGCGCACATTAATATGGTCATTATGGCTTTTGATGTTGCACAGATCGAGCCAACCCCACTTGGTATGATTTTATTAGATGCAGAAAAAGCATTTGACCGAGTGGGGTGGGGCTTTCTCTGGGCCACATTATCTGCCTTTGGTATAAAAGGTCAATTTCTGAAGTGGATCCAATCATTATAAGACGAGCCTATTGGCAAAGTCTGTTATATGGGCAAATGTTCTCCTACTTTTTCGATCAAACGTGGGACAAGACAGGGGTGTCCTCTGTCACCTTTGTTATTTGCCCTTATAATGGAACCCTTTTTGATTGCGCTGCAGAGTCAAGATCAGATTTCTCCATTTGTAAATGGCGTAGACTCTCTTAAAATTACTGTCTACGCAGACGATGTTGCGGTTTATTCCACTAATGTATCTGAAGCACTGAAGGGCATAATAACAGAGGCAAGGGAATTCGGTTTGGTGTCGGGATACAGGCTTAACACTGGCAAGACCCAAATTGTTATGAATTACAAGTCACCAAGACCAGTGACTGGGGTTTGTGATGTAGCTACTTATCTGGGGGTTAAAATCTCCTCGAATATCAACTCAATACTTGCTCTTAATTATGAGTCGCTACTAAAAGAAACTGCTGTTTTATTTAAGAAATGGCACAAGCTACCCTTAAGTATTATTGGCCGAATAAATATGGTCAAAATGAAGATACTGCCAAAATATTTATATCTTTTTCGATCTATCCCCTTACGGATCAATAACTCCTATTTCAATAGATTAGATGGTATTATCAGCAGTTTTATTTGGGGGTATAAGAAAGCTCGTAGAGCTGTTACATTGCTTAAACTCCCATTTAATCAAGGAGTATTGTCTCTGCCGGACTTCAAATTCTACTATTGATCTACCTTTTTGACTCGATTTTGAAGCCTGATCATTCTTGAGAAATGTTTGTATTTCCACAAATTTACGTTGGGTGAGGATGTAAATATGTTCCTTTACAGACTAAACGACCCTAATTACTTTAAACGCGTGAAATTCAAGACGGTACGAGATACTGTTAGTATATGGAGCTCTATCCTTGTTAAGTGTAAAACCTCTCTCTTCCATTTTAGTACCCCCTTGTGGCTTAATCCGGGTCTACCAGGAATTTTTCCTGATACAGCTGGTTTAGTGTTGTCAGATTCCGGTATTAAAAAATTGGGAGACTTATATGACCATCAGGGGTTTTCTACATTTAAAAGGTTGAAGGTATGCTATAATCTCACAGAAGGGGCTCGATTTAAATATTATCAAATTAGAGAATATTTGGTGTGGAAATTAGGATTGATTAATATTTTGGACTCTGATTTATGGAATTGTATTTATAAAGAAGCTGATAAAGCATGGATTAGCATGGGATATAACATTTTTTCTGGTTTTAGAAATGATGACTCTACAAAATTATCCGAGAAATGTAGTAGGAAGCTGGGCACTGATGTGACCCCTAACTTGATTACCTCATCTTTAAATAGTTTAAACCGTTCCGTTCATTCTTCTAGTCTAAAGTTGCAGTTATTTGAAACCATCTGCCAATTTTACTACACGGCAGATAGGATTTTAAAATGGGCTAATAATAATAGCACTAGCGACCGTACAAAGTGTCCAAAATGCAACTTAAGATCAGCTGATATTATCCACATGTTTTTTACGTGTCTGCAATTGAGTGACTTTTGGTATAACTAAAGTTAAGTCTACAAAACTGTCATGTCTAATAGTACTGGTAATGGAAATGTGCGCGAGGAGCACTCCAATTTCAGTACAATTCAATCTATCTTAATCAAATGGTGCAGTGACTATTAAGGGTTGTAACTCCTTGAATGAACTATAGTTAGGACTAGCGTAAGAGCTAGTCAAGTCACGCACTGTTTACGTGGTGGTATCCCACACCTTAAATAATATTCAAAACTCGATCAATAAATTATATCAATAACTTTTCATGCATTTAACTCTGTTTAGTCACATCAAACAGTTCATGTTATAAATCACATGCTTTGATTCAATACCAAATGCATTTTTATAACCGCTGTTAATTTCATAATAATTAAGTCTAAATCCAAAACCATTCAAAAACGAATGACTGTGGTCTCCAAATATTCCATCTTGAGCAATAAATATCAGAACATCATCCTAAAACATTGGTCACTATTGAGCAAGGAACCTGATTTTAGGGGACTCTTTGAAGAAAAACCTATTTTTGCACACACCCGCGGTCCAAACATTAAGGAACTCTTAACTACCTCTAAACCTGCAAGTTCACGACTGAAATACAATGGACTACAGCCCTGTTACAATTGCAGCAATTGTAACAATGTGATCAAAGGTAACGTGTTACATCACCCGATGAAAGGCCATAAAATTAAACTCAAAGTAAATGCGACGTGCAACACGTCCAATGTAATTTACCTACTGAAATGCCCTTGTGGCTTATGCTACGTGGGACACACCGAGAGGAAAATAAGAACCAGAATCCTGGAGCACAAAAGTAATATAAGAACAGCCAACACCAAGTCATCGGTGGCTTCACATTTCCTTGATCGAAGACACAATGTAGCCCAGCTACAGTTTATGGTTCTGGAGAACGTAGTGAATCAGGAAGGCATGAACCCTAAGGATAAACTATTACAGAGGGAGAACTTCTGGATACGTTATCTGAGCACGATGCAGCCCACAGGGCTAAATGATCGCATGGAATTTCTTTGTTACCTGAGACTCTTAATGTATCACATTTGATGACACTGTTATGTTTTGTTTTTCTTGACTCACCAGCTGATGATTTTGATATGCATTTTTGTTTGCTTATATTTTTTTATCCTCCAATATCCGCTTTGCCACCTTCTTGATTATTTCTTCTAAATTGACACCCTTTCTTCACTGTTTGTTTCTCTGTCTAGATTACGCACGTATTTCCACCCTGTTAGTTCACCTCGTTTCACCGCGGTTTTTACCGTTCTAACATGGCCCCCGTTTTGGTTTCCACACCACGGACGATTTTCAGTCCGTCACCTCTGTTGATTATTAGCACCGGCCGGGTTGCTTTTAACATAAGCATCTGCCGACCGGCAACACTGACGCACTCCGAAACTTTTTTGACCGGACCGCACACTAACCTCAAGTAAGTGCTGAGCTGTGCCTTCACCTTAAAAGCTTGCTGCATGTTCACGAATCACGAACTTCGTAATTCTCGCTATTCCGACTTTATGCTGATTAAAGTTCCATGTTTTCATAGCGGTAATATTACCAGCACGCCCAGATTTTATACTTTGTTGCACTCGTTTCCTTGCAACTTCGATTAGTCACGGATTTAGACCTCGCCCAAATTCGGCATGTTTCACCCTATTTTTAACTCACATTATTTTCACTGGGCTACGGTTTCTTCTTTTTGATGTGACCATTTACTTCATATTAACACGATTCTTTACAGTCATCTGTGATGCACAGTGCATGTGCTAGCAAATTGCAACGTCACTTAACATATGGATATTATGACACTTTAATAATGTGTTAGCATTTGGAGAAGTCTTCTCGAGATTTAGTTCGTTTTGTATCTTTTGATTTACAGACCCCTCCCCTGACGAAGGGCTGCAAGAGCCCGAAATGCATAGGTACTGATGGGATTGATGATGAAAAAAGTGTGGATGTATTTTTCTGATGTTTAAGAAATACTACATTTAAAGCAAAATGGTACTGGAGTTACCCCGCATTTTTTGAAAATTACAATAAGTGAACAATTTAAAAACAAACTTTTGTCTGCTTGAACTTCATTATTCCTGCGGGTATCACCTAACGCGGTGCGCTGGGGGACAATTCCCATTGGGAACTTGCTATTTTTGGTATTTATCTCAACACTGCACTGTTCAGACAGCGAAGCCCTGGCCTGCATGCGACAACTTTTCACTCATTCAAAGTTGGCATATTAAAATCACGATGCGTGCCTTATCAATACATGTAAACAGAATTAAATGCATGAAAAGATATTGATATTATTTATTGATGGAGTTTTGAATATTATTTAAGGTGTGGGATAACACCACTTGAACAGTGCGTGACTTGACTAGCTCTCACGCTAGTCCTAACTATGTCCAATAGTTCTGACATCTGTCGACGTGCTTGTCGGTACCTCAAAAGCGAACAGCTCAGTGCGTGATCTATTGAATATTTTAATTTCATGCGCTAGACTGATAGTAGCTAGAGTCTGGATCCAACATAACCCACTGACGGTTCAGGAATGGTGGAGCCTTGTAAAGGAAATATATATTATGGAACGAGCCTTAGCAACAACAAGAGGTATTCAAACAAAAGTGAAAGTGGATAGGATTTGGGGAATGTTTATGTCATGATATTCGTTTATTCTTTTTTCTTTTATTAAATGTCCTTAATGTCGTTTGATCTATTCATTGCCTTGCTGAAAATACTGTAATGTATCAATTATTTCTGACGTTTGTATGAAATGTTTCTTTTCATTTTTACTCCGTTGTTATGTGCTTGTCCCTTTTGATGCAAATACAAATGTTTAAAAAAAAAGATCCATACCATTTAGACAGTACAGTATTTAAAGGGAACATACCCTGCCTCAATAATAGCCAAAAGCGGCCCACTCCTATGGGCAGGTTCCAGGAAATATAGAAATATAGGCCTGTACCTTATTTATCACACAGGAGTCTATGGCCGGGCTGATACCCCTCTTTAGAATGCGAGCTTCCCTATCCCTAGTGAAACTTAATTCCCAAGTGGCCTGTTTCAAAGTGGCCCTTAATTGATATGGCAATAGGTTGAAGAGCAGAGACTCATCCAGTTGCAGCAAATCAACCCCAGTCCTAACTTTTTAACAATTATTGACTGCTCCTTTAAATTTTTAAATATTTCTTCTGAATTAAAAATGTTAATGTACCCGGATCACCCTTTACCAGGCTTACAACGCATCACCCTATCCCCGCAAGACCCTGTACCCAACTACTTCTTAAATCAAATTCTAACCTAAGAGCAGCCACAGGGCAAGCAGAGTTGACTGAGGCTAGACTCCTTAAAATGTGGCCTTCTGTTGTATTTAAAAAAAAAACATGTCTCTACATCAAGCAATTCAATACCAAACAAAAGCGATGCAGGGATTTTCCCACGAAAAACCTTTAATAAAAGTGCAAAGTGTCTATTTCCAGTAGATCTATCGAGGGAGCCCAAGCTTTTCCCCTGCGTAGTAGCTTTACGGATGTTATTTTCTATATGGGCTTTGTCACTAAGGTGCCACACACTATTTTACCCAAGAAAGCTTAAGATTTTACAAGTTCAAATTTATGGCCACCCACAGACCATAAGAAATTCCCATACTGCAACTTTTTTCTTCCGTGCATGCACATGATTTTACTTTTAGATATATTAATCTTTAAATAGTGGGCCTCTGCAAATTTATGAAGTGCCTGCAGACGACTCTTTAATCCCCTAGGTGTTAGATCCAATATTATTATGTCGACTGCATAAAGTAATTTAATCAAAAAGAGACTAGCTGAGATAAGGGGAAAGGGGTTAATTTAAACAGAATTCTAGTTTAAAGGTATACGTGACTCAGTTTTGTTTTGTCAGGAGATTGTGGCACCTGGTAGGTGTGCTCATGAAGCCCTCACCCACCAACCTAGTTGGTGGCATGCTTCATCATCGGGCCCACCCAGTGACACCTAACGTGTTTCAGCCAGTGCCTTATGAATATGCTGGCTTTCTTCAGGACAATTAAAAGGAACAAATAAATAGTGTGTGTGATTAAAACTAGTGGACGTGTGATGCAGACTATGTGTCTACACGCCCTAAAGTGTATCTATGTGTGAGAGGGGGGATTCCATTCTCAAGACCACGCTAGTTTTAAGGATTATTTCTTCAAGGTTATTGAAGAGGCAAAGTGGTTCTGCGAAGGAGGCACTACAGGTCCACAGCAGGCTTTGGTCAGAAATCCTGATCAACCACTTTGCCTCTTCAATAACCTTGAAGAAATAATCCTGGCTGAAACATGTTGACTTACGAAGGACGAGAGAGGTCGTAACTCGCCTCTAACGTCCACCTGCCTTATTTTTAACCGCTGACGGAGGCCCAGGTATTAAAGTCTGTTCTACCTTCGGGTATTGGGACCCCCGCCAAGCCGTTTTAATTCACATTTAAAACATCCTTCACCGCACACACAGTGATATACCTGCTCCGCTGTCACCAGGCGTCGTAGCACACCCGGGACACGTTAGGTGTCACTGGGTGGGCCCGATGATGAAGCATGCCACCAACTAGGTTGGTGGGTGAGGGCTTCATGAGCACACCTACCAGGTGCCACAATCTCCTGACAATACAAAACTGAGTCACGTATACCTTTAAACTAGAATTCTGTTTAAATTAACCCCTTTCCCCTTATCTCAGCTAGTCTCTTTTTGATTAAATTATATATAAAACGGGGATACGGGCTAGCTATCTGGTCCTCTCTCTCCCTCTTGATACACGACTGCATAAAGTAAACATGCAATTGGTTTTCCCCCCAGTAACGAGGCAATGCCCTCACATTTAGCCAAATTGTGAGGAAGATCAAAGATATATAGGGAAAAAAGTAAGGGAGCCAATAAACATCCTTGTTTTAGGCCATTTTCAGTAGGGATGGTTTGGGAGAGACCTCTTTCCCCTCCCATTTAGACTTTGCACCAAGTGTCCATATGGAGAGCACAAACTAACTCAAAAAGGGTGTCCGGCATTCCCAGGTCTGACAGTTTTCTCCACAACAGAAGACGTTCTACTTTGTCAAATGCTGTGGAGAAATCTATAAAGGATGTCTACACCCTTCCTCCTCTAACTTTAACATATTTTTCATTTATTACCTGCAGTGCGGTTAGGTTATCAATTGTTCCATTCTTTGTCCTAAACCCGGTTTGCTCCAACGGTAAAATTTTAATCGCATCCACTAATTAGTTTGGGTTAAGAGGCATTTAGCAAAAACTTTACCCATTGCGCCAAGGAGCTCAATTTGACGATAGTTGTGTGGAGCGTCTGGGTCTCCTTTCTTAAATAGAGGGACTATTATACTCCCCTTCCAAGAGGGGGAACCATTTTGTTATCATAGCAGTACTTGAACACCGGGTAAAGAATTTTACTCTACAGTATACTATTTTGTTTTAAAACTGTGATTGTTAGTTCATCGGGGTCCATTGCTCCAGAGGAGTGCATTTCCCTGATTGCCATTTCTATTTCTATTTCAGAAGGCGATCCATACGATGAGAGGTCTTCCTTTAGTGCAATGTACTTAATTGCCATTGCATTATCTACATATAAATTCTGAATGAAGTTATCCCATTTATGCTCTTCAATGGCCACAGGGAGTGGTCGAGATCTAGCTCCGCATCCCTCCCTGATGGGAGACAAAAAGGTTCTTACCTGGCCTTTGAAGGCTGCTTCTCTCAGTTTAATCCAAATGATATCTTCCCTATCTTTTCTTAACTTTACCTTTACCCGAGTTCTCCTCCTTTTTAATAATAATATTCTATAATATCTTTCCAAGGAGTAATTCAAGTACTGTTCCCTAACTAGTTTATTTATTTCAAGTATTAATGGCAGGAGGAGTCTGGGTACTACTTTAGTGCTTTTTCTTAGGTTCGCCTTATTTGCAATTTGTCCCAAAGAGTGGGATTAAGTGTGTGGGGCCGGATGAGAGTAGAGGGATATGGCTGAAAGAGGGGCAGGGAAATAACCTCCGGAAGGGGGAGGGGAAGGTGTTCAGGGTGACCTAGGTGTTCATTTCATACAATAATGGGCCACAAAAGCACCACGTTTGCACGGATGGAAATGTTTATTCTTTAATTTATCGAACCAATGATTTGTAGGTGGATGGAAAATGTCAACTCACTGTCTGTTTTATGCTGTATAGAGCTTATGTTCAATAAAAAGTTTAAAAAAATAATGAACTGGGTAGTGCTCTGGCGGATGAAGGGTGAGGAACCTGGGATCTAGGGTCTGTGCACAGACTCGCTATGTCACAAAGTGCACAGGACAGGGCTCCAAGGCCTGTGGAGGGCTCCCTTGCTTGATCAGGAAAAGAAGCTCTGATCAGACCCCGGGTCAGAGCTCCGGCTGGCCTGGGGCCGGAATTGGCCGTCCCTGAGCTCTGTTCCTTGGCCTGACCTGCCGCAATGTGCCACACAGGGTCCTGCAGGCTGTGATTTATAGTGATGTTGCATAGTAGTGTCACACTGTGATTGGTGGATTCTTGCTGAAGCTGCACTTATTGGTTGATTGTCCGTTTATATTGCAGTTTGTGTAGGATTGAGTAGAATACAATGAGCAGTTGTGTTGAAAGGTCTGAAGTCCCTGTGAATGAGGGAGAGAAAAGTCCTTTAGAAGATTCACCTACATATGAAATGACTCTGAATTCAGGTCTTCATATGTGCATGAGGTTAAAAAGATTAGATTGAGATCACATCTGATGACAAGAACAAGTGTTAGAGGATTTTTATGAATGCAAATTGATGCAATTAACGTGTAGAAATAACGTGCAGGCCAAAAACGAGAAGCTGCATAAAATAAGAGCAAATGAGAACATTAGGCTTTCATAGCAAGTCATGTTAAGTTAGGAATGCTTATAAATGCAATTTACTTTTTCATTTTTACTGGCCTTAAGTCAACTTTCCTAGTAATGTGAAGATGTGAAGAGTTCAATGATAAAATGAGCTGAACAATATTTTCATGTTTCTTCAGGTCACAGAGTCTTTGCTTGAAGATGGTTATTTTTGAACAGGTCTGCTGTTCTCGGGAGATCTTGATCTTTGGCGAACGCATGCAGTCCTCCCAAGGTTTTGGAGGTTGCTGGGCTGCAGGTTGAGTCGCCTTTTGGCACAGGATCATCGAGGGCTGCATACAGGCCGATATGACTGGGGCCAAGTCACCGATTCTCTGCAGTCTTCTCCGTTGGTGTGACTCTATGTCATGACTGTCTCTTCTTAGGTCGCTAGTAACTGAAGTTCAAGGTCTAGGGATGCCACCTAAATACTAGATTTAGGGGTGTTACAAGGGAGTGACAGGTAGTGGCCAATTGGCTCCTTAACTGTGGTGTCTAAACCCTCTATTAGGCCCGCCTCCTATGGTAGGGGACATATTCCTAGCCCTGATTGGATATCCCACCATCTTCATGATGGTGGGCACTGAAAAGTATACTTCACCACGCCTCCAGCACCTGAGGGGTGGAGTTGGCGAAGGGGGTGCCTATCTCCTATTCTTTCTAAGTTTTCCCGCCTGTTCTCACACCAAAAAGGGGGTGAAGATTGGAAGGGGGCCTGTTCCCTCTAACAGGGGAGGCTGGGGCCGCATTACAAAGGCGGCAAGGCCTTTGTAGCTCTCCGATACAGATGGCTCTTCCTGGCCAGGGGGAGGTATGAACACCTCCACCCAGGAAAGGCATTGCTCTCGACCTCTAAGTGCACAGGCACTCACCCCATGAGCGTAGAAAGCTGTCTGGTAGTTGCAGGCTGGCTTAGGCCAGTCGGTGACCACACTAAGGGTTGGTAGGTTCCAGGAAACTCTTTAAGGGGTCCTTACTATGGCTTCCCTGGTTACTTACAACATCCAGGAATCAACAAGTATATTGCAGGCGGGCATAGCTGCTCATGAAGATTTGCCTTCACAAGAGATATAGTGCACCCTGCCTTAGGGCTAAGGCCTGCCAGAGGGTTGTCTTTCTTATATCCCATGTAGTACCTGTGGGCATGGCACACAGTTGTGCCATACCGACTCTACAGTTTTGTCGGCACCAAGACACGCAGGCTTCAGTGGCAGTGTGCATGTGCTTGGTGAGGGCTCACTTAGGTTGGCACAATTCGTGCTGCAGCCCTTAGGGGACCCTCTTTAACCACAAGATCGTTGATACCAGGGGTACCTTTTACTAGGGACTTAAATTAAAGTAGTGCCAAATGTAACAGCAATAGGTACAGTTTAGGGAAGTAGCTCGGTGTCATGACACTGTACTTCCAAGCCCATGACAAGCTTAGAACACCCTTCAAGGAAGCCCACCCCTATCCCGTGCAACCTGCACTCCTGTACCTAAAAGGGAAAAAAGGGGTTAGTATGTAAAGAAAACTGATTACTGTGAACTATGTCACTATGGTCATCGGTATGTCATTAGTAAAGGTTCACTGTTCACTGTTATATGCATGCTTCAAACTAAAGCTCTTATACGTTTTTTATGATTGGTTTGCAATATTCATGTGGTATTCCGTGTTGTCTATCAAGGGGAAAAAGACGCGCTTAGGCGTTCATCAAAGAAAAGAAAAAAGACGCGCTTTTGAAAACAACACGCATCTTTTTGGTGCGCGATGCAGAATGGTTCGGTGCTCCGTTCTCGGAGTGCTCGGCGGATTTGGGTGTGGCACGCAGCCGTTCCCCGACGTCCCAGGGTGTGGCTAGACTATAAAAGCCACACCCAGTGTTCCAGAAGACGCTTGGTCTTCAGAGCATCGTGGAGGCAACACCTGCATGGAAGAGCTCGCGAACATCGTCGCGAAGACCTGGGACTGAGTCAGAGTCAGCCATCCTCTAGAAATCATCGGACAGAAATCATCGGACAGCTCAGATAGAAAAGCTAAGTACATTTTCTCTTCAAGGCGCCCAACGCTAGGATCCAAGAGACTTTGTTTTGGACATTGGCAGAATAATATTTTATGGTTATTTTCAGGTTATTCTTTTGTGAACCAAGGTCAAAGACTAATTCGAACATGAATGTTATAATGTTTGAAAACCTAGGTGGTACATGTTAGAATGAATGTAAAGAACATTTAATCCTCACAGAATTTTCTGAAGTTTCAGCCGGAATCGCAATGGTTTTTCTAGTGAACTAAACTATTGGTCTTTACGGAAAAGTCGTGATAAAATCTATCAAGCAGGGAAAGGAAGTGAGTAGTATTTATTCTAGTTGTTTTACAGGGAAAGAGAGGTTTAAGAAAAGTGCAAATAAGTGTTGTTTCTCTTCATAGAATTTACAAACCTAATCTGGGGGCGGACAAGTCAACCACCTTCTACTGAAAGACCTCAATCCTTGCGCACACCACGACGACGACATCCTGGACGCGAAGACTTATCGAGTAGTTCGCAGGTAGGAGACTGCTTCCCAAAATGTCAAGGAAGAGTTAGAGGAGTAGAATAGGAGATTGAAGTAATTAGGACTCTTGTTAAAATATATATTCTTGTATATATTTTCAGGTCGACTACTAAACAACAAGTAGCGTCAGATCCGGCCTCTCTCCCTGACTGCTACCCATCATCCTAGTGTGTGTATAAGAATCACTGGCTGAAAAGGTAGGGTTCTGGGGGATTGGTCCATAGCGTCTCTGCAAAACCGATCAAGCACCTTACAGGTAAGGTTGGTGTTCAGCTAAGGTAAGAGTGCTTGATCATACCTGACAGAAGACCAAGCCCACGGCAAAGTTTTGCCCAGGCGCTATGGATGAATCCCAGCAAATCACGTTGCAGGATTTAGCTACAGTACTATTAGAAATCAAGGCAGAAAATGTAGAATTAAGGAAAGATTTAACTGCAATTCAGAATAGAATTACACCAAGTCCTCAGACCTGGACTTTTACTTCAGATAAAAAATCTTATATGAAACCACCAATCTTTCAGCCAACTATGCATACTCTGTATAGTGGGGAAGCTAATTCTAATACGTCAGGTAATCCTCAAATTCAAGTGGTTACTCCAGTGTCTATACCATTAGCACCACCTGAGAGGTTTTATGGGGATTGTAACAAGTTCACCATCTTTTTAAACCAGTGTCAGTTGCATTTTGTGGCGAAACCTACAGCATTTCCCGATGATTCTTCTAAGGTGGCATTCATCTTGTCCTATTTGGGCGGAGACGCGGCCTTATGGTCCGTACCTTATGTAGAAAGGAATGATCCCATGTTAACTGATTTTAGAAGATTCAAAAGAGCAATGAAGAAATTGTTTGCCAAACATGTATTTGTGCAATCTGCAGATCATGAACTGCTAAATTTAAAGCAGGGGTCTTCTGATCTTCTGCATTATATTTCAATCTTTAACAGGCTGGTTATTGAAGCAGAGTGGCCTGAGGAGAAAAGGGTATCATTGTTTTATCGTGGTTTACGCGATGATTTAAAGGACATGATAACACAAATTTTAGATCCTCCTACAGATTGTGAGGAGTTCATAGATCTGGTCGTAAAATTAAATCACAGGATTTCAGAAAGGAAAGGAGAGAGGGGGAAATCAGACTTTAGAATGATGATCTTCAAAGAAAAAGGGAATGTAAGAACTGAGCCTTCTCCTTCTAAACTCGATCCAGTAGAGCCAATGCAAATAGGCACGATTAGAGGACCCCTCACTAAAGATGAGAGAGAGAAGCGCCGAAAACTGAACCAATGTATGTACTGTGGGAAAACCGGGCATTTTATAAAAGATTGTCCCACACGTCCTGTAAGGCCTAAGACCAAGATTTCTGAAGTTGCAACTATGCAACAGTCGGAACACTAGCTCTCTCGGTAGATACAGAGGTCGATCTATCGAGTCCATCTATCACTTTGGCCTCCTTAACTCCAACTGCCTCTCATTGTCACCTTAGTATGCGTATTCTTCTTCAGTCTCAACTGAATAAGGAACGGTCCTGGTCCATAGATGCTTTAATTGATTCCGGAGCAACTGGAAATTTCATTGACACTAAATTATTTCAGAAGTTAGGTCTAGAACAAATAGTGAAGGACTCACCAGAAGTAGTTAGGGCAGTGGACGGAAAGGAACTCACGTCTGGACTCATACAGTACCATACAGAAATGTTAAACATGACTTGTGCAGAAAAACACACAGAGGAAATAACTTTTGACATAATTGATGCACCTCAATTCGGTTTGATTCTGGGGATTCCATGGCTAGTTTTACATAATCCTTATATAGATTGGACTAACAGGAGTATTTTATTCAAGTCCGACTATTGTCA
This sequence comes from Lissotriton vulgaris, assembly GCF_964263255.1. Classification (NCBI taxonomy): domain Eukaryota; kingdom Metazoa; phylum Chordata; class Amphibia; order Caudata; family Salamandridae; genus Lissotriton; species Lissotriton vulgaris. The sequence continues at coordinate 817,621,883 of NC_141685.1, read as the reverse complement.
TGCTAAGTGTTTCAAACAATTCCCAGGTTCGGAATTGTTAATCCAAGGATATGACTTTCCAAAAAGATCCAAGAGTGTTCTAGTGGTTGCAGGGGTACCTGAAGAATATCAGGACTTACTGGATGTATTTGACAAAAAAAAGGCAGAAACATTGCCTCCTCATAGAGACTTTGATTGTCAAATAGATCTGGTCCCCGGGGCATCATTGCCCTGTAGTCGTATTTACGCCTTAACAGAAAAAGAAAATGAACATCTACGTAATTATCTGGATGAATACTTGGCCAATGGGTTTATCCGACATTCTAAGTCTCCGGTCTCTTCTCCTCTCTTCTTTATCCCAAAGAAGGGAGGAGAATTGCGCACCTGCATCGACTATCGTGCCATCAACAATGTGACGGTCAAGAATCGATATCCCTTACCTTTGATTCCGACCTTACTTGATCAGATCAAAGATGCCACCATTTATACAAAACTGGATCTGCGAGGCGCATATCATTTGGTGCGAGTCCGAGAGGGCGACGAATGGAAGACAGCCTTCAGAACTAAATTCGGCTTATATGAATACCAGGTAATGCCCTTCGGACTTTGCAATGCACCAGCAGCGTTCCAGTTTTTTATAAATGAGGTGCTGCGAGATTTTTTGGATATTTGCTGTATTGTCTACATTGATGATATCCTAATCTATTCAAAAAACAAATCTGAGCATGTAAAGCAAGTACGAGCCATTCTTCAACAGCTTTTACAAAATTCTTTATTTGTCAAACTCGAGAAAAGTTTGTTCCATGTGACCACAGTGGACTTCCTGGGGTATATCCTTAGTCCGGCTGGAATTGAAATGGACCCAAAGAAAGTCAAGGCAATAATTGAATGGCCCAGTCCCTCTTCAGTAAAACAGATACAGAGTTTTCTGGGTTTTGCGAATTTTTATAGGCGTTTTATTAAGGACTTTTCTCAAAAAGTTACGCCTATCACAAAATTGTTACGCAAGAACACAAAATTTGAATGGACTTCAGAAAGTGAACAAGCTTTTCAAGATCTAAAAGACCAATTTGTGGCAGCCCCAGTGTTAAAGCACCCTGACCCCTCCCAGCCGTTCATAGTAGAAGCTGATGCTTCACAATTTGCCATAGGAGGGATTTTATCTCAGAGAAGTACTAAAACTGGACAATTGCACCCCATTGCATACTATTCTAGAAAGTTAACCCCTCCTGAACAAAACTATGCAATTGCAGACCGAGAGTTATTGGCTATAAAAGCTGTGTTCAAAGAATGGCGACACTACTTGCTAGGGGCTCGACATCCAGTAACCATATATACGGATCACAGGAATTTACAAACACTTAGATCCGCTAAAGCTTTGACTCCTCGCCAACTGCGTTGGACTTTGTTTTTTAATGATTATGATTTCATCATAACCTATCGACCAGGAAAAGAAAATAACAAAGCCGATGCTTTGTCTAGAATTGGGTTAAGTGATGATCTAAATCTACAAAAGGAAAAGTTACACCGTATAATTTCAGAGGATAGGTTTCAGATTGGTCTTGTTAACTCAGACGTTTTGCCAGATATTGAGAAAGCTTTACAAAATCATACAAACGCAGAATGGAATAAGCTTTATCCTTTGTTGCAATGGAAAGATAATTTGCTGTTTATGAATGACCAAGTTTTTGTTCCCAATACAATTTTGCAAGAAAAAGTGATGCAGAATTATCATGATTCTATGCTGTCAATTCACCCAGGGATTACCAAAATGTATCAACTCATAAAAAGACACTTTTGGTGGCAGAACATGTTAAAGGACATTCAGAAATATGTACAAACATGCATTGTCTGTAGCAGGAATAAGGCGGTTCATAAATCACCATCTGGACTACTTATGCCTTTGCCAGTTCCTCCTCAGCCTTGGCATACGGTGTCTTTAGATTTCATTGTAGAATTGCCCCGCACCACTTCAGGGTATACCACCATTCTTACAATAGTGGACCACTTTTCTAGATATGCCCATTTCATTCCTTTAAAAAAGCTTCCTTCTGCCTTAGAGTTAGCGCACATTTTTGTCACACAGATTGTTAGGTTACATGGAATTCCATCTGTGGTGTTATCAGATAGGGGTTCACAGTTTGTGTCACATTTTTGGCAAGGTCTAGGGAAAGCACTAAAAATGGAAATGCGCATGTCGTCCAGTTATCATCCGCAAACAGATGGACTAACAGAACGCACAAATCAGACAGTGGAACAGTTTCTACGCTGTTTGCTAACCACCCATGATCAGGAATGGTCAGATATCATTTGGGCCGCTGAATTCGCTTATAATAATTCAAACAATTCTTCAACTGGTATGTCACCCTTTTTCTGTGTCCATGGTTTTCATCCAAAAGATATGCTCGGTATAGATAAAAAGGTTTCTGATATACCAGTCACTGATTTTGTAGATAATCTGGTCTCTATTCAACAAGAAGCTCAACAGCAGCTAGTACATGCAAAAGAGGTACAAAAGAAATTTGCTGATAAACATCGGTCTAAGCAGCCCGATTATTCAGTGGGTGACGAAGTGTGGCTAGCCACAAAAAATTTAAGACTGAAAAATCATAAGACATTTCGTCCTCGATTCATAGGACCTTTTCCGATAGAAAGGATAGTTAATCCAGTCAGCATGAAGTTGAAACTACCTGATTCTTATCGTATCCACCCAGTTTTTCACGTCTCATTACTGAAACCTTGTGATCCTGACACTCGGAAGCTTGTTCAGCCACCAGCAATCGAGATAGAGGGTGATTTGGAATACGAGGTAAAGGCAGTTTTAGATTCCAAAAGAAGGAAAGGTAAATTGTTTTACTTGGTGGACTGGAAGGGCTATGGTCCTGAGGATCGCTCTTGGGAGCCCCTAGAAAACTTAAAAAACTCTCCCAAAATCCTAAAGACTTTTCATAACCGTTTCCCAGACAAACCAAAGCCAATCCCAATGGTATTAGGGGGGATTCTACGGGGAGGGTACTGTCATGACACTGTACTTCCAAGCCCATGACAAGCTTAGAACACCCTTCAAGGAAGCCCACCCCTATCCCGTGCAACCTGCACTCCTGTACCTAAAAGGGAAAAAAGGGGTTAGTATGTAAAGAAAACTGATTACTGTGAACTATGTCACTATGGTCATCGGTATGTCATTAGTAAAGGTTCACTGTTCACTGTTATATGCATGCTTCAAACTAAAGCTCTTATACGTTTTTTATGATTGGTTTGCAATATTCATGTGGTATTCCGTGTTGTCTATCAAGGGGAAAAAGACGCGCTTAGGCGTTCATCAAAGAAAAGAAAAAAGACGCGCTTTTGAAAACAACACGCATCTTTTTGGTGCGCGATGCAGAATGGTTTGGTGCTCCGTTTGTCGGAGTGCTTGGCGGATTTGGGTGTGGCACGCAGCCGTTCCCCGACGTCCCAGGGTGTGGCTAGACTATAAAAGCCACACCCAGGGTTCCAGAAGACGCTTGGTCTTCAGAGCATCGTGGAGGCAACACCTGCATGGAAGAGCTCGCGAACATCGTCGCGAAGACCTGGGACTGAGTCAGAGTCAGCCATCCTCTAGAAATCATCGGACAGAAATCATCGGACAGCTCAGATAGAAAAGCTAAGTACATTTTCTCTTCAAGGCGCCCAACGCTAGGATCCAAGAGACTTTGTTTTGGACATTGGCAGAATAATATTTTATGGTTATTTTCAGGTTATTCTTTTGTGAACCAAGGTCAAAGACTAATTCGAACATGAATGTTATAATGTTTGAAAACCTAGGTGGTACATGTTAGAATGAATGTAAAGAACATTTAATCCTCACAGAATTTTCTGAAGTTTCAGCCGGAATCGCAATGGTTTTTCTAGTGAACTAAACTATTGGTCTTTACGGAAAAGTCGTGATAAAATCTATCAAGCAGGGAAAGGAAGTGAGTAGTATTTATTCTAGTTGTTTTACAGGGAAAGAGAGGTTTAAGAAAAGTGCAAATAAGTGTTGTTTCTCTTCATAGAATTTACAAACCTAATCTGGGGGCGGACAAGTCAACCACCTTCTACTGAAAGACCTCAATCCTTGCGCACACCACGACGACGACATCCTGGACGCGAAGACTTATCGAGTAGTTCGCAGGTAGGAGACTGCTTCCCAAAATGTCAAGGAAGAGTTAGAGGAGTAGAATAGGAGATTGAAGTAATTAGGACTCTTGTTAAAATATATATTCTTGTATATATTTTCAGGTCGACTACTAAACAACAAGTAGCGTCAGATCCGGCCTCTCTCCCTGACTGCTACCCATCATCCTAGTGTGTGTATAAGAATCACTGGCTGAAAAGGTAGGGTTCTGGGGGATTGGTCCATAGCGTCTCTGCAAAACCGATCAAGCACCTTACAGGTAAGGTTGGTGTTCAGCTAAGGTAAGAGTGCTTGATCATACCTGACACTCGGGCACAAGGGACCTGGTTGGCAGGAACTCTGTGCACTTCCAGTCAAATTGACATTATTTTCCAGGCAAAAAGTGGTCCACAAGAGGCCCTTTCTTACAGTTACATATAACACTTAATATCTATAAGTCTTTGTTTCAAAACAGCATAGACAGTGGTTGATTTCCGTTCCCATGAAAACATCATGCTCCAATTGGTGGAGCAGATGGACTTCTGCAACATTTGTTTTTAGTTTTAAATATCAAAATGTTATATTAGTACAGGCTCCTAGACTAGAGTGATCTTAGGAATGAGCTTCTTTTCCTTTCAAGACCCAGACTCTCTATACTCTGTGCTATGAGCAGACCCATTCATTTCCCCTTATTAGAATCCATGCTGTTTTTCTGAGACTCCACTGAATTTCCTGAACTTCTCTTCATGAGAAGTGCTATTTGCATTGCTTAAAACTGTATGATATTACCTCTCATATTCAAACTCTTTTATGTGTTCAAGATAATTTTTTCATCTTAAGATTTAGAATCGAGATTTAATTCATATAGAGTGCTTTTTATGTTCTGTATTGTTATTTGAGAAGTCTTAATTAATGATTAATAAAGAAATGCTTCCAAAAAGATTTGAATATAACCCTTTAAACTTACATAACAATCTCCTCATTGATTCCCTATAGTTGGTATTTAACTGTGATGCAAAATGTTACTTTTGATTTGCAGCTTCTGATGAATTCTTTACCTACATCCAAGGTCCAGAGACCAAGGGCCCAGTATAAGCAGGGACTTTATATTTAGGTATGCTGAGAAACAAACCAAATATATATTAAGATCCCAGGTTCCACCAAAACTAGTGGCAGAGGATAGTTTACATAGTGCGAAAGAGTTGCTGCAAAAATGTTAAAGTGCCCAATGTAAATTAAAACACCCAATGCCCATATGTCCAAAGCCGGAATCTGAAGATTGATGAAGTGCGGTTTTCTGAGGGGGTTGCAGGTGCTGAATTGAAGGTGTGAGTATTAATAGGGTTATGCGTCACAATTTGTGTTGGTTATTGTGCTTGCCGATTTGTATATGCATTAATGTGTTGAATTGAAATAAAGAGCTTGAGATTTGTTGAGATTCACATGCTTTTGTTGAAGGAGATTAAGAGGTCATCAGACTAAGAAGTAGTCTAATAACCCGGGATAGAGAATTAAACAAAGAGTTGATTTTGGTATTCTTGTCTGCTAATGAGTTGATGTGCAGGTTGTGAGACATCATTGACTGCACAATTGAGATAGGGATCGTAACAGATTGTTACAACTGTACTAAAATGGATCAGTGTTAGTGGAACCTGATGCGCAAAGGTGACACTGCATTAATTAGGTGATTTCCCGCTGGTCGAGATTTCACTGGTGAGTGTCAAACTCTTCTATTGTTTGAAAAAAGTTGAAGGGTGTATAAACCTAAACATTCGGTTGGTACATTTTTCTATTGGATTTCTTTAGAAGAAGCAGACCAAGTCTTATTGTATGTACATAGAATTGAAGCTTTGTGTGCGTACAAAGAAATTGTTAAGAAGGGTGCGAGACTGCTACGAAGAAATTGTAAAGAAGGGTGAGACGCTTCAAAGAGCGGGTTGTCATGTCACATTTTGTCACGCTGATATTGGTCAGTTGCTGTGAAATGTTATGCTGAGATTGTTTGAGCTGTGTGAAGAGGTGTGCTGCTATTGGTTGGTTGGCTTACAGAGTCGCACTGAGATTGGGTAAAGGGCTTACTAAAATCTGACATATATGAAACAGAATCAAAACGTTGAAGGTTTATATTTTGTCCTTTGCCATTTGTTGAATTAAATTTGAAAATATGAAGTTTTTCAAAGCAATTAAAGGTATAATAAGAGGCAATGTGACTATTGCTGTTCAGTAAGGTGAAGCAACACCTTCTGAGGGTATGCCTGCTTACCACATGATGATTGAGGAAAGTGTGTTCACATGTATGGCTTAGTCAGTGGTGCAAGATCACTGAGAAAGAGGGTGCATCGAGTGTTCCAAAATGGGGAACATTCAAACTTAGAATTATTGACAGATTGAGAGAGATGCTTTGTGAAAAAAGCCACCTCCTAGACCTAAACAATTTGAAGCCTTAAGGGCTTGGGAGAAACTGGCTTGAGGTCGATTGAGGGAGAATGATCAGAAACAAACTTAGCGAGCTGCGAAAAATGTTTCAGATTCTGTATGAGATGAAGAACTAGATGGAGAAAGGTGGTAGTAGAAGGAGATAGATTATATCTGGCTATTACAAATGAGACCAGGAAAACCTGAGAAACCCAAAAAGGCTAATGCCATATAGAAAAAAGAGACAAGGGAGGAAATAAAATTTTATACTGATTCAGGAGATGATATTTTGGATGAATTACTGACTACACACCCACCATCAAATGTGGGTCCAGTGACTGATACTGAAAGATTGACAACTACTGATGTGGCTATAGCCCCTATTGATGCAAATGCATATCAAATTGATAGGCCACTGCCAGTGACCCAGGCTGCTGTAGCACAACCTGTAATGACATAGCCTGTTATGAAACAGCTTGTTACCCAACCAGCCATAACAAATAATGTACCAGTTCAAGTAAGGACTGTTCAGACTGCAATGCCTCCATGCTTGCATGGTAACTGCACCAGCACCTGCTGCTGGAGTGAGCACAGCACAGCCAGTAGGGATGTGTGTGCCGAATGCCCAGATTAATTTAATCCCAAATGCAGTAGCTCAAGGAACTGTTGGAGGAGCCCCAGTGACACAGACTGTGGTCTGGACAACCCCACAGAATGTTCAATCATTAGGAGAAGGACAGAAATCAGTCTTTACAACACAAACACAGGGTGAGACAAACTTGAGGTTGTGATTTTTCCCCCATGGTTGAGGAAGCTGCCAGAGCTAGCACCGAGAAAGAAGAGGTTCAGAAGTAAGTCAGAATGAGGCAAGAAAGAGACCATTAAATGTCCCGAGATTAAAAATAGAATTAGTGGAAATAATTAGAGGGAGTTTGGATCGGATCACATTAACCAGTATAAAAAAGGAACTTATTTATTTGCACAAATAAATCTCTAGGAGAGCAGCTACAATACACAAAAATTGACTGAATTGGCAATTAAATATGAAATCATTCTTTCAAAAAGTGCCCCATTGCAGAAAAGTTTTAGAGTGCAGATAGATTATTAATTAATCTAGGCAATGCGTTCTTCAGGAAGCGATTGCATCACATTGTCGAATTAGTAAACACATTTCGAAAATGGAGCGAATTTGAAAAATTATACCATAAATGGGCAAAGAAATATGAAAAGAAAAAGCCAGGCAGAAACTGCTGTGGCTAAGCGAAAGCCACATCCGGGTCTTCCAGATGATGAAAGAACTTCAGCTTTCTTATTAAGAGAGATACAATTTCGAGTGTATATACACGTGCCAGGTAGCAGCGGAGACCTTGCATCATTTATGAACAATTTTGTCAAACCGAGAGACAGTCCAAATTGAAAGGTTTGTCAAGATTTCAAAGGTGCTGTACATTGATTTGAACACCTGCTTTAACATTATCTTGAAAATAATAAAATATTGAATGAAATACAGTTTGGTTTTAGGCAAAATCTTAGTACTGAGTCTGCAATAAGGGGCCATATGTATCATTGAAATTCGCATTCGCAAAGGCCGAAATTCGCATAATTTCGGCCTTTGCGAATGAGAATTTGCAAAATGATATGTATGAAGGAAAATGCAATGCAAAATAAGGAATCGCAAAATTAGCGATTCCTTATTTTGCGATTGCATTTAAGGAATAGCAAATTTTGCGATTCCTTAAATGCAATGTAAGAAGGCAAAACAAATTGCTGAATGTCCTTAAGGAATCGCAAATTACCACCAACTTCTACTTGGTGGTAAGTTGCGAATTCCTTAAAAAATGCAAATTTTTGCATTTTTCAAAGTGCCATGTGACGCACATACATGCCCTTAGGGCATGTATGTGCACCACATGTGCACCTATGCTTATTTCAGGGGTGCAACAGGGTGTCTTTTGGACACCCCTGCACCCTTGAAATTGTTCTCAATTTGCGATTAGCAAATTACGAATTCCCAAATTGAGAAAAAAATCCCATTCCTTCCTATGGGCCTCCTGGCCCATAGAAATGAATGGGAAAGTATTCCTTATTTGCAAATAATTAAGGAATATCAAGCAATCGCTAAAAAAATGCGTTTTTCTTGATACATACCATTTTGCGATTCTGAAATAGCGATTTCTTAAAAATCGCTATTATAGAATCGCAAATTGGTTCCTTGATACATATGGCCCAAGATCTTTTATGGATGGAGAGAAGGCCGTGGTGATCCTATTGGATCTTAACACAGCCTTCAATACGGTAAGCCATGAGGTCCTGATAAAACAGCTGGCAGACATTGGGATTACTGGGTCAGTGTTGAATCTCCTTGCTTCATTCTTGGAAGGTCGCGTACAAAAGGTGGCCCTTAGAGAATTTAATTCTAAATTATTTACCCTGACTTGAGGGGTTCCCCAGGGGATATCTCTGCCCCCAACGCTTTATAATATCTATTTGGCTCCCTTAGCCAAGCTTATCCGTTATTTTTGCTTTGCCACAGTACAGTACACTGATGATATTCAATTGTGGTATCAATTTCTAGCAATGTGATGAAGGTAGCTGATCGATTTAATAGATGTGTGCGAGCAATCAATAGCTGGATGAGCAAATATTGTTTAAAACTGAATTTCCAAAAGACGGAATTTCTCATTTTTGGGAAGGAGGCTAAGTTTTGGGGTCATTACCAGTTTTCCAAAGTAAAGAATGTAAGTGTCATTTGTGATGCAGAACTGTAATTTGAGGCCCAAATAAATACATTTTCCTCTTGTTTTTTTATCTTAAAAACGTTGACAAAGTGTTACCTTTTATTCCTTCTGATCTGAAAAAAGCAGTGGTCGCTTCATTAGTTTTATCTAGGCTCAACTACTGTAATGCCTTATATATTGGCATTAAACAGAGATCACTAAATGCTGCTTGTTGTCTTCTGAAAAGAATTCCAGTCTGTAGCAGGTGCTTTTGTGGAGCTTCACTGGCTCCCGCATAAGGAAGAGGCTTGCCTTTAAGGCTTTGTATCTGGCACGTAAAGTGTTACATGGGCCATGCCCAAAATATCTCAAAAGCAAGTTCAGATAGTACTTCCTTAAGAGCCTCCTATGGTTTGCCACGTCCATGTCAGTAATAGTTTCCAGGATTAAAAAAGTTGTCTGGGGCAGCTGTAGTTTTCTTCATTCCACAACCGTTCTTGCCCCATCATCTAAAAAATGTGACTAATGTGCTTTGTCTCCACAAGCATTTAAAAACTTGGTTATTCACTCTTTCTGTAAAATGCAGTTTTTTTTGTGTTGGTTACTAGTGACTCTATGACTGGTCATATAACTATACTAGCACCAAGACACCTTTGTGCAATCACACAATCTACAAGTTTATAAATCAAATAAATAAAATCCTTAAGAACAGTTGAAGAGTTGCATCTAGATTTAAAAGAGACTGTAAGTACAGAAGTGTGGGATTTTACAGGGAACAACATCAGACTGTTTAAAGGCATAGAATGAGTCCGAATCACAGTCAAACTCAATGCAATGTTTACGAGAACACCACCCTATCACATGACGCCAAAGATAGTAGCAGGAAGAACACTTAATAAACGATATGTTACAGAAAGGAATTTTGAGAGAAATATTTGTGAGTCTGTGCAACTGACCAATTATGGGATTACAGAAACCAAACTTAAAATTCAGAATAGTCCAGGATTTGAGAAAAATGTATGACATTGTAATCTCATGTTGTCCTGTGGTACCAAATCCAGCCACCATATTATACCAGATTCTGTGCACAGTAGAAGGGTTCACTGTTGTTGACCTTTTTCAGGCTTTCTTCGCGATTCCCTTAGATGAAGACAGTCAGATTCTGTTCTCATTCGTGTTTCGAGAGAGAGTTTTGGCATGGTGCCATGTCCCACAAGGGTTTACTGAGAGTCCCTCAATTTTCAACTAGATACTGAAGAAGAATCTGGAGACATTGCAAATGCCTTGTACTTCTGTTCAGTGCACTGACAACCTACTTGAACCGTCAGAGATCAAAGAAGTCTGGAAAAAATATGATTGCTCTTTTAAACATAAGGTGTCCTTGAGTAAATTACAATGCTGGCAAAAAGAAGTCCAATATCTAGGACATATCATTGAAAAGTGAAAGGCTAAAGTGTCACAAGGCACTTTAAACAAACATTGGCATTGCCAATAAGTCTCGCCTTTGGGACCTTTTAAGTTGTTAGTGATGCAGCGAGGCTAAGAGAGAACAGGGCGCCAGCAAAGTACAGACCAGGATGCGTGTGCTTGGGAAGAGGGGGCGGGCCCTTTGAATTATACTGTGATTTCCTTCGAGAGGCAAGCGGGAAGCTGCGCCAGCGTACTGGTGAAGAGACTGTAATTGCGGCAGTCTGATGTTTGTTCATTCCGTACACAGCTGTGACAGAGGCCTTTACTGTGTGAGCTCCCACGTGACACCGTTTCTATTCCTGTCTCCTGATCTCCATCCAGCACTGGTGGTTCCCTCATTCCCAACGGCCCTTCAGACCTGGAGGCCATGCGCGCTGTGATGTCAGACCGAGTGTCAGGCGTGAGAGGGCTGCAGCCCACTTATGCGAGACACAGACCAGAGGACACTGTCTTTCCCTCTGAGAACTCGGCAAGAGGCGTCCTCGGGGGCAGGTTTTACCACTTCTCCGTAGGCAGGCCTTCAAGCGAACAAGTTATGGCGTGACACATATTCATACCCCCTTCTCCCCCACCCCCTCCGCACCCCTCGAGTCTCTGACCTGGCTTACTGAAAACCCACACTACCACCCCTATGATCTTGGGTCCTCTGGTACCCCAACCAGGCTGGCAGTCACGCAGACAATACGACTCTGGTATCTGCTTCCAGTGCGCCAGGCAAGGGGCACGTGAAAAAAAGACTTCGAAATTTAATAACAGGAAATTTATATTACCCTTTTGTGGTAAATTCAGAGTTTATTGAGCCACTGAAAGGCATCGCAGCATCATTCATTCGCATGCACTGCACTCAAGGTGTGGCCGGTAAACAGAGGTTTGGTCAAGTCCTGTTTGACCCGGGGCTTTGAACTCAGGTTGCCCTACTCGCCTATGTGAGCCCAGCGCTCTGAGAATTGTTGTCACCTCAGTTCGACATTTGGCTGTTTTTCCAGCTACCCTGCCCACGTTTGCAATCATTTTCTCATCTTGCTCATTAACTCTTGTTCTCTTGCTGGTCCTGTGAGCCTCTTGTGTCTGTCTCTGTACAGCACTGCGTGGGAAGGCACGGAATAGACTGTATGGCATGCTTTATGGAAGGAGAGGCAATGGCATTGGTTTGCATAGTATGAAATGGCAAAGTGTTACATGATATGGCATCACATTGAAGGGCACAGTACTGTATGGTATGCTGTATGGTATTGTTTGACATACATGTCATTTATCATCTGCATATTATGGTACGGCACGCTACGCTGTGCTATCACACAGAAAACAAAGCATGTCAGTATGTAGCATGGAGCTTTATTGTATGTCATGCCAAGGCATTGTATGGCTTAGAATGGTATGAAAGCATGTTGTTTCATGAGGTATGATAAGGCCTGTCATGGTTTAGTGCTGTAAAGAGGGATTTGGCGGGCAGTAGCGTGCCTATGGAGCCCGAGGCCCTAATGATGTGTACATGCAGGCAAACCCGTCACGGTCAACTCAGCCTATCTTCCATCTAAGAGAAATTAAATGGGCCATTCTGTTGGCTAATAATACTGTGATGATGCAAGCACCTGCTGGAGTTTAAAGAGCCACTCCATGCAGCAAAATTATTACAGTACTATAATACTTACTGACCTGGAATGACGGGGAAAAGCACAAGCGCCTCTCTCGCCCTTTATGGCCCTTTTGTTACACTGCCTAAGGTTGCACACAAATAACATGTGAGAAGGCGTGTGTTTTAAAATTGCGTGCACCCCTGTTGGCTTATATAGTAAAGTCCATGCTTGCACAACGAATGGTCCATGTGATAAGATGAACAAGTTCCTTTTACCCTGATCCGGAAGATACCAGCATGGTATGCAGAAGCGGTCCAATTGGCTAAGATGAAGTGATGGCGGGGCCCAAACACATCCTAGCACTCTTAAGGCAGATGCTTATCACATGCGTGAGAATCTGCCCGTCTGCCTCAGCTGGTTGCAGCTGTGTGAGAAGAAACAAGTAGTGATGTTGAAGCAAGCTCAGGTGTAGGAACAAGCAAAGATGTCAGAGGAAGCACAGATTTAAGGACAGGGACAGCCACAGATGCCAGAGCAAGCGCATATATTTGAAGGAGCACATAAAAAACAGCAAGTACGAATATACATACAAGCACTTGTCAGCACGAGCAGAGAAGTCAGAGCAAGTACAGAAGACAGAACACCTTCAAAAGGAAAACAGGTGCTGAAAGAAAAGCGTTTACCTTACGGGAGCGAGCAGGGGCAGGCGCAAAAATTTGCTAACTGATGGCGCCGATGCTCGCTCCTGCAAGGGAAACGGCAAACGTGCATGAGTGGCAATAGAGAACAGTGCAAACCATGCACGAGTTTGAGAAAAGTCCTGACCGATGCCAAGAGGTCCCTCCTAAGCAGGTCTTGTGCGCTGCGTAGACGAGACCTAAAAAGGTGACCTACTAAAGCACAGAAAGATGTCAGAATGTTTTCGGGAATGGTTGGTTACTGTAGACATGGAATACAAACTTTTCCCTAGTGGCAAAGCCTTTGGTAAGGCTGACACACAGAGATGTGCCTGATGCTCTTCTATGGGACAACAAATGCATGAAAACCTTCCTAAAGCTGAGAGAAAGTCTCTGTCGTGCCTGGTAATGGGAATGCCATATTATAATAAAAGATTTACATTGTTTTGCAGTTAGAGGGAAGGATGCGCTTTATCAGTTTTCACCTAAATGCAGTGAAGCAAGAAGGCCCATGGCATATTTTCTATCACCCGTTACTCTGTTACTGCAGGGCTGCCTGGTTGTCTGAAATCAGTTACAGCCGCGAGTCTCAGCCTTGAGAGTTGTGAAATCATAGTGATGGGGCAACCATGAACGGTTATGGTTCTCCATTCGGTGGAGATCTTGCTTACAAGAACAAAACCCAGTACATGGCCAACTCAAGGTTGACCAGATATGAACAACAAATTCTGGCTTCTGATAATGTACATTTGAAAAGCTGTCAGATTTTGAATCCCAGTATTTTGATGGGCCTTCCTGAAAACTCTGGAGGATTTGAACATGATTGTCTAGATGTTACAGAGTGATGCATTAAGCCAAGAACCAACATAATGGGTGAGCCTTTAATAAGACCCGATTATGTACTGTTTGTGGATGGTTCATGCTTGAGAACAAATTATGGTTTCCTGAGAGCAGCTTATACTGTTTGTACAGTCCACAAAATTGTTGAAGCTTCCTTGCTTCAAAGTATAAACTCAGCGCAAGGTTGAAGAATTGATTGCCCTTACCGGAGCATGCCATTTAACAGCACAAATGAGAGTGACTATATTTACAGATATAAAACAAACCGATTAATCAGAGGGTCCCAGGGCAAGTTTTATGACCCAAGCTAGGTACATACCCCAATATACATACTCATTACACAAGAAATACCTAGGGGTCAGTGAAACACTATAGCTCAACTGCGAAGATAGATCTTACAACCACACGGGCAACAGGGTGGAAAGACAGACCATGCAACCAAAGTGAAATAGAAGTGAGGGTTCAAAAATATGGGCTGAAAATTCCCATCAGAAGCCACTCTGTACCGCCCTTTGTTACATCATTCAGGTACTCCTTGCCCAGGAGGTAGGTGAGAACAGTCCGTTGGATGTAATAGTGGCTGTTCTGAGATGTAAAATGAGAGTGTATCAATAAAGGGTGGTTTAAAGGTTTTGAAATTGGGTGTGGCTACTGAAAAAAAAGATAAGATTGGATAAAGCTAGGTGGATAAAAAGTTTTATTGTGTTCCCCTAGTTGTCCAAGATTAAAAACAAAGTGAAAACACAGTTTTGAAATAATATCTGTGAGTAGTAGCGGTCAACATGTTTCAGCAAAACTGGAATACTTCCAATGCATTCGTCAGGACCAGATGTATGTTCAACTACTGCTTTGTAAAAGTGAAGATAAAGTAAAATCAAGATATCACCTGTGTTTCCAGGTCATACATTCAACCACATACCATTTGTTGTGGTTGTTGTGCCTCACCCCACCTGGCAGCAGCTCAGGTTTAAGGAGCACCGCTCTCTCCGTCGGTGTCTCCCGGCAGTCTACTGGGCTGTCTGTATATTTACAGATAGTCAGTATGGGTTTGGTGCTGTCCATGGCTGTGGGCTATTATGGTCACAAAGAGGATTCATGATATCAACTGGCTCACCAATACAGAATGACGACCACTTGAAAAGGATGCTGGAAGCACCAGGACTCCCCAGCAAAATTTTTGTAGTTGTGTGCCCCTCGCAGAAGAGAAAGTGGCTATGTCACAGTTGCCAATAAATACGCTGAAGAAGTAGCATGTTATTGTGCCATAGGGGCCTGCATTTTTTAACAGAACATTCACAGATGAATGTCATGGGGATGCTGTCTTTTCAATGCTGATCGCTATAGCAGACACATGGGAAGAACTTAAGAGTTTGCAAGAAAATGTCACTGAGGCAGAACAGCAGGGTTGGATCGGAGTAGGATGTATAAAGAATGCTAATTACATTTGTATTTCGGCAAATGGGAGACCAGTGTTACCAGCAGTTTGTTATCACACATGATACAACACTTACACTTCCATGGCCCTACTCATTTAGGGAGGGATGCTATGGTCAGGTCCTTTAGGCAGAATTTGTTCAAATGGAAATGAACGCTGAGTCACATAGGGAGATCGGACGGTCTTTTCAACAGGATGCAAATGGATTTTATCGAGATGCCTGTTTATAATGAGCTGAGATATATCCTGGTTATAGTGTACATTTTCTCCAGAAGGGTGGAAGCCTACCCAACATGGAAAAATGTTAGTCTCACTGTGACTAAATTGTTGTTGATAGAACTAATCTCACGGTACGGAATACTGGTTTCTCGAGTCAGATCGAAGAAGTAATTTTAATAATGAGATCCTCAATATGTTGTGTGCTGCATTACAAGTGGAACAGAAGTTGCATTGAAGCGATCGACCTCAACCTTCTGGAATAGTCGAGCAGCTGAAAGGGACCATAAAGTCTTGATTGGCAAAAGTCTGTGCATCCATTTCACTGAAATGGTCTAATGTTTTGCCCTTTGTATTGATGAGTCTTCAAAGTACACCTGACAGGAAGAAGGGTTTATCTCCACATGAAACTTTGATGGGAAGAGCAATGAGACTGCCTGCTGTTCCTGCAAATGCACTTGTGAACATAACAGATGACATGATACTCAACTACTGTAAAGGATTGGCTGATGTGGTGCATTCTGTTTCTTTACAGGTTGAAGCTGTCACTGCAAATCCAAATCACGAACAGTGCCACGATTTGACCCCAGGGGACTGAGTACTTATAAAGAAGCATGGGAGAAAGTACTGTCTAGAGCAGGGGTCTTCAACTTTTTGTGTCTTAGGAGCTACTCCTATTCAATGAAAAGCATCCCAAACTACTAATATTAATGTTCTACCAGTGACCATGTCAAACAAGATTATATTAGTGGCCACCCCAGACATGATTCACAGCATGGATCACCTCAAACTTAACCCAGACAAGACCGAGCTGGTCCTGGCCGGAGGTGGTTGCAGTCCATGGTCCCCCTCCTTCTGGCCCCCTTCCCTTGGTGCCCCTCCACTTCCTGTGCCCAAAAGTAAAAACCCTGGGGATCCTTCTTAACCCTCAACTCACTGTCCATTCACAAGTCAGCTCCGTGGTTTCCTCCTGCTTCTTTTCCCTCAGAATATTTAGGAAAGTTTCCCGTTTTTTTTCTCCCTCTGCTTTAAAAAAATTCATGCTGGCCATGGTACTGTCCCGTATAGACTATGGCAACATAGTCTATAATGGGGCCCCTGCATACGCGATCCATCGTTTGCAACTGGTGCAGTATCAGGCGGCCTGATCCATGGCCTACCTAAATATCACCGGGTCACCCCACTACTCAAAACGCTACATTGGCTCCCTGTGAAAGAGCGCGCCCTTTTTAAACTCGGTTGCCTCACTTACCAGGCTAGATCGGGCACTGCTCCTGAATTCATCTGCTCTGTCATTAAGCCGGACTGCCCAGGCAGAGAACTTCGCTCGGCTCACTTGGCCCTCCTTACCATCCCTCGCTTTAAAAAGCAGAAGGCGGGCGGAGCGAGATTCGCTGTCCTGGCTCCAACCTTTTGGAATTCCCTTCCGGTTACCCTGCGCACCTCACCTTCTTATCTTCTGTTTCGGAAGAATCTCAAAACCTTCCTTTTTACGCAAGCCTATTTGACTTAATCTTCCTAGCTGTTGCCATCCACTGTTCACCACTAGCGCCATGAAACCGCTGGGTAAACGAGCGCTGTACAAATGTTTTTAAATTCAAATTCAGTGCATCAAGCAAGGTCGCCAGCAGTAATGCAAACATGCTTTTTCAATTTGGAATGTCTCTACATGGGTAATACATGACAGCCTTGGCTGAAATGCCCTGACCACCAAGGGTATATCAGCAATATTGCATGATTTTTCACGCAAATATCAGCTTAAATATTTTTCAAAACTGCGTTTCTCTAAACATCCGCTCTTGAGTGCTGAAAATATACTCATTTTAATTTCAAACACATTCTTTTCCATTTAGGTATACATTCTTTTAAACAGACGCTTCTGATTTAGTTCTCTGGGCTGCACACGGGAGAGCTACTTCCAGGTAGCTGGAGAGCTACTTGTAGCTCCCCAGCTACTTGTTGGAGAAACCGGAGTTATAGCCAAGCTGGAAAGGCCCCTACCAGTTGATTCCAATCACAAATACTGCTGTGAAGTACGCTAAAGTGCCAAATTGGGTGCACGCCTCACACATCCAGAGAGCAAGATATCCGTACGAAGAAATAGTGCTCTATGAGCCACACCAAAAACACTAATGAATGTGCGACCAAATTTGGTACAGCAGCAAGGAAAAGGGGGTGAAGAACCGCAGACAGGTGAAGATAATCAGTTTCCTGATTTCTCACAGAGTGGCATTGGCACTCATGCTGGAGCAGAAAAAGTAAATAATGCAGCAAAAGGCATAGTAAAGACACTCCAAGAGCAACAGGAAGATCCAAGTGAAGGCATCAGCGCTATGTAGAGACAGAAAGAAATCTCCATGGTAAATTGCCAATAGTCAATGAACAAAAGAATCTGAGATCTAGATGTGGTGATTTCCTTCCCGGACCCTCTTTGGTTGCCCACTTAGTTTTACATTTTAGTAATTTTAGGCTGACATTGTTTTAGCAAGATTATATTTTACATGTTTTGCTAGTACAATATTATTCTGAGAATACGCTGTACATGCTGCTTGTTTTTAGGAAGCCTTTTTCCTCATATAATCAGAACAAGGCTAGAAAACAGAACAAGATATCATGGAGTTGATGTTGTCAATTCAGCGACAGCCTCTAACATCTAGACACTACATTACATCAGAGCTG
This sequence comes from Lissotriton vulgaris, assembly GCF_964263255.1. Classification (NCBI taxonomy): domain Eukaryota; kingdom Metazoa; phylum Chordata; class Amphibia; order Caudata; family Salamandridae; genus Lissotriton; species Lissotriton vulgaris. Next base: position 817,603,740 of record NC_141685.1, on the reverse strand, counting down.
TATCTCTAACACAGTGGTTTAATTATATGAACTGTGCCCTGTCCTTTTGGAGGTGAGAGGGAAGTATTCTGGCCTACACCGTCCTGGGACTTAATGCTGTGTTCGGCATACAGCCCCTGAAAAACACTGAGCTTCTTTCCTGCAGAGAGGGATTGCCAATCCACTTCAGGATGATTGCCTGGCCAAGTTATCCAGGTATGGGAGTTCGGGCGAGCCTAAGAGATGGTGCAGAGGGTTACACCCATTATGCTCTCAGAGTAAGGTTAGTGATAGTCATAAATACAGCTATAGCATTAATACTGCCATGTTTGGAATGTTCATTCTTTTCACCATGTTCTGTTGGTTACTTTGATTTTTGTTATCTGCTTAATAATCGCATTGCATTCTCTTGATGCAATATTACAATAGTTTCAATAAATGTATTGAAAACTCTTCGTATCTTTCTTGTGTTTTACCATTGATATGCATAAGTAAACACAAAAGGGGTGAGATCTGTTTCCATGATTCCCTAGGGGATCAGGGTTCATTTTCGAGGTTGCAAAATCATCTGATACCATGGTTGGTTTAGTGGTTCAGGTGACGCAATGTGAGCTAGTCAGGAATTGGGCCAACAGTTTCCAATTTTGTACCTGGACTCTGTCTCTGCATTCTGATGTTCTGTTGTCCTAATACACAGTCATATATTTTCTAGTAGGAACCGTATAACAAAGTGTGTCAACTGGATGAATACCACCCACAATCACTGAAGAAACTGAGTCAAGTGGTATAAGTGGCATGGAAAGTGATCAAGTGCCAATGAAATCCAAAAGAGCAAGAGTACCTAATCTGCACATGAATGGACTTATTATGTGAGCCAAGTGTTAGATGTCCCAATTTCAGATTTGATGGACTGGAGTAGAGAATTGCCTGAACCCCCTTGAAACTGTTGGACTTTAAAGACTTTGAAAAGAAAAACCCAGTTGTTGACAAACATATTGAATGAACTGTCCAAATAGATCAAAAGTACATCTGATAAAGTTGCTAAAAAGAAAAGAAGATTACCTAGGCCCAAGGCTGCAGTAGATGAGTAGGGATAACATTTTTAGAAGAACACGGAGTAGGGTTAAGGAAGACTTTACAAAGACTGTTGTAAATAAAAGTAGCAGGATTATAACTTTATAGCAAAGCAAAAGAAGAATAACAACGGCTTGTGAAATAAAAACAAATACACTAAATTGCTCCTACACTTATCGTTTAAGAGATCTGACTTTGGATAAACGTGTATTTTAACCAGAAGTAGGTGCAAGGTTATTGTAGGAATTACATATCTAGCAATAGTATAAGTAGCTGTAGCATTATTATTGATCATATATTTTACATCTGACAAAGAGAAATCTGTAATTACATTCACTAACATGACACTTTCACATGATGTAGATGAGGATGAGGGGAAAACCTCATTTGTAGACTATCTGAAAAAAAGAATATTCAACTAACGTTTATTCTAGTCAAGTGCAAGAATAGACACATTCTATGAATGCTAAGGATTGGTCTGTGTGTACACATTTGTCTTCCTCAGCTGAGGTGGAGGTGACATACCATCACATTCCTTTCTTATCAATCAATCAATCAATCAATCAATCATTGCATTTATATAGCGCACTACTTACCCAGAGGGTCTCAAGGCGCTGGGGGGGGTCGGGGGGGGGGATCTGCTACTGCTCGAACAACCAGGTCTTGAGTTGCTTCCTGAAGGCGAGGTGGTCCTGGGTCAGGCGGAGGTGGGTGGGGAGGGAGTTCCATGTCTTGGCGGCGAGGTAGGAGAAGGACCGTCCCCCTGTGGTGGCTCTACGGATGCGGGGGACGGCGGCGAGGGCGTGGCTGTTCGATCTAAGCTGGCGTTTGGGAGTGTAGAAGTTGAGGCGGCTGTTGAGGTATCCTGGGCCTTGGCTGTGTAGGGCTTTGTGTGCGTGGGTGAGGAGACGGAAGGTGATTCTCTTGTTGACCGGGAGCCAATGCAGATCTCTCAGGTGTCCGGAGATGTGGCTGCGACGGGGGATGTCCAGGATGAGTCGTGCTGAGGCGTTCTGGATCCGTTGGAGTCTCTTCTGGAGTTTGGCGGTGGTTCCGGCGTAGAGGGTGTTGCCGTAGTCCCGACGGCTGGTGACGAGGGCCTGGGTGACCGTCTTCCTGGTCTCGGTGGGGATCCACCGGAAGATCTTACGTAGCATGCGCAGGATGTTGAAGCACGACGAGGAGACGGCGTTGACTTGTCTGGTCATAGAGAGGGAGGAGTCCAGGATGAAGCCCAGGTTGCGTGCATGGTCTGTTGGTTTGGGTGCGCTGCCTAGGGCGGGGGGCCACCAGGAGTCGTCCCAAGCGGCGGGTGAGGATCCCAGGATGAGGACTTCCGTCTTATCTGAGTTCAGTTTCAGGCGGCTGTTCTTCATCCATTCGGCTACCTCTTTCATCCCGTCGTGAAGGTTGGCTCTGGCGGTGGCGGGGTCGTTGGTAAGGGAGAGGATCAGCTGGGTGTCGTCGGAGTGGGAGATGATGTTGAGGTTGTGCTGGCGTGCGATGTCTGCGAGGGGGCTCATGTAGATGTTGAAGAGGGTTGGACTGAGCGAGGAGCCTTGAGGGACGCCGCAGATGACTTTGGTGGCTTCAGATCTGAACGGAGGGAGGCGGACTCTCTGTGTCCTTCCGGCGAGGAAGGAGATGATCCACTCCAGTGCCTTCTCCTGGACTCCGACGTTGCTGAGGCGTTGTACTAGGGTACGATGGCAGACAGTGTCGAAGGCCGGGAAGAGGTCGAGGAGGATGAGGGCCGCTGTTTCTCCGTTGTCGAGCAGCGCTCGGATGTCATCGGTGACTGAGATCAGGGTGGTCTCGGTGCTGTGGTTGGCCCGGAAGCTAGACTGCGAGGGGTCGAGGGATCCGTTCGTCTCGAGGAAGGCGGCCAGCTGCTTGTTGACGATCTTCTCGATGACTTATGCAGGAAACGGGAGCAGCGAGATGGGGCGGTAGTTTTTGAGGTCGGTGGGGTCAGCCGATGGCTTCTTGAGTAGAGCGCTGAGTTCGGCGTGCTTCCAGCTCTCCGGGAAGGTAGCAGTGTCAAAGGAGGTGTTGATGATGTCCTGCAGGTGGGGTGCGATGATAGCGTCGGCTTTGTTGAAGACGTGGTGGGGGCAGGGGTCGGTCGGAGATCCGGAGTGGATGGAGTTCATCGTGCGGAAGGTGTCTTCGGTGCTGATCGGAGTCCATGCGCGGAGGATGGTGGTGGGGGGCGGTGGTTCGGTCGTGGTGTTCGTCGGTTGAGTGCTGAAGCTGTTGTGTATGTCCGCGATCTTGTTGTGGAAGTAGGAGGCGAGGGAGTTGCAGAGGTCTTGCGAAGGGGTGATGTCGTTGTTTCCGGCGTTGGGGTTGGAGAGCTCTTTGACGATGTTGAAGAGTTCTTTGCTGTTGTGTGCGTTGTTGTCCAGTCGTTCCTTGAATGCAGTTTTCTTGGTGGCGCGGATGAGTTGGTGGTGTTTTCGGGTGGCGAGCTTGAGGGCAGTCATGTTGTCCGGTGTTGGGTCTCTGCGCCAGGTTCTCTCTAGGGCTCGGCAGTTCTTCTTGGAGCTCTTGAGTTCGTCGGTGAACCATGGGGCTTTCTTGCTGCCGGGTCTGCTGGGCGGGGTCCTCAGGGGGGCGAGCTTGTCTGCGCAGTCGCTGATCCACTTCGTGAGGTTGGTGGCCGCCTGGCTAGGGTTCGTTGTGCTGGTGGGAGGGTTCATGCTCAGGGAGGACGCGAGCTGGTCGGCTGTGATCTTGTTCCAGTTCCTGCGTGCAGCCTGTTGCTGGTGGTGGTGGATCGTGGTCCTTGCGAAGCTGAAGTGGACGCAGCTGTGGTCCGTCCAGTGGAGTCCGGTGGCGTGGCTGAAGGCGATGTCCTTGCTGGATGAGAAGACGGGGTCGAGTGTGTGTCCGGCGTAGTGGGTGGGGGTGGTCACCAGTTGCTTGAGTCCCAGGTTGGTGAGGTTGTCCAGCAGGGTGGTGGTGTTGCGGTCGTTGTTGTTCTCCAGGTGGAAGTTGAGGTCCCCTAGGAGGATGTAGTCAGCGGAGCAGAGGGCGTGTGGGCTGATGAAGTCGGTGATGTCTTCGCTGAATTGTGTGCGTTGTCCAGGGGGTCTGTAGATGAGGGTGCCTCTGAGGGTGGTCTTAGGGTTGATGTGGACTTGGAAGTGCAGGTGCTCGGCGGTTGCGAGGGTGTCATCGGTGTTGGTCGTGATGCGGATGGTGTTCCTGTGGACGATGGCGATGTCTCCTCCGGTGTGGTTGATGCGGTCCCTTCGGATGATCTTGTAGCCGTCTGGGATGGCGATGGCAATGTCAGGCGCTGAGGAGGCGTTCATCCAGGTTTCCGTGAAGAAGGCGACGTCTGGGGCTGTGGTGTCGAGGTTCCAGACCTCGATGGCGTGCCTGTGGATGGAGCGGGTGTTGAGCAGGATGTATTTCAGGTGGCTGCTGCTGTTGCTCGTCTTGGTTGGTGTAGTTGTAGTGCAGGTCCGGATGCAGGTGAACTTGCAGGAGTTGCAGCAGAAGGGTCCGTGGGTGCGTCTCGGGGTGGCTCGGTAGCAGCCCGGGACTCGGCCGGCATTGAGTGCGTTGAGGGTGGCGGCGTCGTACGTCCGGCGGGTGGGCTGGTGTCTGCGGGGGCCAGGGGTCCTGGCGCTGGGCGCGGTCCAGGCACGGACGGGCGCAGACGGGCTTACCTTTGGCGCACCTTCGGCGCTCAGTCGGCGCTCCCGCTGCACGCGTCCGCTGCGCGGTCGCTCTGGGGACGTCATAAGAAGGGAGCCGGGAGGGAGGGTCTGCGGGGGGGGGGGCGGGAGCGGGAGCCAATCGGCTGGCGGGGGGGCGGGGCCTCGGGCTGGGGCGGCGGGAAAATCTGGCGCGGTCCTCGGTGGCTGGGGTGGCGGGAGGCCCAGGAGCGTGTGGGTGACCTATGCAATTTCATGCAGTATATTGCTTAGTTTAGATTATAGACAGCAACATTTTGAATACCATAATTCGAATTTGGACATGATTCATTCAAAAAAGTACCTTTACAGAAGAGCAAAGGAAATGGACACTGCTAAGCAATATTTTAGACCTTACCTTTTTTTAACACTGTTAAGTCATATGAAAAATTGTAATTTGCCTGAGAAGAGCATTAGAGAAAACATTTATCAGGATGTTAGAAGAAAGAAGATTGCACATTGCACGTAGTAAGAATCCAAGTGAAGATGTTTTAAAGGATGCATGGGAAATGGAAGAAGATGATTTTTGAAAGACAATGACTTACACAAGTTAAGGCTAAACAAGAGACGAAAAGCAACAGTATATGTTTTCAAAAGAAAATTTCCAAATAGAAAGAGACACATGGGGAAAAGTAATTGTGAACATACATTTGAATTATCAGGAGGAACAGGGCAAATTGTACAAGGCGACTAAACAGCAAAACCAGGAGTTTATTTTATCTGTGGACAAGACCCATATTTCAAATTACCAGCTGACTGGGAGGGTACTTTCTGTTTAGGCTTATTGTTTCCTCAAACATATCATGTACATAGCTTAAAAGCTTTAACTATGACACCTGCACACAGATATACTTGAAGTATAAATGAGGGAACACGATTGGAGGGAGACGTATTTGGCGCTATTATCCCAGTAGTGGGAGTGATACTGAATGATCAGAAAATTAGAAAGCTTTTACCAGTATTGGACAAGCTTGCAACCAGTGTATCTGGAGCTTTATTAGTCACAAGCCTGAACTAGTGACAGTTAGAACAATGGTTTTGCAGAACAGATATGCTTTAGACATTGTGCTGGCAAGAAGAGGCAGAGTCTGTAAGATTTTGAAGTCAGAACATTGTTACACTTATATACCGGATAAGAGTATGAAAATTAAAGAGTACGCAAAGTACATTTCCGAAATCTAACTTGACCTGCAACCCTTAGAAACCACTAGTAATATAACAAGCATTAGCGTAGCCAATCAGTCTCGCCTTTGGGACCTAGTAAGTGTTTAGCCATGCAACAGTTGATGTTGTTGCACCAAGGATATTGTGCTGCATAACTAAATACTTGGAAGGTCCCAAAAGCTAGACCTATTGGCTATGCCAATGCTTGTTGATACAATTGTGCCGTACTAGTGTGACGTTTACTCGTTCTGAAACTCTGTTTCTTGACAACAAGCACACACATGTGAAGTAATCCTTTTAATTTCTTATAAAAAATAGAGCCTGCTTATAACAACATATTTGACTATTACTCTCCAGGCCAACACAGAAGCAAGATTTGGGGGCCCAGCTGCGCTGAGGAGTGGAAAACAGAGCACATCTCGCTGTGTATTACTTCTCCAGAACTGATGGCTGCACTAGGGGCACGCAAAAGGAAGTGTTTGATTGTGTAGTTTTGCGGGATATGCCTATTCCCCCCCCCCCCCCCCCCCCACACACACACGCACACAATCTCCTCAGATTATCCTGCGTTAATTCGGTGAGTATCAGGGTTTCCACCTGCATTCACACCGCCCTCACTCGACAAGGAGACACGCAGGCCCGGACTGGCAATTCCGGGCACCGGGCAATCCCCCGGTAGGCTGGATGGGGTGGGGGCCGGTTTCGTGACAGGGGGCCGGTTTTTTGAGAGGGGGCCGGTTTGGACCCTGGCGTGACCGAGCAGCAAACAAGCATACCTGCAACTATTGCATAAAATGCAGCTGCTGCACGCACTTGTCCATCCGTGTCCAGCACTGCAGAATATTATTTATTTAAAAATCCACTGGGTAGTCTGACCATCGGCACCATGCGCGGCGTAGTATCCGCCTTCAGGTCTGCGTGGGCGTGGCGCATCATTAACTCTTATGGTGGGGGCGTGGGTCTGGAGTCAGTGGTCAGAGGTTATCATGCGCAAGCGCATTGGGGTCGCGCAATCGAAAGTGCATGTGACTGCGACGTAGAGGAGGCCAGAGAGTGAGCGAGAGGCCCCACAATTAAATTATTTGTAGCCTGCCTCGGCCCCCGGCCCCGGGCCGTGTCTGCCGGCTGCCACCCAGCGCCCACAGGTGAGTGATTCCCCTTATCATTTGCAGGCACTGTGACTGTCTAGGGGCGTCGTGTCGTGACCGGGCCGGAATTAAAAGCAATTAAAGCCTGGTTAGCTTAGGCCCCGGGCGGTTCCGCAACCGCAGCGTGGTTTTATTCAAGGCGACAAGCAGGATCTTCCCTCTGTTACCTTAAGTCAGAATGGGTGAGTGAGCAAAGGTCTGACAATGCGATGTATATTTTACTGTCTTTGTATGTGAAGAGCAATTGTGCCGTGTGGCCGCCACTCTATGTTCTCTAGCGTGTTTTTGTGGTAGATGGCAGGCAATTCACCATTGCCATTAGCAATGGTGAATTTCGAGTCCAGTGCCACAAAAGCGAAGCAACGGTCTCACACGTATCGAGGGAGCACAGTCGGAGTATTTACAGGCCCATGTCACTCTTCCCAGTTGAGGGCAAAATGCTTTCCATGCTGCTGCAATGATGGGGCTCAGTGTCCTGCTCAGGTACGATCGCACCATATTGGCAACTCTTTTCAGATTGCCGATGGAGAATTATCTGATAATCAGCAGTCCAGATCCCGGGTGACTTGCTGCTCCAACCTCCACATGCGAGATAGGATAGGTGTACTAATCAATGAAAGTTGCCATGGGCCGGTTAGTCGAGTTCTGCCACATCTAAGTAAAGTTCTAATGTCGGTCACAGACACACACACAGTAAGAGACTTTTCAGGACTTGGATATGTAGCGATGAGCTGCCCAGCGCTTTTTGAAATAATTACAGCGCCTGCTGTAGTGCCTCACTCACTCTGAGGCTTGCCTAATCAATGCCCGGAAGTGCTGCTCTCGAGTCAGCGAGTTTAGTACCTACTGTTGGGTGTTGATTCTGTACTATAAATTAAGCAGCTGGGAGCTAAACTGTGTGCCCCTGGCTGCAGTGCCTGTGGGGCTGGGAAGGTAGCGGCGCACCGATTGTGACAGCTTCGGGTCATGATTTGATTTGGCCTGAGAGTAGTAATAGTTTTTAAATAACTACTCTACAGCGCCCGACTCACCTATCTCACTATGTGTGCCTCAGCCTTGGCCAGTGCCAGACCACGGAAGTGTGTGTAGTCAGCTGACTGTTGACTCCTAATTTTAATTACGCAATGCAGCTGAGAAGGCTCTCCATCTTCTCAGCTGCTGTGCGTAATTAAAATTACGAATTTTGCGTTGTTGAGGGCTTCACATCACCAATCCTTTTTTTTTTTTTCTCTCCATTCCTTGTATTTTAGTTCTATATTTTACCTTGTGTAAATTCAGAACTAGAAGAACCAAAAAACAAACCTCAACTGGGTGAGCTATGCACAAATTAATGGAATTGAAAGCCCTCTTTCAAATAGAAGAGGTGCAACATCTTTAGGTGCCATTCAAGCTTCCTTGCATAAAATAGCGGTATTATGAGCAGGAGGCGCACCAGCTTCCTTGAGGGAAGTATCACAATTTTGTAGCGTGCACTAATAATCCTTGTGCACACAAATAATCTATAGCATGGGAGCAGCTCCATGTTGCTCTCTCTCACCTGAGTGCTTCTCTTCCTCTCTCCCACGCTCCGTGTTGTTCTCATTCGTTTGTATGCTCCTTTGGATCCCACAGTATTCCTCTTCCCTGTGTGCTGCTTTTCCCCTCCCCTCTCATTCCTCCCAGAACTGCACCTCCAATTCCCCCACCACTCAGTCCTATGTTTTTTAATTATTTGTTTTTTTATGTTATACTTTACCGATTCCTTTTCTTAAAAAAAAAAAGAGGCACTTGCGTCAATTTGGAAGCGTGCATGCATGGTCATGCACAAGGCGCTTGCATAATGACACATATATTACATCACATATGCGTTATCGCACCTTTTCTTTTCTCTTTGTTGCTGTAAAGAGTACAGCATAATGGATTGGAAGAGCCAATAGTCCTCAAAGACAAGACCTATTGAATTTGATTGAACCCTAGACGGGGATCCTGGGGGCCCAGCGGGCAAAGCTGGCTGAGGTAGGAATAAAGTTGTTTTTCTGCCGCCCACCCTGCAATACTACTAAAGGTTGAGATGAGAATGTTGTTGGGGCCTCACATCCTGTTTGGGCCGGGTCCCACGTGGGACAGAGAGGCACTGGAGTCCACACTGTGAAGGTCTGCATCTGCGCATCATTAATAGCCAGGGACCTGGGAGGAGTATGAGGGCTCACTCAAAAGCCTGACTATGGCAATCGGTTGTTAATTGGCTTTTCTGTTGATCCGTCAGGCAACACATCAATAAGTCCAACCAGGCTCAGGTAGCGCAGTCCTATGTCTTCCTGCCTCAGTCTGTGCTCCTGTCGAACCCAGGTGTATGTCTATTTTATGTGCACAGAACTTAATAAAGTACTGCCTCTGAAAAACGGGTTTAATATCATGGTTACACATTCGTTTAACAGTATGATCTGGTTACAAGGGCTCAAGTGCTCTTCAATTTCTGGTGCTTTGCAGTAGTTTTAAAACCTTGTAAGGGTTTCTTGTTGCTCAAATGGTTGTAATTTCTGATATTTATGATTCCCTTGGCGTCTTTGCCTAATTGTGCTCACAAGAAAGTGTCACAAATGTCACACATAGCAATCTGAAACCTTGGCAGCTATGCATCTTCCCAGCCCCCATGATCCTCTATTTTCCGTCCAAGTAGTGATCATTACCATGTCGTCTACTTCATGGCCTGCAGCATGTGTTCGCTGGTCCAGAGGCCAGCAGATCCACTCTTCTTCAAATCCCAGGGGCTCCATTACTCTGCCATTCAAAGGCGAGCTGGCTAGATTTTATGGTTAGTGTGAGCCAGGGGGGTCGGAGACTCCCTCGGATCAGGGATGTGCACTGTGATGTTTGCAGCACTTGTCTTCATCCAACATATACCCACAAATTGTATACCCACAAACCAACTATCATACTCCAACACGCAAAACCAAATAAACCCAAATGCAACGAAATTGTCTAATACTTGGAAAGCAGCGATGCCACAAACCTTTAAATACATGAAACTTAAAAGTTAAGGCATTCCCTCATTGTGATATTTAAACAGTGGCCCTATCACGTGGCCTTCCCCCCAGAAAGACTGACTTCTGTGCACCCGTTACTGGTCGAGTTATTTTTAAGACCTAATTAGCAGCAACAAAGGAGGAATAATATAAATGTTGTGGAAGCCTCATCCAGTGGAAAAAATATGAAAAAGAAAGAATACTTCTCTTTCTGTGAAAATTGGACCCAGGCCTATAGCTGGAGCGCGCTGACAGGCCGCCGCCTGCCCTGTAGGAGCCCGCCTCTGCCGACTGCCTTCTTGTCCTGTAGGAGGCCGCCTCTGCCTGTAACTTGTACCCTGTAGGAGGTCACCTCTACCTGTAACATGCCTGTGTAACGTGCACTGGCAATGCCTGGAAAATCTTGGCTCTATATGAAAATAGACATAGATTTGAGTGAGTCACGCGCATGCGGGAAACTGAAGGGACGGGTTGATAATTATTTCACATTTTATTCTTTATTTTAGGTTTTGTTTTTAAATAAAGGATCTGACCCAAGGGGCACGGACACTCAATATAGCAAGGGGAGGCCAAGAGGAATGGGTTATTATGGCACACAATTGGCGTTTCAACTGCACAGGCCTGTGACCTATTTTTTCAAGTCCCTGCAAGCCTTTTTAAAGTCCAGCCTCTACCACAACAAGCCTGACAGTCAGAGGAACTAGCCTAGCTGACTTCATTTTTATTCCACTGGGTAATATAGTTCCGCATTTAGCGTGTCCCTTTAAAGTTGAAGCATTTAAGTAGTGAGTCCGCCTTTCATCTGTATGAAGTCAACTGACTAACAGTGAGTTCGGAAATATTAACTCCATTTGTTGAAATGTGTTAAAATGATGCCATATTATGTTACCTAGGATTCCAATAGAACATAGTTATCACCAGTGGGGTATCATGGCACTTAAACTCTCTGGATGTGGTAATTGTGTTTCAGAACCGGTTTCTTCAATGGTTTTGCTTTAACAGTGTTTTTCTGTGTTGTAAACCGGAGACAATTTTGTTTATATTCTGTTTGGACCAGCATCAAAATGTGTGCAAATTTATTTGACCCGTGTTTTTTTTTTCTTTGTGCAACTTCCTAGATTTTCTGTAATACTGCCTTATGGTGTTTGTTGATTTATCAGAGATTATTGTGCACCCACAGTCACTGTCTATCACAACCATTTTAAAAGTCCTCTAGAACTGAAATGTCATTAACTGCCCTTGTTCTGTCTCAACTGGCACTCCCAGGTATGGAAGTGCAGTGTAATCCAGCTCCTACCTCCCCTCTCAAAACAACTGGAACGGAAATGTATTTAACTGCTTGCAATACTTGGCCTGTATCTATGTCTATTCTACCAGGACTGAGATGCAACTAAACTGCAAGTAACCTGCCAGAACGGCCCATGTTCTCTGGTCACACTCGCCCCCTCTCTCTCCCTTTCTCTCTCTCCCTCTCTTGCTCCCTCCCTCTCTCTCCCTCTCTATTCCTCTATTCCTCGCTCACTCCATCACACACTCTTTTTATCCCTCTCAATCTCTCTATTCCTATCCCCCTCTCAGTCTCTCTCCCCTCTCTCTCCCTCCCACTCTCCCCCTCTCTCCCTCTATCCCCATATCTCTGTCAGTTCTTCTCTCACTCTCTATCCCTTTCTCTCTATCCTTTTCTCTCTCTATCCCTCTCTTTTTTATCCCTGCATTTCTCTCCCCCATTTCTCTCCCTCTCTCTCCCCTCCCTCCCCTCTCTATCTCTATTCTCTCCTGTCTCCCTCTGTCTCTCCCACTCTTTCTTTCTCTCGCTCCCTCTCTCTCACTTTCTTGCTCCCTCCCTCTCTCTATTTCTCTATCCCTCTCTCTCGCTCCCTCACACGCTGTCTATTTATCCCTCTCACTCTCTCTATACCTATCCCTCTCTCACTCTCTCCTCCTCTCTCTCCCTCCCTCTATCCCCCTCTCTCCCTCTCTATCCCCACATCTCTCTTGGTTCTTCTCTCTCTCTCTATCCCTTTCTCTCTATCCTTTTCTCTCTCTATCCCTCTTTCTATCCCTCCCTCTCTCTTTTCTATCCCTGTACTTGTCACCACCTCTCTCTCCCTCTCCTCCCTTTCTCCACTCTCTCTATCTCTATCTCTATTGTAGGAGAGTAGGGTCTGCTTCCTATGGTCACCCCCACTTTTTGCTCCACTGGTTTTTGACTTTAGTGTGGCTGTGGGCCTGCTAATCAGACCCGCAGCCCAGCTGTGCTCTCTCTAAATTGATACCATGGACTTTAGGTACATGCCACATTGGATATTGGGTCAACCTTGTCAGTCCCTGTACAGTGTACCCTAGGTACCCAGGGCATAGGTGCACCAAGGGCTACCAGGGGCTGCAGCATGTATTATGCCACCCCTGGCTGGCCTTCCTAAATTGACAGAACTGGCTGATCACTCAGCTGGGGCAAGGTGGTGTAATCACCCTTTGCTTAGATATAGTATACCTATATCTGACTTATATATAGACACATAGTAACCTGTAAGTCACTCCTATGGCAGGCCTTAACAATCCTGGAGGCAGAGTGCTTGGTTTTGTGTGACAGGGTGCCCTAGCATGAGCTGAGCCCCTCTGCAGCTTGTGGAACCATGTCCTTATAGCTGTTCTATGATATCGCCATACCATATACTCTTAAGTGCATTATAATCCTTGCGGTTATTGCTAACTTTGGTTTGGCTTTATCGAAACATGTCGTGTAAGGTGTCATACGCTTTGGAATACTACCTCCTCGCCAGTTCTGGTGATGGGGGTAGCATTCCACCCTTTTAGAGGGAGAAGACATGTTGTAACTACTGTACCTGGTTAAAGTAAACCAGAGCCTCAGCATCACAAAATGGATGCTGCTGCCACAGACACGAGTCTGACCTCCTGCAGCTGGGAGCCCTTCCAGCAAGGGAGGCCTGGACAATAGGTTTCCTGTCAGGGGAGGTGCTTGCACCTCCCCAGACAGCCATTAGTGTATTGGGGCAGGGTGGGTTGAATGAAATGAGACATGCATAGCCCGGTTCAAACCAGTTGCTGGGGCACTTTCATGCTCGACATTTCATTTTTAGTGTTCTCTGTAGGAATGTCTGTGATTTATGACTGGGTATCCTGGTGCTCTACAAGGTAATCCTTTACTACGCTTTAAAAGTTAATACAATCTAATATGTAATGAGAAATGTGTTGAAAAATGCTTTGTTTTGGCCTGTCTCCCAAATTTTCTTGGGGGGAGAAGTTCAACTCCCCAAACTCCCCCTAGCAGTGGTTGCTCACTGCGCTTGCTCGCTACCCACTGTGTGGGGGCTGGTCTCACTTTGTTCTCTCTGATTCACTACTTGTGTCTATTTTTGGTGCTTTCTGAAAGAATGTCCTATGGGTACATATGACTGGGTGGGTAACCTGATGTTCTTTAAGGTCATCATCTACTATTTTCTGTGCTTTGAAAGTTGATACAATTTGAATATGTAATCAAAAATGTGCTGTAAAATTCACCATTTTGGTCTGTCATTTTCCAAAGTTTTCTTGGGGGGAGAACCCCCCCCCAAATCCCCCTTGTGCCGGTCGGCTCGCTCGCTGCGCTCGCTCGCTACGCGGCGGACGGGGGCTGGTCTCGGAAAATTTGCCAGGGCTGCTTTCAGTTCCCAGTCCGGCCCTGGAGACACGAGTTCTGGCGCCGGTGACTGCGGGTCGCAGGCACCTCCCTACGCAGGCGTGGGTGGGCAGAGCGCTGACGGAACCCCATGGGTGGAAGGACCCAGCTCTCTGGGTTTCGTGGTCATCAGTGCAAAAAAAAACGCAGACGCCCCCAGCCCAGGCAGGTTAAATAGCACAGGACAGAACACCAATATTATGAGCTTTTCTTCTTGGACAAAACGAAAGAGTGAGGAAAAATAGTGTGCCAAACGCAGTCTGCGTGCTGTGCCTAGGTTCTGCCCGCACATGTTTTACATGTGCTGATATCTCCGCACTTAAAAGATTAATCAATGCACAGCAAAGTATGCGAGGTGCAGCGCAGCACAATATGCGCATTGCACATGCTTAGCAGAACCATTAACGAGCACACAAAGGACATTTCCAGATATAAGTCTCTGAGACAAACATGTGACTGTTCTTCCTCCTGGTCAAGTAATGCCAACCAGGGGTTCCCGTGGCACGAAGTAAAATCAAAGAAAGGCTTCAATAGAACACAAAGATTGACATTTGGACTATAAATTAGAGGCCAATCATTTTGTACTTTTTATATGAAACGAAAAATGCAATGCCCGTCTTCCTATTGGTTGGAAACGTCAGTGGCGTCATTCCGGTGACAAATTGAAATGTATCAAAGGGCACAACCTCGTTCCTCTGAATTATCTTTTTTTGGCCAGCTCACTAATGTTGTGGAATAGCAATAGGTAAACATGGCAACCGTGTATGACAGACACATGCTTATGTGATACGCTGGTACTTACTAGTGAAAAGGAACCATATTAGGCCCCTATTTTAACTACACCCGCCTGCTTGCATTGATATAACCTTAAATGGACGCTTTTTAGGTCTCGCCTGAGCCAGCGCTTGCGCTACCCTGGCAATGACGTTTAGTAGATGGGTTTTAAAAGTGCTACCTTGCCGGCCACCAGCTTGCTGTTACACGCACAAGCGTGTGCGACGTGCACAGCTGCCATCTGGCTTTCAGCGCATGCACGAATCCCCTCCCTTGCCCCCCCCCTTCTCCCACTCCCTCCTCCTCAGCTTCAGTTTCCTTTCACATTCGCACCGCGCGGCCGTGTCCATGGGCATTCTGCGTGCAGCCCCAATCAAAGACTGTCACAAGTCATTTGTTTCTCTGTATACACAGGGCTGACTGGGAGCAGCACACCCCAGTGACTGGGAAATGGCAGCTTTGCATACGACAAACGGAGGTGAATTTATGCTCATTTGGGAACCCAGGTCATATCGCCCGAGCACAACGAACTCTCTTTAAGCCCGGTCCAGGCTGAATCCTCAGTTTAACTGAATTGTTAATGACGTGTTTAGCATATTATTTAAGTGTACAAGTGACATGGGTGCCCAGACGCACTCTCCGGTTAACCTGCCTTTGAAATGCAGAGCGCATGCTGCTCGAGCTGCGTTGCACACATTCTGACAGCAAGATTACATTTTATAATGTGACAATCCTGCCACAGCTTTCCACTTTGCAATGTATCCTGACAGAAACCCTTCGCTCTCCGTAGTGCATACCTGTTCTCGCGCCCAGCACGCACGAGGTCATGTATCATGGGGGCCGCATATAACGCCGGTGTGTGTTTAGGCCAGGGCAATATTCCTTCTACTGCCACTAACACTAGCAACAAAAACAACACAACAATAATAAAATGAACAGTCATGATAGCTACAAAAATTACCAGGTGTGCAGCGCACGGCGCCACTCGAACTGCCTCAAGGTGCTTGAAGGATGCTAGCCTCCAATCAGTCATACTCATTTTTACGACCTTGGAAAGGTAACGGGTTGAGTCTGTCCCTGACAGGAACCTCTGACCCGTGGGCTCCACGAATATCTGTCACTGCTTCACGTAACATCACGCTACCTCGCTAACTAGGCTAAGCTGTCTCATCAGGATGTAATTAAATCAGCTTTCAATCAGTGTACGCCTTTCCTTTAGAGAACAGCTCCTTCGATCTTGTGTATAAAATGGCAGGTTCCCAAACGCCTTGGTAGTCCATACACATTTCTGTGATTCCCCTCTAAACCCGCCCCATACGGCGTTGTGTTCCATCCTTGCGGCTGCGTTTATTGGTATGGCAGTGGGGACGCTGTACTCCATAGTTAAGGTGTCATTTATATGCAGCATATTACTGTTTGCTGAGTGGAATTGCTTTTATACATCACTATCTTTGCAAACTGCAGGAGCACGGAGCGAAGCGGCGGCCGCACAGTGAAGTAGTATTGTACACAAAGCTGAGTAATAGAGAAGGGAGTTCATGGACCCAGTGTAACAGGCTGTGTCTATGAACTCACCTTCTCAGTACATAATCTGAAGGCAGTGAGAAGGGGCAGTTGGAGGTCTATCCTGTGAGTGCCACGGACGCATAGTGCAAGTACCTGTATTCTGCAACCACTTGTGCATGATCTGGTGCTCAATGGTGTCTGTGGCATTGATTGTGTGAGAGTGTGCAAGCTTGTGCATTGGTGTGTGAATTATGGAACTGGCATCTGTAAAGCCCTAGTTGAGGTTGACACAAGTCTTCCATAGGTAAGTCTTTATTTTACCTATGACTCCTCCCATCTGATTATCTATTTGTCAGCGACAATCCCCTGAAGTTGAGTGTGCCACTAAATTATGTGTGGGTGTGCATGAAAAAAGAGACATGGTGTGTGTGTAGGGGGCATTCATAATCCAAAGCTGTCCGGTGTTCACTTTTGATTATAACTTGTATGTCTGTGGTGGAGTGTGTATGTGTGCTGAGGGGGTGCCATAGAGTTAACCACTACATATGATGATATTTAGAGACAAACTTAACACATAGTTAAGATAGTCTTTTAGGTAACTGAGGAAATGGATATATGAATTTATTGTCTGAATACTTGAACATTCTGAGAGTAAATAATTGCTATCTCTGTACTTTTCTTCCACATTCTGTGTCTGAGGGAGTGACATACTTGCAACTCCCTTTGACATACTCGTTGTCATGTAATGTTTTTGTTAATGTATTTCTGAAGCAAGACATTCTAGTGCCGTATCTTATGGACTACAACTTCTCCTTGGGAGCCCTTCCTGAAAATAAAGATTTAAAATCTCTTTCTGCTCATTTTTAGATCAATTATGTATTCTAACCAGAATTCTAACATGACTAAAAACCAACTTGTGTGCAAAATGAGTGTTGTGGATCACAAATTTATCAAAGAAATTAGAGAAAAGTGAGAATGTGTAGGAACTTGGAAGAAACTAAAGAGACTGGATTAGAAGAAGATGCTGATCAGAAATTCAGATATTCGAGAATGCATTGTAGATTGTGAGGGGAACAAGAAAAGAAATGAGTGATGTGTATGGTGTGCGAATAGTCTCATCATTCTGAGTCACTTGAATTTAGGAGTAAAAGTGAGTGTTATATATCCATGATAAATTTCTGATCGATAAAGAACCAATACTAAAAGAAATGGATTATGTTTGTGGTAAGATGGCCCATCTTAACTTCCCACAAAATTGGTGGGTAGCTGCTATCTTATTTAAGTCTTTCCAGGAGTGCATCATGTGAATAAGATGACTAAAAGGAGCAAAATTGATCTTAGAAAATCAAAGCATTTTATTCTGCAGGTGCTGATAGTTGTATATTGTGGTTTGATTCCTTCTATTGGTTTGGCTTCGAATGGTGTGAAAATTAAGAAGTTGTCTGCTCTGGTTGATTGTTTGACTACTAATAATACAGGTGCATGAACTAAAATGAAGCAGGAAATTATAGCTACGTGGGTTATGACTATGCAAAACCACCTTGTTTTAGATATTCTTTTAGCAAAGGAGGGTGGAGCTTGCCGCGTGTTTAGGATTCATCCCTGATAATAGCAAGCTTAACAATGATTACATATGTATTCTTACTAATATTTTGTATGAGACAAAGGAACAAGGATTGTGGGAATCAGTTGGATGTATGGCTAAGTGAGATTGGAAAAAGGTTTTGCAATGGTTAGTGAATGGTTTTTAGGTCTCGCGACCTATCAATGCGCGCAAGCGCATTGAGCGGAGCGAGAATTCATGTCCTCAAAACGCTTGTGAAACCAAGGGTTTAGTTCGTGCGGTTTTCATTAAGTTCACGTGAATCACGTGACCAAACAAGCACGCGCATTCACGGCCGCACAGCACATCAAAGGGCTTCGCCCAGCGTGCGCTCTGCGGCTTCTCCTCCCCTGTCTCTATCACACTCTCATCCCCGGCTGCTTCACACCGTGTCACATTTCTCCTCCCCCCTCCCCTTCTCTGCCTTCCCTCCGTCTTGTTTAGTTACCATGGAATCAAGCTTTTCAAGGTACTTGACAGCCTCCCTCCAATTGCATGTCATGATGATGGTCTTTGTAGATGTGTTGTACGGATGTCTTCTGTGGACATTTACCAAACATAGTCTTTCTTCTATCTCTTGCATCTCGCTTATTCTCTTTTCCTTTTTTCTATTTTGTCTTTGTCATTTCACACCAATTTGCCATCTGCCATCCGTGAGCCTGTCGAGTTCTGCTATGATAAACATTTCAAGATCTTCATTTCATGTGCATTTTTTCATGTTTTCGTTTTCTCCGAGGACTGTGTGCTTCTCTCGTAGGCTCTCCCGCCCCCATCCGGCTTCCCTCCGGCCATTTGCCACACTCCTTGCCTCTGTCTTGCCTCCCCCTCCATTCTCCTCCCCTCGCTCGCATTCCCGCCCCCCACCAGGCTCTCCCGCCCCCATCCGGCTTCCCTCCGGCCACAGTACTGGCACTTTAATTTTAATCTTTAATTGAGTGGCTGCCACCAGGGGTTGGGTTAGGATTACATAACAGGCAGCTCCCGGTGCATGGGTATGTTCACACAGAATCTTTTTATATCTAACTGCTCACAGCCTAGCGATCCCATATGTTTAGTTTACTTTAAAAAGGAAAAAAAGTAAAGTCTTCCTTATTTGTAATTTTTCTTTTTACTGTGCTTTATTCAGCTGGTTCAGTTTAGCTTTGCTTTTACAGCAGGATCTGTCTTTGAAAAGTATTGCAATGCATGGAGTCGAACATGCCTCTGCAGGAAACACAATGTGTTTGCCTGCTTTACCAAACTGGAAAGCTTCCCCCATGTCTCCCTTGTGTGCTTCTCTCGTAGGCTCTACCGCCCCCATCCGGCTTCCCTCCGGCCATTTGCCACACTCCTTGCCTCTGTCTTGCCTCCCCCTCCATTCTCCTCCCCTCGCTCGCATTCCCGCCCCCCACCAGGCTCTCCCGCCCCCATCCGGCTTCCCTCCGGCCACAGTACTGGCACTTTAATTTTAATCTTTAATTGAGTGGCTGCCACCAGGGGTTGGGTTAGGATTACATAACAGGCAGCTCCCGGTGCATGGGTATGTTCACACAGAATCTTTTTATATCTAACTGCTCGCAGCCTAGCGATCCCATATGTTTAGTTTACTTTAAAAAGGAAAAAAAGTAAAGTCTTCCTTATTTGTAATTTTTCTTTTTACTGTGCTTTATTCAGCTGGTTCAGTTTAGCTTTGCTTTTACAGCAGGATCTGTCTTTGAAAAGTATTGCAATGCATGGAGTTAAACATGCCTCTGCAGGAAACACAATGTGTTTGCCTGCTTTACCAAACTGGAAAGCTTCCCCCATGTCTCCCTTGTGTGCTTCTCTCGTAGGCTCTACCGCCCCCATCCGGCTTCCCTCCCGCCATTTGCCACACTCCTTGCCTCTGTCTTGCCCCCCCTCTATTCTCCTCCCCTCGCTCGCATTCCCGCCACCCACCAGGCTCTCCCGCCCCCATCCGGCTTCCCTCCGGTCATTTGCCACACTCCTTGCCTCTGTCTTGCCTCCCCCTCCATTCTCCTCCCCTCGCTCGCATTCCCGCCCCCCACCAGGCTCTCCCGCCCCCATCCGGCTTCCCTCCGGCCACAGTACTGGCACTTTAATTTTAATCTTTAATTGAGTGGCTGCCACCAGGGGTTGGGTTAGGATTACATAACAGGCAGCTCCCGGTGCATGGGTATGTTCACACAGAATCTTTTTATATCTAACTGCTCGCAGCCTAGCGATCCCATATGTTTAGTTTACTTTAAAAAGGAAAAAAAGTAAAGTCTTCCTTATTTGTAATTTTTCTTTTTACTGTGCTTTATTCAGCTGGTTCAGTTTAGCTTTGCTTTTACAGCAGGATCTGTCTTTGAAAAGTATTGCAATGCATGGAGTCGAACATGCCTCTGCAGGAAACACAATGTGTTTGCCTGCTTTACCAAACTGGAAAGCTTCCCCCATGTCTCCCTTGTGTGCTTCTCTCGTAGGCTCTACCGCCCCCATCCGGCTTCCCTCCCGCCATTTGCCACACTCCTTGCCTCTGTCTTGCCCCCCCTCCATTCTCCTCCCCTCGCTCGCATTCCCGCCACCCACCAGGCTCTCCCGCCCCCATCCGGCTTCCCTCCGGCCACAGTACTGGCACTTTAATATTTTTTTTTTTTTTGGTGTAAGACTTTATTTAGAGTTGCCATCATTACAGTACTTGTACATCATAGCATAAGGAAACATTTCGTATTCAACCTCACTTCTATACTAGTACACAGCTATTCAGCCGACAACCTTCCGGTCCGGCAGCAAACGTTTGGCATAATACAAATGGCATTCAGGATACATTGATAGAGTATGTGTCGTCTTACTTTTTTGTTTTTTATAACTGAAACTTAAAGTTTTAGACTCCTGCAGAATATATAGTCACAGTTAATCATCACAGTTATCCCCATTGTCACTTGCCGGTTCCAGGTTCCCAGGCTACTACCCCTCCCCCTCCGAACGCCAGACTAAGTGGTATCCCTACTACCTGATCCCTACCCTCCTCTGTTCGTCTACACACTCCCCATTGTTTCATTCATCCAGCTCTTCGTCATCTTCTGAGCTGTCGTCTTCTTCCTCCGGAAGCGGTTTGCACAGATCCCCCCTGTACCTATTCCATGCCCCCCAGACCTTGTTCCATTTGCGAGGGTTGGCTCTCATTTCGTACACTGCACGTTCAGTCAGCATAAGTCTATCCATCGTCCTACACCACAGTGCTAGTGTAGGTGTTTCCGCCACCCCCCACCTCTGTGCAATGTCGCGTTTGGCCACCATAGTCCCAATAGTGACCCATTGCTGTTTCTGATGCGTCAGGTCAGTTCCATCCCATACATTCAATAGGCATACACGTGGATCTGGTGTTAAGGAAGTGTCAAGGGTTTGGGAAATGGTGCGCATGATTTGCCGCCAATAGCTCAAGATGGTCGGGCAGTCCCAAAGCGTGTGCAGCAGAGTCCCCTCCTCCCCACACCCTCTGAGACAATACGGGGTTTCCGCCCTGTGCATTTTGTGCAGAGAGGTCCTGGTGTAGTATACTCTATGTAGTATTTTGAGTTGTATGAGCCTGAACCGGGCTGAAACACCCGCCTCCCGTGGTGATGCCAGTGCAGCATTCCAGTCTGTCTCATCCATGGTACCTAACTCAGTTTCCCACTTTTCTTTTAGCCGGTGCAAGGGATCCGGGAGATTGTTCAGTAATTTGCGGTATGTGAGTGAGGTGGCACGTGTTTGCATGAAGTCTGTGAGAAGTCGGTCCTCCAGTGGTGAGGACTCCGGGACAGTGGACCCCGGCTCAATTACTGCCATTAGTGCATGCCTTATTTGTATATATCTGTAAGTTTCAGTGGGGCCTAATGCATATTGTTGCTGCAGGTGTGGGAAAGGGACCATTCCAGTAGAGGTCCACAGGTCTCCCACCGTTGTGATTCCAATATTGTCCCATTGGGTAAAACCTTTACTGGATCTAAGACAGCCTAGTTGTTTAGTGTCCCATAGTGGAGTAAGTTTGGTTATGACCCCTTTCCACTTAAGCCGCGTCAGTGCTCTGTGCCATAGTGATACTGTGTGTTTGGTAGGACCTATTAGTTTCTTCGCTAGGCCTGGGTTATACAGCGGGGCCAGCAAACTGTGTGTTCCCAATTGCGCACTATCTGCTAGATATGCCGGGTCATCATGTGGTGCGTGGATCCATTGATTAATGACTTTGAGCTGTGACGCCCAGTAATAAAGCTGCATGTTCGGCAAAGGCACTTTAATTTTAATCTTTAATTGGGTGGCTGCCACCAGGGGTTGGGTTAGGATAACATAACAGGCAGCTCCCGGTGCATGGGTATGTTCACACAGAATCTTTTTATATCTAACTGCTCGCAGCCTAGCGATCCCATATGTTTAGTTTACTTTAAAAAGGAAAAAAAGTAAAGTCTTCCTTATTTGTAATTTTTCTTTTTACTGTGCTTTATTCAGCTGGTTCAGTTTAGCTTTGCTTTTACAGCAGGATCTGTCTTTGAAAAGTATTGCAATGCATGGAGTCGAACCTGCCTCTGCAGGAAACACAATGTGTTTGCCTGCTTTACCAAACTTGAAACTGACAGTTATATTTCATGTTTTCTCCAGCAAGATAGCACAGTGGGTTCAGTGTTGTATGTAGAAATGTGTGCATTGTCTCTGGGGGACAGGCTCAAATCATGGCAGGGCCGAGTCAGTTTTAGGCTGGTATAAGGAGTGGTGTTGAATTGTGTAACGAAACCTCGAGTTCAATAGCGAACATGATTTATTTCACATTTAGCATTGGTATGAACTTTAGCCATTCGTAGAGACAAGTCATCCCTGTAAACGAAACTAGAAGGTAGTCTTTAGAGCTGGCATTGTGTACTAAAAACATAATACATGATGGCTACAAAGGTGACATGCAGCTGTAGGAAAGAAAAATGTTGTTTTATTTGATAATATTAGTTTAACTTCTGCCGGATATCCAAACAAAATCTCTCTGTTATTTATGACTTTTCATATCCTCAATTGTGTGTCCAGCATACACGCAGCTTTTAGCTATCTGTTTGCTAAAGACCGCTTGTTTACCATACTACAATTTGCTGTGCACTTATGGGCAGCCCACTGCTTACCATTGGTTCGCTTTCTTGTCTTCCTTTGCTTGTTTCATATTCAGTGGCCTCCCTTTCTCTTCTTGTGTTTATCCCTCCCCTGGAGCATAGATTCTTTACTGTCCTTTTCATTTGCTGCTCACATCCAGATAACTACTTTTTTTTCTTTCAGAACTCCTTGAAAGTACATGTGTTTTCTTACTCTCTCCATGTACTGCTTCGCCTTCAAGGAACGCCCTTGCCCCTACGTGCTGCAAGCGACTCAATCCTGCCCTGCCCAAGCATATCCATAGCTGCACCAACCATCCTTTTTGCTTTTATTTACTCCACCCAACTCAAGCTCCTCAATTGCTCGCCCATGTAGACTGCTCCCCCATATGCTCCTCTGTTGTGATTTCACTAATTCCATCGCAGTACTTTTTAAAAATAATAATAATAATAATAATAATAATCATTTTTGTAATTTGCTGCTGGCCGCTCCATTAAAAAAAATATATATTTTTTGCACTCCTTTCCATTTTTTTTTTAAACTTACCAATCTGAGAGGCATCCGCTATCTTGTAATAGTAAATTTAAAAAACAAAATGGTGTCGCCTTATGTTCGGTGCGCACGTACGCGTTGTGAGGCAATTGCACACATAAATCATCAGGCTGGGCTACTAGAACGTCATGATGCATACGCACATATCATTATGTTCTTTCTTAATTCTTTTTTTTGCACTAGCAAAAACTTTTCTTTTTGTCAATGCTGCATAGCATCAGCAAATACCAGTGCCAAAACCATGAGGCCCGAAATGGAAGATCTGTTGGCTTTGCCAGTGCTTGTGTCAACAGTGTTCAAACCCTGAAATAGGAATTGACATCAAAAGAGGCCAAGAAATACGCAGTCTTCGAGATCACTTGCAGAAGTAAAAGTGCAACATAAGTTGTGTCCTCTTTTTTGCTGGAAAATATTAGGAAATGCAACCTTTGTACATTTTGACTGTTTTAGTCAGATGTAATTTAGGTTAGTGCAATATACAGATTAAAATGAGATAAAGTTAAAAGTTTCTATGATGTAGAAGTTAAACAAGCACTGGCAAAGCCAATAGGTCTCTTTTGGAAATTGCTGGCTTTGTCAATGCCTTTTATTGACGCTGTATATCATCAACAAGATGCTGTGCAGCATCTCCAAAAGAAATTAAAAGTGGGGGAGGGTGGAGGCGATGATGCAGCTGTGCTCATTTTATAGACACATGCTTTCGGTAATAATGTGTGTGTGAGACCATCTGTCATGCATGTATGCCTAAAAATGAGCATGCAAAAAGTGCTTTTTTTAGGCACAGAGGCCGGCAGCAATTTTCTGCCTGCTACTCCCAAAAACCTAATGATAATAATAAATAACAAGCACTGGCGTTGCCAATAGGTCTCGCAGTAGGAAAGTTGGAGCAATTACAATTGCAAATAACAATGCCTTTTATTTTTATTTTCATTTTAAAAACATAAAGGGCTTTGTCATTTACAAAACCAATAGCTCCAACTTTCCTACTGCGAGACCTATTGGCAACGCCAGTG
Organism: Lissotriton vulgaris; assembly: GCF_964263255.1. NCBI lineage: Eukaryota > Metazoa > Chordata > Amphibia > Caudata > Salamandridae > Lissotriton > Lissotriton vulgaris. The sequence goes on along the minus strand of NC_141685.1, from coordinate 817,579,460 downwards.
CTTGTTGTAATATTGGTGGGGAATTAGTGTTAAAATATGAGAAAATAGTGACAATTAGTTGAAACTCTGCAGAAACTAGAGACGTTAAATTAGAATAAGATGCTGATAAGAAATTCAGATATTTGAGAATGCAATGTAAATAGAGGGTGGAACAATAAAAGAAAGGATTAATATATATGGGGCGTGAAAAGTCTCAGCACTCTGAGCCAGTTGAATTTAGGAGTAAAAGTGAGTTTTATGTAGTTGATGATACATTTCTGATTGATAAAGAACCAATACTAAGAGAAATGGATTATGTTTGTAGTAAGATAGCCCATTGGACTTCCTACATAATTGAGTGGGAAGCTGCTATCTTGCTTTAATCTTACCACGTGTGTATCATGACTGGAAGGAGCAAGCAGGAAATTATAGCTACGCCTGTGATGACAACCAACGAGAGGCACTGCAGGAAGAGAAATCAGCGGACGCCATACTTCAGATCACAGTGCAGTGCTGGAGAGGGACTAGGACAGCCCTGGCAGAGTTCCTGAAAATCAGGGCCTGGTCTTCACTCTCACAGGGTCTGGAATCAGAGCTGTCCTGAACACTGTCTATTGGAGCTGCAAGCATCTCTGTCTCCATGGCTGAAAGGAAGTTGAAAGAAGAAGTATGGGGGTTCCGTATTCCTCTATTCGCTTGGACTACTAGATGGGAGAACAGGGACATCAGAGTTAGGGCTGGATCCTCTGCAGGGAGCCAGAGGCATGTCCCTAAAACTCACCTGGTTGATTGTGGCCTGGACTGGGCTGTTAGTGTTTGGGGTTACAGGTCAGAATATCATTAGCAAATGTATCGTCTGACAGAATATTATTTATGCTGTTTACAAAAATATTGCAACAGTGGGTGTAGATATTCTATTATTGACCATTGGTGTGGAGAAGTGTGGCTCACTGGTGAGAGGAGGCAGACCTGGAAGCAGATGTCAGCCCGGGACCAGGGTTCAATTCCCGGCTCCGCGGGTCTTGAGTCCTAAAATGTCCATGGACTCGACAATTCTCGCTCCGGTGCCTACTCGATTCACGGGTTCACACTCTGCGACTCTGGGCAATAGCTTGCTTAATCTCCACAACGGCCCCTTGCGGCGGGATGCCTGGCTTTCACCTTGCGGATACCCTGCCGGGGTATCTTACAGGGGAATACCAGGACGGGTTCCCTAAGCAAGCACTTAGATACCGGGTCGGTGATTTGCGCTATATAAATACATGTACATTTACATTTACATTTACAATGGTAGCCGTGATGAAAAACTAGTTGCACATCATATTGCAAGTGTATGGCATCTGTAAATAGAAAAGCTGGTGCCCTAGCAACTGAAATTAAACGTCCACTCTACACATAAGAAAAGGGCTGGAGCACACATGGAATCAGTTGCAAAAGTTATCATGAATTCTATGATAGACATGTGGTTTGGTGCATCAATTTCAATGTATTTTTCTTCATTGCAAGTGGTCACACCTATGTAGTCAGTGTGGAAGAACAGTTTTTTACATAACTTATCAGACAGCCAGCACACGTTATGTCCTGTCAGACTTTATCAAGCCTGGGAACAAACTGCCAACTGAAAACCAAATAAAGTTAAAACCAAAATGTTATTTGTTCATATAGTACCCTTTTATAGCCATCATTTATATATTGTCTATTTATTGAATGGTACAACATTGAATATTTAGTCTGCCAAGTGGAATGGTATGTTCGAGTAGTAGAAGTCTGTAGGTGCATGGGTGAAAGCGATCCAGCTCAAAGGATGTATGTTACTTAAATGGCTGATGTTCAGTATTGTGTCAGACCATGATAAAGCTATCCGTATATATGAGGGCCATCGGAATAATACGATTCTGCACCGTAGGGATTTTCACATGATTATAGAGTTGCCAAATTTGCCACTTAATTCATCATTTGCTTCATAATCTGCAGATTTTGAAAAAAAAACATTTTTAGCTCAAACGGATCAAAAGTTTAAAAAACGATGGTAACTCTGTTACTGCGCCCCGGAATGCTTTTTGCAAAGTTTGACTGGTCATCTTTTAAGTTCAAAGCAAAAGTTTATTCATATAAAAATATGATATAGTCATGAAAGTATTCATAAATACATCAAAAGAAGAGCAAGGGAACAATAAAGGAGGGAGTAGGAAAGGAAATAGAGGGGTTACACAACTGAATAAAAACTGCATGAAGGTCTGATTATAAAAATCCATATTCAATAAGATATACTTTTGTAATAATATACAATAAAGAAGAAAGATATTACTATCCGAATTAGAATTCAGGGAGGCTTAAATACATCTTGAGCAAAAGGTAGGGGTGCGAATTATCTTTTGGCAGAGTTATCAACAAATTGTGTAATCACTGTCCAAATTCTTATCTTAAAAGAAGAGATACGGGTTGCATGTATGCAGTATCTTATCTATGACTGTAAAATACTGCATACCATCATGCTTCAGACGACAGTTGCTTAGAGTCTTTGCAATGCTTAGTAATTTGCTGAAACGCAATTGCTAATAAGAGGTCTACTATTTGAACATTAAATGAAACATTAGCCCAAACATTAGAAACACTTCCTAAGAAAACATTAGCTATAGAATAAGGAATATTTGAATGAAATATAAAGCCAATTTGGGTCTACACTTGGAGCCAAAAATTGGAAACATAGGGACAAGTAAAAATCAAATGTTTCAAGTCAGATTGGCATGCAACAGGAATTGTGAGGCATGGCAGTATTTAACAGGTAGGCAGCCTGTGGAGAGAGTGGGAAACGAGGAATGGAGCTGAGGTTCTATTACAGAACATATAGCAATTTTGTATGTACATTTTTTTGCATCTACAATGTTTGTATCATTCTTCATCATGTAGCTATACTACAGAATATGTCTTTGAGTACATTTCCTGCTTATTGAACTTAACTCCTTAAGTGCGGCCATTGGCTAATGGTCGACGGCCTCACTCCCTCCCCAGTGCATCTGTCGGCCATTGGCCGACACGGGGAGGGTTCGAAAGCACCCTGGAGTTCTTTATTTTTCTGCAGCTCGGGCTGCTTGGGAAGAGCTTCTTGAGCAGCCTGCGCATTTTGTTTATTTTGTATTTGTAATGACGATCAGTATCATTACTTTAATTGAATCAGTGTCTAGAGCATATCTCATCCCCCGAGCACTGATTCTATCAGGAGATGTATTGTTGGAAAGAGGACAATCTCCCCTTTGCAATGGTACCTATGCCTAGTGGATCCCTGCTAGTGGATTACCACAGGACGGCAATTCCCAAGCAGGGATCCACCACTAGCCACCAGGGATAGGAGGTGGGGCAAGGGTTTGTGCTACCCCAAGCCCCCCTCAAAAATTGTCAGTCTTATTCCTATAAAACATACATTTTCCTCACATTTCTGTGAAGGAAAGTTCTAAAATCTGTGGGGAGCCACAAATTCCCTACCACACAGCATTTACCAAAGTCTCCTGATAAAAACGGTACCTCAATCTGTAAGATTCAGTATTTACCGATTCAGTAAACACCGAATCGGTATTGCCCATTGATTCCTATGGGCCTTGAAGCCCATAGGAATCAATGGGAAATACCGATTTGGTATTTACCGAATCGGTAAATACCGAATCCTGCAAGGGTGCAGGGGGTGTCACTTTGACACCCTCTAGCACCCCAAGTACAGGCTTGTGTGACATGTGGCACACATACATGCCCTAAGGACATGTCTGTGTGTCACATGGCACAGGAGTGCATGCACAGATGTGCATGCACACCTGAATTCGGTATTTTACCACCCAATAGGATTGGGTGGTAAATACCGACTCCTAAAGGGCCTGTGGCACTCTGTGAAGTGCCACCTACATATTGATTTACAGAATCGGTAAATGTACTGATTCGGTATTTTACCGATTCTGTGTATTTACCGAATCAGATGCCCCCTACATCTCAAAAGCCAAATACCGGTCGGAAACAAAATATTAAGGCTCCTACATCTGGCCCAAATAAAACATTTGTCATTTACAATACCAATAGCTCAAACTTTCCTAATGCGAGACCTATCGCATTGCAAATGCTTGTTTATAGGAGCTGGCATCATCATCAGCATAGTGTATATCATTAGAAGGAGAACGCCTTCTGCATTGATTTTGACACAGGAGTATCCAGAAAATCACCGAAACTCTTTTTAAACACTTCATCATCCTCACATTCTCTATTGATATTATCATTGTTACTCTCAGTCATTGTGAGAACATACTCGCCACTCAGGAAACTGAACCCTTACAATATAGAAATATTCACATTTCTTACTCAGCTATCACAATTGTTAAATGTTTCTTTGAAATAAACACAACACCATTTCTCTTTTTAACATTCACATATAACAGAGGACTTCATACTGTTGTGCTGTGAGCCAAGCAAAATGTTTTGAAGTTGGGCCCCTTCCAAAACTTTAGGGCAAGGATTGGGGAAGCAGGAGATACAAGGCTGAACGGAAGTGGGGGAGTTTATAAAATTATTTTGAGGGTACTTTTTCTGTAGCTTATAATCCACACTAAGTGTGGGACTTGTAAAACAGAAAATGCATCAGACAACACCAGTAATTGTCCCATAAATACTGCTCCCCATATTTGGGGTGTTGTAAGCCCCTCCAGAGGTGTAGCCAGACCTACCGCCACCTGGGTGGACCCTAAGTTTGCCGCATGGTGCAGGTAAGGGGGTGTGGCAGGTTCTGGCGGCCGACTGCCAACTTGTTCTTATGGTGGTAGATGTTGGTAGACGACAGACATGACTTGCTTACCTCCACCCCCCCAAAACAGTGCTGCCTCGGGCAGACCACCCCCTGCCCCGTAGGTGCGCCACCAGGGGCGGCCTTAGGCATGTGCAAGCTGTGCACCTGCACAGGGCCACCAAACCCCAGGGGCTACCACGCCAATATATATCCTTAATATAATAATCCTCTGAGGATGGATACATATTTGTGTGGTGGCCCCTGGCAGGGATTTGGCGGCCTCCGGCTCTGTTCCACTTCCAAACACCCTGAACCCCCCCTCTTCACTGGTCTCCCCGCTCTGCCCCGCCTGGACCCCCTCTTCTGGGGCCCCCTACCTATGCTCCCTGCCCAGGGCTGCCATGAGCCTAGAGCCGCCCCTGGCGCCACTGAACCCCTCTCACTCCTGGGCCCCAATGCAACTGCATCTGCAAGACTATAACTTGAGCCCTGAGTAGCAGGCTATCCCCTCTGCCTCTTTCACCCCTTCCACACCTGCCTGGCCATCATTTCAATGTTGAAACAGGCTCTCGTTCCCTTTCATGACAAACAAATTGGCTCCCACATGCAGCCCCTCCTTTTTTATGCAAGGTTGCCCTCGACCCTAATGCTCGAAAGGAAAATACACCCCATGACCTTTTTAAAAGTGAATCCCGTCATAATTGTGATCCAGAGGAAGGCCGGGGATCTATACTTCATAGTCAACAAGAAATTCAAATGGGGCCATATACACATTCAAGTTTACTGGCTGTTCCGCTGGGGGTAAAGTTATATATTCACTTTGATCTCGATTAGTCAATATCTAACTAATCTTCAGAGATCAACACTCTTCTTTTGGTCAATGAACCATTAGTTGAGTAGTTGATGGTGATATTAACAATTAACTAACTAATTTAAAGACCTTCATGAAATAACCACAGACTCTGGGTAAGATTAAAAGAATTGTATCTAAATATTAGTCATGAATGAACGCTCATTAATACAAATTCATAGTGCAAACTCCGTCAACTTTCATGGGAGAGAAAAATTCATTTAACAAGCTAATTCAATTCACAGACTCATTCAACAATTCAGTGCATTAGGAGTGGATAGATGAAGAGACAAAAGGCATAATAAATCATACCTTTGTAAAAGAGTTGCAAATTATAAGACCGAATAATAATTACCCAATGGTAAAAACGGGAAACCCAATCCTCTGGCCAAAAGACTGGTGGTGGTCTCTCGATTAAGAATCAGGAGACAAAGACTATAGGACAGGATCAGGACAGGAAAATACTCACTAAGCTTCTCTAATGACCTGACGCACCAGGACGCATCCCTCTTTTCCACTCTCTCCCTCCTCGCTATTCTTCCGGAATCTTTAATCCAATCAGGTTTGTCAGTCAGGTATTTTCTTTCAAAGAAAGGGTTTCTAACATACAGAGGCCCACATGCATCAAGCATTTTTGGAGTCGAAACGGTGCGATTCCTTAAAATCGGCCGTTTGCGATTCCAAAAGTGCTGTTTGGGATGCATCATGCTATTTTAGAAATCGCAACTTTTTTGCGATTTCTAAAATTGCGATTTCTGAAATGCTATGCATCATTTCAAAAAAATGTGCGATTTTTCAAATTGGAAGTGCAAATTACCACGAAGTTCAACCTCGTGGTAATTTGCGAAATTGTTTAAAAATGCACAAAAATGCATTTTTTAAACTGTTAATTTACAGGCACACATGTCCTTAGGACATGTGTGTATGTAACTTATACTGAAAAGTACATTTCAAAGGTGCAGGGGGGGGGTCATTTGGACCCCCCTCTCCACCCTTGAAATGCATTGATGAATTGCGATACTCCTGAGGCGGAAGCCGGGAGACGCCCAATTTTAAAAAAAACTTGTTATTATTCACTTGTGTGTCACTTGAATTCCCTGTACTTTTTAAAAACTCTTCACTCACCCGGCTGCCAGCTTCTTCAGCGGGTAGAGACGCTCTTGAACAGCGACTCCTTCGCTGCACCGACGCAAAACGCGCGAGTAAAAGCGACTTTGCACCGCCATTCCCGGCGAGGAAGGGAGGCCACGCCCACATTGAGGCCACGCCCACCCGCCACAGTATTTAAGCGCCGCCATCAGCGCTACTAGTCAGAAACTGCTATACTCCTGAGGCGGAAGCCGGGAGACGCCCAATTTTAAAAAAACTTGTTATTATTCACTTGTGTGTCACTTGAATTCCCTGTACTTTTTAAAAACTCTTCACTCACCCGGCTGCCAGCTTCTTCAGCGGGTAGAGACGCTCTTGAACAGCGACTCCTTCGCTGCACCGACGCAAAACGCGCGAGTAAAAGCGACTTTGCACCGCCATTCCCGGCGAGGAAGGGAGGCCACGCCCACATTGAGGCCACGCCCACCCGCCACAGTATTTAAGCGCCGCCATCAGCGCTACTAGTCAGAAACTGCTATACTCCTGAGGCGGAAGCCGGGAGACGCCCAATTTTAAAAAAACTTGTTATTATTCACTTGTGTGTCACTTGAATTCCCTGTACTTTTTAAAAACTCTTCACTCACCCGGCTGCCAGCTTCTTCAGCGGGTAGAGACGCTCTTGAACAGCGACTCCTTCGCTGCACCGACGCAAAACGCGCGAGTAAAAGCGACTTTGCACCGCCATTCCCGGCGAGGAAGGGAGGCCACGCCCACATTGAGGCCACGCCCACCCGCCACAGTATTTAAGCGCCGCCATCAGCGCTACTAGTCAGAAACTGCTATACTCCTGAGGCGGAAGCCGGGAGACGCCCAATTTTAAAAAAAACTTGTTATTATTCACTTGTGTGTCACTTGAATTCCCTGTACTTTTTAAAAACTCTTCACTCACCCGGCTGCCAGCTTCTTCAGCGGGTAGAGACGCTCTTGAACAGCGACTCCTTCGCTGCACCG